>NC_091290.1:37532030-38262030 GCF_032444005.1 Ranitomeya imitator
CTAAATATTTATGTAAGTAAATTCAAATATTTACTGATCGCTATTGCTCTGGTCCTCTTCTAGCCCACAGGACCTGAAATCTTACTAGCCGGCTTACACCGAGGTTTATGTGTGGACTGGAAGTCACTTTCACAGTGTAGGTCTACGGAGCCTTGTTCTGAGTCTCCTTGATTTACATTGAGAAAGCCACTGCCGCCCCACACAGTAGTTGCTGTGTGAGCCTGCAAAGTTGCAGGTCATATCATCCAGAAGAGGACCAGAAGGGTTGCAGAAAACTGGGAAATACAGTGAACCATTCCTATTTTAATACACTTATACCACATTACATTCCTTAATTGAGAAGGATTTGGGAATAAAAATGTTGCTGAGACGTCATCTTTGAACCAATTGACCCACCTCCTTTAGACCTCTCTTTTATTATGAGCCATTCACCTGTGTCAGATGAGCATGCACAGGAGAGATATTCAACCTCTCGCTATAAAACAAGAATATTTCCATTTTCTAAAAGGAAACATAAATTTTGAAAGCTACAAGAAATTGAAACCTAAAGTGGGGAATTTTTAAGGGATTTTTTTTTGGTGCATGCCGTATTTTGTGCAAAAATCTGTGACTTTTTTCAAGTTTACATTTTTAAGAGGGTGGTGTCTAGCTGAATAGGGGGAGGCATCCTGACTCCACAACTTTTTTTTTTTTTTTATAATATGTTCTCTAATTTAGAACAAAATATAATAAAAACAAATCTGTAACAACCTATAGCTGGCTCATATTTGCTTTTTCATGCAAAAAAATGCCTGAATTTATTAAAGGGAATCTGTAAGGAGGATCAACCTTCCTTACTCATCTATATGGGCATGGCAGTCATAGGACGATGGATAAAATGATTACTTGATATCTGTGATCCGAGGTCTAATTGCAGAGAAAATCACATTGTTTTATGCAAATGAGCTGTTGAGATCTATGGCTGACCCATAGATCCATAGATTTTCATGAGAATCTTTTTCCAGAGCTTATTTTAAAAGAAAGGGGGCATTACCAGTGTGAGACATGTAATGACTGACAGTCTGTTCTTCTGATGCCACTGCAGAGCTGTGTGTAATTACAACTAACACAGTACAGCAGAGTTGAATTTTGTCTCATTACAAAAACATCTGCATCTGTCCTCCTCCCACACTGGCTGCCTGTGAAATGGAAGCTGAAATGCTACAACTGCAAATGTGTTAGTAATGACAACAAGTTAACTTCTGCAGTACTGTGTTACTTGTAATCAGGCACTCTTCTCACACTGTTAACACCTCTTTTCATTTATAATAAGCTCTGGAGGCAGATTCTCGGGGAGATCTATATCCGGCCCATAGATCTTAACAGCTCATTTACAGATTAAGAAAAAAAGTGGATTTCTCTGGAATAAAACATCGCATTACAGATATCAAGGTGTCATTTTATTCAGCTTCCTATGATACATGCCCTTATAGATCATTTAGGAGGGCTGATCCTACTGACAGACTCACTTTAAGAGATGTGCTAATACATCATGGCCATGTTACCCCAATGCACTTTACATTATGGCTATGTAACAAACATAATTTTTAATTACAGATCGCCAAGGTATGCTTCTTATTTGCATTTTATTTCATAAACTCAGTAAAAAAAAGGTGCAGAAAAAAAAAGACATTGAAGAGAATAAGCTAGAAAATTACCTTTCATGTGTGGACAAGTAAAAATAATTACATGTAGAAAGAAATGTATATTGGCTATAGTGCTGAATGCAGCAGGTTGGCATGTCTTAATTGCACAGTTTTGTAACGTGGATCTGGCATTGTGCCCATTGTGGGAAGCGCTACAAATAACGATCAATTTCAGCAAATTTCTATATTGAGAACTATGTGACCGCGTCTTTGATCTGAATTTATTCAGAGTTGTATAGTACCCCAATTTGTTATATTGGCATGGGAAGACTTTCCACTACACTCGGTACCTATTACCAGCACTGAGATAATTTACATCATTTTATAGTGCTGTGTCCCCATTACAAGTATATATTCTCTTAACATCATCATTATACATCTGCACAGCGGTGGAAGGAGACAGCATTTGGGCTATGCCTTCTTCTTTGAACATAAAATGCTGCATTAATCATAATGCTCTTGCTGGGTAAAATACTGACATATATCAGAGCATTTTTCATCTGAGTTCCTTCCCCTAGAAGGCAAAGGATCAGGCAAGTTAGGCTGATGAAAGGTTGTGATTTATCTCCCTGTTATGATTTCCCCTTTTGGATAAAAAGATTGCAGAGGTCAGGTATGGACTTTGCTGTCTGTGGATGCCGCACCTCGCTTGGTCTTTTCAGTCTCCTGGCTTTTGCTGCTCCCTTTTTTTTTGTTCAATGGTTGTAGTATCTTAAAGAGAAACTTCACCAGTTAACGTATCTTCGGATGTCTTGCTAAACTATTAGGGTATGTTTCCACGTTCAGGAAACACTGCGTGTTTGACGCTGCGTAGAGCCGCAGCGTCAAACACGCAGCATCCAGATGTTACAGCATAGTGGAGGGAATTTCATGAAATCCCGTCTCCACTATGCGGTAAAACACGGAGGCGGCAGACCGGCGTAAACGGACATGCGGCGTGTCTTTTCAGAATGCAGCATGTTTGTTTACAAAGCGGCGACGCTCCGTTGCCGCGCCGTATATTTACCATAGACTATAAATCGCATCTAATGATTAATCACATGCGTAGAAACTGCGTACAAGCAGCTTACTACGCATGTCTGCCGGCTCACCTGTCCCACCGCCGGAAGTCCCTCGTCCAGTGCAGTTCAGGCGATAACTTATGTTCTCGCGAGAACTGTCGTGCACATGACCGGGACTTATCTCCGGTCACTAGTCTGGTTCTCGCAAACAGCTGATCAGCTGTTTGCGAGAACGCTGTAGTGTAGGTGATCGCTGGAGAGTTAGGCTGGGTTCACATTACGTTATAGGCATTAATTAGATAGACTACGTTACACCGCGGCATAACGCGGTGTAACGTAGTCCGCTAATGCTGCCATTATCCCCTATGTCGGATGCATCGCTAGCGCACGCCCACAATGGGCGTGCGCTAGTGATGTGCCGTCATTGAGTGACGGACTCCGAGACACAGGCTGCAGCGTTTCCGGGTCCGTCACTGCTAGTGCAGATAGAGCTAGCAGATGCTCCATCTGCGCCAGCGGGCTGCCATAACGACACTTGTGTTACAGCAGCCCGTTGACGTATGTGTTGAACGGGCTGCTATTTAACGCAATGTGAACCCGGTCTTATCTCCGGCGATCATCTACCGTCTCTGCTACATCTAGATGTCAGGCATCCAGATGTAGCAGAGCCGGACTCGTCTACACTGTGTACACATACAACATACACCATGTGACATGCGACAACATGCAACAAGTGTATACAACATGCAGCATACAACATGCTACGACATATGACATGCAACATGCGACGACATGCAACATACGACATGCGGCAACATGCGACGACATGCAACATGCTACAACATGCGACAACATGCGCCATACACCATACAACACATACATACAGTACATACATACAACATACATATAGACATACAGTACATTAAACATAGAGTACATACTCACCATCACTTGTCACTTTGATCCCCGAAGTCATTGTCACCTGTAAAAAATATTAAAATAATAAACAATATACTCCCTGATCCACAGAAATCCAATTAAAACTAGTGTCCCACGACGATATCCCGTGGAGAGCAGCAGCATCAGCTGCTGCGACCGCTCTCCAGGGCCTCCAGGAATACAATGATGGAGGGTATCCTTCCACAATGTATTCCTCACAATGTATTCCTACTCCCCTGTGAGAAAATAGTCCCTAGTCTCACTTTTGGCATTGCTGTGTGAGAAAGTTCCCACGCAGCAATTGCCATAAAGTGAGACCAGTGAACTAGAGTAACCTCAGTGATGCACTGCACAAGCCATTGTCTCCTGTCAGTGTGTCATTGAGGGTCCTATAGAGCAGTAACATCACCCGATGTCACTGTTCTATAGGGGAGATCGTCGTGGGACACTCGTTATTAATTGGACTGCGTCGGACAGGGAGTATATGGTTTTTTATTTTACGTTTTTTGCAGGCGATCGAGTATGGTAAGTATGGTGAAATTAAGAATAATAAAATACTTTTTTCTGGCTGTGTCTTTATTTCATTTTTAATTCTTTCACTACTCTAGGATTAATAATGGATAGGCGTCTTATTGACGCCTCTCCATTATTAACCTGGCTTAATGTCACCTTACAATAGCAAGGTGACATTAACCCCTTATTACTCCATATCCCACTGCTACTCCAGAGTGGGAAGAGAGGGGCTAAGAGCCGGAATTGGCGCATCTTACAGATGCGCCATTTATGGGGTGGCTGTGGGCTGGTATTTGTGGCCGGGGGGGGCCCAATATCCATGGCCCCTCTCTAGGCTATGAATATCAGCCCGCAGCTGTCTGCATAGCCTTTCTGGCTGTAAATTATAGTGGGACCCCACAAACATTTTTTTGGGGGGTCCCCCTATTTTAATAGCCAGTAAAGGCTACGCAGACAGCTGCGAGCTGATATTCATAGCCTGGGAGGGGCCATGGGTATTACCCCCTTCCCAGGCTACAAATATTGGCCCCCGGCCGTCGGCTTTCCCCCTCTGGCGCAGAAAATTGCGCGGGAGCTCACACCATTTTTTTCCCATTTTTTTTTAAATTAAACGTTCATTCATAAACATCGGCCTTGCTATTACATATCCACTAGATGGTGGCCCGATTGTAACGCATCGGGTATTCTAGAATATGTATGTACTTTAATTACGAAGTGGTGTTTAAATCCCGCTGCAATATCGCTGATTGGTCGCGGCCGGCCGGGCGCGAGCAATCAGCGAAGGGTGGTTTAAATCCTGCACCAATTCACGGCCTGACTGCACCTGTGACTGATTGGCGACGCGGGATTTCCGTTACAGACAAACAGACCATTAGACGATTATATATATACTAGATGGTGGCTCGATTCTAACGCATTGGGTATTCTAGAACATGGTTGTATGTATGTCGCGCTGTGAGTGGGGGTTAAATTCCGTGCCAATATCGCTGATTGGTCGCGGCCGGCCGCGTAGTATATAGCACATGCAGCCCATGCAGTGGATAGCACAGCCACGTAGTATATAACACAGCCACGTAGTATATACCACAGCGATGTAGTATATAACACAGCCCACGCAGTAGATAGCACAGCCACGTAGTATATAGCAGCCACGTAGTATATAGCACAGTGATGTAGTATATAACACATACTACGTAGTATATAGCACAGCCAACACAGTAGATATAGCAGCCACGTAGTATATTGCCCAGACACGTAGTATATAGCACAGACACGTAGTATATTGCCCAGCCGCGTAGTATATAGCACAGAGACAAGTATATAACACTGCCCATGCAGTATATAACACAGGCCACGTAGTATATAGCACAGCGATGTAGTATATTGCCCAGCCACGTAATATATACCACAGCCACGTAGTATATAGCACAGCCCACATAGTATATAGCACAGAGATGTAGTATATAACACAGCCCATGCAGTATCTAACACAGCCCACATAATATATAGCAATGTGGACACCATATTCCTGTTAAAAAAAAAAAAAAAAAGAATTAAAATAAAAAATAGTTCTATACTCACCCTCTGTCGGCCCCCGGATCCAGGCGAGACGTTTACCAATGCTCCTTGCGACGCTCCAGTCCCAAGAGTGCATTGCAGTCTCGCGAGATGATGATGTAGCGGTCTCGCGAGACCGCTACGTCAGCATCTTGCGAGACCGCAATGCATAGACCGGTCACCGGAGCGTCACGAGGAGCGGGAAAGGCCTGAGCTGGATCCAGGGGCCGACGGAGGGTGAGTATATAATGTTTTTTTTTTATTATTACTGTTTTTAACATTATATCTTTTAACTATTGATGCTGCATAGGCAGCATCAATAGTAAAAAATTTGGTCACACAGGGTTAATAGCAGCGTTAACAGAGTGCATTACACCGCGGCATAGCGCGGTCCGTTAACGCTGCTATTAACCCTGTGTGAGCGCTGACTGGAGGGGGCACTGACTGCAGGGGAGTAGGGAGCGGTCATTTCACCGCCGGACTGTGCCCGTCGCTGTTTGGTTGTGGCCGTTTTGCAGCGACCAATCAGCGACTTGGGATTTCTGTGACAGACAGACAGAATAAAGATACATAGATATACTAAACATCGTGCTTGGTATTATACAGTGGGGCAAAAAAGTATTTAGTCAGTCAGCAATAGTGCAAGTTCCACCACTTAAAAAGATGAGAGGCGTCTGTAATTTACATCATAGGTAGACCTCAACTATGGGAGACAAACTGAGAAAAAAAAAATCCAGAAAATCACATTGTCTGTTTTTTTAACAATTTATTTGCATATTATGGTGGAAAATAAGTATTTGGTCAGAAACAAACAATCAAGATTTCTGGCTCTCACAGACCTGTAACTTCTTCTTTAAGAGTCTCCTCTTTCCTCCACTCATTACCTGTAGTAATGGCACCTGTTTAAACTTGTTATCAGTATAAAAAGACACCTGTGCACACCCTCAAACAGTCTGACTCCAAACTCCTCTATGGTGAAGACCAAAGAGCTGTCAAAGGACACCAGAAACAAAATTGTAGCCCTGCACCAGGCTGGGAAGACTGAATCTGCAATAGCCAACCAGCTTGGAGTGAAGAAATCAACAGTGGGAGCAATAATTAGAAAATGGAAGACATACAAGACCACTGATAATCTCCCTCGATCTGGGGCTCCACGCAAAATCCCACCCCGTGGGGTCAGAATGATCACAAGAACGGTGAGCAAAAATCCCAGAACCACGTGGGGGGACCTTGTGAATGAACTGCAGAGAGCTGGGACCAATGTAACAAGGCCTACCATAAGTAACACACTACGCCACCATGGACTCAGATCCTGCAGTGCCAGACGTGTCCCACTGCTTAAACCAGTACATGTCCGGGCCCGTCTGAAGTTTGCTAGAGAGCATTTGGATGATCCAGAGGAGTTTTGGGAGAATGTCCTATGGTCTGATGAAACCAAACTGGAACTGTTTGGTAGAAACACAACTTGTCGTGTTTGGAGGAAAAAGAATACTGAGTTGCATCCATCAAACACCATACCTACTGTAAAGCATGGTGGTGGAAACATCATGTTTTGGGGCTGTTTCTCTGCAAAGGGGCCAGGACGACTGATCTGGGTACATGAAAGAATGAATGGGGCCATGTATCGTGAGATTTTGAGTGCAAACCTCCTTCCATCAGCAAGGGCATTGAAGATGAAACGTGGCTGGGTCTTTCAACATGACAATGATCCAAAGCACACCGCCAGGGCATCGAAGGAGTAGCTTCGTAAGAAGCATTTCAAGGTCCTGGAGTGGCCTAGCCAGTCTCCAGATCTCAACCCTATAGAAAACCTTTGGAGGGAGTTGAAAGTCCGTGTTGCCAAGCGAAAAGCCAAAAACATCACTGCTCTAGAGGAGATCTGCATGGAGGGATGGGCCAACATACCAACAACAGTGTGTGGCAACCTTGTGAAGACTTACAGAAAACGTTTGACCTCTGTCATTGCCAACAAAGGATATATTACAAAGTATTGAGATGAAATTTTGTTTCTGACCAAATACTTATTTTCCACCATAATATGCAAATAAATTGTTAAAAAAAACAGACAATGTGATTTTCTGGATTTTTTTTCTCAGTTTGTCTCCCATAGTTGAGGTCTACCTATGATGTAAATTACAGACGCCTCTCATCTTTTTAAGTGGTGGAACTTGCACTATTGCTGACTGACTAAATACTTTTTTGCCCCACTGTATATCTATTATCTATCTATTGATATATCTATCTAGCTATCTATAGATCTATCTATCGATAGATATATTTATAGATAGATAATAGATATGATAGATGCGATAGATCTATCTATTTATCTATCATCTATCTATCGATCTACAGTATCTGTTATCTATCATCTGTCTGTGTGTGTAAACATTATTTATGGAGTATGTAAATGAAGAGGTTGGACAAGAAATGACATCACCCTTTTTTTTTGGTATATCTTTATTGAACTTACAAAAACACACACAAATGCACATGAAAAAAAATGCGTCAAAAACGCATAAAAAAAACGCATGAAAAACGCAGGTGACCTGCCAGTGACCTCAGGTGCAGATTTGGTGCAGATTTTACCTGCGTCAAATCCTGATGCAATCCTGAACGTGGACACATACCCTTAGTCCCAGATCACCCAATAATTCCCCACCTCCACTTCTTTAAAGAGAACCTATCGTGCTGCCCGATCCACGAGGAGCATGTATCAGAGATTGGCTGCATGGTTTCAGCCATTGTCAGGTCCCCTTTAACAATGCTGGGAAGGGTAGCATTTGTGACACTGTCTTTTCCTGATCCTTTTTTCTACCGGTTAAAGGGAACCCATCACCAGGCTTTCACAATATAAGGTACGGCCATCTTCTTTACCATCTCTTTTCCTGCAATCTAGAATGTCGTATGTAAGTTCCCAATCCCATCTGTATAGCACAATAAATACCTTTTTTATTTTGGTCCGGTCTTGTCAAATAGACGTCACTGCTCTTGATCTGGCTCCTCCTCTCTTCCAACAATCGCCTTCCTCCTCCATGTGGATGATGTGTCGTACGTCATCCATAAAGTGTCCCCATCACACTCCTTAACAGCTAATTTGCATATTAATAAAAAAAAAAAGGGATTTCTCTGGAATAAGACATCTTTTCACATATATCAATGCATGAGAAAGAAAGATGAATACAATGATGCCTTGATATCTGCGATCCAATGTCTTATTCCAGAGAAAACCCACTTTTTTTATTAATGTGTAAATGAGCTGTTAAGATCTCTGGGCTTGACATAGATCTCCCTGAGAGTCCGCCTATAGAGCTTATTTTAAATAAAATGTACCATTGTGAAACATGTAAATCAGGAGAGCGGACTGTCAGTCGTTGCATGTCTCACACTGGTAACTCTCCTTTTATTTTAAATAAGCTCTGGAGGCAGATTCTCAGGGAGATCTATTCCCGGCTCATAGATCTTAACAGCTCATTTACATATTAAGAAATATATTGATTTCTCTGAAATAAAACATCTAATTGCCGATATCAAGGTATCATTTTATTCAGCTTCCTATGACCTACATGCTCATATAGACGGCTTGGGAGGGTTGATCTTACTGACAGATGCCCTTTAAGATTAAAAATATCACAAGCAGTGAAGGAATGTGCGACACAAATGGTACACAAAAGTGCCTTTGTACATTTAAACGGCACCACCTACATATCTGTCACTGTTTTGCTATTTAGCATATTTATGAATATCTTCATTTCTTTCCGTAACAAATGTTTCACTTCTAAGATCACTTTGATGTGCGCCATAACTGTAGGTGCACCGCGGCGATTCTGCACCTTGGGATTTGAATAATGAGCTACGTTTTATCGTCCCTCTCTGTTTAGCAGCCTTCCAGGTATGTGGTTGAAACATACATTAAACTATCTTCTTGCTATTTTTTTTTTTTTTTTCTGTTATTCGTAAAACTAAAAATTCCACCTGAAAATTGTGCGGTAATTCGAGGTTAATCGTACAGAGAGCGATGGAATCTTCACATTTCCCGAGACAAACGGTATTGTATTCTACAGCGATCTGCTGCCTGTTTTATATAAATGAGATGCTACGGCTAATCATTTTCCACCAGTCCTCACTTTTGAAAATCATTAAAAGGTAGAAACTTGTTTAAGATCAGACGGTGGAAAACACGAGCCCTTGTTATCATTCTGCCGCCTGTTATGAAATGAAACAAGTCAACAGGCGAAGCTCACGCAGTAATTAATTTCCCTGTGGTGATGTTTCTCTATCTATCACAATTGATTATCAAGTTGACACAAAGTTGCAAAAATAAATAAATAAATAAAAATAAATGTTTATTTGTGATGTTTGCATGGAAGGTGAATTCTTCATCTAGACAAGTGTCAACCTGCTGGATGGAATTAGGAATCAGCCAGGGGTGGCCGCAAAAGGTCACATCTGACCCGTCTCTTGCATATTTACAAAATGCTGAACGGCGCATATGTCATGGTTGGTAAATGATGTCTTTTCTGTCACATGCCATACCTATGCAGCTAGGCTAGGGAATCCGCACAATTCATCTATCAATGACTTGAGAAACACATCCCCCTTTCATATACATTTTCCAGTAGATATAAGTCCTTGAGTTTTTCTTTTCGGTCAAGTTGTTAAAACTTCAGCTGGCAGACGACCAATAAAGCTGCCATCACAGCCCTACTTTTCACTATCGCCTGCTTCAAAAGAGCTGTATAACATGGCAGAGATAAAATCCATGCAACAAGGGGTTTGTGATCGCCACAATGGGAGCTATCGTGACCGGCTTATTGGTTGTTCCGCTCCTTTCTCAAAAATTAGTGTAATTTTCTAGCCTCTACTATGTATGTGAAAAAGAAGTTTCTCCAACTTTTACTATCTAAGTCTGTGAAAATCAGACTGCACTCGGATGATGTCTGAATGCGGTCTGATATTGATCGGACATGTCTCTGCAATTTTGCGCGGACTACTCAGCTTTTGAAAAATCACAGACATCTTAACGAAACCATTCACTATTACAGGTATGAGTGCTATCCGTGAAAAACGCTAATAGCACTTGTACACAAAGAGCAGACAAATTCTCTAGCATAGCTTCATCCTTTGTAAACTTTGAGGCTTCATTAGAAAATTCATTAGAAAATTTGGCAGCAGTTTGACTAAAAAGCATTTTTGCAATAGGGTTTATTACAAATGTTGCCCTTTTTTGTCTTCTTCATCCTCTAAGTATCAGCGTGCATAGCTGGCTGAAGAAAGAATCAATTAACTTCGCTTTAAAGAATTTGTCCTCTACTTGGACAACTTTTTGCCATACCCCTTTTCTTAGCCCCCATAAAATAATAAATTATAAATTATTATTTTATGGGGGGGCAAACATTTTGATCAAGAAGGGGTTGTCTAAGTTTGTAGACAACTCCTTTAAAGGGAACCTGTCACCCCGTTTTTTGAGATTGAGCTATAAATACTGTTAAATAGGGCCTGCGCTGTGTGTTCCTATAGTGTATGTAGTGTACCTCGATTCTCCATGTATGCTGAGAAATAACTTACCAAAGTCGCCGTTTTCGCCTGTCAATCAGGCTGGTCAGGTCGGGAGGGCGTGGTGACATCGCTGGTTCTTCCTCAGCTTTACGTTGGTGGCGTAGTGGCGTAGTGGTGAAGACACAGCGCGCGATCTGCGCTGTAATCCCTTGCATCGGTGGGGGCGGCCATCTTCCTGGGGCCGCGCGTGCGCAGATCGAGTGCTCTGCTGCACGGGGCTTCAGGAAAATGGCCGCGGGATGCCGCGCGTGCGCATTAGAGATCGCGGCGGCCATTTTCCCAAAGCCGAGATGCAAACTCGGCTTTGGGAAAATGGCCGCCGTGATCTCTAATGCGCACGCGCGGCATCCCGCGGCCATTTTCCTGAAGCCCCGTGCAGCAGAGCACTCGATCTGCGCACGCGCGGCCCCAGGAAGATGGCCGCCCCCACCGATGCAAGGGATTACAGCGCAGATCGCGCGCTGTGTCTTCACCACTACGCCACTACGCCACCAACGTAAAGCTGAGGAAGAACCAGCGATGTCACCACGCCCTCCCGACCTGACCAGCCTGATTGACAGGCGAAAACAGCGACTTTGGTAAGTTATTTCTCAGCATACATGGGGAATCGGGGTACACTACATACACTATAGGAACACACAGCGCAGGCCCTATTTAACAGTATTTATAGCTCAATCTCAAAAAACGGGGTGACAGGTTCCCTTTAAAAGTTTCCAGAAATTGTTACAGCAATTTCTCTGACATTGATTTTATACTGAATGTGAAAACCTTAGATTCTGACACAACGGGGATAGCACATGCAATCGTTTTAAATTGGATCTGTCGCAATACTCTGCTGCCCTTTTTCAAGCACGTCTTAGTATGGAGTCAGGTCTGATTCACTATTGTGCTGTTTGGCTAATAGCAGCTATCAAAGAAAAAAGCGCACTCATGGGTATACTAGTTCTTTCTTTTTCTGCAAAAGTCAAACTGTTTCCAAGAGAAAAACAAAATCCTTAATCTGCTCCTGTATTCCATCTAACGCGGGTGTGCCTGTAATCTCGATGGCTGGAAGTAAAGGCCCCGTCACACACAGCTAGATCGCTAGCGAGATCGCTGCTGAGTCACAAGTTTTGTGACGCAACAGCGATCTCAGTAGCGATCTCGCTATGTGTGACACGTACCAGCGATCAGGCCCCTGCTGTGATATCGCTGGTCGTGTCGGAATGGCCTGGGCCATTTTTTGATCGTTGAGGTCCCGCTGACATCGCTGAATCGGCGTGTGTGACGCCGATTCAGCGATGTCTTCGCTGGTAACCAGGGTAAACATCGGGTTACTAAGCGCAGGGCCGCGCTTAGTAACCCGATGTTTACCCTGGTTACCATCGTTAAAATTAAAAAAACAAACGCTACGTACTTACCTACCGCTGTCTGTCCCCGACGCTGGGCTTCTCTGCTCTGGCTGTGAGCACAGCGGCCGGAAAGCAGAGCGGTGACGTCACCGCTGTGCTCTGCTTTCCGGCTGCCTGCCGCTCACAGCCAGAGCAGAGAAGCAGAGCGCCGGGGACAGACAGCGGTAGGTAAGTATGTAGCGTTTGTTTTTTTTACTTTAACTATGGTAACCAGGGTAAACATCGGGTTACTAAGCGCGGCCCTGCGCTTAGTAACCCGATGTTTACCCTGGTTACCGGGGACCTCGGGATCGTTGGTCGCTGGAGAGCGGTCTGTGTGACAGCTCTCCATCGACCAAACAGCGACGCTGCAGCGATCCGGATCGTTGTCGGTATCGCTGCAGCGTCGCTAAAGTGTGACGGTACCCTAACAGGACCTTTATTACAATAAAGAAACTTCTACAATACTCTCAAATCAGGAGTTCTCTACATAGCAAACAAATGATGTCTGCAAACAAATGATGTCTTATTGCGCGCCGTTGGCTTTTTTTATTTATTTTCTTTGTTTTGCAAAAGCACTCTGTTTTTCAATAATGAAAAGTTTTTTACTTGCCTTATACCAACATACATAGAATAAATGTTTCTTTTTTTCTACACAGAAGACATAACGGTAATTATTTTTTTATTCCTTTTTTTTCTGCCAGGGATTTCGCCACATTTTGCTCTGGTAGCCAGACGTGCTAATAAAACCTAGATTGCTAAATAGTAAATTGATATTGAAAGGGTTGTTTGGTGCTTTAATATTGATGGTTTATCCTTAGGATTAGTAATGAATATCAGATCGGTGGGACACTGAAACCACTCAAACCACCCCCTGATCAGCTGTTCTTGGTAGCAGCAGTTCGGTGTAATCGGTTACGTAGTGAAAGAGCACATCTCCGTCACCTGCATAGTGGTCATTGTGGGGTACTGCAGATCCAGCCCTACTATTTCGAATGTGTAGTACTCAGCCACGGCCACTGTGCAGTTGACAGCGCTGTGCAGCTCCACAACTGATCCCATCCCACTGGTGTGGACAACAGCTGATCGGCGGGGGGTGCCAGTTCTTAAAACAGTGTGTAAGATACGATTAAAGGGAACTTGTCAGATCGGATAATGCTATTAACCTACTGATATGGGGTTGTTGTGCAGGACAATAGTGTTATGAAGATGCCTGGCTGCTGTAGTAAAAGTGTGGCATCCAGGACAAAAATAACTTTTCTCATGGGAGCCTCCGACTTTCAGTCATGCAGGCATGAAGGCTCAGCGACATTCACTACTCATAGCATTGAGAGTGGCGTCTGTAACCACACCCTGGTACTGACTGACTGACAGCCAGCTCTGCACTGATGCACTGCAAAGCTGGCTGTCAGTCAAAGTGCCGGGTGTGCTTACAGCCATGACTCTCAGTGCTGTGAGCCATGACTGTATAGACTGAAAGCCGGCGGCTGCTAGGAAGTATATATTTTTCCAAAGCGTTTGATACCGTGCGGCACAAGAGGTTGGTACACAAAATGAGAATGCTTGGTCTGGGGGAAAATGTGTGTAAATGGGTTAGTAACTGGCTTAGTGATAGAAAGCAGAGGGTGGTTATAAATGGTATAGTCTCTAACTGGGTCGCTGTGACCAGTGGGGTACCGCAGGGGTCAGTATTGGGACGTGTTCTCTTCAACATATTCATTAATGATCTGGTAGAAGGTTTACACAGTAAAATATCGATATTTGCAGATGATACAAAACTATGTAAAGCAGTTAATACAAGAGAAGATAGTATTCTGCTACAGATGGATCTGGATAAGTTGGAAACTTGGGCTGAAAGGTGGCAGATGAGGTTTAACAATGATAAATGTAAGGTTATACACATGGGAAGAAGGAATCAATATCACCATTACACACTGAATGGGAAACCACTGGGTAAATCTGACAGGGAGAAGGACTTGGGGATCCTAGTTAATGATAAACTTACCTGGAGCAGCCAGTGCCAGGCAGCAGCTGCCAAGGCAAACAGGATCATGGGGTGCATTAAAAGAGGTCTGGATACACATGATGAGAGCATTATACTGCCTCTGTACAAATCCCTAGTTAGACCGCACATGGAGTACTGTGTCCAGTTTTGGGCACCGGTGCTCAGGAAGGATATAATGGAACTAGAGAGAGTACAAAGGAGGGCAACAAAATTAATAAAGGGGATGGGAGAACTACAATACCCAGATAGATTAGCGAAATTAGGATTATTTAGTCTAGAAAAAAGACGACTGAGGGGCGATCTAATAACCATGTATAAGTATATAAGGGGACAATACAAATATCTCGCTGAGGATCTGTTTATACCAAGGAAGGTGACGGACACAAGGGGGCATTCTTTGCGTCTGGAGGAGAAAAGGTTTTTCCACCAACATAGAAGAGGATTCTTTACTGTTAGGGCAGTGAGAATCTGGAATTGCTTGCCTGAGGAGGTGGTGATGGCGAACTCAGTCGAGGGGTTCAAGAGAGGCCTGGATATCTTCCTGGAGCAGAACAATATTGTATCATACAATTAGGTTCTGTAGAAGGACGTAGATCTGGGGATTTATTATGATGGAATATAGGCTGAACTGGATGGACAAATGTCTTTTTTCGGCCTTACTAACTATGTTACTATGTTACTATGAAGTAAACAGTTAATTTTCTCCCTGGTACTGTACAGTACAGTGGTCATGCACCTTCATAACACTATTGCGGTCATTTTGTGACCACATGTACGCAACATGTCGACTATATTTTTATCCACTTCATTGGCTAGAACATTGAGAGAAGTGGATGAGAACTGAGGTGGCATGTGACTAATAGTCATGACTGATAAGCCACTCGTAGTTTCCCTAGGCAGAAAAAAAACTTTAAGGGTATGTGTCCACGATCAGGATGGCCGACGGTTTAGTCAGAGCGGCAAACCTGCTCCACGCTAAGCTCCGCCCCCTTTCTGGGACGCGATGATGCCGGATGTGTTCATAGCACACATCCGGGATCATCGCACCCCACCATAGGGCCCTGTGTTATACCTTGCGGCGACGCAGCATCACCGCAAGGTACACGGACATGCTGCGATCTTAAGACGCGCCGCATGTCCGGAGTCGCAGGGCCGCCGCGTGCGTGTTACCACGCATAGTGGAGACGGGATTTCATTAAATCCCCTCCACTATGCTGTAACATCTGGACGCTGCGTGTTTGACGCTGCGTCTCTATGCAGCGTCAAACACGCAGTGTTTCCAGCACGTGGAAACATACACTAATTGATCGGAGATTTTGTGTCAGAGATTGGAAATTAAATTACTCACAGGGACACAGACTAATGTGAAATATTACGACCTATGTAGTGCACTGCAGAATAAATGGGTGACATACATAATGAAATGTATGGTTTCAATATTCGCTTAAAAATATTCTGCCGCCACCATTTTTATAGTCCAGCGCTACGTGAGATGAGAAAGTTTTGACAAAGGTAACAAGTCATTGTTGTATCCAATTTATCTGCCTTTTTTCATCCCGAGTCAGTGGAGATATGTAGCAGAGACTCCACTGTCAGCTCCTTCTGTTTTACGAGGTCCAGGACGCCATATTTCACATAAAGGTTTTACACATCATTACAGCATCTCCTCACAGGAGCAGGAGGTCAGCAGACGAATTCCTCGCCAAAGGTTTGCTGTAGCCTATAAATCTCTGCCCATGTGCCCCCAAGTTTGACATTTGGTAAGGTCTCATCTCCTGTGTGCAAATGTTGAAGGCAACAAATCCTTGAATTAAAGGGACAATACTTTAATAAATAAATAAATACATCTCTCTGTACTGCCCAGGGCCGGCTCCAGGTTTTTGAGGGCCCCGGGCAAAAGAGTCTTAGTGGGCCCCCCTTTAACACATACCACGATTCATGATCCCATATAACACAGCCATGTAGTATATAACACAGCCCATGTAGTATATAACACAGCCACGTAGCATATAACACAGCCACGTAGCATATAACACAGCCATGTAGAATATAACAGCCCACGTAGCATATAACACAGCCACGTAGCATATAGCACAGCCCACGTAGCATATAACAGCCCATATAGTATATAGCACAGCCACATATTATATAACACAGCCCACGTAGTATATAACACGGCCCACATAGTATATAGAACAGCCATGTAGTATATAGCACAGCCCACGTAGCATATAACAGCCCACGTAGCATATAACAGCCCACGCAGTATATAACACGGCCCACGTAGTATATAGAACAGCCATGTAGTATATACTGTAGCGCAGCCCACATAGCATATAACAGCCCATAAAGTATATAACACAGCCATGTAGTATATAGCACAGACATGTAGTATACAGCACAGCCCCCCTCCCCCAAGATTGGCCCCATAGTCCAGTACTCACGGTTATAGTTACAAAAAAAAAACACTCCTCACCTCTCAAAGTGCCCGCGCTGCTCCCTGCTCCGGTCTCGGCGGCTGCCGCTGCACTGACACAGCGAGTGCGCGATGATGTCATCGCGCACCCGCAGCGGCAGTGTCAGAGACAGAGTGGGGAATGATGGGAGAGGGAGCGGCAGGTGACGCTCTCTCCTCTATCATTTGCTTTGAACTTTACCTGTAGACGCCGGTATAGTTCAAAGCGGCGGCAGGGGAGTTGGCGCTGGCGACAGGCGGGCCCCCCTGCCTCACAGAGGCCCCATAGTGGCTGCGTAATGTGCCGATAGCTGAGGGCCCCTGGGGGAGCGGGGGCCCTAGGCAGCTGCCTGCCCCTAACACCGGCCCTGAATGGCCCCCCCTGTCTCCCCAGGGCCCCGGCATTTGCCCGGGTACACCGGGTGCTGACGCCGGCCCAGGTACTGCCCATTCATCAATCCCTACGATGGCAAATATCAGCAGAGAAAAAGTTACGAGAAAGTATTATCTTAATAAAACATCCATTTTAACCTAATCATACTAAATATTGGCATGTATTGATATAATGTATGATAGTTTTACTTGTGTGACAGTCATTCCCAAAAAAAATTGGATTATCTGTAACATTGGCAGCAACTAGCTTTATTATCTTTGTCCTCTACAAAATATGCAAGTTTCAGGACAAAAACAACAACATAAGGTACATCCTTGATCATCTGGCAAATAACTAAAAACATGCAGTGTCTCTTCACTAACGGGTTCCGAGATTGGTGTCCAGTGTCTCAATACACAAGTTCATAGTCAATACCATTTGTCATGGCGGTAAGGACGCCTACAGGCTTAAGCACAGCATGCTCCTTCCCCTAGGTGACAAAAAAAAAATGGAGAAAACTCACAGACCTTTAATTAAGATCCCTCAGCTGCACTCTAATGAGTGTAGAAGGATCTGTCCAGGATTTGAAAAATATGGCTGCTATATTCCAAAAACAGCCCCACCCCCGTCCATGGGTTGTATCTGGAATTGTAGCTCAGCTTTATAGAAGTGATTTGCAATACCACATACAATCTGTAGACTGGTGTGGTGCTGTTTTTTTATCTTCTAGGGGGTCTAATGAAGATGACCAATAAAGTGGAATTAAGGTGTCTGTTATAAGACAGAAATTCTGGTCTGCAAATGGTCTGATCTTCTCAAAGGGTTCATTTTTGGAGAACTTTTAATGTACAGGTATTTTTGACTCTTTAAATATAAAAATTTTATTAGCTATATCAAAGTGTCTGCTTGTAATCCTCCTTCAAAACATGCGTCCCATCTGATCTTTTTGTTAAGTACTAAAAAATAACTTTTTTTTTCTAAACCACTTTTTTCGAGTAACTGCTATAATTTGTCATTCAATCATCCCGGATAGAAGTGGGACAGTTTCTGCTTGAGTTTGATTGAGATGCTGTTAGTGGCTAACCTGGTGAGGTAGTTTCTTCAAGCCCAAGGTCCAGGTGGACTCATGAGCCATGGGTGTTGGTGCAGCAGGCAGGGGAGACACATGGGAAATGGAAAGGAGAAGCACTGGAGTGGATAGGAGACCAGGAAGCAGGTAGCAGAGGTCCTCGTAGCTGCAGGCGGACAGGAGACCAGGAAGCAGGTAGCAGTGGTCCTGGAGGTCATAGGTGAACAGCAGACCAAGAGGCAGATAGCAGGGTACTGGAGGCCGCAACTGGATAGGAGACGGGGGAGCAGTGTTGTGGATTCTGTTTTCGGGCTCCCTCCTGTGTTCGTGAATGGTACTTCGGCTGGTTCTGTCCATGGACTTTCTCTGATGCCTGTGGGTGTTTCTGAGTTTCCTTCCACAGGTGACGAGGCTAATTCGTTAGTGGGCTGCTCTATTTAACTCCACTTGGATCCTTGTCCGATGCCAGCTGTCAATGTTGTAGCATTGGTCTAGTTCGCTCCTGGATCTTCCTGGTTTCCTGTTTTCTCCAGCAGAAGCTAAGTTTCGCTTTGCTTTTTTCTTGTTTGATATTTTTTCTGTCCAGCATGCTTATGTGAATTTTGCCTTGCTTGCTGGAAGCTCTGGGACGCAGAGGGGCGCCTCCGCTCCGTTAGTCGGTGCAGAAGGTATTTTTCCCTGCACTCTCTGTGTGGCTTTTTGTAGGGTTTTTTGCTGACTGCAAAGTGACCTTTCCTATCTTCTGTCTGTTTAGTAAGTCGGGCCTCTCTTTGCTAAATCTATTTAATCTCTGTGTTTGTGATTTCATCTTACTCACAGTCAATATATGTAGGGGGCTGCCTTTTCCTTTGGGGAATTTTCTCTGAAGCAAGATAGGCTTATTTTTCCTATCTCTAGGGTTAGCTAGTTCTGAGGCTGTGACGAGGCGCCTAGGCCATGATAGGAGCGCTCCACGGCTATTTCTAGTGTACGTGATAGGATTAGGGATTGCGGTCAGCAGAGGTTCCACTTCCCAGAGCTGGTCCTGTATTAATGTGCTATCAGGTCTTTTCTGGTGCTCTAACTACCAGGTCCACTATTAGTTCTAACCACCAGATCATAACAGTTCAGCTGGCCCAAAGTATTGATGCATCTCAATAGAGGGATAAGTGAAGCTCTGAGACCATTTTTTTTTTCTTTGCAGCGTGTTCTGTCTCACTTTTCCCCTTTACCTCTGGGTGGTTCAGAACACAGGTGTAGACATGGACATTCAAGGTCTGTCCTCTTGGATGGATAATCTCACTACAAGGGTACAAAACATTCAAGATTTTGTGGTTCAGAATCCGATGTCAGAGCCTAGGATTCCAATTCCTGATTTATTTTTTGGTGATAGATCTAAGTTCTTGAATTTCAAAAATAATTGTAAATTGTTTCTAGCTTTGAAACCTCGCTCCTCAGGTGATCCTACTCAACAAGTAAGGATCATTATTTCTTTGTTACGTGGTGACCCTCAAGACTGGGCATTTTCCCTTGCGCTAGGAGATCCGGCATTGCGTGATGTGGATGCGTTTTTTCTGGCGCTCGGATTGCTTTATGACGAACCTAACTCTGTAGAGCATGCTGAGAAAACACTGTTGGCTCTGTGTCAGGGTCAGGATGAAGCAGAGATATATTGTCAGAAGTTTAGAAAGTGGTCTGTGCTCACTCAGTGGAATGAATGTGCCCTGGCAGCAATCTTCAGAAAGGGTCTCTCTGAAGCCCTTAAAGATGTCATGGTGGGATTTCCCATGCCTGCTGGTCTGAATGAGTCTATGTCCTTGGCCATCCAGATCGATCGGCGCTTGCGTGAGCGTAAAACTGTGCACCATTTGGCGGTACTATCTGATCATGGGCCTGAGCCTATGCAGTGTGATAGGACTTTGACCAGAGCTGAACGGCAGGAACACAGATGTCGGAATGGGCTGTGTTTTTACTGTGGTGATTCCACTCATGCTATCTCTGATTGTCCTAAGCGCACTAAGCGGTTCGCTAGGTCTGCCACCATTGGTATGGTACAGTCAAAATTTCTATTGTCCGTTACACTGATTTGTTCTTTGTCTTCCTACTCTGTTATGGCATTTGTGGATTCAGGCGCTGCCCTGAATTTGATGGACTTGGAGTATGCTAGGCGCTGTGTTTTTTTCTTGGAGCCCTTGCAGCATCCTATTCCATTGAGAGGAATTGATGCTACGCCTTTGGCCAAGAATAAGCCTCAGTACTGGACCCAATTGACCATGTGCATGGCTCCTGCACATCAGGAGGATATCCGTTTTTTGGTATTACATAATCTGCATGATGTGGTCGTTTTAGGGTTACCATGGCTACAGGTCCATAATCCAGTATTGGACTGGAAATCTATGTCTGTGTCCAGCTGGGGTTGCCAGGGGGTACATGGTGATGTTCCATTTTTGTCAATTTCGTCTTCTACTCCTTCTGAAGTTCCGGAGTTTTTGTCGGATTATCAGGATGTATTTGATGAGCCCAAAGCCAGTGCCCTACCTCCTCATAGGGATTGCGATTGTGCAATTAATTTGATTCCTGGTAGTAAGTTTCCTAAGGGCCGATTGTTCAATTTATCTGTGCCAGAACACGCCGCTATGCGGAGTTATATAAAGGAATCCTTGGAGAAAGGCCATATTCGCCCATCGTCATCACCGTTGGGAGCAGGGTTCTTTTTTTGTGGCCAAGAAGGATGGTTCTTTGAGACCTTGTATTGATTACCGCCTTCTTAATAAAATTACTGTCAAATTTCAGTATCCTTTGCCGTTGCTGTCCGACTTGTTTGCTCGTATTAAAGGGGCTAGTTTACCAAGATAGACCTTCGAGGGGCGTATAATCTTGTGCGTATTAAACGGGGCGATGAATGGAAAACAGCATTTAATACGCCCGAGGGCCATTTTGAGTGCCTGGTGATGCCATTCGGGCTTTCTAATGCTCCATCAGTATTTCAGTCCTTTATGCATGACATCTTCCGAGAGTACCTGGATAAATTCCTGATTGTATATTTGGATGACATTTTGGTCTTTTCGGATGATTGGGAGTCTCATGTGAAGCAGGTCAGAATGGTGTTCCAGGTCCTTCGTGCTAATTCCTTGTTTGTGAAGGGGTCAAAGTGTCTCTTTTGAGTTCAGAAGGTTTCATTTTTGGGGTTAATTTTTTCCCCTTCTACTGTCGAGATGGACCCTGTTAAAGTCCAGGCCATTCATGATTGGACTCAGCCGACATCTGTGAAGAGCCTGCAAAAGTTCCTGGGCTTTGCTAATTTTCATCGTCGCTTCATCGCTAATTTTTCTAGTGTTACCAAACCGTTGACTGATTTGACCAAGAAGGGTGCTGATGTGGTCAATTGGTCCTCTGTGGCTGTGGAGGCTTTTCAGGAGTTGAAGCGTTGTTTTTCTTCTGCCCCTGTGTTGTGCCAGCCAGATGTTTCACTCCCCTTTCAGGTTGAGGTTGATGCCTCTGAGATTGGAGCAGGGGCTGTTTTGTCGCAAAGAAGTTCTGATGGCTCGGGAATGAAGCCATGTGCTTTCTTTTCTAGAAAGTTTTCGCCTGCTGAGCGCAATTATGATGTTGGTAATCGACAATTGTTGGCCATGAAGTGGGCATTTGAGGAGTGGCGTCATTGGCTTGAAGGAGCCAAGCATCGCGTGGTGGTCTTGACAGATCACAAAAATTTGACTTATCTTGAGTCTGCCAAACAGTTGAATCCGAGACAGGCTCGATGGGTGTTATTTTTCTCCCGTTTTGATTTTGTGGTTTCGTACCTTCCGGGCTCTAAGAATGTGAAGGCTGATGCCCTGTCAAGGAGTTTTGTGCCGGACTCTCCGGGTGTTTCTGAGCCGGCAGGTATTCTCAAAGAGGGGATAATTTTGTCTGCCATCTCCCCTGATTTGCGGCGGGTGCTGCAAAAATGTCAGGCTGATAGACCTGACCGTTGCCCAGCAGAGAAACTGTTTGTCCCTGATAAATGGACTAGCAGAGTTATCTCTGAGCTTCATTGTTCGGTGTTGGCTGGGCATCCTGGAATCTTTGGTACCAGAGATTTGGTGGCTAGATCCTTTTGGTGGCCTTCTTTGTCACGGGATGTGCGTTCTTTTGTGCAGTCCTGTGGGACTTGTGCTCGGGCTAAGCCCTGCTGTTCTCATGCCAGTGGGTTGCTTTTGCCCTTGCCGGTCCCGAAGAGGCCCTGGACGCATATTTCTATGGATTTTATTTCGGATCTCCCCGTCTCTCAAAAGATGTCGGTCATTTGGGTGGTTTGTGATCGCTTTTCTAAGATGGTCCATTTGGTACCCTTGTCTAAATTGCCTTCCTCCTCTGATTTGGTGCCATTGTTTTTCCAGCATGTGGTTCGTTTACATGGCATTCCGGAGAACATCGTTTCAGACAGAGGTTCTCAGTTTGTTTCGAGGTTTTGGCGATCCTTTTGTGCTAGGATGGGCATTGATTTGTCTTTTTCCTCGGCTTTCCATCCTCAGACAAATGGCCAAACCGAACAAACTAATCAGACGTTGGAAACATATCTGAGATGCTTTGTTTCTGCTGATCAGGATGATTGGGTGTCCTTTTTGCCGTTAGCTGAGTTTGCCCTTAATAATCGGGCCAGCTCGGCTACTTTGGTTTCGCCGTTTTTCTGCAATTCTGGTTTCCATCCTCGTTTCTCTTCAGGGCAGGTTGACTCTTCGGACTGTCCTGGTGTAGATACTGTGGTGAATAGGTTGCAGGAGATTTGGACTCATGTGGTGGACAATTTGACATTGTCCCAGGAGAAGGCTCAACGTTTCGCTAACCGCCGGCGCTGTGTGGGTCCCCGACTTCGTGTTGGGGATTTAGTTTGGTTGTCGTCTCGTTATGTTCCTATGAAGGTTTCCTCTCCTAAGTTTAAGCCTCGTTTCATTGGTCCGTATAAAATTTCTGAGGTTATTAATCCTGTGTAATTTCGTTTGGCCCTTCCAGATTCTTTTGCCATCCATAATGTGTTCCATAGGTCGTTGTTGCGGAGATACGTGGCGCCTGTGGTTCCATCCGTTGACCCTCCTGCTCCGGTGTTGGTTGAGGGGGAGTTGGAGTATGTGGTGGAGAAGATTTTGGATTCTCGTATTTCGAGACGGAAACTCCAGTACTTGGTCAAGTGGAAGGGTTATGGTCCGGAGGATAATTCCTGGGTTTTTGCCTCTGATGTTCATGCGGCCGATCTGGTTCGTGCCTTTCATTTGGCTCATCCTGGTCGGCCTGGGGGCTCTTGTGAGGGTTCGGTGACCCCTCCTCAAGAGGGGGGTACTGTTGTGGATTCTGTTTTCGGGCTCCCTCCTGTGGTCGTGAATGGTACTTCGGCTGGTTCTGTCCATGGACTTTCTCTGATGCCTGTGGGTGTTTCTGAGTTTCCTTCCACAGGTGACGAGGCTAATTAGTTAGTGGGCTGCTCTATTTAACTCCACTTGGATCCTTGTCCGATGCCAGCTGTCAATGTTGTAGCATTGGTCTAGTTCGCTCCTGGATCTTCCTGGTTTCCTGTTTTCTCCAGCAGAAGCTAAGTTTCGCTTTGCTTTTTTCTTGTTTGCTATTTTTTCTGTCCAGCATGCTTATGTGAATTTTGCCTTGCTTGCTGGAAGCTCTGGGACGCAGAGGGGCGCCTCCGCTCCGTTAGTCGGTGCGGAAGGTATTTTTCCCTGCACTCTCTGTGTGGCTTTTTGTAGGGTTTTTTGCTGACTGCAAAGTGACCTTTCCTATCTTCTGTCTGTTTAGTAAGTCGGGCCTCTCTTTGCTAAATCTATTTCATCTCTGTGTTTGTGATTTCATCTTACTCACAGTCAATATATGTGGGGGGCTGCCTTTTCCTTTGGGGAATTTTCTCTGAGGCAAGATAGGCTTATTTTTCCTATCTCTAGGGTTAGCTAGTTCTGAGGCTGTGACGAGGCGCCTAGGCCATGATAGGAGCGCTCCACGGCTATTTCTAGTGTACGTGATAGGATTAGGGATTGCGGTCAGCAGAGGTTCCACTTCCCAGAGCTGGTCCTGTATTAATGTGCTATCAGGTCTTTTCTGGTGCTCTAACTACCAGGTCCACTATTAGTTCTAACCACCAGATCATAACAGAGCAGGTAGCAGAGGTCCTGAAGGCCACAGGTGTACAAGACTCGGGAACACTACAGTCTTAATTCCAAGACACAGGTGTGTGTCTTGGTAGGCCTTATATAAGCCCAGGCAGACAATCACATGGGAGCACGCCGGTCCATGTGCAAAACCTGATATGGCGCACAACAGAGGTCAGCGGACCTGGGTGAGAGTAGCAAAGTCCGGATCTGGGACAGGTGCGTAATAGGTATCCACATAATCTACTGGCTGCTGGTGACTCCTTTATCACCTGTCCTACACCCTGAATGCAATCTTCCACTAAGTTAGGCTTACGGTGGCATGTAAAAGTTTGTGCACCCCTGGTCAAAATTACTGTTATTGTGAACAGTTAAGCAAGTTAAAGATGAAATGATCTCTAAAAGGCCTAAAGTTAAAGAGGAAATATTTCCTTTGTATTTTAGGCAAAATATATATATTTTTTATATTTTGCATTTTAAAAATTACACAAAGTTGGTTAGTACCTAGTAGCACACCCTTTTACAAATATTACAGCCTGTAAACACTTTTTGTAGCCAGACCAGAATCTTTCAATTCTTGTCTGAGGGATTTTCATCCACTCTTCCTTGGAAAAATTCTTCCAGTTCTGTGAGATTCCTGGGGTGTCTTGCATGCACTGTTATTTTGAGGTCTCGCCACAGATTTTCAATGATGTTCAGATCAGGAGACTGTGAGGGCCATTTTAAAGCCTTGAGCGTGCACCTTTTGAGGTCGTCTATTGTGGATTTTGATGTGTGTTTAGGATCATTATCCATTTGTAGAAGCCATCCTCTTTTCACCTTTTTACAGATGGTGTTATATTTGCATTAAGAATTTATTGAAATTTAATCAAATCCGTTCTTCCCTCTACTTTTGAAATGTTCCCTTTGCCATTGACTGCAACTCAACCCCAAAGCATGATTGATCCACCCCATGCTTAATGGTGGTTGAGATGTTTTTCTGAAATGCTGTGCCTTTTTTCTCCACACATATCTTTTGATCATTTTATCCTCATTGGTTCACAGTATTGTTTCCAAAATGCATAAGTTTGTTCAGATGTCAGTAAGGCCATATTTGTGCAGGTGTCTCTGAACAGTAGAACAATGTACCACACATAACCTCCGAGTCTGCCTTTTGCAGTCAAGCAGGGGTTCTGATTTCCCTCTTTAGCAATCCTATGAGCATCTCTCACTGAAATTTTGCTTGGTCTTCCAGACCTTATCTTGAGCCTCACGGTTTCTGTTATCTGCAATTTCTTAATTACGTTTCGAACTTAGGAAAGGGCAACTTGAAAACGCATTGCTATTTTCTTATGGCCTTCTCCTGTCTTGTGGGCCTCCACCGTTTTCATTTTCAGAGTGCTAGGCAGCTGCTTAGAAGAACCCATGGATTCAGTTTTTTTAGGCACAAGGTTAAAAGAGGTTGGATTTTTATAAAGCTGGGAAATTTGCATCACCTGGCCTTTCCTAACGATGATAATGAACAAGCCATAACCCTAATAAATTAATTAAGGTCTGAAACCCATATATGTTTGTGTGTGTTTAAAATACAAAGGAAATGTGTCATTTTTAACTTCAGCTTTTAAAAAAAATCATTTCATTTTCAACTTGCTTAACTGTTCACAATAACAGTAATTTTGACCAGGTGGTGCCCCAACATGTACATGCCACTGTAGTTAACTTTTTGAACTGGCTGGATGACTTGGCTTTGTTTTGTCCCTTACTGCATATGCCACGGTGGTAGGAAGTTATAGTGAACAGATGAAGTTAAGGAATACGGTATTGTATCTGCTGGTTTAATACTGGATTCCAGAGGACCTGATCCCTTTATTTGGGATTATTGGCCTGTACTCTGGTTAGGTAAAGTACTTGTTCTGTATATGATACTGTACATCAGCGTTCCCCAACTCCAGGCCTCAAGAGCCACCAACAGAGCACGTTTTCAGGATTACTTTAGAATTGCCCAGGTAATTATTCCATAATTTGTGCAATACTAAGGAAATTCCAAAAACCTGATCCGTTGGTGGCTCTTGAGGACCACAGTTGGGTAACACTGCTGTACATCATCCAGTTTTCATTCAAGTTTCAATATCACCAGCACAGAGCATTTGCAAGCTGCGTAGGACAAGGTATATATGGAAAAATTCACTTTTTATGGAATCTGATGGAACATGTTACTTTTTGTTTTTCTCGTCGGATCTGTGATTGAGAGTTTTGTAGAAAGTTGTGAAAAATGCAGTCACTTTGACTACTAAAAAAAATTATAGCACCATAGAGAAGCTTTACCTTCCTGGATATGAATGATAAGGATAGAGAATTGCCACTATACCTGGACATAGACATTGACCAAACCAGTTTCGACCAGGGTTGCTAACCTGGCTTATTTTTGTTTTTTCTAAACAGTTTGCCAAAAAATCATGGAAGCTTGAGCAGGTAGATTTCAACATGCAAAATCCTTTTGTTTTGGAAAGCTGACACTTACTCCTTCTACCCAAGCTCGCATCAGTTTGGGGTTTGGGAAGAAATACACTGGGTGAAGAATTATTAGGCAAGTTGTTTTTTTTGGATCACATGATGCTTTTTATACATGTTGTCCTACTCCAAGCTGTTCAGGCTTGAGAGCCAACTACCAATTAAGTAAATCAGGTGATGTGCATCTCTGTAATGAGGAGGGGTGTTGTCTAATGACATCAGAACCCTATATAAGGTGTGCTTAATTAGTAGGCAACTTCCTTTCCTTTGGCAAAATGGGTCAGAAGAGAGATTTGACAAGCTCTGAAAAGTCCAAAATTGTGAGATGTCTTGCAGAGGGATGCAGCAGTCTTGAAATTGCCAAACTTTTGAAGCGTGATCAATCAAGCGTTTCATGGCAAATAGCCAACAGGGTCGCAAGAAGCGTGTTGGGCAAAAAAGGCGCAAAATAACTGCCCATGAATTAAGGAAAATCAAGCGTGAAGCTGCCAAGATGCCATTTGCCACCAGTTGTGCCGTATTTCAGAGCTGCAATGTTACTGGAGTAACAAAAGGCACAAGGTGTGCGATACTCGGGGACAAGGCCAAGGTAAGGAAGGCTGAAAAACGACCACCTTTGAACAAGAAACATAAGATAAAATGTCAAGACTGGGCCAAGAAATATCTTAAGACTGTCTTTTCACAGGTTTTATGGACTGATGAAATGAGAGTGACTCTTGCTGGGCCAGATGGATGGGCCAGAGGCTGGATCAGTAAAGGGCAGAGAGCTCCACTCCGACTCAGACCCCAGCAAGGTGGAGGTGGGGTACTGGTATGGGATCATCAAAGATGAACTTGTGGGACCTTTTCGGGTTGAGGATGGAGTGAAGCTCAACTCCCAGACCTACTGCCAGTTTCTGGAGGACTTCTTCAAGCAGTGGTACAGGAAGAAGTCGGTATCGTTCAATAAAAACATGATTTTCATGCAGGACAATGCTCCATCAGATGCCTCCAACTACTCTACAGCGTGGCTGGCCAGTAAAGGTCTCAAAGAAGGAAAAATAATGACATGGCCCCCTTGTTCACCTAACTGAACCCCATAGAGAACCTGTGGTCCCTCATAAAATGTGAGATCTACAGGGAGGGAAAACAGTACACCTCTCGGAACAGTGTCTGGGAGGCTGTGGTGGCTGCTGCACCAATGTTGGCCGTAACAGATCAAGCAACTGACAGAATCTATGGATGGAAGCTGCTGAGTGTCATCATAAGGAAAGGTGGCTATATTGGTCACTAATTTTGGGGGGTTTTGTTTTTGCATGTTAGAAATGTTTATTTCTAAATTTTGTGCAGTGATATTGGTTTATCTGGTGAAAATAAACAAGTGAGATGGGGATATATTTGTTTTTTATTAAGTTGCCTAATAATTTTGCACAGTAATAGTTACCTGCACAAACAGATATCCTCCTAAGATAGCCAAATCTAAAAAAAAACCACTCCAACTTCCAAAAATATTAAGCTTTGATATTTACGAGTCTTTTGGGTTGATTGAGAACATAGTTGTTGATCAATAATAAAAATAATCCTCTAAAATACAACTTGCCTAATAATTCTGCACGCAGTGTATTTGTTGTCTGGACTCTCACTTGTCTGACATATATAATGTGTTAGAAAGGATTGACCACAAAGTAAGAAAATTATATTATATTATATATTATTATTATAAAAAATATTTTGGCAAAGCAGCTGATGAGTGGTGTTCTATGGTCTGTCATTGGAATCATCACTTAGGCAAGTAAATTTGATTTTATTACTATTAATGGTAAAGAGCATTTGAACATATGTGTCATTTACGACAAATTTTAGGCGTGCAGTTTTGGGTATTTCTTGCCCTGTCGTGGACGCCAGAGGACAGCAGCATGTTCTCTGTTTCAAAATTTGCAATGGTAGATTTATGCCAAGCCGCTAGAAGAGCAAGGGTCACATCTCCTGAGATAACTGTGTGATTCAGAAGCTGATCCTTCCACAAAGAAAGGAACGTCATTAAACGCTTGAATGAGCCAACTGCGGGATGCAGATTATTAAGGTCAGACATTCACATTGTTCACATTACTAAACCCGATCTGACTCAGAGGCAAAGGGGCACTGGCATTATACCCTAAGCTTGATGTAGAGCTTGCTAAATTAGCTATATTAATTCTTCCATTGTAAACAGTTTTATCATTTCTGCCCGGATTTTGTATTTTTTTTTTCTTTGATTTGGGAAAAAAGTTGTTTTCTTTTTCTTGATCAATACCAATCCTGTCTTGTCTAAATTGTGCATAAAGAGGTTGACCACTACTTTTTTTTGATGACCTGTCAATAAGATAGCCCATCAACATCTGATTGGTGGGGGGTGGGACACCCGTCACTCCCGCTGATCAACTTTTGTCACACCCCGATCAATCAGATATCGGTGGCCCTTCCAGGGGTTAGATCATCAAAAAAAAAAGCAGTGGCCAACTTCAAGTTGTGAATACTTGATAGGGGATGAGATGCAAAACAGGGAACAGGTTTATTATATTATTTAAATGATCACTAATGTTTCAGCAAACTTTGTAACAAGCAAATATGAGAAACTTTCTAATAAATCTTAGCAGAAAATCCTCCTCCCTACCTCCTGAAAATAATTCACTGTGTAAAACCGCTAAATTCCTTCCTGCTGGGAAGAAAAAAATCACTGAGGGATCACATTACAGCTGCCTATTCAATCCTGTGGCTGGGGGAGAAGGAGAGATAAATTCACAGAAGGTGCTCCTGCTTTCTGGTAAGTGTTTATCTCAGTGCTTCTCAATCTGTAAGGCTCCTTCTAAGTTGAGCAGGTAGTTTTCATAGAAGTGATTTATGAACTGTACTTTTCTTCACATGGCGACAATAATCTTTGGTTTAATAACATAACTGAATTATTGTCTACTTGTTGTTAATGTTCTAAAGAGTTCAGAAGACAAATAAAATATAATTGAGCAGCATTCTTAATTTTGGTATGGTGTTTGCCACAAATGCTGAGGCCGAGGCATCATCTTTGCCGACCTGATGTGGCAATAACATTACTTTGGCTTGAAGGATAAAGCTCCAGTAGGAAAAAGTTTGCGAATCCTTGGCTTATCTCACCCCAGAGTTGGCTTCCCAGCTACACTGCTCAGTACTGCAGTATCATTTCTTCCATGCTTCTGAACAGAGACAGGGGAGCAGAAATTCCTGATGTTTTGGCGTACTGTGTATGTGAGACGTACAGTAATAACAGCTAGCCTCCACCCAGTAGCTCTGAGACGACTGATAATTAGAGATAAATGCTGCAGAGCGGTAAACTAGTGAAAAATGCAGAATCGAGCGTTCCCATGTATGCCGGAGTCGGGAGAGATGGCTGTCAGCTGAATGATCGTGCGGCAGACACCTATCTAATGTGTTTGGGGGCCGTAGGGGAAAACTGATGTGACAGCTTTTTTATCAGTCATTGATATCACAATAGAACAGATGATAAATCTAAATAGACGCACTCCTTGTAATCTGCATCTCATCATGATATCTCACTGTTTAATGTAAAGGGTTTCTTTTTCGGAGATCTAGGCAAAGCTTTAATTTTCTCCTGTTGATGTTTTCCGTAATGAGTAAATTATTTCATCTTTAATTCCAAATTATTCCTTTGGGAATGCTTGATAATAAATGACGAGGAGTATAAAAAGCGCATATATTATATGCTAAGCAGATCAGAATATTGTCTCGCTTGCTGCGTTATGTTCCTTACAGCTCACTCATTTAGTTTTCAATAGATTGTCTGCAGAAAAGAGATGAATGGCGGCACGTCAGGTACGGTGTGAGTGTGCAGTCTCATCTGTGTGTATGACTGCAGCCGCCTGGCACTGCTCTAAATGATACCTATGGTAATAATATACGGTACTTCAGAGTATGATCATGTTCCCAGCTCAAGGATATATCTACCCAGTGTAATAAATAAAGGCCAGGCGGCAAAACTGTTGGGTTTCCCATGTTTTTGCTTTGTTTATGTACCATATTTTGCTTGTTCCAGAGGGCTTGTTTAGTGTACCTAATATATTTCGACATCAATAAAATACTTACATGGCCTGAAAGCTTTCACAGAGCTCTTATACCTTCCCTCCTCCTTCTCTGCCTACAGCTTCTTCCCTAGAAACATCTTCAGTACAAGAGGAACAGAAAATAAATAAAAGCCTTCTCGTGAATCAGTGTGCTTGATTAAAAGGCTTCATCAGCCAAGCCCAATCACTTTAATTTTAAGAAGCATTCCTATTAATATTTTCTCCTAATTAAATATGTGTGTATATTTGCATGTAATGAAGAGTGAGTGTATTAATATACTGGTCTACCGCCACTTTTTCTGGGGTCCAATGCTGTTCTGCTCCTCTTCTCAGTGATGTCACCGCTCTTCAGACTCTCCATGTCTGCATGACCCAGAAGTGGCTTCCACAATGTAAGACGATGGAGCGTCAGAACAAGGATCCATAGGCATTCACTATAAAAGAGACTACCAGCTCACACATAGAGCACAGAGTGATCCGGAGAGTCTGAATTGTAGTGACGTCAGAGAGAAGAGGAGCAGAATGATGCTGAATCCCGAAGAGAACAGCGGTAGTTGAGTATGTTAGTACGCTCACACTACATTACATGCATATACACACACATTCAAAAATATTAATGGGAATGCCTAACCCATCTCTTCAACCTATCACCAACTTCTGGTACCTTCCTCACTGCTTTCAAACATGCCACAATCACACCTATCCTCAAAAAGCCATCACTTGACCCAAGCGTTATTTTGAGCTTTCGCCCCATATCTTTGCTCCCATTTGCATCCAAACTCCTTGAACTTTCCTCTCACTTCGCATCTAACTCTCTCTTCGACAACCTACAATCTGGCTTCCGTCCCCACCATTCCACTGAGACTGCCCTGGCCAAAATTACTAATGACTTACTTACAGCCAAAGCTAACAGACAATTCTCTATACTCCTCCTTCTAGACCCGTCCTCTGCCTTTGACACAGTTGACCACTGCCTCCTACTACTGATCCTCTCTTACTTTGGGGTGAAAGACCTCGCTCTATCTTGGATCTCTTCATACCTTACCAACCGCACATTTAGCGTTTCCTACTCTCATACTACCTCTTCATCTCGCCCCCTCTCTGTTGGTGTCCCTCAAGGCTCTGTCCTTTGGCCCTTACTCTTCTCAATCTATACACTCGGCCTGGGACAACTCATAAGGTCCTATGGATTCCAGTACCATCTATATGCTGATGACACTCAGATCTACCTCTCTGGCCCAGAGAGGTCTATCAGCTATATCATCCGTCTTCTCTCGCTTCCTCGAGCTCAATGTGGACAAATCTGAACTAATTATCTTTCCTCCATCTCGCATATCTTCCCTACCTGATCTATCTATCAAAATAAATGAAATCACACTTTCCCCTGTCCCTAAAATCCGCTGCCTCGGAGTAACCCTGGATTCTGGCCTGTCCTTCAACCGCACATCCAAGCTCTCGCCACCTTCTGTCGCCTCCAGCTCAAAAATATTTCCACAATCCTTCCTTTCCTCAACCCTCACTCTGCCAAAATGCTCGTGCACGCCCTAATAATCTCCCGCCTTGACTACTGCAGCATCCTCCTCTGTGACCTACCTTCTAACACTCTCGCACCTCTCCAGTCCATCCTTAACTCTGCTGCCCGACTAATTAATCTCTTTCCTCGCTACACTCCTGCTTCACCTCTTTGCAAATCCCTTCACTGGCTCCCAATTTCCCAGTGTATCCAGTTTAAACTACTAACACTTACCTACAAAGCCATCCATAACCTTTCTCCTCCGTATATTTCCAAACTAATCTCTCAATATCTTCCCTCACATAATCTCCGGTCCTCCCAAGACCTCCTTCTCTTCTCCACACTTATTCGCTCCTCATCCAATCGCCTCTAAGACTTCTCCCGAATATCCCCCATCCTCTGGAATTCTGTGCCCCAACACGTCCGGTTATCCACCACATTTGGATACTTCGAAAGAAACCTGAAAGCCCATCTCATTAAAGAAGCTTACAGCCTGTAGTGACCACACGGCCGCCTCAACACCATCGGAGCTACTGCAACCCCCGACCTACTGTCTCCTTCCCCATAATCCTGTTAATGTAAGCCCGCAAGGGCAGGGTCCTCGCCCCTCTGTATCAGTCTGTCACTTTTTTTCCATATAGTACATGTATCCAGACAGGTTCATATCACAACTGCAGGAGCTTTTATGGCGTCCCATTCTTAATTTGTAGGCAATGGTATGGAGTTGGTCCCTTTGTAGCCTCCACTTTTTCTTGGAAGCCTTTCTACAGAATCATGGAGGTGTCTTTGGAAATCCAGATTAGTGTTTCTGAGGTCAGACACTGATGTTAACCTCTTTCTGACATGGGACGTACTATCCCGTCGAGGTGGGGTGGGCCCCCATGACCATGGACGGGATAGTACGTCTAGGGCTAGGGTTTGGGCTAGGGTTAGGGCTAGGGTTAGGGCTAGGGTTAGGGCTAGGGCTAGGGTTAGGGCTACAGTTTGGGTTGGGGCTAAAGTTAGGGTTAGGGCTAAAGTTAGGGTTAGGGCTAGGGTTAGGGCTAGGGTTAAGGCTACAGTTAGGGTTGGGGCTAAAGTTAGGGTTAGGGCTATGGTTAGGGCTAGGGTTAGGGCTACAGTTTGGGTTGGGGCTAAAGTTAGGGTTGGGGCTAGGGTTAAGGCTACAGTTAGGGTTGGGGCTAAAGTTACGGTTAGGGTTTAGATTACATTTACAGTTGGGAATAGGGTTGGGATTAGGGTTAGGTGTGTGTCAGAGATAGAGGTGTGGTTAGGGTTACTGTTGGGATTAGGGTTAGGGGTGTGTTTGGATTAGGGTTTCAGTTATAATTGGGGGGTTTCCACTGTTTAGGCACATCAGGGGCTCTCCAAACGCGACATGGCGTCCGATCTCAATTCCAGCCAATTCTGCGTTGAAAAAGTAAAACAGTGCTCCTTCCCTTCCGAGCTCTCCCGTGTGCCCAAACAGGGGTTTACCCCAACATATGGGGTATCAGCGTACTCAGGACAAATAGGACAACAACTTTTGGGGTCCAATTTCTCCTGTTACCCTTGGGAAAATACAAAACTGGGGGCTAAAAAATAATTTTTGTGGGAAAAAAAAAGATTTTTTATTTTCACGGCTCTGCGTTATAAACTGTAGTGAAACACTTGGGGGTTCAAAGTTCTCACAACACATCTAGATAAGTTCCATGGGGGTCTAGTTTCCAATATGGGGTCACTTGTGGGGGATTTCTACTGTTTAGGTACATTAGGGGTTCTGCAAATGCAATGTGACGCCTGCAGACCATTCCATCTAAGTCTGCATTCCAAATGGCACTCCTTCCCTTCCGAGCCCTCCCATGCGCCCAAACGGTGATTCCCCCCAACATATGGGGTATCAGCGTACTCAGGACAAATTGGACAACAACTTTTGGGGTCAAATTTCTCCTCTTACCCTCGGGAAAATACAAAACTGGGGGCTAAAAAATAATTTTTGGGGGAAAGATTTTTTTTTTCAATTTTCACGGCTCTGCGTTACAAACTGTAGTGAAACACTTGGGGGTTCAAAGCTCTCACAACACATCTAGATGAGTTCCTTAGGGGGTCTAGTTTCCAAAATGGTGTCACTTGTGGGGGGTTTCTACTGTTACGGTACATTAGGGGCTCTGCAAATGCAATGTGACACCTGCAGACCATTCCATCTAAGCCTGCATTCCAAATGGAGCTCCTTCCCTTCCGAGCCCTCCCATGCGTCCAAACAGTGGTTCCCCCCCACATATGGGGTATCAGCGCACTCAGAACAAATTGGACAACAAATTTTGGGGTCCAATTTCTCCTGTTACCCTCGGGAAAATACAAAACTGGGGGCTAAAAATAATTTTTGTGGGAAAAAATTTTTGTTTTATTTTTACGGCTCTCCATTATAAACTTCAGTGAAGCCCTTGGTGGGTCAGTGTTCACCACACATGTAGATAAGTTCCTTAGGGGGTCTACTTTCCAAAATGGTGTCACTTGTGGGGGGTTTCTACTGTTTAGGTACATTAGGGGCTCTGCAAACGCAATGTGACACCTGCAGACCATTCCATCTAAGTCTGCATTCAAATGGCACTCCTTCCCTTCCGAACCTTCCCATGCGCCCAAACAGTGGTTCCCCCCACATATGGTGTATCATCGCACTCAGGACAAATTGGGCAACAAATTTTGGGGTCCACTTTCTCCTGTTACCCACGGGAAAATACAAAACTGGGGGCTAAAAAAATAATTTTTGTGGGAAAAAATTTTTGTTTTATTTTTACAGCTCTGCATTATAAACTTCTGTGAAGCACTTGGTGGGTCAAAGTGCTCACCACACATCTAGATAAGTTCCTTAGGGGGTCTACTTTCCAAAATGGTGTCACTTGTGGGGGGTTTCAATGTTTAGGCACATCAGTGGCTCTCCAAACGCAACATGGCGTCCCATCTCAATTCCTGTCAATTTTGCATTGAAAAGTCAAACGGCGCTCCTTCCCTTCCGAGCTCTCCCATCCGCCCAAACAGTGGTTTACCCCCACATATGGGGTATCAGCGTACTGAGGACAAATTGTACAACAATGTTTGGGGTCTATTTTCTCCTGTTACCTTTGGTAAAATTAAACAAATTGGAGCTGAATTAAATTTTTTGTGAAAAAAGTTAAATGTTCATTTTTATTTAAACATTCAAAAAATTCCTGTGAAGCACCAGAAGGGTTAATAAACTTCTTGAATATGGTTTTGAGCACCTTGAGGGGTGTAGTTTTTAGAATGGTGTCACACTTGGGTATTTTCTATCATATAGACCCCTCAAAATGACTTCAAATGAGATGTGGTCCCTAAAATAAAATGGTGTTGTAGAAATGAGAAATTGCTGGTCAACTTTTAACCCTTATAACTCCCTAACAAAAAAAAATTTTGGTTCCAAAATTGTGCTGATGTAAAGTAGACATGTGGGAAATGTTACTTATTAAGTATTTTGTGTGACATATCTCTGTGATTTAATTGCATAAAAATTCAAAGTTGGAAAATTGCAAAATTTTCAAAATTTTTGCCATATTTCCGTTTTTTTCACAAATAAACGCAGGTAATATCAAAGAAATTTTACCATTGTCATGAAGTACAATATGTCACGAGAAAACAATGTCAGAATCACTGGGATCCGTTGAAGCGTTCCAGAGTTATAACCTCACAAAGGGACAGTGGTCAGAATTGTAAAAATTGGCCCGGTCATTAACGTGCAAACCACTCTTGGGGGTAAAGGGGTTAATCAAGAGGACTGGACTCACAATCCAATGATCTAAAAGGTGTGGAATGGAGTTGAGGTGCGGGCTCTATGCACATGTAATCAATAAGAAGTAATTGATGGAGTTTACAGAATTACTCAGCTTTAATATGGCTTGTATTGACAAATCCTCAAAATTATACTAAGAGCGAACTTCATGCAGACGAGCATATAAATCGGAGACCTGCTGTATGATTTTTAATCACTGACCCATATGATCATGTACATGTTTTAATGTAGTTGTATGAAAGCATATCGCACACAGACGTCACATGGACTTAAAAAAAACGGACACATGGATGGCACATAGATGAAAATCTGATGAAAATTAGAAAAGTATCACACGAGTTTTCTAGATGAAATTTTATTTTTTTTCATACGCTTCACCCTTAGTTTTGAAAGATAGTCTGTTGAATAGATGGTGAACCCATTGAGTAGCAAACGGATTTGGCTTTGCGCTAAACTGAGATACGAAGTATAAGGGATTATCTGTTCTTCAATTTGACTCCCCCCTCAGGGAGGTATGTACTTTGCCCACCGTGCTTGCGTGGAATAGTCTTTGTTTGCAATTAGTTTTCTCCCACACTCCAAAAACATACTGATTGGGAATTTAGACTGTGAGCCCAAATAGGGACAGTGATGAAAAGCGCTTTGGAATATGATGGGGTTATATAAGCAAACAAATACTTGCAAGCAGCTGGAATTCTAAAGAATATTAGGGACAAATGAAAGTAATAGGAAACCAAAATTGGGACTGGTGGAGAACTTGTAACATGAGGAAACACCTTCTTAAAATTACATGAACCAACGAAATCCTGCTGGCCAGGAAACGTAATGTCAAGAGGTATCTGATTTAGAGCATTCTGGTCCTTTAAGATGTCAAGGTCCAGTGACCGCGTGACGTGGCAGAGGTTGGTATTGGTGGTCCGGTATATGGGGGAAATCTGTAAATAATGTCTTCATTCTCCTGTTCATGTTAGACCTTGTGGCTACCCACTGACTTCTTCAGCAACATATTGCACCAACGATGTGTTGCAGAATCTTTCCACAAATTCGCCATTGTTGTGCAGCAGATTTCTACCATCTTGACAACTTGATATGGCATCCCTGTTGCAAAGTTCAGCCAATGCAATATACCCGAGGCACAATGCATTGATCAAAAGGGAGCAAATTATGATTTTATATACCGTATATACTCGAGTATAAGCCGAGATTTTCAGCCCAAATTTTTGGGCTGAAAGTGCCCCCCTCGGCTTATACTCGAGTCACGGTAGCGGTGGGGTCGGCAGGTGAGGGGGTGAGGGCGCTGGGGTATACTTACCTAGTCCCAGCGATCCTCGCGCTGTCCCTGCCGTCCCACGGGCTTCGGCGCTGCAGTTTCTTCCTCTCTTCAGCGGTCACGTGGGACCGCTCATTACAGAAATGAATAAGCGGCTCCACCTCCCATAGGGGCGGAGCCGCTTATTCATTTCTCTAATCAGCGGTGCCGGTGACCGCTGATAGAGAAAGAAGCTGCGGCACCGAAGACAGGAGGGGACAGCGCGAGGATCGCCAGGACTAGGTGAGTATAGCATATTCACCTGTCCGCGTTCCAGCCGCCGGGCGCCGCTCCATCTTCCCGGCCGGCGCCTCCATCTTCCCGGCGTCTCTGCTCTCTGACTGTTCAGGCAGAGGGCGCGATGACGCATACAGTGTGCGCGGCGCCCTCTGCCTGATCAGTCAGAGCAGAGACGCCGGGAAGATGGAGGCGCCGGAACGAGACGCCGGGAGCTGCAATCAAGGGAGGTGAGTATGTGTTTTTTTTTCTTTATTGCGGCAGCGGCGGCACAAATTTATGTGGAACATCTATGGGGCACAGTGAACGGTGCAGAGCACCGTATATGGCACAGCTAGGGGGCACAGTGAACGGTGCAGAGCACCGTATATGGCACAGCACAGCTATGGGGCACAGTGAACGGTGCAGAGCACCGTATAAGGCACAGCTATGGGGCACAGTGAACGGTGCAGAGCACCGTATATGGCACAGCACAGCTATGGGGCACAGTGAACGGTGCAGAGCACCGTATATGGCACAGCACAGCTATGGGGCACAGTGAACGGTGCAGAGCACCGTATATGGCACAGCACAGCTATGTATGGGGCACAGTGAACGGTGCAGAGCACCGTATATGGCACAGCTATGGGGCACAGTGAACGGTGCAGAGCACCGTATATGGCACAGCACAGCTATGGGGCACAGTGAACGGTGCAGAGCACCGTATATGGCACATCTATGGGGCACAATGAACGGTGCAGAGCACCGTATATGGCACAGCTAGGGGGCACAATGAACGGTGCAGAGCACTATATGGTTCACACCTATGGGGAAATATGAACGGTGCAGAGCACTATATGGCACAGCTATGGGGAAATAATGATCTATTTTTATTTTTGAAATTCACCGGTAAATGCTGCATTTCCACCCTAGGCTTATACTCGAGTCAATAAGTTTTCCCAGTTTTTTGTGGCAAAATTAGGGGGGTCGGCTTATACTCGGGTCGGCTTATACTCGAGTATATACGGTATATTCTTTTTTTCTTTGTAATGCAAATGTAACCTATAATAACTAAATTATCATGCAAAAAGTTAAGTCTATTGGGAGTGACATAGCTCTTACTATTGCCACCTTGGTAAAGTGTAAGATCGGGTGGTGGTAAATCAGATCTTTGCTCTTCAGAGTTTTCTAAATTGTCTATGCTGTTACTATGTACAGCACAATGTCTCTTATATCATCATAGCAAAGCATATATGAAAGGATGTAGCTTTTCACAGTCTATATCTGTTACCAAGATGTGAAAAATGAAACCGCAAGTGTCTGCGACAAAAGCAATCACAAACACCTATGTAATCAGCTACTTCCTAGCCCCAATCTCTCTGTTATACACCAGCTATAAGTTATAGAATCAAAATTGTCTGCACTTCCAGGCAAACAAATCATCTTATTCTTTTCTAGCATTAGAGAGCTTTAGATCACAACATGTTTCCCTGATTTATAACCTCACTGACTAATAGAGTAATAATAATTCATTGTGTGGGAATTTTATTTCGTAGACTGTTGGAAGGGACCTCTTGGGTCATCGTGTCCAACCCCCCTGCTCAATGCAGGATTCACTAAACCATCTCAGACAGATGTCTGTCCAGCCTCTGTTTGAAGACTTCCATTGAAGGAGAACTCACCACCTCTTGTGGCAGCCTGTTCCACTCACTGTCAATTTTTTTTTCTAATATTTAATCTGTATCTTGTCCCTTTCAGTTTTATTCCATTGCTTCCCATGTTTTCATGTGCACAGGACTGTGACAGCACTTCAGATATTTGTAGACAGCTATTAAGTCTCCTCTTAACCTTCGTTTTTTGCAAGCTAAACATTCCCAGATCCTTTAACCGTAGCTCGTAGGAGATATTTTGCAGTCCGCTCACCATTCTGGCTGCTTTTCTCTGAACTTGCTCCAGTTTTTCAATGTATTTTACAAATTGTGGTGCCCAAAACTGGACACAGTATTCCATAAGAGGCCAGACCAAAGAGGAGTAGAGGGGGATAATTACATCATGTGATCTAGACTCTATGCTTCCCTTAATACATCCTAGAACTGTGTTTGCCTTTTTTGCTTCTGCATCACGCTGTTGACTCATGTGCAGTCTGTGATCTATAAGTATATCCAAGTCTTTTTCACGCATGTTGTTGCTTAGTTCTTTTCCTTCCATTCTGTAGATGTAATTTTAGTTTATCTTGCCCAGATGTAGAATCTTGCATTTCTCCCTGTTAAATACCATTCTAAAGGTACCGTCACACTTAGCGACGCTGCAGCGATACCGACAACGATCCGGATCGCTGCAGCGTCGCTGTTTGGTCGCTGGAGAGCTGTCACACAGACAGCTCTCCAGCGACCAACGATCCCGAGGTCCCCGGTAACCAGGGTAAACATCGGGTAACTAAGCGCAGGGCCGCGCTTAGTAACCCGATGTTTACCCTGGTTACCAGCGTAAAAAAACAAACAGTACATACTTACATTCAGCTGTCTGTCCCTTGCCGTCTGGTTCCTGCACTGACTGCTGGCCGTAAAGTGAAAGTGAAAGCACAGCACAGCGGTGAGTCACACAGCGGTGACTCACCGCTGTGGCTGTGCTCTGCTTTCACTTTACGGCCAGCAGTCAGTGCAGGAACCAGACGGCAAGGGACAGACAGCTGAATGTAAGTATGTACTGTTTGTTTTTTTACGCTGGTAACCAGGGTAAACATCGGGTTACTAAGCGCGGCCCTGCGCTTAGTTACCCGATGTTTACCCTGGTTACCAGTGAAGACATCGCTGAATCGGTGTCACACACGCCGATTCAGCGATGTCTACGGGGAGTCCAGCGACGAAATAAAGTTCTGGACTTTCTTCCCCGACCAGCGATCTCCCAGCAGGGGCCTGATCGCTGCTGCCTGTCACACTGGACGATATCGCTAGCGAGGACACTGCAACGTCACGGATCGCTAGCGATATCGTCTAGTGTGACAGTACCTTAATAGTAGCTGCCCATTGTTCAAGCTTATCTAGATCCTTCTGAATCCTTTCTCTGTCTTTTCTAGTGTTCTCTATCCCTCCTAGCTTTGTATCATCTGCAAATCTAATTAGTTTACCTTCAGTTCCCTTATCTAGATTGCACAACACTGGGGCTAAGACAGAGCCTTGTGGTACCCCACTTGAAACACTCTTCCAATTGGATGTGCAACTATTTTTATTAAAACTGTTTGAGTATAATCACTGAGCCAGTTATGAATCCACCTAACCATAGCCTTGTCAATCCCATACTTGTTAATTTTTGCAGTAAGGATTGTTTGAGATACTTTATCAAATGCTTTGTTGAAGTTGAGATATACTTTATCTACCACATGTCCCTGATCCACCCAGTCAGTGATTCCATCATAAAAGGAAATTAGATTAGTGTGGTGTGACTTATTTGCTGCAAACCCATGCTGGCAAGGCAAAGCAAATAGATATTAACAGTGTTAATACATTAGGATTTTTATGAGGAAAAATGGATTGTGATGACATTCACGGGTCCACACCTTTGGGTGATTGTAAAAATTAGAAAGTCTGAAAAATGCTAAAGATGATGTAATGAAATTCAAGGGAAACTACTTTTGTAGTAAAGTCCCATTTGCATTTAGTCAATCTTTTCTAAAGGCAAGTCCGCAATTATAACAGTGGGTGTTTCTTCACTCTTATAAATTGATAGGTACATGCAGGCCATGGCAGCACGTTTAGGCTATGCTACTCAAGCAGCTTGGCATTGTTGCGTTCTACAACCAAGCACCGACCTGTTAGTGCACCTGGAATGAAAAGTGAGGGGTATGACTACTGTACATTATGCATACATTATAAGGTAGTAGGACTAGTGTGATGTTTCCTACTGAAGCCCGGGAAGTGGAACCAGTGGTACGGCCATTTCTTCAAAGTGTCCCAGAAGCCATGTTTCAACAATTCTAGTATGCATGTTGCTCGTGATACTGTGAGCAGCCTGAGGGGCCTACACATGCCATTAGGGTTGGCAATGTATCCAAACTTGTCTCCCATCAAGCACATCTGGGACGTCATTGGTCAGTAATTGTAAAGGGAGCTGCCAGCAGCAGATCTTGATGATCAGCATGGCAGAACATTCCTCAGACAACCATTAATAAAGCTCAGTGAAAACAGACAAGGCTCTATTTACGGGTATTTCTGCACATGGCGCTCATAGACAATACCGAATCTGATAAAAATCTGCTGCAATGTACTAGAATGATGATGAAACGAGGGTGGGCATTTCTGCAAGACAATGATCCCAAACACACAGCCAAGGAATTTCTCATTTGGTTTTAGAGAAAAAAAAAATAAAGCTGCTAAATAGGTCTAGCCAATCACCAGACCTGAATCCAATAAAAAAATTATGGAAGGAACTAAAGCTTAGAGTTTATAGAAGGAGCCCACAGAACCTTAAGGAATTGAAGAGTGCTCATGTGGAAGAATGGGATTAAGTCACACCTGAGCAATGCCTGCGACTAGTTTCTCCATACCCGAGGCATACTGAAGCTGTAATCACCAACAAAGGCTTTTGTTCAAAGTGTTAAATAAATTTCAGTAACCGTTTTCAGAAATTTTTCCCTGTGTCATTTCTCATTATTACACATATCCATAAAATAAGTTATCTATGGTTTGGTTTCTTTGCTTGTGTGGATTGGATAGGTTGTTACGGACATATAGTGTGAATCTCACTACATTAGCATGTTTAGAAATATATTTACTTAGGAAATTGGTGACATGTTCAGTACTAATTTCACCTGCTGTATTACGGTATATACCCCTTTAAAGGTTAAAACCACCTTCCCCTCTTGCACTGAAAGTGACTTTGGATGTTTCCTGTATAGTCACTTACCCGGGTGATAGCCTTCATATATGAATCTGTAGTTCACAGTGCTCAGTAAATGAAATGTCGGCAGATTTGCGTCAATCAATACTGTTCTATTTCATTGATGACAGATTCCTCACTTGATGGGCGCCAATGGTGCCTGACAGACCTAATTGATTTCTAATGTGGTCTGTTGGGTCCTGTCATGGTCTTCATTTCACTGCAAAAATAGCACAAAATGCTGAACTATTTTTCACAGCAGTTTTGATGGACTCTGAGAGAGAGCCTCCAAACGAAGGCATTTGGAATGCTCTTGAGGTATTAGATTGGACACAGAGGCCCTCATTTATTAATCAATTTCTAGTAGTTTTTGAAGTCAAGTGATCCCCAATAGTCTTAATCTGGGCAAAAAAAAAATCTTCGTTCTTTTGCTCTATGCTCTTCAAAAGTTGAAAAATTGGGCATGATGTACCAGAAGACCAACAACGTTTGACAAATTTATTAAGCCTAATGTCTGAAAACTGTGAACATTTTGGCACAAATCAAATGCTAACATCAAGTGTAGATAGCAATTTTTTTTTTTTTTTTAATTTCAATCTTTTGTGTTTTTTTTGGTTTGTTTTTTAAATTTTAGTCTCATGTATGAACTGCCAATCTTGGTAAATGTGTCCTAATATTTTCAAGGCCAAAATCTTGTTCCTGCAAAGGAGGTGGTGAAACTCCTCCAAAGGAGGTGGTGAAAAAGTCGGCGACTTTTGAAAATGAACGATCCGTTTCGCTCAACCCTAGTGAGGAGGGGTATACATAATAAAAACAAGTACAATAATCTTAAACAGTACAAGTCACAACTGGTACAGGAGGAGAGAGGACCCTGCCCGCGAGGGCTCACAATCTACAAGGGATGGGTGAGGATACAGTAGGTGAGGGTAGAGCTGGTCATGCAGCGGTTTGGTCGATCGGTGGTTACTGCAGGTTGTAGGTTTGTCGGAAGAGGTGGGTCTTCAGGCTCTTTTTGAAGGTTTTGATGATAGGCGAGAGTCTGATATGTTGTGGTAGAGGGTTCCAGAGTAGGGGTGATGCGCGAGAGAAATCTTGTATGCGATTGTGGGAAGGGAAGATAAGAGGGGAGAAGAGAAGGAGATCTTGTGAGGATCGGAGGTTGCGTATAGGTAAGTACCAGGAGACACAGATGTATGGAAGAGACAGGTTGTGGATGGCTTTGTACGTCATGGTTAGGGTTTTGTACTGGAGTCTCTGGGTAATGGGGAGCCAGTGAAGGGAGTGACAGAGGGGAGAAGCCGGGGAATAGCGGGGGGGGGGGACAGGTGGATTAGTCGGGCGGCAGAGATTAGAATAGATTGGAGGGTGTGAGAGTTTTTGAGGGGAGGCCACAGAGCAGGAGGTTGCAGTAGTCAAGGCGAGAGATGATGAGGGCATGGACTAGGGTTTTTGCAGCCCTTTGCATGAAATAAAATGATAGACGTGATAATAATGTATATACTATTTTTCCAGTGCTTTCATTAGGAAATTAGACATATTTAACATAGTTTATTATATTGGCTGATACATTTTACATTCACACTTCTATAGGTGTGATTAGCTAAAAATGTTATTGAAAAATATTTCAACTAAAAAGTCAGTGGTAGCAGGATGTCACTGTATAGTCATCTTGGTGTGTGGTATGAATTTTTTTTGTTTTCGCTTCAACTCTATGGAAAAAACAGTATCTATCCCAGACATATTCCTCCAACAGAAGGCAGGCTGCGATGTACTGCTCCATATAGTCACGTGCAGAAGATTTACACATTCTATACACTGAAAGAAGCAAGCAATTCCAAAGCTGGAGGCACAGGGTCCGATGGATGCATTTGATCTATACACAAGCTGATTTCCCAGTCATTAGAGATTAACTAATCCAGGGGTGGGCAATTAATTTTCTAGAGGGGCCACATGAGACCGTGACTGTTGTGGACGGCTGAGCCAATATGCTGAAATTACTTCTGCTCATTATTAATGACATAGTAATTACAATTAATGTGTGCAGACTCATGTGGTATATAGAGGGGTGCCAGCATGCTTAATTCTGCTCAATATTCAGTTATATCATTTTTATTCTTTATTAATGGGTCCGCACACTCCCCTATATAAAGTAGGAGTCCATACAGAACCCCTACATACAGTATAATCCCACACCCTACCCCCTACATACAGTATGATCCCATACATATCTCCTCTGTTTAGAGTATCATACCACACGTAGCCTCCCTATATACAGCATGATCCCACACATAGCCTCTCTATATACAGGGTGATCCCACACACAGCCTCATTATATACAGCGTGATCCCACACATAGCCCCCTACATACAGCATGATCCCACATATACTGTAGCTTCCCTATATACGGCATGTTCCCAAACATAGCCTCTCTATATTCAGTTTGAGCCCTCACATAGCCCCCTATATACAGGCACACATCCAATAGGTACAGTTATATGAAAAAGTTTGGACACCCCTATTAATCTTAAGCTTAATGTTTTATAAAAATTGGGGGTTTTTGCAACAGCTATTTCAGCTTCATATATCTAATAACTGTTGGACACAGTAACGTTTCTGCCTTGAAATGAGGTTTATTGTACTAACAGAAAATGTGCAATCTGCATTCAAACAAAATTTGACAGGTGCATAAGTATGGGCACCCCACCAGAAAAGTGACATTAATATTTAGTAGATCCTTTTGCAAAAATAACAGCCTTTAGTCGCTTCCAGTAGCTTTTAATGAGTTCCTGGATCCTGGATGAAGGTATTTTTGACCATTCCTCTTTACAAAACAATTCTAGTTCAGTTAAGTTTGAAGGTCGCCGAGCATGGACAGCCCTCTTCAAATGATCCCACAGATGTTCAATGATATTCAGGTCTGGGGACTGGGATGGCCATTCCAGAACAGTGTAATTGTTCCTCTGCATGAATGCCTGAGTAGATTTGGAGCGGTGTTTTGGATCATTGTCTTGCTGAAAGATCCATCCCCTGTGTAACTTCAACTTTGTCACTGATTCATGAACATTATTGTCAAGAATCTGCTGATACTGAGAGGAATCCATGTGTCCCTCAACTTTAACAAGATTCCCAGTGCCAGCATTGGCCACACAGACCCAAAACATGATGGAACCTCCACCAAATTTTACTGTGGGTAGCAAGTGTTTTTCTTGGAATGCTGTTTTTTTTGGCCGCCATGCATAACGCCTTTTTGTATGACCAACAACTCCATCTTGGTTTCATCAGTCCACAGGAGTTTCTTCCAAAAATAAATTGACTTCTCCAAATGTGCTTTTGCATACCTCAGCCGACTCTGTTTGTGGCGTGCTTGCAGAAACGGCTTCTTTCGCATCACTCTCCCATACAGCTTCTCCTTGTGCAAAGTGCGTTGTATAGTTGACCGATGCACAGTGACACCATCTGCAGCAAGTTGATGCTGCAGCTCTCTGGAGGTGGTCTGAGGATTGTCCTTGACTGATCTCACCATTCTTCTTCTCTGCCTTTCTGATGTTTTTCTTGGCCTGCCACTTCTGGCTTTAACAAGAACTGTACCTGTGTTATTCCATTTCCTTACTATGTTCCTCACAGTGGAAATTGACAGGTTAAATCTCTGAAACAGCTTTTTGTATCCTTCCCCCTGAACAACTATGCTGAATAATCTTTGTTTTCAGATCATTAGACAGTTGTTTTGAGGAGCCCATGATGCCACTCTTCAGAGGAGATTCAAACAGGTGAACAACTTGCAAGTGGCCACTTTAAGTAGCTTTTCTCATGATTGCATACACCTGGCTATGAAGTTCAAAGCTCAATGAGGTTAGAAAACCAAAAAAGTGCTTTAGTAAGTCAGTAAAAAGTAGGTAGGAGTATTTAAAACAAGAAAATGATAAGGGTGCCCATACTTATGCACCTGTCAAATTTTGTATGAATGCAGATTGCACATTTTCTGTTAGTACAATAAACCTCATTTCAAGACAGAAACATTACTGTGTCCAACAGTTATTAGATATATGAAACTGAAATAGCTGTTGCAAAAAAACAATTTTTATAAAACATTAAGCTTAAGATTAATAGGGGTGCCCAAACTTTTTCATATAACTGTATGTATGTGTATATATATATATATATATATATATATATATATATATATATATACAGTATATATATATATATATATATATATATATATATATATATATATATATATACAGTACAGACCAAAAGTTTGGACACACCTCATTTAAAGATTTTTCTGTATTTTCATGACTATGAAAATTGTAAATTCACACTGAAGGCATCAAAACTATGAATTAACACATGTGCAATTATATACTTAACAAAAAAGTGTGAAACAACTGAAATTATGTCTTATATTCTGGGTTCTTCAAAGTAGCCACCTTTTGCTTTGATGACTGCTTTGCACACTCTTGGCATTCTCTTGATGAGCTTCAAGAGGTAGTCACCGGGAATGGTTTTCACTTCACAGGTGTGCCCTGTCAGGTTTAATAAGTGGGATTTCTTGCCTTAAAAATGGTGTTGGGACCATCAGTTGTGTTGAGCAGAAGTCTGGTGGATACACAGCTGATAGTCCTACTGAATAGACTGTTAGAATTTGTATTATGGCAAGAAGAAAGCAGCTAAGTAAAGAAAAACGAGTGGCCATCATTACTTTAAGAAATGAAGGTCGGTCAGTCCGAAAAATTGGGAAAACTTTGAAAGTGTCCCCTAGTGCAGTTGCAAAACCCATCAAGCGCTACAAAGAAACAGGCTCACATGAGGACCGCCCCAGGAAAGGAAGACCAAGAGTCACCTCTGCTTCTGAGGATAAGTTTATCCGAGTCACCAGCCTCAGAATTCGCAGGTTAACAGCAGCTCAGATTAGAGACCAGGTCAATGCCACACAGAGTTCTAGCAGCAGACACATCTCTACAACAACTGTTAAGAGGAGACTTAAAATAGTAAAATAGCTGCTAGGAAACCACTGCTAAGGACAGGCAACAAGCAGAAGAGACTTATTTGGGCTATAGAACACAAGGAATGGACATTAGACCAGTGGAAATCTGTGCTTTGGTCTGATGAGTCCAAATTTGAGATCTTTGGTTCCAACCACCGTGTCTTTGTGTGACGCAGAAAAGGTGAACGGATGGACTCTACATGCCTGGTTCCCACCTTGAAGCATGGAGGAGGAGGTGTGATGGTGTGGTGATGCTTGGCTGGTGACACTTTTGGGGATTTATTCAAAATTGAAGGCATACTGAACCAGCATGGCTACCACAACATCTTGCAGTGGCATGCTATTCCATCCGGTTTGCGTTAAGTTGGACCATCATTTATTTTTCAACAGGACAATGACCCCAAACACATCTCCAGGCTGTGTAAGGGCTATTTGACCAAGAAGGAGAGTGATGGGGTGCTACGCCAGATGACCTGGCCTCCACAGTCACCAGACCTGAACCCAATCAAGATGGTTTGGGGTGAGCTATTCCGCAGAGTGAAGGCAAAAGAGCCAACAAGTGCTAAGCATCTCTGGGAACTCCTTCAAAATTGTTGGAAGACCATTCCCGGTGACTACCACTTGAAGCTCATCAAGAGAATGCCAAGAGTGTGCAAAGCAGTCATCAAAGCAAAAGGTAGCTACTTTGAAGAACCTAGAATATAAGACATATTTTCAGTTGTTTCACACTTTTTTGTTAAGTATATAATTCCACATGTGTTAATTCATAGTTTTGATGCCTTCAGTGTGAATTTACAATTTTCGTAGTCATGAAAATACAGAAAAATCTTTAAATGAGAAGGTGTGTCTAAACTTTTGGTCTGTACTGTGTATATATATATATATATATATATATATATATATATATTACAACACATACTCTCCTCACTCCCTTTGCTCTGCTCCTGTCTCCTGCGCACTGACTCTCCACACAACAGAAACGATGTAGTAACGTCATCGTGTCCGCTGTCTCAATGTACACACTGGTGGAAGAAAAAGCTTGCGGCTCCATCCTCCACCAATGTATTCACCGCTATAGTGGTTGTACCGGTACACAGATGGCCGAGGGCATTGTTTGGCCACTGTTTTTAGCTGTTCAGCTGCCATGGTCCACGTCCAGCCTCACTTTGCCCTGGTTTGAGCTAATCTTTCTATATGATCATGGTCCAATATGTCCGTAGTCTGTGGCCACCGAATGGGAGGCCAGCAAACTTCTTCCAAGTTGCCTTCATCCTCAGTAAGTCCAGGGTGTTGTCAAGCATGCATTACGCCACAAAGATGACATTGTGCCTTACACATCAGATGATCATAGCATCCTAGAGTCATAGAATGTTAGAGTTGGAAGGGACCTCAAGGGTCATTGTGTCCAACCCCCTGCTCAATGCTGGATTCACAGTCTAACCAGTCTCCAGTGTCAACGAAACCAGGGATTATCAGCCAGTGTCCCATACCGGTACTTACCCGGCCTCAAGCTTTTATATATGTTGGATATTCCGTCAGAGAAGTGTTGGTTCACAGAGCTCCCGTCTAGTAGCCACAGACTATTGACGTGACCTTTTGTAAGTCAATTCCGCCATCTCTACCAGATTGTAAAGAACATAAATATTCCATCAGATGTATTTGGGGGCCTTCCGACTTTCCCTCGATATCATCAGAGAGAAGGATCAGGCATCTAGAATTGCAATATTCAGACATTGTGAAGAGCTTTGTGTCGATGCTGAGGACAGAGCAAATATGCCGTGATCTCATTTGTGGATGATTTGCTTGACATATATTTGGTCGTGGTTTTACTGTCTGCTAGTTACAAAAAAATTAAAAGCTGATTCCAGCCTGCAGCGAAGAGAAAGACAAGTGTTGGCTGGGATGATGCGGCTTTTCATGTGCACCTTCAAGCACTCGATATTATAAATGTAAAACAGAATCCTTGACAATGTGCAGCTCCATGAAAACCTGCGGGGATTCTTGCGGACTTCACTGCCCCTGAACAATGCATCCTTTTAAAGGTCTGTCCCTTAGGATTTATGTGGCCTTTTGTCCCCGAGTCTCTCTGTCTTCATCTTTATACATAAAGTGAACATCTGATGTCAGAGCCACTGACCTGGAACTAAACCCTGACGCATCTTATTAAAAGCGGCTTTCCTTTTTTCTTTAATGTATCAGAATTCTGTAAGTCGTAGGACAAAGACCCGAAATGCTGTATTTGCACCTGTACCCTGGACAGATGGTACCGTATGCTCGGCTTTATACTCAATAGGATCTAAGGGCGCAGTAACGTTTCTTTTTGTGTAAATGAACATACACACAATGTATACGCCATTAAGCTAATAAATTTAGGGTTTACATATCCAGTCTTGGGCTACTTTCACACTTGCGTCGTTTTAGATCCGTCGCAATGCGTCGTTTTGGGAAAAAAACGCATCCTGCAAATGTGCCCACAGGATGCGTTTTTTCCCCATAGACTTGTGTTGCCGACGGATCGCGACATATGGCCATAAGTCGCGTCCGTCGTGCACTGTATGCGTCGTGTTTTGGCGGACCCTCGTCACGAAAAAACGTTCAATGTAACATTTTTTCGTACATCGGATCCGCCATTTCCTACCACGCCTGCGCGGCGGGAACTCTGCCCCCTCCTCCCCAAGGCTTAGAATGGGCAGCGGATGCATTGAAAAACTGCATCCGCTGCCCACGTTGTGCCGAATTTGCACAACGTCCGTCGGTACGTCGCGCCGACGCTTTGCGACGGCCGCGTACCGACGCAAGTGTGAAAGTAGCCTAAATGTCTAGCACAGAAGTGATAATGTATCCATGATGTCTTTCCATGGAGAAAATTAATTTACGGTTTTGTATCTCTAACTGATAGATAATGGCTAACTGCCCATCGGGAATAAGAAACAGAACATCTGCAAGAAGGTTGGTGAATGTTGGGATCAGTTTACAATCTAGCATTAAATGGAGTCTGTTCGTACAATACGACTGTTAAAACCAAGCATAATTGCATGGCGTGCCCTCAGCGGGGCCAAACAGTTGAGTACACCTTCCCATCTATTTGTTTTCCACCTATTTCTTCTGTATCCTGTAAAGTAGGAGCTGTCAATCAAGTAAGAGGAGGGCCGAGAAAGATGGAAAACAAGTGAGAAGGTGCACTGCACGGCTCAGCCGTGCCTAGGATGCACAAAGAGCTTGTGCTTGGTTTGGACAGTTATTTTGTGCTGACATACTCCCTTAAAGAAGCAGAGATCCCTTATTTATTTTCATTAGTCTTAATTAAAGCCCTCATACACATTAGATAGCTGTTGGACAAACAATGGTTCAACCAATCATTGGGCTGGCAGCTATTTCACCCAACTCTCGGAGTGCGCTGATTGCAACTGTGTTCTTTAAGAGAAGTCTGCTGGCAGCAGCTTCTCCCTAGAGTACAAAAGAAAGGAATGTCAGTCTGAAATTGGACATGCCGGATTCTCAACTACCCTGACAAGTAATCATCTATTGGGGACCCCCATACACATTAGACTGTTGGATGAACCAATCGATATAGACGGGTTTAGCTGACCGTTAGTCTACTGTGTATGGCAATCTTAAGAATCACCTAATTGAAAGTTGTGCATCATGGACTTGCACATGTGGTTTTATATCTTTAAATGATGGGTCACCTACACAATAAGTCATTGCATATTTTTTCTCAGTTACCATTGCATTGCTTCCTATGCCAACTTTACTGTCTCCTTAAAGGGAAACTTTACCTCTTATAACCTCCATTGAGGGGCTCTTACTTTACACAGATGAGGGGCAAGAACCACAGAACAGCTGTTCGACAAGGATTTTTCAGGGGTCATTATTGACTTATAGGATTGTTCCTTCATAGAGATCCTGTTCTCATCCTCTGTGCAGATAGTGTTATGCTTACCTAGTGAGGTGAGCCTCATGTTCGGGTGGGCACATGGACCACGGCCGTTGGTATAGCAGGCAGGTAGGCACGTATAAAGCAAAGGACTTGGAACACTGGAGATCGCAGGAGGACAGGCGCAGAAAGGACACGGGAAAGCTGGACAGCACCAAGGTAGCAGGTATGCAGGGTAACAAGGGAGGCGCAGACCAGGACCGGATAGAAGAGCACAGCAAACGGGACTCAGGACTAGGAGTCTTAATAGCAAGACACAGATGTCTCTTAGTGAGCCTTAAATAGGCCTAGGTAGATATCATCATGGAGCCATGTCACTTGTAAAACTCGACGTGGAGACCAGCATAGGGCACCCACCATAGGGGAAGGTGGTGAAGCCCTGCCGAGTCAAGGCAGGTGTGTAACAGACAGTATTTGTATATGATGCACTAATGGCATTGTTGTGGTCCACAAGAGATGTTAGATTGGTGGTGTACCCCTGCTTTGCTCTCAGCCATATATTAGGAAACTTCTGCCTCAAAGTCGTAAAGTTTGAAGTCTGAGAAGTTAGGCTTTAAATCACAGATGTTGTGAGCCTGCTGGCATTCCGGTTTGTATCAGAGCTCCTTGTGACCTTGGGCATTTGTATTAGTCAGGCGCCAAAGGTTTGTCAGTGAAGACACATGGAGAAGGATGCTGTGGATGAAAAATTGACCGTCCTGCCTGAAATTGTCTGCCCCATTTAGAAAATAAATGCCATTATTTACCCTCTCTAGGACATTCATCTTAAGATCCTTCATCTAACGAATACACGCTATTGGGCGGAATGGGACCGAAGAGAAATATATAGCCTGTGTTAATCTTTTGCTTTGAATTTAGATATGTTAATCTTGTCAAATCAATTAGGTCTTCTGGCAATAAGAGTGCAATTCATTTCCTTACTACAGAAAGCAGTGTACTAATTTGCGAAAGATCTCTGTCTGCCGTCTCCCACCAGTCATTACTATCACCGTTAAAACAATGTACAGTACATAACGATCAATAATATTGATACCAACCAGACGGTCCAACGTGTTGCATCTGGAGCCGCCAAGACAGGCAATAAAGTCTGATGCTCACACTCGCTCAAAAATTATTCCAGCAGATATCTAGGGCATGTGAGTGTATGAAGCCGGCTTTATTTTACCGGTATTGATGTACTGACGCATCCGTGCTGAGCAACAGATGGCCGTGTTTTAAATAGTATTCTTGTCAAGTAGTGTCTGATTCTTCCATCAGCCGTATTGTTCTTGTCTTATTAACCTGCAAATCTTCAGGGCAGCTAAAAATATGAACCCATTAAGCCACAAAGAACCACAAAATCTGTACTAAAAATAATAATTAAAAAATTATATATATTGTCAGGAATCCCCTGACCGCTGCCACCAATTCGTCACGATTCACACCGTGACAGTCACCCCTACGTCACGGGTCGGGGTGACTTTGGGCCAACAGACGGCTATCACATGTGAAGGGGGGCTTATCTTAGTTATCCCTCCACTGCTAACAATGCGATGAGAAAACACACACAAGGCTGTAGGTATCACACTGCTTTTCAATATACCACAAACTGCAGGGATTTATGTATATCCCGCTTACAGTTCCACTTAACAATTGCAGCTCTCTGGCGCCCCCCTTACTCTCAGGTCAGATTAGGTACTGCACCCTGGGTAATTGGTCGCCAGAAAGGCTGCCTGCTATGTACTGGCTATTGGCCACGCTGCAGCGACGCGATAAACTACTCCCACTTAGGCAGGATCAGTAATTATCAACGCCGCAGTCGCTACAACGCCTCTCAACTACCCAGTACAGAATGCATGCTGCCACCAGCTTCGATTAAACGGGTCCGAAGCTAACCCAACACAGTAGCGTAATTCTCTTAAGGAGACTTAGGGTACGTTTAGAGCATGGAGAATGAACTAATATTACATATTATATCCCATAAAAATTAGGCAGTGCTTTATCAAAAATATTTTTTATAAAGATGTTACAAATGAGACAATTGCAAATATGTCGAAGGGTAATTATGAAATAAACAGGGATTACATGAGAAAAGGTAACACTCACATGTTCAAAGCATGGCAGGCAACCATACGTCCCAGCTCATTGGACGTGCGCAGGGCTCTTCCAGGAGAAGAAGCAAGCAAGCAAGCAGGCAGAAGAAGAAGACTGAGCTGAGAGCCTGCCACAAACTTAAGACCTGCAGCTAGTGACATCACAGAAAGGCTGGCTTATCCAGACCCTCCTCTCTCTACATTCTGACTAAACTTTAAACTATTCTCTCTAATTTCTATAACTTCGCTACAAAACATGTCTTAGTCATAACAAACCCATCATTCATCTCGGATTAACGTGAGCATTCTAATGAGATCAAATATGTCCTATCTGGGATACATATTTACAGAGAAAACCCTACTTCTTTACCAGACGGAGTTAGAAGCCCGTGTTTCGGGGGATGGGTAGGTCCACCGAGTGAGAATACGAATATATATTTTCGTGTTCTTAACGTAAACATTGTGCATAATATCGTACAAAAACTAAACAAAGAATCTTTCATGGATCCTAGAAGTTTCTAGTTCACTTATAGCTGGACAAGAGCTTACACGGCAGGAAATGCCGGTCGTAAATACCTTTCGGCCATAAAACTCCCCCCAGTACATTGGCAAAGCAGCTCTTGGCTGAGTGAAAGGGAAGGGGGGCTTGTTAGCCCACAGCCTTGAGCAAGAGAGCTACTTATATGATATTTCATACCATATCGTGACATATATATAAATATATATATATATATATGTAATCATACGGTGTATATGTGTGTGTGTGTGTGTATATAATATACATACACATAAATATACAAACTTTATTAGAAACAAATCCATAAAAATACAGTGATGTGACAGAGGTAAGCCAAAAATGGATGGGAATACACAAAGGCACCAGGCAACAACAGGTGTATGTGAATTAAAAGATTAAATAGATTGCTCCATAATTAGTGTGTACCCAACATTGGCAATAATGCAAAATCCAAAGTGACAGTGCATACACCAGAGCAACGAGACTCCAAAAGGGCTGTATACCACATCTAGAGACCAGTGAAAAGATATTATTATTATTATTATTTATTTATGTAGCACCATTAATTCCATGGTGCTTTACATGAGAAGGGGTTACATACAAGTTACAGACATCACTTACAGTAAGCAAACTAACAATGACAGACTGATACAGAGGGGCGAGGACCCTGCCCTTGCGGGCTTACATTCTATCCAAATCTTAATCATAAAATCATGGTATTTACCTGAAGGTGCCTGGAGTCTTGCAAAACCCACCGTCCCCAATGCGCGTTTTGGCGCTCAAGCCTTCTTCCGACTCCCCTAGAAGAAGGCTTGAGCGCCGAAACGCGCACAGTGGGATGACTGTGCAGATGTTCAAAATGTATCATGTGTTGAAGCATTAAGATTTCTTTTCACTGGAACTAAAGGGGTCGAGGCCGATGACTTTTGAAAAAAGAAGCCGCATAGCATTTTTCCTCCTCAACAATACTCTAATTTGGCACTCTTCGCATTGTCCAAACTCAAACTCATCTATCAAATGTCAGATAGAGAAATGTGATTAATCATTCTACATAACACCTTTCCACTGCTCCAGTGGTGGCAGCTTTACACCACTCCATCCGACGTTTGGCATTGTGCTTGGTGATGTAAGGATGCATGCAGCTGCTCGGCCATGAAACTCCCGACGGGAACAGTTTTTGTGCTGATGTTAGTACCAGAGTTTTGAATTCTGCAATTATGGAGTCAGCAGCGAGTGGTGACTCTTCTGCCCTCTGCTCCTCAGCAGTCGGCCCCCCGCTCTGTAACGTTACGGGGTCTCCACTTCATGGCTGAGTTGCTGCGGTTCCATCCACTTCTCAATAATATCAATTACATGTGATGGGGGAATATAAAAGAAGGAAGAAATTTCACAAATGGACTTGTTACCCCGATGGCTGCTATTAGAGGACCGTGCTGGTATCAGGGAGCTCTGCACCACCGGCCGTTCTGTCACAAATGTCCGTAAAGGCAGACTGGGGTTGAATATAACTTTCACGCTGCAGCCCTTTTGAGCTGCATGAATGGGCCTGATTGAAATTTTCAGTACATCAACGTGTATGCACTAAATATTTGTTGGGCCCGCGCAATCTATTAGATGCACCTAACTTACACAATTTATTCCATTGCCTATTTAGCCCACAAAACAAATTAGAATATTTTGAAACATCCTTTTCTTGGGCAGCACACAAGGAAATGTGTCCTTACATGTACAGGAGAAATAAATTATGCTTTTCTATCGGCTAATCTGCTATTTCAATTGACCTGTTCAGCAGTGTAATTTAATAAAAAGAAGCAGCGATTACCAGCACTTGCCAATAATTTCCATTACTGAGTATTGTAGGCAAAACACATTTTCAAGGGGAAATATAGCATCACAAGATTTGGAAAGTGTGTGCTTTACTAGGTTTTTTAAAGCATATTGTTTTAGTGCATGGGTCGGAATCATTTTTTTTCCCGCCAAGAGCCATTTGGATATTTATACCATGGTCAGGGGGCCGCACAAATTGCGTACTAACTCCACTTGCACACTTTTTAAGAAAACAAGGTATTTTTAAGGATGAGCTCATAAAGCCACTATATAAGGACCACTACCAACCAAGGTATATGATTATAATTTGACCAAAAGAAATATAGCTTTGTGCACACTACACTTTCTTCCTAAAATCTGACAATAAAATGGCTACATTTTGTCTATATCCAATCATCCAGTAGTAGAGATAAGCAAAACAATTAACAGATCCCTGGTCCAGTAGCCACATCGATATTCCGCGGCTGCCGAATGCATCTTCAGCACCTCTTCTGATTGGTAAGACCTGCAGTTTCATAATATCACAGCATGTAGAGAAGACTGGGGAAACAAAGCACCGTAGGGCATTATCTTATGACCAGAGATAATAAGGTAAAAAGAGGTGCTCACCTGGTTTGGTTGTGTAATACATAATAATTGCTGGAGTTCAAAATTGTCCGCTGCCACAGTCCTATGGGTAAAAAAACATGGTAAAGGTGCCAAGTAAGGTAAAATGGGTCTTCTGTACTGCTGACCAAAATCCAAAGGAAGATTCCAGGAGTCCGGATTGGTAGCAATGTGCTTTATTATCAAAGCATTTCAAAGTCATCCAGCTTCTTCATCAGGTTTGTTCCTGATGAAGAAGTCTTATGATTTTGAAACGCGTTGATAATAAATCACTTTGCTACCAATCCGGTCACCTGGAATCTTCCTTTGGATTTTGATCAGCAGTACAGAAGACCCATTTTATCCTGCTTGGCAAGTAACATCACAGCATGACGCAGGCCTACTACTTAGAAGAGGCATAGAGGATGTTGACAGGTAGTAGGAAATGCACAGTTCTCCAGTCCGGCTGTAATGTATTTCCAACATGGCAACAGGACCAGCGTTCTGCAAATTGTTTGGCTCATCTTTGCCAATTGGGCTATCATAACTAAAATTGCTTAGTTGGTTGGCCTGAAACCAGAACATCATGTGTTCATCATATGTGTATTGCCATCATACAAAATAAAATATCACTAGGGTATGCCATCACTCATTGATTCTGGGGAGCCTGCCCTATCGGGTCACGATCAAAGCTGAAGGGCCAAATTCCATTACTGGTTCTCTCTGCACAGCTGTGCTACTGCCGCCCACCCACAGTGCAGAAAACTGTAGCACAGCCCCAATGGCGCCAGCTGCAATACTCTTTACAGACAGTTTTATTGGAAAATCTCAAAGGGCCTGGAGCACTGCAATCTCTTCATTCTGGGTATCATTGGTGGTCTCAGAGGTCAGACCCTCCTAATCATAAACCAGTGGCAAATCCTATGGATATACTATCACTGCAAGATGCGACTAATCCTTTAACTTAACTGTGCAAAGTAATTCTTTAGTTTCTTTGATCCAAGCATGTCATACATACAGCTTGTTCTCTATTTGGTAGCCCTGACTGATCCCAATATTTCAGCCCCTTTTCCTGTATAGAAGGATATTATATTACCCACGCTTTTCAGGTCTAGATTCATCAAGCATTGAACGCAAGCGCTCCTCTGCGGATTAAACTTCTCGCCAGTCTCGGCCGTTAGCCGACCAGTTGTTGAGAATCTTCTTTCATTACAGAATAAAGACTTTTGTTTGTGGCATATTCTGAACAACTCTTGTTACTTCTAACTGAAAGGCTATTATCTTTGGACAAGTCTCTGGTAAATGGAATAAAAAAAAAAAGAAAAGGTGTACCGTAAAAGCTTCATTAAATGAACCAATTACCAACCAAACAAGTTAGGAATCAGGAACACAAGAACCTGCAAAGGGTCAAGTTATATAATGGATGTATGTTTCATGCCAAACCTACAGAAAGGGCCAGAAGTGCAGTGTAAGTGCCTGCAAAATATTAATTGCAAATTGATTGCTAAAACAAACGCAGTTGATTAAACCACGTAACTGGGCACAGTATTTCCACTGGATTTTAGAACAAGTCTTGCTAATCACATTTATCCACTAGAACACATAAAACGGACAGTCTGACAAACTCCACACAAACATCAAAAAATAATGAATGTGGCTCCGAAACCTGTATATAGTGACTTACTAGTAACTATGAGGTTGTGTATATTGCTGGTATCCGGCATGTAGTTTACCTTAACCCCTCTGTGACCTTAGACGTACTATCCCGTCGAGGTGCCCTGGGCTTATCTGACCCTGGACGGGATAGTACGTCATAGCCGATCGGCCGCGCTCACGGGGGGAGCGCGGCCGATCGCGGCCGGGTGTCAGCTGCTTATCGCAGCTGACATCCGGCACTATGTGCCAGGAGCGGTCACGGACCGCCCCCGGCACATTAACCCCTGGCACACCGCGATCAAAGATGATCGCGATGTGCCGGCGGTGCAGGGAAGCACCGCGCAGGGAGGGGGCTCCCTGCGGGCTTCCCTGAGCCCCCCGCAGCAACGCGATGTGATCGCGTTGCTGCGAGGGTCTCCTCACCTCCCTCCCTGCTCGAGCCCCGGATCCAAGATGGCCGCGGATCCGGGTCCTGCAGGGAGGGAGGTGGCTTCACAGAGCCTGCTCAGAGCAGGCACTGTGAAGCAGCCTGCACTCCTATCAGATCAGTGATCTGACAGAGTGCTGTGCAAACTGTCAGATCACTGATCTGTGATGTCCCCCCCTGGGACAAAGTAAAAAAGTAAAAAAAAAAATTTCCAAATGTGTAAAAAAAATAAAAAAAAATATTCCAAAATAATGAAAAAAAAAAAAAATATTATTCCCATAAATACATTTCTTCATCTAAATAAAAAAAAAAAAACCAATAAAAGTACACATATTTAGTATCGCCGCGTCCGTAACGGCCCGACCTATAAAACTGGCCCACTAGTTAACCCCTTCAGTAAACACCGTAAGAAAAAAAAAAAAAAAACGAGGCAAAAAACAACGCTTTATTATCATACCGCCGAACAAAAAGTGGAATAACACGCGATCAAAAGGACAGATATAAATAACCATGGTACCGCTGAAAGCGTCATATTGTCCCGCAAAAAAAGAGCCGCCATACAGCATCATCAGCAAAAAAATAAAAAAGTTATAGTCCTGAGAATAAAGCGATGCAAAAATAATTATTTTTTCTGTAAAATAGTTTTTATCGTATAAAAGCACCAAACCATAAAAAAATGATATAAATGAGGTGTCGCTGTAATCGTACTGACCCGAAGAATAAAACTGATTTATCAATTTTACCAAACGCGGAACGGTATAAACGCCTCCCCCAATAGAAATTCATGAATAGCTGGCTTTTGGTCATTCTTCCTCACAAAAATCGGAATAAAAAGCGATAAAAAAATGTCACGTGCCCAAAAATGTTTTCAATAAAAACGTAAACTCGTCCCGCAAAAAACAAGACCTCACATGACTCTGTGGACCAAAATATGGAAAAATTATAGCTCTCAAAATGTGGTATTGCAAAAAATATTTTTTGCAATAAAAAGGGTCTTTCAGTGTGTGACGGCTGCCAATCATAAAAATCCGCTAAAAAACTCGCTATAAAAGTAAATCAAACCCCCCTTCATCACCCCCTTAGTTAGGGAAAAATAAAAAAAAATGTATTTATTTCCATTTTCCCATTAGGGCTAGGGTTAGGGCTAGGGTTAGGGCTAGGGCTAGGGTTAGGGCTAGGGTTAGGGCTAGGGTTAGGGCTAGGGTTAGGGTTAGGGCTAGGGTTAGGGCTAGGGTTAGGGCTAGGGTTAGGGCTAGGGCTAGGGTTAGGGCTAGGGTTAGGGCTAGGGTTAGGGCTAGGGTTAGGGCTAGGGTTAGGGCTAGGGTTAGGGCTAGGATTAGGGTTAGGGTTAGGGTTGGGGCTACAGTTAGGGTTGGGGCTAAAGTTAGGGTTAGGGTTTAGATTACATTTACAGTTGGGAATAGGGTTGGGATTAGGGTTAGGGGTGTGTCAGGGTTAGAGGTGTGGTTAGGGTTACCGTTGGAATTAGGGTTAGGGGTGTGTTTAGATTAGGGTTTCAGTTATAATTGGGGGGTTTCCACTGTTTCGGCACATCAGGGGCTCTCCAAACACGACATGGCGTCCGATCTCAATTCCAGCCAATTCTGCGTTGAAAAAGTAAAACAGTGCTCCTTCCCTTCCGAGCTCTCCTGTGTGCCCAAACAGGGGTTTACCCCAACATATGGGGTATCAGCGTACTCAGGACAAATTGGACAACAACTTTTGTGGACCAATTTCTCCTGTTACCCTTGGGAAAATACAAAACTGGGGGCTAAAAAATAATTTTTGTGGGAAAACAAAAAGATTTTTTATTTTCACGGCTCTGCGTTATAAACTGTAGTGAAACACTTGGGGGTTCAAAGTTCTCACAACACATCTAGATAAGTTCATTGAGGGGTCTAGTTTCCAATATGGGGTCACTTGTGGGGGGTTTCTACTGTTTAGGTACATTAGGGGCTCTGCAAACGCAATGTGACGCCTGCAGACCAATCCATCTAAGTCTGCATTCCAAATGATGCTCCTTCCCTTCCGAGCCCTCCCATGCGCCCAAACGGTGGTTCCCCCCCACATATCGGGTATCAGCGTACTCAGGACAAATTGGACAACAACTTTTGTGGACCAATTTCTCCTGTTACCCTTGGGAAAATACAAAACTGGGGGCTAAAAAATAATTTTTGTGGGAAAACAAAAAGATTTTTTATTTTCACGGCTCTGCGTTATAAACTGTAGTGAAACACTTGGGGGTTCAAAGTTCTCACAACACATCTAGATAAGTTCATTGAGGGGTCTAGTTTCCAATATGGGGTCACTTGTGGGGGGTTTCTACTGTTTAGGTACATTAGGGGCTCTGCAAACGCAATGTGACGCCTGCAGACCAATCCATCTAAGTCTGCATTCCAAATGATGCTCCTTCCCTTCCGAGCCCTCCCATGCGCCCAAACGGTGGTTCCCCCCCACATATCGGGTATCAGCGTACTCAGGACAAATTGGACAACAACATTTAGGGTCCAATTTCTCCTGCTAACCTTGGAAAAATACAAAACTGGGGGCTAAAATATAATTTTTGTGGAAAAAAAAATATTTTTTATTTGCATGGCTCTGCGTTATAAACTGTAGTGAAATACTTGGGGGTTCAAAGCTCTCACAACACATCAAGATGAGTTCCTTAGGGGGTCTACTTTCCAAAATGGTGTCACTTGTGGGGGGTTTCTACTGTTTAGGTACATTAGGGGCTCTGCAAACGCAATGTGACGCCTGCAGACCATTCCATCTAAGTCTGCATTCCAAATGGCGCTCCTTCCCTTCCGAACCCTCCCATGCGCCCAAACGGTGGTTCCCCCCCACATATGGGGTATCAGCGTACTCAGGACAAATTGGACAACAACTTTTGTGGTCCAATTTCTCCTCTTACCCTAGGGAAAATACAAAACTGGGGGCTAAAAAATAATTTTTGTGGGAAAAAAATTTTGTTTTATTTTTATGGCTCTGCATTATAAACTTCTGTGAAGCCCTTGGTGGGTCAAAGTGCTCACCACACATCCAGATAAGTTCCTTAGGGGGTCTACTTTCCAAAATGGTGTCACTTGTGGGGGGTTTCAATGTTTAGGCACATCAGTGGCTCTCCAAACGCAACATGGCGTCCCATCTCAATTCCTGTCAATTTTGCATTGAAAAGTCAAACGGCGCTCCTTCCCTTCCGAGCTCTCCCATGCGCCCAAACAGTGGTTTACTGCCACATATGGGGTATCAGCGTACTCGGGACAAATTGGACAACAACTTTTGAGGTCCAATTTCTTCTCTTACCCTTGGAAAAATAAAAAATTGGGGGCAAAAATATAATTTTTGTGAAAAAATATGATTTTTTATTTTTACGGTTCTGCATTATAAACTTCTGTGAAGCACTTGGTGGGTCAAAGTGCTCACCACACCTCTAGATAAGTTCCTTAGGGGGTCTACTTTCCAAAATGGTGTCACTTGTGGGGGGTTTCAATGTTTAGGCACATCAGTGGCTCTCCAAACGCAACATGGCGTCCCATCTCAATTTCTGTCAATTTTGCATTGAAAAGTCAAACTGCGCTCCTTCCCTTCCGAGCTCTCCCATGCGCCCAAACAGTGGTTTACTGCCACATATGGGGTATCAGCGTACTCAGGACAAATTGGACAACAACTTTTGAGGTCCAATTTCTTCTCTTACCCTTGGAAAAATAAAAAATTGGGGGCAAAAATATAATTTTTGTGAAAAAATATGATTTTTTATTTTTACGGTTCTGCATTATAAACTTCTGTGAAGCACTTGGTGGGTCAAAGTGCTCACCACACATCCAGATAAGTTCCTTAGGGGGTCTACTTTCCAAAATGGTGTCACTTGTGGGGGGTTTCAATGTTTAGGCACATCAGTGGCTCTCCAAACGCAACATGGCGTCCCATCTCAATTCCTGTCAAGTTTGCATTGAAAAGTCAAATAGCGCTCCTTCCCTTCCGAGCTCTCCCATGCTCCCAAACAGTGGTTTACTGCCACATATGGGGTATCAGCGTACTCAGGACAAATTGGACAACAACTTTTTGGGTCCAATTTCTCCTGTTACCCTTGGTAAAATAAAACAAATTGGAGCTGAAGTAAATTTTTTGTGTAAAAAAGTTAAATGTTCATTTTTATTTAAACATTCCAAAAATTCCTATTAAACACCTGAAGGGTTAATAAACTTCTTGAATGTGGTTTTGAGCACCTTGAGGGGTGCAGTTTTTAGAATGGTGTCACACTTGGGCATTTTCTATCATATAGACCCCTCAAAATGACTTCAAATGAGACGTGGTCCCTAAAAAAAAATGGTGTTGTAAAAATGAGAAATTGCTGGTCAACTTTTAACCCTTGTAACTCCCTAACAAAAAAAAAAATTGGTTCCAAAATTATGCTGATGTAAAGGAGACATGTGGGAAATGTTACTTATTAAGTATTTTGTGTGACATATCTCTGTGATTTAATTGCATAAAAATTCAAAGTTTGAAAATTGCGAAATTTTCAAAATTTTCGCCAAATTTCCGTTTTTTTCACAAATAAACGCAGGTACTATCAAAGAAATTTTACCACTATCATGAAGTACAATATGTCACGAGAAAACAATGTCAGAATCACCAGGATCCGTTGAAGCGTTTCGGAGTTATAACCTCATAAAGGGACAGTGGTCAGAATTGTAAAAATTGGCCTGGTCATTAACGTGCAAACCACCCTTGGGGGTAAAGGGGTTAATATTTGCAGCACGGCCATTTTATTATTTAGGGTTTGTTTCGCTGTTTACTATGGAGGATCATGGAGGGATCCAAAAATTCCTGTAGTGTGTAAAACTAACGCCTGTGCAATTTTAGTTGGAGGGTGGATTGTCAGACCCCACTGATCTGATACTAATAAGGAGACTCCTAAGTTTCCTGAAGGCTGAGATGTCAGGGTGCTTTACTGGGTTTCATTACCCACACTGGACTATTTGGCCAAGTGTCTGTAGAAGTGACACATAGGGAACAGGGTGATCACTGCTAGATTTCTCTTTGAAATAGAATAGCTCTCGGAAATGTCAAAGAAAATCTCTTTTTAATCTATTTGCCCTGCAGAGTTTATTTTATTTTTTTATTAAGGGAAAGATATTCACCAATGATCTCATTTTTTTTCCCTCTCCGTGTCGCACATAGAGACTAAGGTAGCTAAATCAGTCTTGAAACAGCACCCGTCACCATTTCTTTTGCTCATATTTAATTTACGTTGCTCCACTGAGCATTTGGTGTTTTTTTTTTTTTTTTTTTTTTAATTCTATATATACACCTTAAGAGAATCCTGTGAGCAATGCCCCCTTTGGTGAAGACCATAAAATTAGCATATTAAGCACAGTAAATTAAAAGGTGTGTATTTCTGGAACTGTTGGACAGGTTAACCCCCTCTCCACCAAATATAGATATAATACATATACTGTGTATATATACTAAGAGGAGAAGCAGGAATAAAATAAGAGCACAAACTGGTCCTATTTAAGTCAGCACCCCATAATAACTTAGGCTATGTGCCCACAATGAGTTTTTTAGGCTGTGCATTATAGAAAAAATCCAAGTAACCTATTTTACTAAATGCAAAAAAATATTCAAAATCAAAAACTCGCCAAAAGCTCATAATGGGGACCTAGCCAGGGGGTATCTTCCTGATCACAAAAATAGGGGTCCCATGCCTTCTTTTGAAAGGAGCAGTGGTTGAACGCCATTCAAGGTCTACTGGACTCACTGTTATGCATTGCTCCCTTCAGCCCTTTTTTGCGTATGACGGGGTGCTATTGGAAGTATTGATTTAGGACCAGTCAGATATAAATGGTCAGGTCTTAAATGTGCTTTAAAGGGAACCTGTCATAAACTTTGACCCCCCAATTATTATATGACAGTGATTACCTTTATAAGACAAGCGAATCGATACCTTTATGACTCGAAAAAGATGCTCCTGTAGTGAGAAATCATGGTTTAAAGTTGTGCCTGGAAGTGCACTAGGACATGACGATGCACTTCCAGCTTCTCAGTCTTAGGGAAGAGTCAAATGAGCATATGACTTAGACGAGGATGCTCGGACTGGACGTCGGCTCTCTTGACCCAGGTGTGGCAACTGCATAGAAATACATGCTGTCATGCTTGGGTAGGGAGAGCTGAAGGCCAGTCCAAGGACTGCGTTGCGATCCTTGTCTGAGTTATGCGGCCATCTGACTCTTGCCTTTTGCTGTATTTCCTACCTAGCAGCACCCTGCCATGACTGATTGACACGCCAGTGTCTGGGTACCAGACCAACCGACCTGTCAATCAGCCAGGAGAGGGTGATGCTAGGTAGGAATTACAGCATATGGGCTCTTGCAGATAACCATTCTTTCGGTCCTAGTGTAATCTGTCAAAACATCTGATCGCAGTCAGACAACAATGTTATTTAATGAGGCAGTAGATATGTCCAATTTATTCCCCGGAGTCGATCCGAGAAATAAATTGCTGCATGCATGATTTGCCTCTGATAATTAGATGAGAATCACCCATTTATATCTACAGGTGTGTGAGAAAAATTGGATGCTACAGTATAGCATATGATTTTTAGATACATTACAATTCTGTAACATAGGAAACTGCAAATGGTCTAGTAAATGATTTATAGCTGCTGCTGTAAAAAACAAACAAACATTGTACACGGATGTCCAGTGAGGAAAAAATCCTTCCAGATTTCTGGATGAAAATCGGAACAATTTTTTATTCTGTCAGATGATCCTACTCTATGGCTGAGAAGCTAAAAGTGCATCGTCACGTCCCAATGCACTTCCAGACACAACTTAAAAATTTGATTTTTCGCTGCTGGAGCATCACTTTGAGTTCATAAAGGGATCGCCTGGCTAATATATTAACCTCTTCATGACCTTGGGATTTTCCATTTTTCCGTGTTCGTTTTTCGCTCCCCTCCTTCCCAGGGCCATAACTTTTTTATTTTTCCATCAATATGGCCATGTGAGGGCTTATTTTTTGCGAAACAAGTTGTACTTTTGAACAACATCATTGGTTTTAGCATGTCCTGTACTAGAAAATGGGAAAAAAATTCAAAGTGTGGTGAAATTGCAAAAAAAGTGCATTCCCACATTTTTTTTGTTTGGCTTTCTTGCTAGGTTCACTAAATGCTAAAACTGACCTGCCATTATGATTCTCCAGGTCATTACGAGTTCATAGACACCAAACATGTCTAGGTTCTCTTTTATCTAAGTGGTGAAAAAAAATTCAAAACTTTGCTAAAAAAAAATACCCTCTAACACTCTCACACCTATTCAATCTATTCTAAACTCTACTGCCCGACTAACCCACCTGTCCCCCCGCTATTCCCCAGCCTCTCCTCTCTGTCAATTCCTTCACTGGTTCCCCATTGCCCAGAGACTCCAGTTCAAAACCATAACCATGGCATGCAAAGCCATCCACAACCTGTCTCCTCCATACATCTGTGTCCTCGTCTCCCAGCACTTTCCTGCACACAACCTCCGATCCTCACAAGATCTCCTTCTCTATACCCCTTATCTCCTCTTCCCACAATCGCATACAAGATTTCTCCCGCTCATCCCCCCTACTCTGGAACCCTCTACCACAACATATCAGACTCTCACCTACCATCGAAACCTTCAAAAAGAACCTGAAGACCTACCTCTTCCGACAAGCCTACAACCTGCAGTAACCACCGATCCACCAAACCGCTGCATGACCAGCTCTACCCTCACCTACTGTATCCTCACCCATCCCTTGTAGATTGTAAGCCCTCGCGGGCAGGGTCCTCTCTCCTCTTGTACTAGTCTTGACGTTTATTGTTTAAGATTGTTGTACTTGTTTTTTTTATTATGTTATACCCCTTTTCACATGTAAAGCGCCATGGAATAAATGGCTCTATAATAATAATAATAATATTTGTTACTGCAAACTTCCTAGACATTTCCACACCAGATTTGCAAATAAAGCTCAAACTTTACAGAAGTTTGTAAGTGCTTCTTCTTCTTAAAATTCCAAGGGAAATCTGTACCTTTCAAGCCTGGCATTAAACCAGCCAAGTACCACTACAAGAAATCTTTCATAATAAGTATCTCAAAGAGAAAATGCATCATGCCTGCCTGAAATATAATTACCCTGCTTTTGGATCAGGAAGGGTCATAGAACGAGCAGTGGTTATAATAATAGATTTCTGTATTTCTTTAACCTCGGTGTATGTGTGTTTTCAGCTTGGGGTCATTGCGTTCTCTTCCAATTCGCTCAAATGTAAATGAAACTTGCTGCACACGCTGTTTCAGTGCAAGTACCCCGGGGATATGCTAAGCAGAGCGGCTGCCGTGCAGGACGCCCAGCCAGTAATTACACCTCTCTTCTGCTGCAAGTAAACAGGGACGTGATGGATAGCAAATATTACAAAGTGCTTGCCCAAGGTTTAATGTATAGGAAACACCACTGGTGCTGCTGAAATGTTCCTGATCACATTCAGGAGATGAAAGCACGGTTACGTGGCACTGCACAACCATAGCACAGCAGAGTTATTTTTCTACTTGTCTTATTGCCTTTATGTGTCCAAATTCTAAATTAATTTCTGGTTCCCTTTTCATTACATTAAAAGTCTGTTACAGTCCATTGCAGAAGTCCTTTATTAAAAAATGGAATATAGCACCCTATATGAGTGGCCCCGTAGAAGTTAGGGTTTGGCCGGGCTTTAGTCCAAAGTTCGGATTGGGTACCTGACCTTGACCCCAAATCCCATATAAGTCAATGGGGACCCAAACTTTTGTGCTGTAAAATTGTCTCAGTAGGGGCTAGTGGGGACTGGAAAAGGAAGCAAAATGGGGTAAGAGCAGGTCAGTTGCCCTGCAAACAAATGTGGATAGGTCTGTGGCTTAAGATAATATATAATAATAAAAAAAATAAAATCTTGAAACAGGAGGAGGAGGAGGTTCAAGTGGAGGAGTGGAGCAGTACCTTGCGTGTGTAGTTTGCTGTACTTGTTAATAAATAAATGGAAAAAAACGATGTGAGGTCAGCTCTATTTTTTTAATAACCAGCCAAGGGAAAGCAGACAGGTTTATACGAAGATGGAGGTAAGGACATGATATAGTAAGCTTTATTTATATACCCTTTTAGTGACCAATTCAAATGTTTCACGTAATTTTGGTATGTTAATACATCTTAGTAATTCTGAGATTTTTTTTTTTTTTCACGTGACACATTATACTTTGTTAATGGCAAATTTAAATTGAGATTTTTTTATAAATAGGTGCAACACATATGATATATCAAGAATTTGACAAATTTTAGAAAAATTGCAATTTACATACTTTGAATCTTTATACCTTTAATTCATATTAGTCATACCACACAAAATAGTTAATAAATAACAACTACTTTTGTCTACCTTACACAATTTGCAAAATGTTGGTGTTGAAACGTTTTAAATTTTAGCATCAACTTATTTTTTTTTTTTCAAGGAAATTTACAGATAAAAAATATTTTTTTTTAGGGCCTATCCAGTTTTGAAGTGACTTTGACGTGAACTAAATATTGGAAAAGTGGAAAAAATGCTACTGTTTTAAAAGTGGCACCCCTCAACATATACAAAACTGCTGTCAGATAGTTTATTTACCCTTCAGGTGCTTTTCATGAATTAAATAACATTGTTAATTTCTGTCATTCGCTCAATGCAAGTGTATTGAGTTAGGCCGGATACAGTATAGTTGGATTGTGGACAGGAGTATGCATATCACATATTTGCGGTCACGTGCCCACGGCTTTCAGTGCTAGCACCAGAAAATCCTCACAGCACACAGTGCACGTGATGCAAGGATTCACAAGTCTGCAGTCACATAGAGTGACTGCAGACTTGTATCTAAAGCCAGACAACCCTTTTAACACAAAGTGGAATGACAGGAATGAAAAAAAAAAAACTTTTCTACCGCTAAAATGTAGCTAACATCTAAACAGTCCACTATAATTGTCAAACACTAGGACCATTACTTGGCCTTGGATTTTCATAGCAACCATCAGGGCCACACAATCCTAATCTCAGGGTCTCTTGAGTTAAAGAGTGAGTCCCCACACTATGGATAGCATCATCTAAGGGATTAAACGGTTTTGGTCAGTTCTGACAGCTGCTGCATTTTGACTCTTTGGGGGATGCTTTTCACTTATATCTCAGGTCAGTAAAATGATGTGCTGTTGGTCACTATTGCGTTAGGGTTAGGGATGAGCGAACTCAAATGCTAAAGTGCAGCTAATCAACAAGCTTTACGCCTTTGGGCACTGAACCCTTCACAGCCATGCCAATTAATGACTTGACTGTCATTGTCCGGCACACCTCATGACCGAGACTGACAGTATAAAATAAATAATTTAAAAAAATGATGTGGAGCCCTCCCTATTTTTTAATAACCAGCTAAGGGAAAACAGACAGCTGTGAGCTGGTCTTATTATGCTGGGAATGGGACAATATCCATGGACCTTCCCAGCCTATTAACATTAGCCACCAACTGTCTCCTTTTCCTTTGCTGGTTATTAAAATTGGGGGACCCCTAAAAAATTAGGGAAATCCAGTAGAGAATTGTGCAATTACTGTATGCTGTTGCAATTAAATGGTTAATGGTGATAGCACACACTCCGTCTTTCTGAAAACTTTGCCATGATGTTCAGGTTTGGCACGATTTTGAAATCAAATCATACTGTAGAGTTGTGGGCATACAGTTGAAATGAGAAGTTTCCATCCACTATATAAAAAGACACATCTACATGTTTTTCTCAATAACTAACAGGAAATGAGAATAAACCTTTCCTGTTTTAGGTCAATTAGGATTACCAAAATTATTAATATTTGGCAATTACCAGAATAATGAGAGTGAGGGAATGTTGTAAGGCATTTTTATTACTTACTGCAAAGTCAAAAATTTATATACATTTCATTAGTATTTGGTAACATTGCCCTTAAACTGAATGACTTAGGCAATTGGGATTTCCTTCTACAAGCTTCTCACAATTGTTGGTCAGAAATTGGGCCTATTCCTCCTGACAAAACTGGTGTAACTGATCCAGGTTTGTAGGTCGTCTTGCTCGCAGCGGCCTTTTAAGCTTTACCCATACATTTTCAATTGGATTGAGATCAGGGCTTTGTGATAGCCACTCCAAAACATTGACTTTGTTATCCTTAGGCCGCTTTGTTACCATTTTGGCAGTATGCTTTGGGTCATTGTCCATTTGGAAGACCCATTTCCTCCCAAGCTTCGTGGCTGATGTCTTGAGATGTTGCTTCAGTATTGCCACATAATCTTCTTTTCTCATGATGCCATCTATTTTGTGCAGTGCACCAGTCCCTCCTACAGCAAAACAACTCGACAACATGATGCTGGCACCCCTGTGTTTCACAGTTGGGATGATGTTCTTAGGCTTCCGAGCTTCTCCCTTTTTCCTCCAAACGATGCCCAAAAAGTTAAATTTTAGTTTAGTCAGACCACAGGAAATGTCCCCAAAAAGGTCATTGTTCCTTGGTGCATTTACAAACATTAATCTGGCTTTTTGTGTTTCTTTTGGAGAAATGGCTTCTTCCTGACAAAGTGGCCTTTCAGCCCATGTTGATACAGCACTCGTTTCACTGTGGATATTGACACAATCTTACCAGCTTTCGCCATCATCTTCACAAGGTCTTTTGCTTTTGTCCTTGGGTTGATATGCACATGTCTGACCAAAGCACGTTCATCTCTGGGACACAGAACCCATCTCCTTCCTGAGAGGTATGATGGCTGGACATTTGAACCTTGTTTCTATTTGCATATAATTGTTTGTACAGATTAATGAGGCATCTTCAGATATCTTGAAATTGTACCCAAGGATGAGCCAGACTTGTGCAAGTCCACAATTCTCTTCCTGATATGTTGGCTGATTTCTTTACACTTTCCCATGATACTACACAAAGAAGGAGTGTGTTTCAGGTGTGCATTAAAATACATCCAGAGGTGTGTCTCTAATGAACTCAGATGTTGCCAAAAAAATCAGAAGCTTCCAAACACATCACATCATCATATGGGCAGTCCAGAATTGTTTTTAATATTAGTTTATGTAAACTTTTGACTTTGCAGTAAGTAATAAAAACGCCTTAAACCATTCTCTCATTCTCATTGATCTGGCATTTGGCAAATATTAATAATTATGGTAATCCTAATTGACCTAAAACGGGAAAGTTTATTCTGATTTCATGCCAGATATTGAGAAACGTGCATGTCTGAAAATCATTTCACCCAACTAATAAGACTTTTGTTTTTTCTTTCATCCAGTAATTGACAGCAATTGTAATTAAATTAAACAAGTGCTTCTAGGAACACTCATTAATGATAGCCAGCTAGTCTAAATACTTCTAAAATACTTCTAAAAGGGGTTGTCCGGCCTTAGGGTACAAGTGTGCATTCACTCTATGTGACTGCAGACTTGTCAATCCTCACATCATGCGCACTGCTCGCTGTGACGATTCTCCAGTGCAGGCATTTGGATACAAGTATGTAATATTTTTGGACACATTCTGACTAGACGTGTCCAGCCTCACTCAGTGCACTTGCATTGAGCGAAGCTGTCCACGTCTAGTTGGCACATGACCCCACGTATGCAAATTGAATACTTACATGTTATGGCTGGCAATCAGGCAACACAGCGTGCAGTAATCAGCGCACATACAGAGATCTGGCAATAACCAAAAACAATAGGACGAGCTCTGAGATGTGGAATCTCTGTAGACTGCAGTACCTGATCTATCCTCACACAACTATAAGCAGCAGTGGATTGCGCCTAACACTACCTATGCAACTCGACACTGCCTGAGGAGCTGACTAGCCTGAAGATAGAAATACAAGCCTGACTTACCTCAGAGAAATACCCCAAAGGAATAGGCAGCCCCCACATATAATAACTGTTAGCAAGATGAAAAGACAAACGTAGGAATGAAATAGATTCAGCAAAGTGAGGCCCGATATTCTAGACAGAGCGAGGATAGCAAAGAGAACTATGCAGTCTACAAAAAACCCTAAAACGAAAACCACGCAAAGGGGCAAAAAGACCCACCGTGCCGAACTAACAGCACGGCGGTGCACCCCTTTGCTTCTCAGAGCTTCCAGCAAAAGTTAATAGCAAGCTGGACAGAAAAAACAGAAAACAAACTAGAAGCACTTATCTAGCAGAGCAGCAGGCCCAAGGAAAGATGCAGTAGCTCAGATCCAACACTGGAACATTGACAAGGAGCAAGGAAGACAGACTCAGGTAGAGCTAAATAGCAAGGCAGCCAACGAGCTCACCAAAACACCTGAGGGAGGAAGCCCAGAGACTGCAATACCACTTGTGACCACAGAAGTGAACTCAGCCACAGAATTCACAACAGTACCCCCCCCTTGAGGAGGGGTCACCGAACCCTCACCAGAACCCCCAGGCCGACCAGGATGAGCCACATGAAAGGCACGAACAAGATCTGGGGCATGGACATCAGAGGCAAAAACCCAGGAATTATCTTCCTGAGCATAACCCTTCCATTTGACCAGATACTGGAGTTTCCGTCTAGAGACACGAGAATCCAAAATCTTCTCCACAATATACTCCAATTCCCCCTCCACCAAAACAGGGGCAGGAGGCTCCACAGATGGAACCATAGGTGCCACGTATCTCCTCAACAACGACCTATGGAATACATTATGTATGGAAAAGGAGTCTGGGAGGGTCAGACGAAAAGACACCGGATTGAGAATCTCAGAAATCCTATACGGACCAATAAAACGAGGTTTAAATTTAGGAGAGGAAACCTTCATAGGAATATGACGAGAAGATAACCAAACCAGATCCCCAACACGAAGTCGGGGTCCCACACGGCGTCTGCGATTAGCGAAAAGCTGAGCCTTCTCCTGGGACAAGGTCAAATTGTCCACTACCTGAGTCCAGATCTGCTGCAACCTGTCCACCACAGAATCCACACCAGGACAGTCCGAAGACTCAACCTGTCCTGAAGAGAAACGAGGATGGAACCCAGAATTGCAGAAAAATGGAGAGACCAAGGTAGCCGAGCTGGCCCGATTATTAAGGGCGAACTCAGCCAACGGCAAAAATGACACCCAATCATCCTGGTCAGCGGAAACAAAACATCTCAGATATGTTTCCAAGGTCTGATTGGTTCGTTCGGTCTGGCCATTAGTCTGAGGATGGAAGGCCGAGGAGAAAGATAGGTCAATGCCCATCCTACCACAAAAGGCTCGCCAGAACCTCGAGACAAACTGGGAACCTCTGTCAGAAACAATATTCTCAGGAATGCCATGTAAACGAACCACATGCTGGAAGAACAAAGGCACCAAATCAGAGGAGGAAGGCAATTTAACCAAGGGCACCAGATGGACCATTTTAGAAAAGCGATCACAGACCACCCAAATGACCGACATTTTTTGAGAAACGGGAAGGTCAGAAATGAAATCCATCGAAATATGTGTCCAAGGCCTCTTCGGGACCGGCAAGGGCAAAAGCAACCCACTGGCACGTGAACAGCAGGGCTTAGCCCTAGCACAAATTCCACAGGACTGCACAAAAGCACGCACATCCCGTGACAGAGATGGCCACCAGAAGGATCTAGCAACCAACTCCCTGGTACCAAAGATTCCTGGATGACCGGCCAGCACCGAACAATGAAGTTCAGAGATAACTTTACTAGTCCACCTATCAGGGACGAACAGTTTCTCGGCCGGACAACGATCAGGTTTATTAGCCTGAAATTTCTGCAACACTCTCCGCAAATCAGGGGAGATGGCAGACACAATGACTCCTTCCTTGAGGATACTCGCCGGCTCAGATAACCCCGGAGAGTCGGGCACAAAACTCCTAGACAGAGCATCCGCCTTCACATTTTTAGAGCCCGGAAGGTATGAAATCACAAAATCAAAACGAGCAAAAAATAACGACCAACGGGCCTGTCTAGGATTCAAGCGCTTGGCAGACTCAAGATAAGTAAGGTTCTTATGATCAGTCAAAACCACCACGCGATGCTTAGCACCCTCAAGCCAATGACGCCACTCCTCGAATGCCCACTTCATGGCCAGCAACTCTCGGTTGCCCACATCATAATTACGCTCAGCAGCAGAAAATTTCCTGGAAAAGAAAGCACATGGTTTGAACACTGAGCAACCAGAACCTCTCTGTGACAAAACCGCCCCTGCACCAATCTCAGAAGCATCAACCTCGACCTGGAACGGAAGAGAAACATCAGGTTGACACAACACAGGGGCACAGCAAAAACGACGCTTCAACTCCTGAAAAGCTTCCACGGCAGCAGAAGACCAATTAACCAAATCAGCACCCTTCTTGGTCAAATCGGTCAATGGTCTGGCAATGCTAGAAAAATTACAGATGAAGCGACGATAAAAATTAGCAAAGCCCAGGAATTTCTGCAGACTTTTTAGAGATGTCGGCTGAGTCCAATCCTGGATGGCCTGAACCTTAACCGGATCCATCTCGATAGTAGAAGGGGAAAAGATGAACCCCAAAAATGAAACTTTCTGCACACCGAAGAGACACTTTGATCCCTTCACGAACAAGGAATTAGCACGCAGTACCTGGAAAACCATTCTGACTTGCTTCACATGAGACTCCCAATCATCTGAGAAGATCAAAATGTCATCCAAGTAAACAATCAAGAATTTATCCAGATACTCACGGAAAATGTCATGCATAAAAGACTGAAAAACAGATGGAGCATTGGCAAGTCCGAACGGCATCACCAGATACTCAAAATGACCCTCGGGCGTATTAAATGCCGTTTTCCATTCATCTCCCTGCCTGATTCTCACCAGATTATACGCACCACGAAGATCAATCTTAGTAAACCAACTAGCCCCCTTAATCCGAGCAAACAAGTCAGAAATCAATGGCAAGGGATACTGAAACTTAACAGTGATCTTATTAAGAAGGCGGTAATCAATACACGGTCTTAGCGAACCATCCTTCTTGGCTACAAAAAAGAACCCTGCTCCCAATGGTGACGACGATGGGCGAATATGTCCCTTCTCCAGGGACTCCTTCACATAACTGCGCATAGAGGTGTGTTCAGGTACGGACAAATTAAATAAACGACCCTTAGGGAATTTACTACCAGGAATCAAATCGATAGCACAATCACAATTCCTATGCGGAGGTAGGGCATCAGACTTGGACTCTTCAAATACATCCTGAAAGTCCGACAAGAACTCTGGGATGTCAGAAGGAATGGATGACGAAATTGACAAAAATGGAACATCACCATGTACTCCCTGACAACCCCAGCTGGTTACCGACATAGAGTTCCAATCCAATACTGGATTATGGGTTTGTAGCCATGGCAACCCCAACACGACCACATCATGCAAATTATGCAGTACCAGAAAGCGAATAACTTCCTGATGTGCAGGAGCCATGCACATGGTCAGCTGGGCCCAGTACTGAGGCTTATTCTTGGCCAAAGGTGTAGCATCAATTCCTCTCAACGGAATAGGACACCGCAAAGGCTCCAAGAAAAATCCACAACGTTTAGCATAATCCAAATCCATCAGATTCAGGGCAGCGCCTGAATCCACAAACGCCATGACAGAATACGATGACAAAGAGCACATTAAGGTAATGGACAAAAGGAATTTGGACTGTACAGTACCAATAACGGCAGAGCTATCGAACCGCCTAGTGCGTTTAGGACAATTAGAAATAGCATGAGTAGAATCACCACAATAGAAACACAGTCTGTTCAGACGTCTGTGTTCTTGCCGTTCTACTTTAGTCATAGTCCTGTCGCACTGCATAGGCTCAGGTTTACTCTCAGACAATACCGCCAGATGGTGCACAGATTTACGCTCGCGCAAGCGACGACCGATCTGAATGGCCAAGGACATAGACTCATTCAAACCAGCAGGCATAGGAAATCCCACCATTACATCCTTAAGAGCTTCAGAGAGACCCTTTCTGAACAAGGCCGCTAGTGCAGATTCATTCCACAGAGTGAGTACTGACCACCTCCTAAATTTCTGACAATATACTTCTACATCATCCTGACCCTGGCATAAAGCCAGCAGATTTTTTTCAGCCTGATCCACTGAATTAGGCTCATCGTAAAGCAATCCCAGCGCCTGGAAAAATGCATCAACATTACTCAATGCAGAATCTCCTGGTGCAAGAGAAAACGCCCAGTCCTGTGGGTCGCCGCGCAAAAAAGAAATAATAATCAAAACCTGTTGAATAGGATTACCAGAAGAATGAGGTTTCAAGGCCAAAAATAGCTTACAATTATTTCTGAAGCTCAGGAACTTAGTTCTGTCACCAAAAAACAAATCAGGAATCGGAATTCTTGGTTCTAGCATCGATTTCTGATCAATAGTATCTTGAATCTTTTGTACATTTACAACGAGATTATCCATTGAGGAGCACAGAGCCTGAATATCCATGTCCACAGCTGTGTCCTGAAGCACTCTAATGTCTAGGGGAAAAAAAAGACTGAAGACAGAGCTAAGAAAAAAAAATGATGTCAGGATTTCTTTTTTCCCTCTATTGGGAATCATTGGTGTGGCTCCTTGTACTGTTATGGCTGGCAATCAGGCAACACAGCGTGCAGTAATCAGCGCACATACAGAGATCTGGCAATAACCAAAAACAATAGGACGAGCTCTGAGATGTGGAATCTCTGTAGACTGCAGTACCTGATCTATCCTCACACAACTATAAGCAGCAGTGGATTGCGCCTAACACTACCTATGCAACTCGACACTGCCTGAGGAGCTGACTAGCCTGAAGATAGAAATACAAGCCTGACTTACCTCAGAGAAATACCCCAAAGGAATAGGCAGCCCCCACATATAATAACTGTTAGCAAGATGAAAAGACAAACGTAGGAATGAAATAGATTCAGCAAAGTGAGGCCCGATATTCTAGACAGAGCGAGGATAGCAAAGAGAACTATGCAGTCTACAAAAAACCCTAAAACGAAAACCACGCAAAGGGGCAAAAAGACCCACCGTGCCGAACTAACAGCACGGCGGTGCACCCCTTTGCTTCTCAGAGCTTCCAGCAAAAGTTAATAGCAAGCTGGACAGAAAAAACAGAAAACAAACTAGAAGCACTTATCTAGCAGAGCAGCAGGCCCAAGGAAAGATGCAGTAGCTCAGATCCAACACTGGAACATTGACAAGGAGCAAGGAAGACAGACTCAGGTGGAGCTAAATAGCAAGGCAGCCAACGAGCTCACCAAAACACCTGAGGGAGGAAGCCCAGAGACTGCAATACCACTTGTGACCACAGAAGTGAACTCAGCCACAGAATTCACAACACTTACAGTCACACATGCATCACTCCCAGCGCGCAATGTGAAGATTCATAGTGACTGCAGACTTGTAGCCTAAGGCCAGACAACCTCTTTAGCTTTGCTGTTTCACTAGCTTCCATTCATTTTAATTGAAGGTGACTTTTGAGAAATCAGACATCCTGTTTGTTGATTTCATTGTGTGTCTAATATCTTCATCAACCATCATGGATATATGTTAAATTTTATTAATGGTAAGAAACCATTTATAGGGTATCTGCCGCTAGGTTTGTGGATATTGTGCAGGTGTTTAGTATTCCAAACATGTCGATGTCAAAACCGAACATATAAGTTTTATGTAAAAAAATACATATTAGTTGAGGTCAAAGACAATACTCCTTGAACAAGTTGCACTGTCCTCGGCTCCGTGTGTATAGAGCGCATGCGCCGGCTGACGGAGGACTAATGCATAAATCATTTTACTAATACCATATTGACCGTTTTTTGACATGCACATGTGTGGAATGCTAAATCCTCGCAGCGTTATGACATTTTCATGGTTTAATGGTCCCAGAACCTACAGACAAGTTTCCTTTCAGGGTTCCCAGGGCAAGTATGTATAAAATATGCATGTTTGTTGGCCGGAGTGCAGTTGTATCACACTCAGATTTTAGGAAGCACAAGTTACATGACTGATGTGGGATCCTCTAACAGTGTTCTCATACTAAACGGTTTTACAGCCAAGTACATTTCATGCCTTCCTGTTTAGGTAAGCGAAGTGGAAAGAAGTAACCTCTATACGAGAGATAAGAAATAATTTCCAGAGTGCAATGACTAGTGACATTGCGAGTGGCTCGCTACAGGCCTGGAGCCAGTGCTCCGTGCATTTATTTTTAGAAGTGCATGCAATATTTATGTGTTGGAGGCAAGCATGGAAGGAAGACCTAGTTAAAAATTAATTTTTTTTTTGTGGGTCTATAAGACCGTAAACAAGAACCAAAGTAATGACCTGAACAGCTGTACCTTGAAGGGTTACTGTAATGTAGAGTGCATCGAATGCTCTCCCTTCCCCGACAAGCCAGATAGTCACTTATCTTCTCTCTAAAGTGTTCTACATCTGACTCCGATGACTTATCACTTTGTAGACTAATCAGATTTAACACAGTACGATTGCTTTTCTATGATTTATACGTGAAAGTAAATCTAGGTTTTCCCATGTTTCTAAGTGTCTTCCTTCACGCTGGACGCTAATGTGAACCGAAAATGGGATACTGCATAGCTGTGAACCAACACATGGATTTCTTCATGGCAAAGTGACTGATCTAACCATTTAAGCATTAAGTATTTATGGATCTTCTTTTCCTTTTATCTGTTTTTTTTTCTTTTTCGTTTTAATTCTAACTTACCAATTATTAGGAGTAGGTTATTAAGACCTAAGATAGTGCATTTGTTAATCGAGGCAATATTCTTTCAATGTCTAGGGCAGGATCAAATTTTAATAAAGACCTGTAATGTACCTGTGGAATGGCCCACTATCGTCTTAGACTTTTATAAGTTGTGTGTTAGAAATGATCATGTGATCTCATATAATGACCTAAGAAGCCATGGCCTTAAAGGTAGAATGTCAGCCCAAACTGAGAGTATAAATTAAGCACCTAGCATTGTAGGGAAGAAAATCCTCCCTAGAAATCAGAACTTTAGGGTTATAGTTGCTACCTTCATTATGCAGAAATTACCACAACAACCAAGACCTGGAATGCCAAAAAGGAGTAGATCCACACAGAAGATAAATATAGAATAGCCTTTATTACAGTGAGTGGCAAGCAAGTTATATGTACATAAAAATTACATTAAAAATAATAAAAACAAGTACGCGATTTTATTTCAGGACAATAAAGAAAAATTGGTTATATAAAAAATATATAGTAATATATGGTAGTCTACAATCCCGGTACTACAGATAGAAAACTTTTCTTTTAGAGGAAATTTTTTATATAAAAACCTCAAAAAATGTGCTCCAAAAAGAAAACAAAAAATACTAAAAATAATAATAAATAACAATAATCTATATAAAAGTGTATAAGTGCAAAATTTGCAAGGCTAAGAGAAAAAGTAGCACAGAAAAAGGACGTGTGTTATATATAGAAGGATACCCTTATTAGAAATTGGACTATATCAAGTCAGAAAAAGGGATCCCAAATATCAGCTCAAAAAGGACGTATTAAAGTGCATAAGTGCAAAAAATAAATACTGTATACTGGGCAAAAATAATTCAAATCTACTAACCAAAATATGGAAGAAATACCCAATATTGAAAGTGACAGAAAAATATAGTGCAATTTATAAAAACTCAATCCTTGTGCCACAGATATCAATATGTAGAGCCACAGAGCATGAAGACACACCACTGCAGCGTATATTATGCCATGATTATGTCTGTGTTATAATATAAAAACAATGAGTGCGGAGCCACTAATGAAGGCAGCACACCGCTGCGCAGTAAACACACCAGACCAGTGCAAGTGCAGAAAAGAAGAAAAAAGGATTGAATCTGTAGACTACCTGCAGGGAGAGACGCCAGGTCCTGACACCGCGCACCCCGACGCGCGTTTCGGAAAATCCTTTCCTTCGTCAGGTATAATCATGGCATAATATACGCTGCAGTGGTGTGTCTTCATGCTCTGTGGCTCTACATATTGATATCTGTGGCACAAGGATTGAGTTTTTATAAATTGCACTATATTTTTCTGTCACTTTCAATATTGGGTATTTCTTCCATATTTTGGTTAGTAGATTTGAATTATTTTTGCCCAGTATACAGTATTTATTTTTTGCACTTATGCACTTTAATACGTCCTTTTTGAGCTGATATTTGGGATCCCTTTTTCTGACTTGATATAGTCCAATTTCTAATAAGGGTATCCTTCTATATATAACACACGTCCTTTTTCTGTGCTACTTTTTCTCTTAGCCTTGCAAATTTTGCACTTATACACTTTTATATAGATTATTGTTATTTATTATTATTTTTAGTATTTTTTGTTTTCTTTTTGGAGCACATTTTTTGAGGTTTTTATATAAAAAATTTCCTCTAAAAGAAAAGTTTTCTATCTGTAGTACCGGGATTGTAGACTACCATATATTACTATATATTTTTTATATAACCAATTTTTCTTTATTGTCCTGAAATAAAATCGCGTACTTGTTTTTATTATTTTTAATGTAATTTTTATGTACATATAACTTGCTTGCCACTCACTGTAATAAAGGCTATTCTATATTTATCTTCTGTGTGGATCTACTCCTTTTTGGCATTCCAGGTCTTGGTTGTTGTGGTTGCTTCATATTCTAGTGTTTAGTCACTAATTCCTCACAGTGCACTGATATAAAAAATATATATTTTCTATATATATATTTTAAGATCTATATTATTTATTTTATTCCCTATTGGTGCATCTGTGTGTTCTAACATTATGCAGAAATTGAAGTTTAATTGCTTAATAAGCTAATTAGAGTGCTCGGTGCACTCTTGGTATGGCCAGGAGATTCGATGCACAGTGCACCTGTTGTATGGCCTAGAGATTCGGTGCTCAGTGCACCCATGGTGTGGCCAAGAGACTCGGTGGTCGGTGCACCCGTGGTGTGGCCTAGAGATTCGGTGCTCAGTGCATCCATGGTGTGGCCAAGAGACGTGGTGCTCGGTGCACCCATGGTGTGGCCAAGAGATTCAGTGCTCAGCGCACGCGTGGTGTGGCCAAACGACTCGGTGCACCCATGGTGTGGCCAAGAGACTTGGTGCTCGGTTCCGCCCACAGGATTTGAATGTCTCCACCTCCCTCGTGATTGACAGCATTGCCTTTATCTCAAGACAAAGCTCGCTCCAAGCAATCACCAGTGAGTTAGGCAGCGCCATGCAAAACAGGGAACTGAGCCTCTTGACCACACTAGGGGTTCACCAAACAACCAATTAGCATGTTTGATTATTTTTCAGTTTCTGCACAATGGAGGCAGTGATTAGAACACTCACAGTACGATTTCTGTAGTGATTACATCCAATGTTAATGTACCGTTACACTAAACGACTTACCAACGATCACGACCAGCGATACGACCTGGCCATGATCGTTGGTAAGTCGTTGTGTGGTCGCTGGGGAGCTGTCACACAGACAGCTCTCTCCAGCGACCAACGATCCGGGGAAAGACTTCAGCATCGTTGAAACTGTCTTCAACGATGCCGAAGTCCCTGGGAAACCAGGGTAAATATCGTTTTACTAAGCGCAGGGCCGCGCTTAGTAACCCGATATTTACCCTGGTTACCATTGTAAAAGTAAAAAAAAAAAAAAAACAGTACATAATCACATTCCGATGTCTGTCACGTCCCCCGGCGTCAGCTTCCCTGCACTGACTGTCAACGCCGGCCAGCCATAAAGCAGAGCACAGCGGTGACATCACCGCTGTGCTCTGCTTTACGGCCGGCCGTTGCTGACACAGTCAGTGCGGGAAGCTGACGCCGGCGTCACACACGCCGATTCAGCGATGACCGCGGGTGATCAGCGACCAAAAAAAGGTCCTGATCATTCCCCAGCGACCAACGATCTCCCAGCAGGGCCCTGATTGTTGGTCGCTGTCACACATAACGATTTCGTTAACGATATCGTTGCTACGTCACAAAAAGCAACAATATCGTTAATGAAATCGTTATGTGTGAAGGTACCTTTAGGCTATGTGCTTTGATTATACTGTCAGGTTGGTCTGACATACTCCCTTTAATTCATATGGCATTTATGTGTCACTTGTGTAAGCTGGGAAGAAAGAGTTTGCTTTTTGTACATTCTGCAGAATCCCTTCTATAGTTATAATTATATTAATTTTAATATCAAGGTCTAGAATCTGCAATAGTTCAAGGTTATGTGTGATGTGCAACTTTCTTATAAACTATATTCAAATAATAAATAATAATCTTTATATAGCGCTAACATATTCCGCAGCACTTTAGAGTTTTGCACACATTATCATCGCTGTCCCCAATGGGGCTCACAATCTAAATTCCTTATCAGGTTGGCTTTGAAATGTGGGAGGAAACCGAAGAACCCGGAGGAAACCCACACAAACACGGGGTGAACATACAAACTCCTTGCAGATGTTGTCCAAGGTGGGATTAGAACCCAGGACTCCAGCTCTGCAAGGCTGCAATGCTAACCACTGAGCCACCATGCTGCCCAAATGCGCTGTTCTCACAAACCGTGGAAGAGATATTTGCTTAATTACTTCCCATGGCGGGAAGCAGACTACATCCTTAGATATCTAATGGTATATACACATCTTTTCGTTTGTGGTTCTACCATACCTCCCAAGCAGCATGCTTCCTGTCTTGGAGTTAAATTTGATTTATCTTTCCTTCACTTCCTATATCCGATCCCTCACTCACTCTTGCTATCTACACCTTAAAAACATCCCTTTAATTCAACCTTTTCTTAGCTTTGACTCTGTAAAAACTGTAACTGTTGCCCTTATTCATTCTTATATGATCTACTGCAACTCTCTATTAATTGGTTTCCCTCGTGATAAATACTTCCCCCACCAAAACATCCTCCATGCAGCAGCAAAGATCATATTTCTGTCCATCCGCTACACCGGTGCCTCCACCCTGTGCCAGTCGTTGTACTGGTTGCCCATCCATTACAGAATACAATATAAACTTATCTCTCTCACAATGCACTCCACAGTTCTGCACTGCCCTACATCTCCTCCATCACCTCTGTCCTGTCTACCACCCTATTTGTGCTCTTCATTCTGCTAATGACCTAAGACTAAGATCTTCAATAATCCAAACCTCCCATCTCCAAGATTTCGCTCATGCTGCACCAGTTCTCTGGAATGCACTACCCTGGACAATTCAATTAATTCTCAGTATCCATAGTTTAAAGCTTGCCCTAAAAACACATTTATTTAGACTGGCCAATCACCTCACCTTATTAATCTAGATATTCCCTTATTGCCCTTTCTAAATTTTCCTCAGAATCTGGTCACTCGCATCATCTGTTTACACATCCTCCATGCACTTTCACAGTGGCTGGTGTCCGGTTCATGCAGCGTTATGTGAATACCCAATTTATCATATTGATGGCTGGATCATACAATATAAGCGCTTTTACCATTTACCTTTCATACAATATAAGCGCTTTTACCATTTACCTTTTATGCTTCTCCTATTTCTTCATAGACTGTAAACTTGCGAGCAGGACCCTCGCTCCTCTTGGTAGTGTTGAATTATTTGTTACTCTGTAATATCTGATATTGTCTGTACATGTCCCTTCTGAGTTGTAAAAAGCCGCGAAATATGGTGGCGCTAAAGAAATAAAATTATCCAATTTTTGGCTAGTACATAAGGCGCCCATGTCAGTGACACAGCTGCAAAGCTAAAGGTGCATTTAGAGGAGCAAAAGTCGTTGTAATTGGATAGTTTATGCTGCCCAAAAATCGTTTTCAGGAACACATCTTTTCTGTAAATGTAGATGTGCTGCCGATTATATTGTATGGAGAGATACTTCTGTCCCCATCATTGCTCATTGATCTGTGAAGCAGATGGTACACAAGCGCAGATGGACTTGTACGTAGTCGATCGGAGCTCGTTAAGGTGCAATGATGGGCCAGAATGGGCCAGAATCGTCATTTCTACATTCACTTTAAATTACAGCCTTCCTCCCTATATAGTGAACTGAAAAAAAAAAAAAACAACTTTTCTTATCCATATATTTAAAGTTCATGTGGTCCTATAGGTCACTCATAATAAAAATACTGCTACTTATGCTGAAATTACTTTTAGGTTGAGAAGACCAGATTTTATGGAGACAATGGCGATTTATACTTGTATTTCATGCAGTCTACTGTTTATTACATAATTAAAATGTCCTCCCAAGATCTCACTAAATTAGTCTCATTCTTCTCAGTATATGTCTGGTAGTTATGTAACCATCTTCTTTTCTTCATTAATGGTTTAGTATTCTGTATTTTATATACATCCTGCTCATACTATTATGGAAATGAACTCTCAGTGCATTGATTTCCTGGGCAGCCTGTGCTGAGCTTATGTTTTTATACAGTAACCAATCAGAGGTGGCAAAACACCAGGAAGGAGGGGAGAAAGGAGCAGCCTGAACCAATGATGATACAGTGGGCGTGTCTCAGACTACCAGAGACTACCTGTAGGCATTGTAGATAAACTGTAGTCACAGGTCACAGCTCTGTCCTATCAGACCAGAGCCAAAAAGCAGTAAAGCGCGAGATCTTCACTCTCTATATAATGACTCGCATGCTATTTTCGAGATAGTGACTGGTCAGCTGCTTTAGATTAAGAGCTACGCAAGCAAACGCTGACTGACAAACAAAGACACAATATAGTTTACCAATTTCAAATTCACGTGTGAGTTTGGAGATAAAGTTTGTAGTTTTATTAATTATTCAGTTTTATCTTTGTTTGGCTGGAGATGAAGCTCAACAGCCTCAGGGGACATTTCTGTGATACAAGAGTTGTCCTGCTTCACACCCAGAACTTGCTTGACTATGTTGCTATTTATCTTTTTATCTTATGTGTATTTATTCTCTAACACTTTTGTGGTTTATTTGATACGCATACTACGTGGACTTTTTATAGGTATTTGGCCTACCTATATTTGTAATGTGGGATTTTTATCTGATGTGTATTGTTGAGAGCATCATTATAGATTCTGTTTATGGTATTGTGATTTTGGATTCTGTGCAGTATGACTTGAGGTACTTGTATCGTAGGTAGAATATAAAATGTCAAGTTAAATATTTTTACCGCTATATATATATCTACTATATAATTGTCTAAGGGTCACTTCCATCTTTCTGTCTGTCTGTCTTCCTGTCTGTCCTTCTGTCTGTCACGGATATTCATTGGTCGCGGCCTCTGTCTGTCAAGGAAATCCAAGTCGCTGATTGGTCGCGGCAAAGCAGCCACGACCAATCAGCGACGGGCACAGTCCGGAAGAAAATGGCCGCTCCTTACTCCCCGCAGTCACTGCCCCGGCGCCCGCATACTCCCCTCCGGCCACCGCTAACACAGGGTTAACACAGGGATAATGCCGGCGGTAACAGACCGCGTTATACCGCGGGTAACGCACTCCGTTACCGCCGGTATTAACCATGTGTGTCCCCAACCTTTTACTGTTGATGCTGCCTATGCGGCATCAATAGTAAAAAAATGTAATGTTAAAAATAATAAAAAAACAAAAAACCTGCTATACTCACCCTCCGTTGTCCGCTGAGCCGCGTGCGGCCTCCACCATCTTCCGTTCCCATAGATGCATTGCAAAATTACCCAGAATACTTAGCGGTCTCACGAGACCGCTAAGTCATCTGGGTAATTTCGCAATGCATCCTGGGAACGGAAATGGCAGCAGCCGTGCGCGTATCGCCGGAGCTTTGGTGGATTCCGCCGGAGGGTGAGTATATAACTATTTTTTATTTTAATTATTTATAACATGGATATGGTGCCAACACTGCTGTATACTAGGTGGGCTGTGTTACATACCGCGTGGCTCTGTGCTGTATACTACATAGGCAGTGTTATATACTATGTGGGCTGTGTGATATGCTCCGTGGGCTGTGCTATATATTACGTGGCCACTGTTATATACTACATGGCTGGGCAATATACTATGTGGCTGGGCAATATACTACGTGACTGGGCAATATACTACGTGACTGGGCAATATACTACGTGGCTGGGCAATATACTACGTGACTGGGCAATATAGTACATGACTGGGCAATATACTACGTGACTGGGCAATATACTACGTGGCTGGGCAATATACTATGTGGCTGGGCAATATACTACGTGGCTGGGCAATATACTATGTGGCTGGGCACGTTTCTCTTTTTGTTCCTACTTTGAATCAGTGGATATGCAGACTGTTCACTGCTGTTTTTTTTATAGGATACAGAGACTTGCAACCCTGGAAAAGGATAAGGAAGGGGGTCCCAACAGGCACTACCTAAATGAGAAAACCGAAGCAAAATATGTGCTAGGACTGAAATCATTACAATAATTAGTTTTATTGCATATTAAGCATTAAAATTACATATATAAATTTCCAACAGAACAGACAAAAGTAAGGACAACGACGGAACCCCAATAGTAAAAAGGCAACAAATGTAAAGAGATCAAAAAGTAAACTTGTGGAGGTAAATAATAATAAAAATAAATATTCACATATGTATAACCATACATTATTAAGATTGGAGTACTTAATAGAGTAAATTCCAAACACAGTCCAATGAGGAAGATAAAGAAAATCTATAAAGTAGTAAGAGGCTCATGCACTGAACACCTGACGCGCGTTTCACAAATGCTTCATTAGGGGTCATTTGCTAAGTGATTGGCGCCTTTTTGCTAATGGGGTACCATAATTGGCTCACCTACCAATTTGTCCCTCTGTCTGATTTGTTGGAAATAAAACAAATTATTTTAAGCTAATTTTTGTTATGATTTCAGTATTGGCACATATTTTGCTTCGGGAAAAAAGCAACTTCTTTGCAAGGTAAATCTCCTAAATTTTCGCTGTAGTTTCTATAGCAGGAGGGGGTTCAGCAGGGGCGGCTCATTATATTAGCAGGGGCCGTTCTATTCTTTTGTGATGAGTAGAACAAACTTCTCTCTCCCTAAGGTCAAAGCTTCTCATTTTATGGACTATAAATCTACTATATAATTGTCTAAGGGTCACTTCCGTCTGTCCTTCTGTCTGTCTGTCCTTCTGTCTTTCACGGATATTCATTGGTCGTGGCCTCTGTCTGTCATGGAAATCCAAGTCGCTGATTGGTCTCGCCAGCTGCCTGTCATGGCTGCCGCGACCAATCAGCGACGGGCACAGTCCGATTAGTCCCTCCCTACTCCCCTGCAGTCAATGCCCGGCGCCCGCTCCATACTTCCCGCAGTCAGTGCCCGCTCCATAATCCCCTCCAGTCACCGCTCACGCAAGGTTAATGCCTGCGGTAACGGACCGCGTGATGCCGTGGGTAACTTACTCCGTTACAATCGCTATTAACTCTGTGTGGCCAAGTTGAAATGTCTATGGCTGGACCTGGTCAACCTTTATCTGCGCTTGCCCTTTCTGGCGCCATGGGAGTGATTCAGAAATGCTTCAGGTACAGCTTGCATTTAATGTGGTCTTGCTTTTAATACATTTAGCAGGCATTTATGGCAAAGTGAATATAAAAAACGTAGAGTAGGACTGCCCCATTATGAGAATGCCATGACGTGTGTTATGTTTGCTAATGACAGGTGTTATGAAGGCAATCCAGAAACACAGTGTGCTTAGCGATCAGAGCGCACACAGTGATCTGACAAATACCCAAAAATACAAGAACGAGCTCTGAGACGTGGAAACTCTGTAGACTGCACACCTGATCCTATCCTAAACACAACTAAAAGCGGCTGTGGATTGCGCCTAACCACTACCTAGGCAACTCGGCACAGCCTAAGAAACTAGCTAGCCTGAAGATAGAAAAATAGGCCTGACTTGCCCCAGAGAAATTCCCCAAAGGAAAAGGCAGCCCCCCACATATAATGACTGTGAGTAAGATGAAAAGACAAAACGTAGGGATGAAATAGATTCAGCAAAGTGGGGCCCGATATTCTAGGACAGAGCGAGGACAGTAAAGCGAACTTTGCAGTCTACAAAAAACCCTAAAGCAAAACCACGCAAAGGGGGCAAAAAAAAACCCACCGTGCCGAACTAACGGCACGGCGGTACACCCTTTGCGTCTCAGAGCTTCCAGCAAAACAAAAGACAAGCTGGACAGAAAAAAAGCAACAAAAAAGCAAAAAGCACTTAGCTATACAGAGCAGCAGGTCACAGGAACAATCAGGAGAAGCTCAGATCCAACACTGAAACATTGATGAGGAGCAAGGATAGCAGCATCAGGCGGAGTTAAGTAATGAAGCAGTTAACGAGCTCACCAGAACACCTGAGGGAGGAAGCTCAGAAGCTGCAGTACCACTTGTGACCACAGGAGTGAATTCAGCCACAGAATTCACAACAGACATGGCGGGGTGGCTCAAAGAATTGATCAATTATTTGCTAAATGTCTCATTTTGAAATACAGTTAGAAATGAATATGTGCATGTGCACTTTATGTATTGCGTTCTAACCATAAGCAGCGCTGGCTTCTCCCCTCTTTTGCACAAATACAGTATAGGTACAGTAGTATATTGGAGGTGAGGTAGTCTGAAGAAAAAAAAAATTAAAAAAAAATCATCTGATGGCCTCAGTTATCCACCATGTACATCTGAGAATGAAGGTTAATGGACTTGTGCTAATTATTCATCATTAACCAGATATTTTTAAGTGAATCTGTCAACTTTTTTTTTTGCTCCCAAGTACTAGTTTAATCTGCGTTAGGCTGCTGTAATAGATTAATTCCGTACATTTATTTTTTCATTCCTGTATTCCTTTCCTGAGTAATCTTTTCCAATTTTTGTTGATGTTACCACCAATACTACACAATATATCAACAGGCCATTACCACATATCACCAGCACTACAGTAGTGACTATATACTGATCATTGATGGAACCACTGTACTCAAACCAATATTCCCACCATAAAGTGAGCATATAGTAGTACATACCAGCAGGGCCAGTTTTAGGCAAAGTGGGGTCCTGGGCAAAAGCTTAAAGTGGGGCCCCAAATGCTTACATATTCCACATCACACAGAATACATTTCGGTTGTATTTACATGGGCTGATCTCAGGCCGCTAAACGAGTGAAATCAACAATATTGAAATTGTTCATCACTTGTTTCCCGACCTCTTTACACTGGCTGAGGAACAATGATGGAGACAGAGCAATCACTAATAGATCTATCTGTCTCCATACAGTATCATGTTATCAGCAGCATATCTGCAGTTTTCTCCGGGCGATGTGCTGCTGAGAAAAATGATTTTTCTTCCTGCATAACTAATCCAATCACTTGATGAATAGGCAGCATTTTTCTTGTTTAATATAATGCACCACATAGTATAATACACACCCCATAATGCTCCACATAGTATAATGTGCATGACAGTCATCCATGTAGTGTAATGCGCACTCCATAGCCCTCCATATAGTAGTGTAATGTACTCCCCATAGTCAAAAAAGAAGCAGCAAAGATCAGCTCACCTCCTCTCCAGTCCCACCTCATGGATCATGCAGTGCTGCAAGTAGTATGAAGGTGAAGCAGAAGTCCAGCGTGGGTGATATGCGCTTTTAATGAAAATGGAATAAAAGTTATTTTTTTTATGGATAAGTCCAAAATCCATCTTTATATCCAGAGACACAAAAATGGGTAATTCTTACCAATGACAGTCAGGCTTAAAGTACATTTAAAATCATACTCGTTTCAACGGTCGTGCTGCCTTAATCATTGTGATGATTCATGTAGGAATGCTCGGACCTGACACCCATAATATGGTGCACGACTACATTATAGGTGTCAGGTCCGAGCATTCCTACATGAACAGTTTCCTGGAAAGTGGATTGGTCGTCGTGGGCCAGTTGAATGGCCACCAAGGTCTCTCGATCTGACCCCCTTAGACTTTTATATTTGGGGTCATCTGAAGGCAATTGTCTATGCTGTGAAGATACGAGATGTGCAACATCTGAAACAACAAATACTGGAAGCTTGTGCTAGCACTTCTTCTGCTGTGTTGCTATCAGTGTGTCAAGAGTGTAAGAAGAGGGTTGCATTGACAATCCAACACAATGGGCAGCACTTTGAACACATTTTATAAGTGGTCATAAACTTGTAAATAACTCACGAAAGAATAAAGTTATGTTAAAACCAAGCACACCATTATTTTCCTTGTGAAATTCTCAAAAAGTTTGATGTGTCACATTACCCTATTCCGATTGGAAAAAATAAAGTTGGATCCAAAATGGCCAACTTCAAAATGGCTGCCATGGTCACCACCCATCTTGAAAAGTTTTGCCCCTCCCACTAATGTGCCACAAACAGGAAGTTGCTATCACCAACCATTGCCATTTTATTTAGGTGTATCCATATAAATGGCCCACTCTGTAGTATAATACACTCCCCATAGTCTTCCATATAGTATAATATCCCTCCATAGTATAATGCACCATCCATATTCCCCCATAGCATAATGTACCCTCCTAGTCCTCCATATATTAAAAATACACTCCTCCGTCCTCCAAATAGTATAATACACTCTTCATAGTTCTTCATATAGTATACTGAATTCTGCATAGTCCTCCATATAGTATAATGCACCCCCCATAGCCCATCATGTAGTACAATGCACTCCCCATAGCATATTGCACCATATACAGTGGGGCAAAAAAGTATTTAGTCAGTCAGCAATAGTGCAAGTTCCACCACTTAAAAAGATGAGAGGCGTCTGTAATTTACATCATAGGTAGACCTCAACTATGGGAGACAAACTGAGGAAAAAAAATCCAGAAAATCACATTGTCTGTTTTTTTATCATTTTTTTTTGCATATTATGGTGGAAAATAAGTATTTGGTCAGAAACAAACAATCAAGATTTCTGGCTCTCACAGACCTGTAACTTCTTCTTTAAGAGTCTCCTCTTTCCTCCACTCATTACCTGTAGTAATGGCACCTGTTTAAACTTGTTATCAGTATAAAAAGACACCTGTGCACACCCTCAAACAGTCTGACTCCAAACTCCACTATGGTGAAGACCAAAGAGCTGTCAAAGGACACCAGAAACAAAATTGTAGCCCTGCACCAGGCTGGGAAGACTGAATCTGCAATAGCCAACCAGCTTGGAGTGAAGAAATCAACAGTGGGAGCAATAATTAGAAAATGGAAGACATACAAGACCACTGATAATCTCCCTCGATCTGGGGCTCCACGCAAAATCCCACCCCGTGGGGTCAGAATGATCACAAGAACGGTGAGCAAAAATCCCAGAACCACGCGGGGGGACCTAGTGAATGAACTGCAGAGAGCTGGGACCAATGTAACAAGGCCTACCATAAGTAACACACTACGCCACCATGGACTCAGATCCTGCAGTGCCAGACGTGTCCAACTGCTTAAGCCAGTACATGTCCGGGCCCGTCTGAAGTTTGCTAGAGAGCATTTGGATGATCCAGAGGAGTTTTGGGAGAATGTCCTATGGTCTGATGAAACCAAACTGGAACTGTTTGGTAGAAACACAACTTGTCGTGTTTGGAGGAAAAAGAATACTGAGTTGCATCCATCAAACACCATACCTACTGTAAAGCATGGTGGTGGAAACATCATGCTTTGGGGCTGTTTCTCTGCAAAGGGGCCAGGACGACTGATCCGGGTACATGAAAGAATGAATGGGGCCATGTATCGTGAGATTTTGAGTGCAAACCTCCTTCCATCAGCAAGGGCATTGAAGATGAAACGTGGCTGGGTCTTTCAACATGACAATGATCCAAAGCACACCGCCAGGGCAACGAAGGAGTGGCTTCGTAAGAAGCATTTCAAGGTCCTGGAGTGGCCTAGCCAGTCTCCAGATCTCAACCCTATAGAAAACCTTTGGAGGGAGTTGAAAGTCCGTGTTGCCAAGCGAAAAGCCAAAAACATCACTGCTCTAGAGGAGATCTGCATGGAGGAATGGGCCAACATACCAACAACAGTGTGTGGCAACCTTGTGAAGACTTACAGAAAACGTTTGACCTCTGTCATTGCCAACAAAGGATATATTACAAAGTATTGAGATGAAATTTTGTTTCTGACCAAATACTTATTTTCCACCATAATATGCAAATAAAATGTTAAAAAAACAGACAATGTGATTTTCTGGATTTTTTTTTCTCAGTTTGTCTCCCATAGTTGAGGTCTACCTATGATGTAAATTACAGACGCCTCTCATCTTTTTAAGTGGTGGAACTTGCACTATTGCTGACTGACTAAATACTTTTTTGCCCCACTGTAGTTCTTCATATAGTATAATGCATTCTCCACTGTCCTCAATATAGTATAATGCAGGACCAATATAATATACCTAGATGGTGGCCCAACTCTAACACATCGGGTATTCTAGAATATGTATTTATGTACAGTACAGACCAAAAGTTTGGACACACCTTCTCATTTAAAGATTTTTCTGTATTTTCATGACTATGAAAATTGTACATTCACACTCAAGGCATCAAAACTATGAATTAACACATGTGGAATTATATACTTAACAAAAAAGTGTGAAACAACTGAAATTATGTCTTATATTCTAGGTTCTTCAAAGTAGCCACCTTTTGCTTTGATGACTGCTTTGCACACTCTTGGCATTCTTTTGACGAGCTTCAAGTGATAGTCACCGGGAATGGTTTTCACTTCACAGGTGTGCCCTGTCAGGTTTAATAAGTGGGATTTCTTGCCTTATAAATGGGGTTGGGACCATCAGTTGTGTTGTGCAGAAGTCTGGTGGATACACAGCTGATAGTCCTACTTAATAAACTGTTAGAATTTGTATTATCGCAAGAAAAAAGCAGCTAAGTAAAGAATAACGAGTGGCCATCATTACTTTAAGAAATGAAGGTGAGTCAGTCTGAAAAATTGGGCAAACTTTGAAAGTGTCCCCAAGTACTGTGGCAAAAACCATCAAGCGCTGCAAAGAAACTGGCACACATGAGGACTGCCCCAGGAAAGGAAGACTAAGAGTCACCTCTGCTTCTGAGGATAAGTTTATCCGAGTCACCAGCCTCAAAAATAGCAGGTTAGCAGCAGCTCAGATTAGAGACCAGGTCAATGCCACCCAGAGTTCTAGCAGCAGACACATCTCTACAACAACTGTTAAGAGGAGACTTTGTGCAGCAGGCCTTCATGGTAAAAAAGCTGCTAGGAAACCACTGCTAAGGACAGGCAACAAGCAGAAGAGACTTCTTTGGGTAAAGAACACAAGGAATGGACATTAGACCAGTGGAAATCTGTGCTTTGGTCTGATGAGTCCAAATTTGAGATCTTTGGTTCCAACCACCGTGTCTTTGTGCGACGAAAAGGTGAACAGATGGACTCTACATGCCTGGTTGCCACTGTGCAGCATGGAGGAGGAGGTGTGATGGTGTGGGGGTGCTTTGCTGGTGACACTGTTGGGGATTTCTTCAAAATTGAAGGCATAGTGAACCAGCATGGCTACCACAGCATCTTGCAGCGGCATGCTATTCTATCTGGAATTTTTTCAACAGGACAATGACCCCAAACACATCTTCAGGCTGTGTAAGGGCTATTTGACCAAGAAGGAGAGTGATGAGGTGCTGCACCAGATGACCTGGCCTCCACAGTCACCAGACCTGAACCCAATCGAGATGGTTTGGGGTGAGCTGGACCGCAGAGTGAAGGCAAAAGGGTGATCAAGACCTATGCATCTCTGGGAACTCCTTCAAGATTGTTGGAAGACCATTCCCGTGACTACCTCTTGAAGTTCATCAAGAGAATGCCAAGAGTGTGCAAAGCAGTCATCAAAGCAAAAGGTGGCTACTTTGAAAAACCTAGAATAGAAGACATAATTTCAGTTGTTTCACACTTTTTTGTTAAGTATATCATTCCACGTGTGTTAATTCATAGTTTTGATGCCTTCATTGTAAATGTACAATTTTCATAGTCATGAAAATACAGAAAAATCTTTAAATGAGAAGGTGTGTCCAAACTTTTGGTCTGTACTGTATGTATATAGCAGCCACATAGTATATAGGAGCCATGTAGAATACAGCAGACAAATACTATGTGGCCTGTGCTATATACTATGTGGCTGCTATATATGTTGTGAATTCTGTGGCAGAGCTCCCTCCTGTGGTCACAAGTGGTACTTCGGCTGGTTCTCTCTGTGAGCTTCCGTTGGTGGAGGAAAGTGGTACTGCGGCTTCTGAGTTTCCTTCCTCAGGTGATGTGGTGAAGTCGTTAGGTGCTTCTCTATTTAACTCCACCTAGTGCTTTGATCCTGGCTTCCAGTCAATGTTCTAGTATTGGACCTGTTTCCTCTTGGATCGTTCCTGTGGTCTGCTGCTCTGCATAGCTAAGTTCCTCTTTGCTATTTGTTTGCTGTTTTTTTCTGTCCAGCTTGTCAATTTGTTTTTTTTCTGCTTGCTGGAAGCTCTGGGACGCAGAGGGTGTACCTCCGTGCCGTTAGTTCGGTTCGGAGGGTCTTTTTGCCCCCTTTGCGTGGTTTTTGTAGGGTTTTGTGTTGACCGCAATGTTACCTTTCCTATCCTCGCTCTGTTCAGAAAGTTGGGCCTCACTTTGCTTAATCTATTTCATCTCTACGTTTGTCTTTTCATCTTAACTCACAGTCATTATATGTGGGGGCTGCCTTTTCCTTTGGGGTATTTCTCTGAGGCAAGGTAGGCTTATTTTCTATCTTCAGGCTAGCTAGTTTCTCAGGCCGTGCCGAGTTGCATAGGCAGCGTTAGGCGCAATCCATGGCTGCCTTTAGTGTGGTTGGAGAGGATTAGGGATTGCGGTCTACAGAGTTCCCACGTCTCAGAGCTCGTTCTTGTTTTTTGGGTTATTGCCAGGTCACTGTATGTGCGCTGACCTCTATGTCCATTGTGGTACTGAATTACCTTTCATAACAGTACTGGAAGCCAAAGTACTAATGATTCTCAATAGAGGGAAAAAAGAATTTCTGATACCAATTTTTTTTTCTTTGCACTGTGTTTTGTCTTTTTTTTCCCCCTAGACATTTGGGTGGTTCAGGACACAGGTGTAGCAATGGACATTAAAGGTCTGTCTTCATGTGTGGATCAGCTCACGGCAAGAGTGCAAAGTATTCAAGACTTTGTGGTTCAGAATTCTATGTTAGAACCGAGAATCCCTATTCCTGATTTGTTTTTTTGGAGATAGAACTAAATTTCTGAGTTTCAAAAATAATTGTAAACTATTTCTGGCTTTGAAACCTCGCTCCTCTGGTGACCCAGTTCAACAAGTTAGGATCGTTATTTCTTTTTTGCGTGGCGATCCTCAGGACTGGGCATTTTCCCTTGCGCCAGGGGATCCTGCATTAAGTAATATCGACGCATTTTTCCTGGCGCTCGGATTGCTGATACGATGAGCCTAATTCTGTGGATCAGGCAGAGAAGAATTTGCTGGCTCTGTGTCAGGGTCAGGATGAAATAGAGGTATATTGTCAGAAATTTAGAAAGTGGTCCGTACTCACTCAGTGGAATGAAGGTGCGCTCGCAGCTATTTTCAGAAAAGGTCTCTCTGAAGCCCTTAAAGATGTCATGGTGGGATTTCCTATGCCTGCTGGTCTGAATGAGTCTATGTCTTTGGCCATTCAGATCGGTCGACGCTTGCGCGAGCGTAAATCTGTGCACCATTTGGCGGTATTACCTGAGCTTAAACCTGAGCCTATGCAGTGCGATAGGACTTTGACCAGAGTTGAACGGCAAGAACACAGACGTCTGAATGGGCTGTGTTTCTACTGTGGTGATTCCACTCATGCTATCTCTGATTGTCCTAAGCGCACTAAGCGGTTCACTAGGTCTGCCACCACTGGTACGGTACAGTCAAAATTTCTTCTGTCCGTTACCTTGATCTGCTCTTTGTCATCGTATTCTGTCATGGCATTTGTGGACTCAGGCGCTGCTCTGAATTTGATGGACTTGGAGTATGCTAGGCGTTGTGGGTTTTTCTTGGAGTCCTTGCAGTGTCCTATTCCATTGAGAGGAATTGATGCTACGCCTTTGGCAAAGAATAAGCCTCAGTACTGGACCCAGCTGACCATGTGCATGGCTCCTGCACATCAGGAGGTTATTCGCTTTCTGGTGTTGCATAATCTGCATGATGTGGTCGTGTTGGGGTTGCCATGGCTACAAGTCCATAATCCAGTTTTAGATTGGAAATCCATGTCTGTGTCCAGCTGGGGTTGTCAGGGGGTACATGGTGATGTCCCATTTCTGTCTATTTCGTCATCCACCCCTTCTGAGGTTCCTGAGTTCTTGTCTGATTACCGGGATTTATTTGATGAGCCCAAGTCCGATACCCTACCTCCGCATAGGGATTGTGATTGTGCTATCGATTTGATTCCTGGTAGTAAATTCCCAAAAGGTCGACTGTTTAATTTATCTGTGCCTGAGCACGCCGCTATGCGGAGTTATGTGAAGGAGTCTTTGGAGAAGGGGCATATTCGCCCGTCATCGTCGCCATTGGGAGCAGGGTTCTTTTTTGTAGCCAATAAGGATGGTTCACTGAGACCTTGTATAGATTACCGCCTTCTAAATAAGATCACGGTTAAATTTCAGTACCCCTTGCCATTGTTATCTGGTTTGTTTGCTCGGATTAAGGGGGCTAGTTGGTTCACCAAGATAGATCTTCGTGGTGTGTATAATCTTGTGCGTATTAAGCGAGGCGATGAGTGGAAAACTGCATTTAATACGCCCGAGGGCCATTTTGAGTATCTAGTAATGCCATTCGGACTTGCCAATGCTCCATCAGTGTTTCAGTCCTTTATGCATGACATCTTCCGAGAGTACCTGGATAAATTCCTGATTGTGTACTTAGATGACATTTTGATCTTCTCGGATGATTGGGAGTCTCATGTGAAGCAGGTCAGAACGGTGTTTCAGGTCCTGCGTGCTAATTCTTTGTTTGTGAAGGGATCAAAGTGTCTCTTTGGTGTTCAGAAGGTTTCATTTTTGGGGTTCATCTTTTCCCCTTCTACTATCGAGATGGATCCTGTTAAGGTCCAAGCCATCCATAATTGGACTCAGCCGACATCTCTGAAAAGTCTGCAAAAGTTCCTGGGCTTTGCTAATTTTTATCGTCACTTCATCTGCAATTTTTCTAGTATTGCTAAACCATTGACCGATTTGACCAAGAAAGGTGCTGATTTGGTCAATTGGTCTTCTGCTGCTGTGGAAGCTTTTCAAGAGTTGAAGCGTCGTTTTTCTTCTGCCCCTGTGTTGTGTCAACCAGATGTTTAGCTTCCGTTCCAGGTCGAGGTTGATGCTTCTGAGATTGGAGCAGGGGCTGTTTTGTCGCAGAGAAGTTCTGATTGCTCGGTGATGAAACCATGTGCCTTCTTTTCCAGGAAGTTTTCGCCTGCTGAGCGAAATTATGATGTTGGCAATCGAGAGTTGCTGGCCATGAAGTGGGCATTCGAGGAGTGGCGTCATTGGCTTGAAGGAGCTAAGCATCGCGTGGTGGTCTTGACTGATCATAAGAACTTGACTTATCTCGAGTCCGCCAAGCGGTTGAATCCTAGACAAGCTCGTTGGTCGTTGTTTTTTGCCCGTTTTGACTTTGTGATTTCATACCTTCCGGGCTCTAAAAATGTGAAGGCGGATGCTCTGTCTAGGAGTTTTGTGCCCGACTCTCCGGGTGTATCTGAGCCGGCGGGTATCCTCAAAGAGGGAGTAATTGTGTCTGCCATCTCCCCAGATTTGCGACGGGTGGTGCAAAAATTTCAGGCTAATAAACCTGATCGTTGCCCAGCGGAGAAACTGTTTGTCCCTGATAGGTGGACAAATAAAGTTATCCCTGAGGTTCATTGTTCGGTGTTGGCTGGTCATCCTGGAATCTTTGGTACCAGAGAGTTGGTGGCTAGATCCTTTTGGTGGCCATCTCTGTCGCGGGATGTGCGTACTTTTGTGCAGTCCTGTGGGATTTGTGCTCGGGCTAAGCCCTGCTGTTCTCGTGCCAGTGGGTTGCTTTTGCCCTTGCCGGTCCCGAAGAGGCCTTGGACACATATCTCTATGGATTTTATTTCAGATCTTCCCGTCTCTCAAAAGATGTCAGTCATTTGGGTGGTCTGTGATCGCTTCTCTAAGATGGTCCATTTGGTACCCTTGTCTAAATTGCCTTCCTCCTCTGATTTGGTGCCATTGTTTTTCCAGCATGTGGTTCGTTTGCATGGCATTCCGGAGAATATCATTTCTGACAGAGGTTCCCAGTTTGTTTCGAGGTTTTGGCGAGCCTTTTGTGGTAGGATGGGCATTGACTTGTCTTTTTCCTCGGCTTTCCATCCTCAGACTAATGGCCAGACCGAACGAACCAATCAGACCTTGGAAACATATCTGAGATGCTTTGTTTCTGCTGATCAGGATGACTGGGTGTCCTTTTTGCCTTTGGTTGAGTTCGCCCTTAATAATCGGGCCAGCTCGGCTACCTTGGTTTCACCGTTTTTCTGCAACTCTGGGTTCCATCCTCGTTTCTCTTCAGGGCAGGTTGAGTCTTCGGACTGTCCTGGTGTGGATACTGTGGTGGACAGGTTGCAGCAGATTTGGACTCATGTGGTGGACAATTTGACTTTGTCCCAGGAGAAGGCTCAACGTTTCGCTAATCGCAGACGCTGTGTGGGTCCCCGACTTCGGGTTGGGGACTTGGTTTGGTTATCTTCTCGTCATATTCCTATGAAGGTTTCCTCTCCTAAGTTTAAACCTCGTTTTATTGGTCCGTATAGGATTTCTGAGGTTCTTAATCCTGTGTCTTTTCGTCTGATCCTTCCAGATTCATTTTCCATACATAACGTATTTCATAGGTCATTGTTGCGGAGATACGTGGCACCTATGGTTCCATCTGTTGATCCTCTTGCCCCGGCTTTGGTGGAGGGGGAGTTGGAGTATATTGTGGAGAAGATTTTGGATTCTCGTGTTTCAAGGCGGAAACTCCAGTATCTGGTTAAGTGGAAGGGTTATGCTCAGGAAGATAATTCCTGGGTCTTTGCCTCTGATGTCCATGCTCCCGATCTTGTTCGTGCCTTTCATATGGCTCATCCTGGTCGTCCTGGGAGCTCTGGTGAGGGTTCGGTGACCCCTCCTCAAGGGGGGGGTACTGTTGTGAATTCTGTGGCAGAGCTCCCTCCTGTGGTCACAAGTGGTACTTCGGCTGGTTCTCTCTGTGAGCTTCCGTTGGTGGAGGAAAGTGGTACTGCGGCTTCTGAGTTTCCTTCCTCAGGTGATGTGGTGAAGTCGTTAGGTGCTTCTCTATTTAACTCCACCTAGTGCTTTGATCCTGGCTTCCAGTCAATGTTCTAGTATTGGACCTGTTTCCTCTTGGATCGTTCCTGTGGCCTGCTGCTCTGCATAGCTAAGTTCCTCTTTGCTATTTGTTTGCTGTTTTTTTCTGTCCAGCTTGTCAATTTGTTTTTTTTCTGCTTGCTGGAAGCTCTGGGACGCAGAGGGTGTACCTCCGTGCCGTTAGTTCGGTACGGATGGTCTTTTTGCCCCCTTTGCGTGGTTTTTGTAGGGTTTTGTGTTGACCGCAAAGTTACCTTTCCTATCCTCGCTCTGTTCAGAAAGTTGGGCCTCACTTTGCTTAATCTATTTCATCTCTACGTTTGTCTTTTCATCTTAACTCACAGTCATTATATGTGGGGGCTGCCTTTTCCTTTGGGGTATTTCTCTGAGGCAAGGTAGGCTTATTTTCTATCTTCAGGTTAGCTAGTTTCTCAGGCCATGCCGAGCTGCATAGGCAGCGTTAGGCGCAATCCACGGCTGCCTTTAGTGTGGTTGGAGAGGATTAGGGATTGCGGTCTACAGAGTTCCCACGTCTCAGAGCTCGTTCTTGTTTTTTGGGTTATTGCCAGGTCACTATATGTGCGCTGACCTCTATGTCCATTGTGGTACTGAATTACCTTTCATAACATATATACATACATATTGCTGAATACCCGATGCGTTAATACAAGCCACGCAATATATAACAGTGGCCATGCAGTATATAACACAGCCCACGCAGTACATAGCAGCCACGCAGTATATAACACAGGCGACGTAGTATATAACACAGGCCACGCAGTATATAACACTGGCCACGTAATATATAGCACAGCCCACACAGTATATAGCAGCCACGTAGTATATAACACTGCCCACGCAGTATATAGCAGCCACATAGTATATAACACTGCCCACGCAGTATATAACAGTGGCCATGTAATATATAGCACAGCCAACGCAGTACATAACACAGCCCACATAGTATATAACACTGCCTATGTAGTATATAGCAGCCACGCGGAAAAATGGTCAAAATAAAAAAACAAAAACAAACCCAGGGCTTTCAGACCTCAAATAATGAAAAGAAAACAAGTTCACAATAATTTAGAAACAACAATACTGATGTTTTAACTCAGGAAGAGTTCAGAAATCAATATTTTGTGGAATAACCATGATTTTTAATCACAGCTTTCATGCATCTTGGCATGCTTTCCACCAGTCTTTCACACTGCTTCTGGCACAAAACTGTAAGCAGTTCTTCTTTGTATGATGGTTTGTGACTATCCATCATCCTCTTGATTACATTCCAGAGGTTTACAATGGGGTTCAGGTCTGGAGATTGGGCTGCCTATGACAGGGTTTTGATGTGGTGGTCTCTTAATTTTTGCCAGAGCTGTATATATAAATACACTGCTCACCTCTCCTTCTCGTTCCCCTGCTGCTTCAGGCTCTGCAAAGCGTCTCAGCAGCTGCACTGCCCGGCACACAACGGGTGTGTGATGAAGTGACGTCATCGCGTTCCCGCTGTGTCAGAGGGAGGGAGCGTCATCTGACGCTTTCTCCTCCATTGTTGCTTTCAATTCTATTGTCATCTATGATGCTGGTACAGTTGAATGAGACGGCGTGGCTCCCCTGACTCCCCATGGAGCCTGCGTGGTGTGCTGCTATTAGCAGCATGCCACAGTCTGGGGGCCCCTTGCGGAGCTGGGGCTGTAGGCAGCTGCCTAGTCTGCCTGCCCATAACGCTGGCCCTGCTCCTTAGATCTTTATTATTTGCTAGAATAGGGAACCCCTACTCAGATTACACAACTGCAGTTGTTATTGAGTGGTTATCAAACATGCATGCGTGCTATCACTCCATGCAAATCGTATCAGTTCCATACAAACTTAACTATAGAGAGTGGCAGCATGCGTGCTCCATTGCTAATCCATATGTTCTCCTCAATGATGCAGTTTTTGCTATTCTACATTTTTACAGTTCTCTTCTTCTCCCACGACCACTTACGAGATTTCTTTTTCATATTCTGGAACTGCAAACCCAACTTTTCAGAAAAACCTACTAAAACTCTGTTGTCACGGCGCCACTAAATGAGCAGCTTCCATCCTCGCATACTGTTTACTGTTCTTTCCCGATATTCCTCTCTCCCTTGTGTACCAGTCCGTCACTCACTTAGTTGGGTTTGTCGTACTTGTTTCCTACCTTATCTTGTATACTTTTGTTATGGATTGTAATAGATATGCTCTATACTGTAAACCCTGATTATAACTTTTTCACATGTACTGCACCTTTGATAATAAATCACATGGGAACAATTTGAAAAAAAAAAAAAAATTTCTGTTGAGTTAGGTTTTTTAGCTGATTTATACTAAAATTGGCATGCTGATTCCAAAAATGTAGTCAGTTTTTTTCTAGCACGTCAAGTTTTTCCTATACAACTTACCTGCCAGAGAAGCACAATTGCACTGATATCTGTAATAAGACTTGTTATCTGATTACAATTCGACTCATATAGAGCTACGTGGCAACTTGTAAGAGTAGTCACAACTTTGTCATGCCTATTTCTTATATATTTCATTTTTTGTTCATATTTGTACTAGTGAAAAAAAAAAAAAACACGTTTTAGGTACAGTAGTTTACATAGTTTTGAGAAGACAAAAATCCTATAGTTCAAAAACTTGACGTGATAGAGAAAAACGGAGATCATTTCTGGATTCAGCATCCAAAAATTAATTAAGAACAGTTGTCTGACCTAACTCTTAAAAAATTGTGTTCCCCAGTGAATCTCTGCCCCGCTCTGTTATATTTTATTGTAATAATATCTTGATGACTGCATGTTTCTGCTGCACAGGCGGATGAGCGTGCCTGAGAAGTAATACCAGATCCTCTCTTTTGTAGTCTCCTCCATTTAAAGACCGGTAGCTTGGAGCCAGGCCCTGTTTCTCCTGCGGAAGAGAGGTCTTGACTCTCGCCTCTTGATGGAGCCACCTTTCAATCAGTTCACTGATTATGGCTTGTATTCTGTCTTCTTCAGTTCTGCTCTTACCACATCTTCAGTTGAATTTCTGCTCTGTCTGCAACAAGTAATTACATGATACAAGTCTTTTAGTCTCAGGTCTGATATGGAAGAACGAGGATCTCATAAATGATTGCCTTATGCTTGCTATAGTTAAAATCTAGTTAACTTTTATGTTGCTACAAGGAGATTTTTAGACTTGAGGAAATGTAGAAATACCCAGAAAATCTACTTGCTTGCTTCTAGAAGATACATTTGAAGCTCTTTTTATTTTTTTTTGACATCATGACCTTCAGTCATGTTAGAGTGTTCACAAATTATATTGTACAGATCAGGGCTGGAATCAATGTGTGTGGAAGAGAGGCCGCTTCATAGAGTGCTGCGATATCCTTCGGTCCAGCTGGAAGCATCGGGATGCTCTCTCAATAGACTGAAGAGAAGACCCCCGACACCGATAAATGTCTAGCTATACATCAGAGAGCTTCTGGCTCTGCTGTCCTCCATTATTAAATACTAACGTCTCTAATGGTTTAGCAGGAATTGTAAATATTAAATATATGTTCAGGAGTGCAACGCACCTCTGCTTCCCGTCCTACTTGATAGATGATAGACGATTCCAACTTGCCGAATGGTTGCATCATTGGCCCAATCTGTGGTCTCTCTGACGCTGCAAACAAAGGCACCTTAGCCTCCGCAGCATTGGAGAAGCCCAGGGGTACTAAAGCTCAGAGCTGAGCAGCGCTTACAAGCTCTATAGAAAAGAGTCTTTTAAGCTCTCTGCTACTTACCTCAGAGAACAAACAATGCTGATAGAGTAAGAGGCAAATTACTAAATTGCCTGTTTTTGAAAGCATCTTTTCACTCATGAAAGAAGTTGAGACAAACCCTTTAATGAGGGGATTCTCTATTTTCTGTTGTTCTGGCTTTTCAGGACAGAATGTTGCTCACTTAACCTTATAACTGGTGTCGGACCATTGCCCACTGTCCAGCTCCATGGAAATATTACATTACCCTCTTCAAAGGGGTCCACCAGGAGATTTACCTGTTCTCCCGTGGGCCAGTCCAAGCCTGTCTATAACCTTTATAATAATGTAAGCAGGCTCTCAACATCCTCCTCTTTCTGCCATCTTACATAATATTCAAAGTAGACACCGCCATCTCTAATTGTGACTTTTACAGCTCTCAGGGGCTCATTACTTAAGTTGGAGAAATATTCTCCTGGTAGGATTTTGGTCATGTAGTAGATAAAAGTGCACCAAAAAGCGATTACCGGTATGTCTGTTGCATGTATCCTGAAGCTTCCCTGATCAGTCTTCTCGTACTATTACATTTTATTATGTTTTTTTTTATCTGTTTCTTAGACTTCAAGGTTGAAACTTTTTATGTTCTAATTTTGAAAATATGTATTTTTCAAAGAAAAAGCGAAATAAAGTCATTACTGGCATGCTTTTTTCCCAGGTTGTTCTAACACTCGCATGAACAACCAGTTGAATTTCATTAACTCAGTAGAACATTAACAGCCAATATGCAATAAAGAAAAGTGAGTCACTAATGGTTAATTGGATATTCGAGCGGAGAACACTGCATAAAAGCTTGAGTGTTTTTTTTTTATGTGTCTCAAGGTTTTTGCTGACTTTGACAAATGTTTGTGTTGTATCTGCAAGGTTCATTAATAATGTTAGTGAGTCCTCTGCTCGTGTTTTATTCAACGCATCATCTGTCTGGTTACTACCAAAAGGAATATGTTATGTAATCTGTCTACTCTTTGGAATAAAAAAAAAAACACAACAGCAGTTTAGCAAAAAAGGAATCTGAAGTTGGGTCAACTTGGAAGAAGTAACCGATTTACCCATTAATTTTTTCAACAGTGTCACTTATATCAGCGGGCTGGACTAAAACATAACCTTTAATGTAAATTTACCAAGCTAAAAATTATCAAGGAAACAAACCCCCCCCAAAAAAGTGCAAGGTGCATGGGACATACAACACTCAAACACTAAAAACAGTGGAAAGCATACGCACAATGGGGGTATTCTACACATTAACCCCTTGTATGCTAGAGATCAGCCATCAAATACAACCAGTGTTCACCATGAATAACAATTGGTCTGATATAGTTAGGCTTTTATGGGCAATATACTTATGTTGCCCCTATTGTCTCTATTCCACATGTCACAGCTTCTACAGCCTCAGTTATACATAATAGACCTTATATTGATGCTTGTCAGGTCTACCTGTCTTTTACCTTATACCCTTTATGTAGTCACATATCCATTAAGGCTACTGTACAGCATATTATATTGTCGTAAAGTATTCAAAATGTTAGTTCCTGGGTCAAGCCAGTTTTGTCAATGCACTCTGATTGCTTTTACCCACCTCCTTAACAGGCTTATATGGGATTTCCTAACATCAGTATTATAAATACACATGGCAAATCAGAAGGATCTCACCCATCTGGATGTTATTTTTTCCATAAACACCCTCCATTCTAGGAATAATGGTGGATCCTGTCCCCTTCTGTTCCCAACGCATTTCGTTGTCCTCATCAGGGGATAACATTGGGGCCGGTATAATCATGCCATAAGTGAGACGCTGTCGTTGCGCGTGTATCCTCTAGTGCTGCACACCCCTAAATAAGCGCCCTGCATTCTACTGTGCACGTGTTCCCGGCTCAGATGTCGCGCAATATCCGGTTTCCGGACCGCTCGTACTCACCGGATGTGTGCTTCGTGGAACGCAAGCGCCAGAAAATCATCATGCGCCTGTGTCCCTGGACACACATGCTGCGCACGTGCATAGTCCGCGCGTGCGCATACCTAATTCCTCAATTGCTGTATCTCATACACTGGCGGCGGGGATTCATCCAGGGCTCCGCCCAGTACTCTAGGCGAATCGACTTGCGCCTACACTTCCAGCAGTAGCTCCGCCGTGGAAGAAGTCACATAAATAGACACCACACACTTACGTGCAGGTTACACCCGATGGGTTGCACCTTTTTGGATATCTCTTAGACTAAGAGACCAGGGCCTCCAGAGAGAAAAAGACACACCAATCACATCCGCACATCTTGCCAATCTATACACCCTAAAAGACCTACTCGTATATAAGAGACGACAAGACTGAGAACAATCCAGATTATGAATCACCTGATAATGGGTAATGTTCAAATATCTATAGTATGCACGGACCACAACTACCTCAGGAGACTGGATATACAGGAAAATTTAAAGAATAGGAAAATGGGGAATAGATTAGAGAGTGGGGGGGGGGGGTTTACAGCCCGTGCGTACTATAGATATTTGACATCTGAGCCGGGAACACGTGCACAGTAGAATGCAGGGCGCTTATTTAGGGGCGTGCAGCACTAGAGGATACACGCGCAACGACAGCGTCTCACTTATGGCATGATTATATCCGTTTTGATCAAAATTGGCAATGCAAGTCGATGGGTCCTTGAAAACATCGGACTGCGATTTTCACAGACTGTCAGAAATGAAAAGGTGGGGATCTTTTTTTAAATTTCTCCAGTTACGAAAAAAACGGATGACGCTCTAATAAACACTATGATCAAAATAATTCTTGTACGAAGAAAAACTGTCAATGACGCTTTAAGCTTTGTCGCTCTCCTGAGCTGCAGGTCTTTTACATAATTTTTGTTCCAAAACTTCCCAATAGTGTCCCCTGGACCCGGCCCAATTGTTGGACTACTGGGATTGCACCCAACCGACCAGTCTGAAAATACTTTGTCATGTCCCCACAATAAAAAATCTGTTCTATTTCCAATACTCTCCTTACACTTACCAAGAGCATGACAGCCACTAAATCACTAAAGCAAGGTATCATCCTCATACGGAAATGTGTGGCAGCCATCAATTGAAATTGATCACAACTCCGTCACTTTCTGAAGCACAAGGGAGAAGGCATTTGGATTTGTTTCCTCTCTTTAATTATCCTAACTTCCCCTTTCAAACGCCATCTTTAAACCCAACCACCACCTCTATTCCATAAGTTTAAGTTATACTGAAATTTATTGATTCGCAAAATATGCTATTTGGGAAAAACAGACTGGTTTAAAAATGTATGTTAATAAAAACATGCAGTAGTATAAGAGTTGCATAAGACTACAGTGCCTTGTGACAGTATTCGCCCCCCCTTGAATTTTTCAACCTTTTCCCACATATCGTGTTTCAAACATAAAGATACCAAATGTAAATTTTTGGTTAAGAATCAACAACAAGTGGAACACAATTGTGAAGCTGAACGAAATGTATTGATTATTTTAAATTTTTGCAGAAAATCAAAAACGGAAAAGTGGGGCGTGCAATATTATTCGGCCCCTTTAACTTAATGCTTTGTCGCGCCACCCTTTCCTGCGATTACAGCTGCAAGTCGCTTGGGGTATGTCTCTATCAGTTTTGTACATCCAGAGACTGAAGTTCTTGCCCATTCTTCCTTGGCAAACAGCTCGAGCTCAGTGAGGTTTGATGGAGATCGTTTGTGAACAGCAGTTTTCAGCTCTTTCCACAGATTCTCGATTGGACTGAGGTCTGGACTTTGACTTGGTCATGCTAACACCTGGATACGTTTATTTGTGAACCATTCCATTGTAGATTTTGCTTTATGTTTGAAATCTTTGTCTTGTTGGAAGACAAATCTCCTTCCCAGTCTCAGGTCTTTTGCAGACTCCAACAGGTTTTCTTCAAGAATGGTCCTGTATTTGGCTCCATCCATCTTCCCATCAATTTTAACCATCTTCCTTGTCCCTGCTGAAGAAAATTAGGCCCAAACCATGATGCTGCTACCACCATGTTTGACAGTGGGGATGGTGTGTTCAAGGTGATGAGCTGTGTTGCATTTACGCCAAACATATCGTTTGGCATTGTTGCCAAAAAGTTCGATTTTGGTTTCATCTGACCAGAGCACCTTCTTCCACATGTTTGATGTGTCTCCCAGGTGGCTTGTTGCAAACTTTAAATGACACTTTTTATGGATATCTTTGAGAAATGGCTTTCTTCTTGTCACTCTTCCATAAAGGCCAGATTTGTGCAGTGTACGACTGATTGTTGTCCTATGGACAGACTGTCCCACCTCAGCTGTAGATCTCTGCAGTTCGTCCAGAGTGATCATGGGCCTCTTTGCTGCATCTCTGATCAGTCTTCTTCTTGTTTGAGATGAAAGTTTAGAGGGAAGGCCGGGTCTTGGTAGATTTGCAGTGGTAGGATACTCCTTCCATTTCAATATGATCGCTTGCACAGTGCTCCTTGGGATGTTTAAAGTTTTGGAAATCATTTTGTATCCAAATCCGGCTTTAATCTTCTCCACAACAGTATCACGGACCTGCCTGTTGTGTTCCTTGGTCTTCATGATGCTCTCTGTGCTTCAAACAGAACGCTGAAACTATCACAGAGCAGGTGCATTCATACGGAGACTTGATTACACACAGGAGGATTATATTTATCATCATTAGTCATTTAGGACAACATTGGATCATTCAGAGATCCACAATGAACTTCTGCAGTGAGTTTGCTGCACTGAAAGTAAAGGGGCCGAATAATATTGCACGCCCCACTTTTCAGTTTTTGAATTTCCACAAAAATGTAAAATGACCAATACATTTCAATCAACGTCACAATTGTGTTCCACTTGCTGTTGATTCTTCATCAAAAATTTGCATTTGGTATCTTTATGTTTGAAGCATGATATGTGGGAAAAGGTTGAAAAGTTACAGGGGGCCGAATACTTTCGCAATGCACTGTATATTCACACAAGTGTTTGGAGTTACAAATTTTCTGTTCCTAAAAGGCCATGTTTCCCTAAATCCATCTGTATCCATTTTTTGTGCTTCAGTTGAGCAAAATGGGTTAGCGGCCAAGCTGGTAGTCCATGACTGCCGGACCAGAACTTTGCAAATTTACCACCTGCAACATTCCCAGATTCCCAGCACTTCCAATAATTAGTAAACCCAGTACAACTTCATAGCTGTGGGGTGACGCACGCATGATGTTGCACCGAGTCTACTACTTAGGGCTCATACTCACTTTCGCGAGACTCGGATGAGTCTTGCACGTCAATACTGGGCACTGCACCTGGCATAGAGGAAAGGAGCGTGCGGCTGCATGTATTCCTATGTGGCCGCACACTCCGATCTGAGTGCCGGCAGCAGCGCCGGGTATTGCTGTGCGAGACTCATCCAAGTCTTTCTCAAGTGAGTATGAGCCCTTAGAAGAGGTTCCTGGGAATGTTAGGAAGTCGAAGTAGGTTTTTAGGCTATGGTCCAGTCACCATTGGCTGGACAGTTGTACCTGGTTCTTGCAAATCTTTTTAATCAACTTTTATACCAACTGTTTTTTTCAGCAGAGTCTAATGCAAAAGCTGATGTGTCAGATTGAAAGATGCCGCACTTTTTCTGATCCAGCACTTTGAAGGATCCAGTGTGACAATTGATGCAACAGATGAATGTGAACGAACTATGGGATTTGCTCTAGTATCAGTTTACCTCCGATGTTTCGGTGCCCTGCTAGGGGGAAATAAAAGTTGAAATGAGTCCTAATGAAGTAACACATGACATTGACTACAATAGGCTCCGTTTGGGTGTTCATCATTTCAACAGAAAAAATAGTGCAGCAAAATGCACGGAACTTACAAGAAAGACTTATAACCAAAACTAGCCTTAGTTTTGTAGGGCTATCAAAAATAAAATATATTCAGAAGAGCTTTTGCAGAAGTCAGTGGATGAAACTTACACCGAAAATACAACAAATCTAAATGGGAGCAAAGTATCAGACCATTTATTCTCAAAGCAATCTCATTACATACGTCACATCTAATCACAGTAGTCTTCAACCTGCACAAAAAATGAATGCAGCTTGAAAACTACAACAAAATGCAAGGGGGAAACTTTTTAATAAGATCAGTTAACTGCAACAGCAAATTAGGGAACATAATTGAGAAAAAAAATATACACTGCTCAAAAAAATAAAGGGAACACTAAATTCCCACATCCTAAATATCACTGAATTAAATATTCGAGTTGCAAATCTTTATTCATTACATAGTGGAATACGTTGCGAAGAATAAAACATAAAAATGATAAATGTAAATCAAAATTAATATCCCATGGAGGTCTGAATTTGGAATGATACTCAAAATCAAAGTGGAAAATTAAATTACAGGCTGATCCAACTTCAGTGGAAATTGTTGTGAATTCTGTGGCTGAGTTCACTTCTGTGGTCACAAGTGGTATTGCAGTCTCTGGGCTTCCTCCCTCAGGTGTTTTGGTGAGCTCGTTGGCTGCCTTGCTATTTAGCTCCACCTGAGTCTGTCTTCCTTGCTCCTTGTCAATGTTCCAGTGTTGGATCTGAGCTACTGCATCTTTCCTTGGGCCTGCTGCTCTGCTAGATAAGTGCTTCTAGTTTGTTTTCTGTTTTTTTCTGTCCAGCTTGCTATTGTCTTTTGCTGGAAGCTCTGAGAAGCAGAGGGGTGCACCGCCGTGCTGTTAGTTCGGCACGGTGGGTCTTTTTGCCCCTTTGCGTGGTTTTCGTTTTAGGGTTTTTTGTAGACTGCATAGTTCTCTTTGCTATCCTCGCTCTGTCTAGAATATCGGGCCTCACTTTGCTGAATCTATTTCATTCCTACGTTTGTCTTTTCATCTTGCTAACAGTCATTATATGTGGGGGGCTGCCTATTCCTTTGGGGTATTTCTCTGAGGTAAGTCAGGCTTGTATTTCTATCTTCAGGCTAGTCAGCTCCTCAGGCAGTGCCGAGTTGCATAGGTAGTTGTTAGGCGCAATCCACTGCTGCTTATAGTTGTGTGAGGATAGATCAGGTACTGCAGTCTACAGAGATTCCACGTCTCAGAGCTCGTCCTATTGTTTTTGGTTATTGCCAGATCTCTGTATGTGCGCTGATTACTGCACGCTTTGTTGCCTGATTGCCAGCCATAACTGTACAAGGAGCCACACCAATGATTCCCAATAGAGGGAAAAAAGAAATCCTGACATCATTTTTTTTTCTTAGCTCTGTCTTCAGTCTTTTTTTTCCCCTAGACATTAGAGTGCTTCAGGACACAGCTGTGGACATGGATATTCAGGCTCTGTGCTCCTCAATGGATAATCTCGTTGTAAATGTACAAAAGATTCAAGATACTATTGATCAGAAATCGATGCTAGAACCAAGAATTCCGATTCCTGATTTGTTTTTTGGTGACAGAACTAAGTTCCTGAGCTTCAGAAATAATTGTAAGCTATTTTTGGCCTTGAAACCTCATTCTTCTGGTAATCCTATTCAACAGGTTTTGATTATTATTTCTTTTTTGCGCGGCGACCCACAGGACTGGGCGTTTTCTCTTGCACCAGGAGATTCTGCATTGAGTAATGTTGATGCATTTTTCCTGGCGCTCGGATTGCTTTACGATGAGCCTAATTCAGTGGATCAGGCTGAGCAAAATCTGCTGGCTTTATGCCAGGGTCAGGATGATATAGAAGTATATTGTCAGAAATTTAGGAAATGGTCAGTACTCACTCTGTGGAATGAATCTGCACTAGCGGCTTTGTTCAGAAAGGGTCTCTCTGAAGCTCTTAAGGATGTAATGGTGGGATTTCCTATGCCTGCTGGTTTGAATGAGTCTATGTCCTTGGCCATTCAGATCGGTCGTCGCTTGCGCGAGCGTAAATCTGTGCACCATCTGGCGGTACTGCCTGAGCCTATGCAGTGCGACAGGACTATGACTAAAGTAGAACGGCAAGAACACAGATGTCTGAACAGACTGTGTTTCTATTGTGGTGATTCTACTCATGCTATTTCTAATTGTCCTAAACGCACTAGGCGGTTCGATAGCTCTGCCGTTATTGGTACTGTACAGTCCAAATTCCTTTTGTCCATTACCTTAATGTGCTCTTTGTCATCGTATTCTGTCATGGCGTTTGTGGATTCAGGCGCTGCCCTGAATCTGATGGATTTGGATTATGCTAAACGTTGTGGATTTTTCTTGGAGCCTTTGCGGTGTCCTATTCCGTTGAGAGGAATTGATGCTACACCTTTGGCCAAGAATAAGCCTCAGTACTGGGCCCAGCTGACCATGTGCATGGCTCCTGCACATCAGGAAGTTATTCGCTTTCTGGTACTGCATAATTTGCATGATGTGGTCGTGTTGGGGTTGCCATGGCTACAAACCCATAATCCAGTATTGGATTGGAACTCTATGTCGGTAACCAGCTGGGGTTGTCAGGGAGTACATGGTGATGTTCCATTTTTGTCTATTTCGTCATCCATTCCTTCTGACATCCCAAAGTTCTTGTCGGACTTTCAGGATGTATTTGAAGAGTCCAAGTCTGATGCCCTACCTCCGCATAGGAATTGTGATTGTGCTATCGATTTGATTCCTGGTAGTAAATTCCCTAAGGGTCGTTTATTTAATTTGTCCGTACCTGAACACACCGCTATGCGCAGTTATGTGAAGGAGTCCCTGGAGAAGGGACATATTCGCCCATCGTCGTCACCATTGGGAGCAGGGTTCTTTTTTGTAGCCAAGAAGGATGGTTCGCTAAGACCGTGTATTGATTACCGCCTTCTTAATAAGATCACTGTTAAGTTTCAGTATCCCTTGCCATTGATTTCTGACTTGTTTGCTCGGATTAAGGGGGCTAGTTGGTTTACTAAGATTGATCTTCGTGGTGCGTATAATCTGGTGAGAATCAGGCAGGGAGATGAATGGAAAACGGCATTTAATACGCCCGAGGGTCATTTTGAGTATCTGGTGATGCCGTTCGGACTTGCCAATGCTCCATCTGTTTTTCAGTCTTTTATGCATGACATTTTCCGTGAGTATCTGGATAAATTCTTGATTGTTTACTTGGATGACATTTTGATCTTCTCAGATGATTGGGAGTCTCATGTGAAGCAAGTCAGAATGGTTTTCCAGGTACTGCGTGCTAATTCCTTGTTCGTGAAGGGATCAAAGTGTCTCTTCGGTGTGCAGAAAGTTTCATTTTTGGGGTTCATCTTTTCCCCTTCTACTATCGAGATGGATCCGGTTAAGGTTCAGGCCATCCAGGATTGGACTCAGCCGACATCTCTAAAAAGTCTGCAGAAATTCCTGGGCTTTGCTAATTTTTATCGTCGCTTCATCTGTAATTTTTCTAGCATTGCCAGACCATTGACCGATTTGACCAAGAAGGGTGCTGATTTGGTTAATTGGTCTTCTGCTGCCGTGGAAGCTTTTCAGGAGTTGAAGCATCGTTTTTGCTGTGCCCCTGTGTTGTGTCAACCTGATGTTTCTCTTCCGTTCCAGGTCGAGGTTGATGCTTCTGAGATTGGTGCAGGGGCGGTTTTGTCACAGAGAGGTTCTGGTTGCTCAGTGTTCAAACCATGTGCTTTCTTTTCCAGGAAATTTTCTGCTGCTGAGCGTAATTATGATGTGGGCAACCGAGAGTTGCTGGCCATGAAGTGGGCATTCGAGGAGTGGCGCCATTGGCTTGAGGGTGCTAAGCATCGCGTGGTGGTATTGACTGATCATAAGAACTTGACTTATCTCGAGTCTGCCAAGCGCTTGAATCCTAGACAGGCCCGTTGGTCGTTATTTTTTGCTCGTTTTGATTTTGTGATTTCATACCTTCCGGGCTCTAAAAATGTGAAGGCGGATGCTCTGTCTAGGAGTTTTGTGCCCGACTCTCCGGGGTTATCTGAGCCGGCGAGTATCCTCAAGGAAGGAGTCATTGTGTCTGCCATCTCCCCTGATTTGCGGAGAGTGTTGCAGAAATTTCAGGCTAATAAACCTGATCGTTGTCCGGCCGAGAAACTGTTCGTCCCTGATAGGTGGACTAGTAAAGTTATCTCTGAACTTCATTGTTCGGTGCTGGCCGGTCATCCAGGAATCTTTGGTACCAGGGAGTTGGTTGCTAGATCCTTCTGGTGGCCATCTCTGTCACGGGATGTGCGTGCTTTTGTGCAGTCCTGTGGAATTTGTGCTAGGGCTAAGCCCTGCTGTTCACGTGCCAGTGGGTTGCTTTTGCCCTTGCCGGTCCCGAAGAGGCCTTGGACACATATTTCGATGGATTTCATTTCTGACCTTCCCGTTTCTCAAAAAATGTCGGTCATTTGGGTGGTCTGTGATCGCTTTTCTAAAATGGTCCATCTGGTGCCCTTGGTTAAATTGCCTTCCTCCTCTGATTTGGTGCCTTTGTTCTTCCAGCATGTGGTTCGTTTACATGGCATTCCTGAGAATATTGTTTCTGACAGAGGTTCCCAGTTTGTCTCGAGGTTCTGGCGAGCCTTTTGTGGTAGGATGGGCATTGACCTATCTTTCTCCTCGGCCTTCCATCCTCAGACTAATGGCCAGACCGAACGAACCAATCAGACCTTGGAAACATATCTGAGATGTTTTGTTTCCGCTGACCAGGATGATTGGGTGTCATTTTTGCCGTTGGCTGAGTTCGCCCTTAATAATCGGGCCAGCTCGGCTACCTTGGTCTCTCCATTTTTCTGCAATTCTGGGTTCCATCCTCGTTTCTCTTCAGGACAGGTTGAGTCTTCGGACTGTCCTGGTGTGGATTCTGTGGTGGACAGGTTGCAGCAGATCTGGACTCAGGTAGTGGACAATTTGACCTTGTCCCAGGAGAAGGCTCAGCTTTTCGCTAATCGCAGACGCCGTGTGGGACCCCGACTTCGTGTTGGGGATTTGGTTTGGTTATCTTCTCGTCATATTCCTATGAAGGTTTCCTCTCCTAAATTTAAACCTCGTTTTATTGGTCCGTATAGGATTTCTGAGATTCTCAATCCGGTGTCTTTTCGTCTGACCCTCCCAGACTCCTTTTCCATACATAATGTATTCCATAGGTCGTTGTTGAGGAGATACGTGGCACCTATGGTTCCATCTGTGGAGCCTCCTGCCCCTGTTTTGGTGGAGGGGGAATTGGAGTATATTGTGGAGAAGATTTTGGATTCTCGTGTCTCTAGACGGAAACTCCAGTATCTGGTCAAATGGAAGGGTTATGCTCAGGAAGATAATTCCTGGGTTTTTGCCTCTGATGTCCATGCCCCAGATCTTGTTCGTGCCTTTCATGTGGCTCATCCTGGTCGGCCTGGGGGTTCTGGTGAGGGTTCGGTGACCCCTCCTCAAGGGGGGGGTACTGTTGTGAATTCTGTGGCTGAGTTCACTTCTGTGGTCACAAGTGGTATTGCAGTCTCTGGGCTTCCTCCCTCAGGTGTTTTGGTGAGCTCGTTGGCTGCCTTGCTATTTAGCTCCACCTGAGTCTGTCTTCCTTGCTCCTTGTCAATGTTCCAGTGTTGGATCTGAGCTACTGCATCTTTCCTTGGGCCTGCTGCTCTGCTAGATAAGTGCTTCTAGTTTGTTTTCTGTTTTTTTCTGTCCAGCTTGCTATTGTCTTTTGCTGGAAGCTCTGAGAAGCAGAGGGGTGCACCGCCGTGCTGTTAGTTCGGCACGGTGGGTCTTTTTGCCCCTTTGCGTGGTTTTCGTTTTAGGGTTTTTTGTAGACTGCATAGTTCTCTTTGCTATCCTCGCTCTGTCTAGAATATCGGGCCTCACTTTGCTGAATCTATTTCATTCCTACGTTTGTCTTTTCATCTTGCTAACAGTCATTATATGTGGGGGGCTGCCTATTCCTTTGGGGTATTTCTCTGAGGTAAGTCAGGCTTGTATTTCTATCTTCAGGCTAGTCAGCTCCTCAGGCAGTGCCGAGTTGCATAGGTAGTTGTTAGGCGCAATCCACTGCTGCTTATAGTTGTGTGAGGATAGATCAGGTACTGCAGTCTACAGAGATTCCACGTCTCAGAGCTCGTCCTATTGTTTTTGGTTATTGCCAGATCTCTGTATGTGCGCTGATTACTGCACGCTGTGTTGCCTGATTGCCAGCCATAACAGGAAATGCCTCAAGACAAGGAAATGATGCTCAGTAGTGTGTGTGGCCACCAAGTGCCTGTATGACCTCCCTACAATGCTTGGGCATGCTCCTGATGAGGCGGTGGATGGTCTCCTGAGGGATCTCCTCCCATACCTTGACAGAAGCATCCGCCAACTCCTTTACAATCTGTGGTGCAACATGACGTTGGTGGATGGTGCGAGACATGATGTCCCAGATGTGTTCAATTGGATTCAGGTCTGGGAAGCGGGCGGGCCAGTCCATAGCTTCAATGCCTTCATCTTGCAGGAACTGCTGACATACTCCAGCCACTTGAGGTCTGGCATTGTCCTGAAATAGGAGGAACCCATGGCCAACCGCACCAGCATATGGTCTCACAAGGGGTCTGAGGATCTCATCTCGGTACCTAATGGCAATCAGTCTACCTCTGGCGAGCACATGGAGGGCTGTGCGGCCCTCCAAAGAAATGCCACCCCACACCATTACTGACCCACTGCCAAACCGGTCATGCTGAAGGATGTTGCCAGGCAGATCGCTCTCCACGACGTCTCCAGACTCTGTCATGTCTGTCACATGTGCTCAGTGTGAACCTGCTTTCATCTGTGAAGAGCACAGGGCGCCAGTGGCGAATTTGCCAATCCTGGTGTTCTGTGGCAAATGCCAAGCGTCCTGCACGGTGTTGGACTGTGAGCACAACCCCCGTCTGTGGATGTCGGGAACTCAGACCATCCTCATGGAGTCAGTTTCTAACCGTTTGTGCAGACACATGCACATTTGCGGCCTGTTGGAGGTCATTTTGCAGGGCTCTGGCAGTGCTCCTCCTGTTCCTCCTTACACAAAGGCTGAGGTAGCGGTCCTGCTGCTGGGTTGTTGCCCTCCTACGGCCCCCTCCACGTCTCCTGGTGTACTGGCCTGTCTCCTGGTAGCGCCTCCAGCCTCTGAACAATACGCTGACAAAGCAAACCTTCTTGCCACTGCTCGCATTGATGTGCCATCCTGGATGAGCTGCACTACCTGACCCACTTGTATGGGTTGTTGAGTCCATCTCATGCTACCACGAGTGTTAAAGCACAACCAACATTCAAAAGTGACCAAAACATCAGCCAGAAAGCATTGGTACTGAGATGCGGTCTGTGGTCCCCACCTGCAGAACCACTCCTTTATTGAATGTGTCTTGATAATTGCCAATAATTTCCATCTGTTGTCTATTCTATTTGCACAACAGCATGTGACATTGATTGTCAATCAGTGTTGCTTCCTAAGTGGACAGTTTGATTTCACAGAAGTTTGATTTACTTGGAGCTATATTCTGTTGTTTAAGTGTTCCCTTCATTTTTTTTGAGCAGTGTGTATATACGGTATGTATATATATATATATATATATTTATATATATATATATATATATATATATATATATAGAACCATGTAGAAGGTTGCAAATCGAGAGCTTACCGATGTCACATGCTGATCTATAATACGCAGGTCACATCCAGCTGATAAATATTATCCATTGCCATGAATTTTTTGATCATCATAGATATGATCTATCACTTTGTACTTAAATGCGCAATTAATGTGTAGGAGGAGGTGAATGACGAAGAGCAAAATAGGTACAGCGAGTCATAGGAATCCATTACCTTGGTCTTTGTTTTGCTATATAGCATTTCTGCCTGTTAATTTCATTCTATTATATTAAGTTAAATGTCATCACTTTCTTCGTACCATAACTAAATCATTTCCTGCATTAAATGCGGCTATTATTAGATTTTCATTACTAAACCATTGTCATTTGATAAGATTGACCCTTTAATCTTCCAAACATTATTCTTCCCTTGAATCTCTTTGACTTTATATAAATACAATTATTGAAGTAATGTAGCTAGGTCATATGCAATGTGTGGTTTGTTAAAATACTTATTACAGCATGAAGAGGGATATGGAAACAAATAACCATACCTCCTTGTATTGCATGTGGTCATTTCAGAGGAGGACGGCACGGCTATAAACCGTGAGATCAGAGATGGACCCCGTATACAGACCTCTGTAATTTTCTCGGAAGTGAAAAAGCTTATTTACCTTAATCAGTTTGCTGGATCATCTCCCATCAGTTTTTGGTTAGTGGGGTCCATTTTTAACATCAGAAATTTTCTCCTAAAATAAAAATAAAAAAAGTTGCAACGCGCCTCCTACCTATTGCAATCTTAAGATCAGCTTAGTTTTCACTGACCCATATTGTATATGTGATTTTCATTTGTGAATCGCATCAAAAAGAAAATTTATTGTGTTTTTTTGCCGAAAATTTGTATGAAGTGTGAACAGCCCCGAAAACTCCGAACGCATACGATAAAAATGGATGTCTGGATTAGACTATTATTTGGGCTCGATGTTTAGGTGGAGGCCTAAAAGGATACTAAATAAAGTTGATTATTTTTTTTTGTTTGTTTTAGTTCTTTCTTCTTTATTTCAATTTTCTTTTTATTGAAGAAAAAGGAATCACAATTGAACAGGAATTGAAAAATATCCAGAGGAAGTTTCAAACAACATTAGGTATCCAATGGGACAATAACAAAAGTCCAACAAGATGTAGGGATACGATAAATTTGAAGAACTGGAAAAGGATTCTGGATCAAACTTTGACATCGATTCAGAAGAAAGGGAAACTAGCAAAGGTGATCAGAGAAACAGTGGAAACATTAGAAACATGAGTAAAGTTTTAAGATAGGAATAGAAAGATTGAGAGGGTTATAGGAAAGAGGGGGGGGGGGTGAGGTAAGAAAGGGGAGGGAGAGGGAGCTGAAGGGGGGGCTTGGAGGAGGGAGGGGGGAGGGGGAAAAAAGGACCGATGGTGGAGATGAAATTAAAAGATGAAGTCGAGAATGATAATGAGGGGGGGCTCGGCATATAGGATCTGATGGGTTGAGGTGGATTCAGGTATCCTCCGGTAATGTTGATAAGAAGTCAGGACTGGAGCGGAAGGTAATCCACGGTTTCCAGGTAAGTCTAAACGAGGTGAGGGATTCTTGTGTATTGGCAACTAACTCAGCAGTGTGGTATAGAAGGTCAATTTTATCTAGTACTTGTTTTTTGGTGGGTGTGAGAGTAGATTTCCAGAAAGTGGGGATTAGATATTTCCCGGCTGCTATTATGTTGCTTGCTAGTTTCGAGGCCGAGGAATTCTCGGGCCATAGGGGTTGGTTAAGGAGAGTAGATTGAAGAAGTAAGAGAGTGTTTTGATCTAGCACCTTAGAGATTACGTTCGAGACCATTTGCCAAAAGGGGACAATTTTTGGGCAAGACCACCAGATGTGCAGATAGGAGCCTGAGTCTGAACGGCATCTCCAGCACAGATCAGGAGTGGAGGGGTGCCAATGATGGAGTTGGGTTGGAGTGCGGTACCACCTAGATATTACCTTATATGAGTTTTCTTGTATTTTTACGCATTGTGAGGGTCCATGAGATTTGTTGTAGATAGAGGCAATCTGGTCGTCCGTGAAAGAGATGGTGAGATCTCTCTCCCAGAGACCTATGAAGGCTCTTTTGACATCGGCGCCGTCCATCAACAGAAGGTTGTAAATTTTTGATAGGACTTTTTTGGGTGGGTTTTTGTGGGCGCACAATTGTTCGAAGGGAGTCAGAGGGCGGAGCAAATCTAACTGTCTTTTGTGCTTATGGCAGTAATCTTTTAATCTTTTGTAGTGAAGAAAAGAAATATTTAATTGTGGGTTCGAGGCCTGGAATTCAGCGAGGCTCATTAGGGACCTGTCGATAAAAAGAGTGTCAAGTGGTATAGGAGAGTTAAGAAAGTCACTGGTGGAGCTGGGGGGATCTTTAGGTAATTTAAAGGGGATGGGGCCCGTGATGTCTTGTATCGTCAGAATTGGGGAGGGAGGCAGGGTTAATTTGGGAAATTCTGTTCTCCAAATTTTGAGAATAGCGGTTGTAATTTCGTTGAGTAGCAGTTGGTCTAGGTTTGTGTGGTTATACAGAAGGGCTAATGTCCTAAGGGGAATAGGGGCTAGATGTTCTTCAATTGGTATCCACACTTTTTCTGAAGGATTTCTAATCCAATCTACTACTCTAGTGAGCATCGCTGCTCGGTAGTATTTGAAGATATACGGGGCCCCCATTCCTCCTTTTGACTTCGGCATGGCAAGAGAATTGGCATTGATTCGTGGGCGTTTGCCATTCCAGATGTAGTTAATGAAAAAAGAGTTTATCTTCGATAAATAGTGCTTTGGGATGTAGATGGGGAGCATCTGGAATAAATATAAGAATTTGGGTAAGATAATACTTTTCAAGAGGTTTTTTCTGCCCATCCAAGATAGGAAGGGGGCTCTCCAGGACTGTACCGTGGAGGTAGCTTGTTTCAACAGGGGGATGATATTAAGTTCCAGAAGCTCCCCCGTCGATCTCCCGATCTTAATCCCTAGGTTGGTGATGAAACTCGAGGGCCATTTGAAGGGGTATAGTTTTTTTAATTTGTCTATAGCGGGGTTGGGGATATTAATGCTGAGAGCTTCCGATTTAGTAATGTTGATTTTGTAATTAGAAAGCTTCCCGTATAGGTCTAATATGCGGACGAAGGCAGGGATGCCCTCCTCGGGATCCAATAGGAATACCAAGAGATCATCAGCGAACGCTGCAGATTTATGGTGAAAACTACCCATCTGGATTCCCTTAATGCCTGGATCTTGTTGGATGCTCTGAATGAGAAGCTCCATGGCTAATACATATAGAATCGGAGAGAGAGGGCATCCCTGCCTCGTGCCATTTTGAATGGAGAAAGGGTCCGATAGTAGATTGTTTATTCTTAAACGGGCAGAGGGGGTAGTGTACATTTGGAAAATGGCATCTACAAGTTGAGGGGGGATGTGAAAAGCAAGATGTGTTTCGCGAAGGAATATCCAGTCCACCCTGTCAAAGGCCTTTTCAGCGTCTGTTCCCAGTAGGACGAGTGGGGTTTTCCGTATTTTTGCGTACTGAATAAGGTGAAGAATTCTAGCTGTATTGTCCCTTCCCTCACGTCCTATCACGAAGCCCGATTGATTGAGAGAAATGAGTTGTGGCATGAGCTCCGCCAATCTCCCCGCAATAAGACTGGCATAAATTTTTAGATCAACATTGAGTAGGGAGATAGGCCTATAGCTTCCACAGCATTCTGGGTCTTTACCTTCTTTATGAAGAGGAGAAATGTGGGCTTCTAGTGACTGAGAAGGGAAAGGATTCCCACCCAGGACTGCGTTACAGACGTTCAGGAGGTGCGGGCCTAAGATATCAGCAAAGGTTTTGTAATAGATTTTAGGGATCCCATCTGGGCCAGGGGCCTTCCCCCCCCCCCCCCCCCCCCAGACAGGGTGGACTGGAGGTCAGGTTTTAGTTCTTTCTTCATTCCCGTTTTTCACTCACTGGAAACATTTTGATTCCTTTGCTCTTGTGCATCCTGCCTAATAGTCCACGTCATGGGGTCAGCGTGCTACGATATCAGACAGGTCGTTCTCATCGCGTTGGACTGCAAAAGGAATCTCCAGGGCTTCGAACCATTAACAAGATTACTCCTGCTTTTTTGCAGTGATACATTCAAATCCCCTTGTGAGTTCATGCTCTGCTATATCCGCTAATGGTATTACATGTGTACACACCAAATAGTGTAAAACTAACCCCACTCTGCACAATGGTGTTAAAAGCATAGGAGCGCAGCGGTTATGTCTGTGCAACTGATGCCAGCAATGCTTATCAGCCTATGGCAACATATCAGCACCTTATCCAAGCAGCACTTGGCGGTAGTTGTCTTTGATGATCTTGCAAGAAAAGGAAAAAAATTGCTACTTTTTCAGTTTTTTTTTTTTTTTTGTCTTGTCTTTTTTTTTTACACTGGTTAATTTAGTGTGCAATTAAAAATATATACATAATATTTGTTGAATATTCATTAAGATGCAAAGATGATTTTTTTTTGTTCTCTTGCTTCTGTGTTTGAGTAAAATGTTGCACTAACCTTTCCAGCTTCCCCGGGTCCCCCAAACCACCACTATGTATTTTTTGATCAGTTAATACCCTTTTTAACCAGTCCCTTTTAGTGGCTTACTGATTTCAGCATATGGCTAAAATTAATTATGTAACTGCAGAGTCATGGAATGCTAATTAGTGAATGACTTGTTGTGGGAGCATTGTGTTCCCCAGACTAACGGTCCCACTGATCATGTTATATGTAGAAAAATGATGAAACAAAGAAAAACTTTCTATGTGTTTTGGGCCATGTTGGAATTGAGGTTTCCTGTCACAGACTTGAATTTTCTATTTCCACCCATGTAAAATGTCTCAAATATTTTATTAATTACTCGTATAAACTACCATGTACACAATATTATTAAAAAAGTGTTTTTTATGGACAAAAATTATCACAGTGAAAGACACAAACAGAAAAGATCCGACACTATTACATACAGTATGTATGAGGACCGGGAGTTCAGACCGTAGAAATCCCCATAATGCAATAATATTATATAGATGTATTAATATTGCAGCACTGTCACAGTACTAGAAAGTTGATATAACAATGTGGGTGTAACTAGGGTAGGTTGAGACCTATTGCCGTCATAGCTGTAACCCCATAAACACCCAAAACATGAACAGTCCTAATCTAGTACATAGAAAAAAGTCTCACCCAAATAGGTCCTTGTAAATGGTCAAACAACACAGCCCCAACGCGCGTTTCGCGTGGACTTCCTCAAGGGGCTTTCCATGGCCAAGTGCGATCGGATTTACGGATGCAAATTGTGCACGCTACAATTTTGTTCCTCGGCTTGGACCGAGCGAAAAATCTTACATGTGCACATCCCCATAGAATAACATTGGTCTGAGTGTGATCCCTTGTTTTGTCGGATCGCACTCAGACGGAAAATTTGGTCGTCTGTATGAGCACTGATCAACTATAAGTTCACACAGACCATCTGATGGAAACAGATCGATCATTCTCCCCATACAGCATCATGATATTGGCAGTACACGAGGTGATATTCTGCTGATAATATTTATGCCACCATAAACGATCCTATTGAAGATTTTTTTATACAGTTCATTATTGTAACACTTTCTTTAGCTCTTACACATAGTAAAAAAAAAAAGCCTAGGAAGAAATACCGAAAAAGGTTATTTCACACTCCTGTAGTCCAGTGAGAACCGCATAAAGAACTACTACTACTAAGCAAGACCTAAAAAATTGAGCTAAAACTAAAGTGGGCCCCGTGGTATCATTGATGCAATGAAAACATGACTTTATTAGCTACGAACTTTAAAATAAATTTTTATACGAGTCCACATTGCAGTTTAATGTGTATCCTTAGTCGGAAAAATATATTTGTAATATAAAATATTTATTTCCTTGTGGACATCAGATGGTAGTACGGTAATTAGAGGACCCGTTAGGCGGAAAACCCTGGTAAACCTGGGATGAATTTAGCATTCATTTCGGATCTATGGCGGTTACTGCTTTGATAGGATGATAACTGCATGATCATTATCATCGCCATCTTTTATCCAAAGGTAACGAACTAGAGAACTGCCAATTACTACTAGGCATAGCTGGGAATTTACTGGGGTCGTTCGCCATGAACGGGGCAGGGGAATGGACTTCATTGAATCTGTGTTCTGGTCACAATACACTTTTGTAATGCAGTTCAGGTTCATATCTTTATTTTTCTCTATTAACCAAAAATGTTATCTTTGCATATTTCTTGCACAGTAGAAATAGTTATCTACTTAAAATACGAAAATACGCACTGTTCATAGCAAAAGCTACTCAGTCACCTGAAAGCTGCAGCCAATCACAGGCTGGAGCAGTCCAGACCGGCAGCTAGTTGAATAGTGACGTCTCCACTTTCGGATCATGTGTAGACCACGGAGCAGCCTGCACTGGATCCAGGTGGGTGACCGTAAATGAGTGTACACTGTATATTGACAGAAAGGTGCTAATCAGTGGTGTGGTTGGACCAGGAGGCACGAGACACCTAGTCCTGTAGGGATAATCTCCTGCTGATAAAACACTGATTTCATTGCAGCAACAGCACACAGCCCAGTAAGTAACACATCACCAGAATCATCATCATGCTACTCTCGAATTACATGGCAAATACCACTGACAGATTCCTTTTAGGATGTCTGTCCTAACAGTTTTTTTCTATACAGTGAAAATGTCAATGGATTGTCTATAAGTGGTGTGAGCACAGCTAATTCACATGCCTTTTTAAACATATGAATGTAATCGAGGGAACTTCTCCACTGAGGACCCCTCTTCACTATCTAGAGCAGAGCGACTGGAAACTGACGTTCCCTCTGGAGGACCCTGTTTGTCCGTGCGTTAGGCCGATGGCCCATTAAATTAAAAAGTGTGTCGCTTCATTTCACCTACATTGTCCCTGTAGGGGGGAATGAGGACTTGCCAAACGCATCCCCCATCACTGAGAGATGATCAGCCTCCGTGTCAGGTGACCTGTAATACCCACATAATGTTTGTGCAGTTATAAAAATATTTATAACTGTATGTATTCTATTTAGTTTTTCACCATAAAGTTCTCAAATACTATTAAGATTTATCTGAATTTTCTGCCAATGGAACCACATGGTGTATTTGTATGTATTTGTATAGTCTCTGTGCAGCAGATTAATATCCGGGGCAGACATACCTTTATTGCAATCTGTGAAGCTGCACAGGAGCCCACGAGGTGAGGCGGATACTTCCACCTTCACAGCAGCATATAAAGAGGCACATTACGATGAACTATTGCCCACATACTGTTTTTGCACAAGGGCCCTCTTCTGTCTCTGTCCTTCTTTAGATTATCTGCAAAGGTCAGCACAGTGGCTCAGTGGTTAGCACTGTACGGTGGCTCAGTGGTTAGCACTGTTACTTTGCAGTGCTGGGGTCCTGAGTTCACATCCCGCCAAGGACAACATCTGCAAGGAGTTTGTATGTTCTCCCCGTGCTTGCGTTTGTTTCCTCCGGGTTCTCTGGTTTCCTTCCACACTCCAAAAACATACTGATAGGGAATGTAGATTGTGAGCCCCAATGGGGCCAGTGATGGTGTCTTTAAAGTATTGCGGAAATAATGGAGCTATATAGGTGAGTAAAATACATAAATGAGCATGAGACATGTTATGTTCACGTGTCATTTTCTAATACCCTGATATCTCTGTGACAACGTTTAGTGATTTCTTCTTAAAGGGAATCTGTCACCCCATTTTTGGCCTATAAGCTGCGGCTATCGCCATCAGGAGCTTTATCTACAGCATTCTGTAATGCTGTAGATAAGCCCCTGATGTAACCTGAAAGATAAGAAAAACAAGTTAGATTATACTCACCCAGGGGTGGTCCCGGTGCGGTCCGGTCCAATGGGCGTCGCAGGTCAGGGTCCAGCGCCTCCCATCTTCATGCGATGATGTCCTCTTCCTTGCTTCCTGATGCGGCTCCTGCTCAGTTGTACTTTATCTGCCCTGTTGAGGGCAGAGCAAAGTACTGCAGTGCGCAGGCGCCGGGAAAGCTCAGAGTCCCGGCGCCTGCGCACTGCAGTACTTTACGCTTTCCTCAAGAGGGCAGATAAAGTACCCCTGTGCAGGAGCCGCGACAGGAAAAAAGGAAGAGGACGTCATCGCATGAAGATGGGAGGCGCTGGACCCGGACCTGCGACGCCCATCGGACTGGACCGCATCGTGACCGCCCCTGGGTAAGTATAATCTAACTTGTTTTTCTTATCTTTCAGGTTACATCGTGGGGCTTATCTACAGCATTACAGAATGCTGTAGATAAGCCCCTGACGGCGGTGGCTGCAGCTTATAGGCCAAAAACGGGGTGACAGATTCCCTTTATAACTCCTTTCACACTTTTGTATTAGGCACTGTGTCTTGCATCAGTATCTGTAACGATGCATTCACACATTCATGTGTCACAGTCCCAGTGCAGACCGTGATTCCCAGACCAGACACAGGTCTCACAACCTAATATTAACAGCCTCATTGGCATTTAGGAAGCTATCAAGTTTGGGTCAGGAGACCCTTGGCAGGTTCTGTGTACTACATTGATGTGTGAATGCATTGTTATACTGTATTCACATTGAATTTAAGGGGTTGTCCACTGCAAGGACAACCCCTTCTCATTCCCCATGTTTGGCCTCGATAAACTAAAAGCACTTATACTCGCCTCCTTTGCCGGTTCCGTTCCAGTGGCACTCACATTCCCAGGGCTCACTTGAGGTTGTTATGACATGTGAGCCCTGCTCCTAATCTCACCTGGTGTCACTGTCTCCTCCTTCGGACGAATACGTAATCAAGTGGAAGTGGGAGCTGTGGCTGGGTGCTCGCTTTCTTTGTATACTAGTACGTCCAAGGTAGGATATAGTAACGCAGGGCTCACGTGTCATAACAGCCTCACATGAGCCATAGACACCGTTGGAACTGTGACGGCACGGGAGATGAGTATAAGTGTTTTTATCAGGGCCAAACATGGGGAATTGTTACATTTGTGGCCGCCCGGTCCCTCGCTACTCACCCCGTCCCTCCTACGTTCCGGTGTGCTACTGGGCGGGGGCTGCACAGTGTCTCTCCGTTGCTTCCTGTCCTGCGGTCGGCCGTGGGATGTTGCTGCTTGTGCATGCTCCCTGGAGGACACGGCCGCGCACATCGCCAGCATTTTATTGAGCTGCGGTGTCCTGACCCGGAAGCACCACCTGGCCAATGGTGGTATTGTACCGGGTATATCAGACTGCTTCCTCTTTGAGGAGGCACCTGATTATTCCTTTTAGTTCTTTGTTAGTAACTCAGGCTCCCAGTGTGCGTTCCTGTGAGTTTGCCTACTCCCTGTTTTACTCTGCTTTGCCCTTGTTCTCCCTACAGAGCCCCTCTCCGCGTAAAGTTCCTGGTGGTCTTCAAATCCTGCTCCATCTTGTCTCTCTGGTCCCCGGATCCAGTCCCTCCTCTTCTGCTCCTCGCCAACAGCTTTAGGAACTCCTTCTGCCCCCAGTCTGGACCCCTTGTTCCTCTGCTCTCTTAGCCTCCTCTCCGACCTACGTGATGTTTTCCTTCCGGTCTCTTGTTCCCCACGAGCCGCCCTCTCGGTACCAGATGTTGTGGTATTTGAGTCCCCTGGGCCTGCCCATAACGGCCCCTGTATAGAGGTTGGTCTCACTTGACATGACATTTATTGTCAAACTACTGTGTTTTCTTTCTCTTTTTAAATTGTAATGACAACCCAAAACATTCCAATGACTCTGATCAAAAGTCCACATACCCCATTTCTTAACACTGTGTATTGACAGCTTGAAGTATTTTGTGGTAGTTGAGGATGAGGTTCTTTATTTTTTCAGATGGTAAAGCTACCCACTCTTCGTGGCAAAAAGCCTCCAGTTCCTGTAAATTCCTGGGCTGCCTAGCATGAACTGCGCTCTTGAGATCTCCACAGAGTGGCTCAATGATATTGAGGTCAGGAGACCGAGATGGCCACTGCAGAACCATCACTTTGTCCTGCTGTAGCCAATGACAGGTCGACTTAGCCTTGTGTTTTGGATCATTGTCCATGTTGGAACATCCAAGTACGTCCCATGCGCAGCTTGGGCTGATGATTGAAAATTTGCCCCCAGTATTTGCTGATAACGTGCTGCATTCATGTTTCCTTCAACTTTGACCAAGGTTCCTGTGCCTTTTGTAGCTCACGCATCTCCAAAATATCAGTGATCCACCTCCGTGATTTACAGTAGGAATGGTGTTCCTTTCATAATAGGCCCTGTTGTCCTCTCTCCAAATGTAACGTTTATGGTTGTGGCCAAAATGTTAATGTTAATTTTGGTCTCATCACTCCAAATTACCTTGTTCCAGAAGTTTTGAGACTTGTCTCTGTGCTGTTTTGCCTTTTGTAGGCAAGATACTTTGTGGCATTTGCACAGTAATGGCTTTCTTCTGGCGAATCAACCATGCAGTCCATTTTGCTTCAAGTGCCTCCTTATTATGTATCTTGAAACAGCCACACCGCTAGTTTTTAGAGAGCCCAGTATTTCAGCTTATGTTATTTGTGGGTTTTTATTTGCATCCCGAACAATTTTCCTGGCCTGGCAGTTGTGGATGACATTTTTGTTGGTCTACCTGACCGTGGTTTTGTTTTTACAGCGCCCCTGATTTTCCATTTGTTAATCACAGTTTGAACTCTGCTGACTGCCATTATCAATTCCTTGAATATCTTTGTGTATCCATTTCCTATTTTATACAGTTCAACTACCTTTTCCCATAGATCCATTGACAATTCTTTTGCTTTCCCCATGACTCACAATCCAGAAACGTTAGTGGCTGGATGAAAGATGCAAGAGTCTGTCTGGATCCCAGAAACTCACTCAGCTTTTATGCGCACACACTGATTACAAGCAAACAGGTCACAGGTGAGGATGTTACCTTTAGTAGCCATTCAAACCCATTTGTGTCAACTTCTGTGCATGTTATCAGACCCAAATCACCAGGCTATGAACATTTTTGATCAAGGTCATTTGGATGTTTTGGGTTGTCATTATGACTTAAAAAGAGAAAACACAGTAGTTTAACAATAAATGGCTTCAACTAACCACAAACCATGAGTGGAGAAAAAGTTTTGGTGTTATCATTCATATTCTCTGACAAAAAGGCAAAGAAAGCAAAAATTGTTAGCTTTTGTTTCAATAAATGGTTTGAGATGAGGAAATCACCATTGTATGATTCTACTTAAATGCCCTACTTTCATGATAAAATATCACTGTATCTTGAACTTTTTAAGTTTTCCAGAAATGTGGCCTGAAAGTCAAATATGCCCAAGTTTTTGTGAGTAGTGTGTATTCGTTTATTTATGCATGTATGTGTGTGTGTATTTATCATGTATATGCTGCACTTAGCTTGAAGAATAAAGGTGTTTTTTTTTAGATAATGTATATATTCCCTTTTTTAAACCGTAAATAATCTGCTCTTACAAACACCCTGTGAAAAGCGAACACACACACATTGCCTTAATGCAGAACTAGCACACAGTGTACCGAGAATTCCTCCGACTTTTAATTTATACCAACTAACCTTCCCTCCGTCAGGCCTTACAAATGCTTATCCGATAAATCCTCAGGAGTCTTATTGATTCACAATGAAAATTAAGCAATTTTCTCTGCAGATAGATGGCAGCATGTTTATGCATAGCACAGTTAGCTGCTAAGATGCCCTGGCCTGGATATTAATTACCATCAGTCAGTTTTGCCTCTTTCTGCCTTTTATTTTCAAGGTTAGAGGTCAATATTACATTTTTTTTTTCCAAAAATGTATTTTGTGGAATGCAGATATTCCGAGACGTGCAAGAATCCGCGACTTTGTACTGCCTACGCAGAAGAAACCAGACTGCCGCCATCTATCATACGACTAAGTCTACATCACAGTATAGGGTACAGAGCACAGAGAGGGGGCTGTATGCACCAAAAGGAAGATTTAAATATTTCATTTTAAAATACAGCAACGCTGCGTCAGGATGTGAAATACCGTCCAGACGCGGCGGAGCGATGAAATCAAATGCAAACACAATTAAACATATAAATAAATTGAATTGATTATGTTTAATTCACAGCTTAAAGAACAAATACATTCAGTAGCGCTCTCTAACTCTTACATAGCGTGACCCATTTTTTTTCTGGAGTGTCTAACCATATTAAAGCAATTTAATATAATAAAAGATGCGAACGTCCCAAGAGGACCATGTGCTTTTTTTTCAAAGTGCTTTTTTAGTCTTGATTGCAGTCTGAAACCTACACTTCAGCTGTCCTATAAAATTCTGTATAAAGCAGAATAATGTATAATTTGTATATGTTCTAGCAATGATTCCCATGATACACGGCCATGGCTTTAGGAAAAATGCTCAGCATAAATTTTCTTATGTGGGGAAAGCTTACATAAGTACTTGGAGCCAAAAATGTTCTATATGTTTGGCCAAGAGTAAGGACGTGCTGCATGAAAAGTGGGGATACATTGATGGAATAGTATAGTGCAATGTTTTTTTTTCTAGTACATTTTTTAGTTTATTAAAAAACAATAAAATCTATTTTTATTTAAAAAAAAAAAGTAATTTTGCAGTTTTCACACTGACCTCTTTCTTTTTAATTCTGAACAAGGCTTCATATTATCAGAGGTAGGATTACAATGACAAATTACACAGCTGATAACACAGGGACCGCCAATCACAATAGGTGATGACAGCGTACCTCCTTTTACAGTAGCGCTTGCACATACTCAGTAGATCCTTCAATAGAAAAGATATTGTTGGGATCTGGCTATTGTGACTATGCACATGTGTTATTTCCTGAAACAATAGCAAGTATGAGTGTAAAAAAAAAAAACAAAAAAAGTCCCAGTGGCCAGTGTGAAAATTGCAAGAGTTCTGTATTTATTTTTTTTATTAAGTTTGAATACATGCCAGTTTTTAAATAAAAATACTTTTAGCACAAAAACCTGACTTAAACAATCTGTCATTTTCTAATGATAGCCTCTTTTTAATTCTCTTAAATGGTTCCATATGCTTTAGACCAGAGGTGTCAAACTGCATTCCTCGAGGGCTGCAAACAGGTCATGTTTTCAGGATTTCCTTGTACTGCACAGGTGATAATTTAATCACCTACACAAATAATGAGTTGGTGATTAAATTATCACCTGTGCAGTACAAGGAAATCCTGAAAACATGACCTGTTTGCAGCCCTTGAGGAATGCAGTTTGACACCCCTGCTTTAGACCCCATCTAATAGCCAAAGCAGAGAGGCGCTATTCAGCTTCAGTTCTATTAGAATTGTGCTATCAATGTATAATTTGGATGGCCATTTATTTGAATATCCACTAGTAGTGATAATATAATTAACCTGTATTGCTGACACCATCTTCTGACACAAAACCTGTTTGCAGTGGGTTGATTTCCTAATGAAACAACCCACGATTTGGCCCAGTTTGGCTTGTTTTCATGAAATAAGCCCAGACAAAGACTTTGAATTGGAGCTGATCTACAGTACCCAGCAGCGTGCACTAAAAAGTGTGACGGAGCGGTGGTATTCCGCTTTCTACACTACTTATGTCCGGCGGCTGCAACCGATTGGTGAGGCGCTAGGTGTTGGACCCCTACCTTTCTTGTTTCTCAAATTATTGACCTTACCTGAGATTAAGTTATCAAATTGATGGAAAGCGCCTTTAATTCTAAATTCACAGATATTGGTAATAAGGTTCTACACAAAGTACAATCTTTCAGAAAAAAAACAATAAATACAAAGCCTTTCTGCATCTTTATATAGAAGGTGTTAAAATCCAGGCAAAGCTTAAAGATGTCATTTATGGAGCTTTCCAGGAGTTTAATAAAATTAACCTAAAATGTAGGAAATATGATGAAATTAAAAGAAAAAAAAAACATTGTTCACTTGTTAAATCGCCAGTTACCGTGTTCCCGTGTTCCACACTGATCTTAGTTAACTTGTCTTGTAGCATTGATATCACGTACGTCCACATGACTGCTGCAGCCATTCCTATAGGACTCTGCGGTCTCATGCTTCACTGTGATTGGCTGCTAAGGTCACATGGATGGCAAGGGATTGCGCAGGTTAGTATTGAATTTTTTTATATATATATTTTAACACCTTTTCTACTGTTAGGCCAATTTTTGCTGTACCTTAGATCCCTGCCCTTGACTTTACTCTCACAATGAGTAGTGAGTTGTTCCCATTTAAAGGCTTTCTTTAATTGGGTAAAATGTACAGTTAAGAACTATTCTTATTTCCCAACTATGGTATCTGCTTTTTTTTCCTCCATAAAAGCTTGTATTAATAAAAGCTTTGCCAATTGCATTACCCATACTATAGTATGTAACTAAACCGCATAATTGATTATGGTTTCATAGGCCAATAGCCAATAAGTAAAGCATAATTACATTTATACATTGCCTGTTTCTAAAGTGCCCAACATATAGTGTAGGCCTGATGTGCGCCGTCGTTTATCTTCCATGTCTGAACTCCTTTTGTATATACTGGGGAGAGAATATCCTCCGGCTATAGAAAACCAATATCGGGCAAAGACAACAAAGTCTTATAGGAGAAATCAGGATTTGCCTGCTACTGTTTGTGTGAATACATTTTCCATCATGTGGCTGTGGGGAAGATGTATCGAGTATTGTCTCAAGAATTAGAACTATTATTTGATTTTAGGCTGCCTGTTACGCAGATGAATAAATTAGAGTATTTTTTTATATTATGAATATGTACATTATAATCAGGGTGTGTAGATTGTGGCTCTTCACGCCCATTGGAAGAAGTGATTTTGAAGCCAGCCGTACAGGACATGCATGTAGAAAAGCTGCGGAGACACCATCACGTGTTTCTCAACGCAAGCAATAAATAGCCAGGCCTTTCACCGGGAAGGAACAACCACGGGAAGGGCAGCACCCAAAAAGGAAAACCACCTATGCCAAAACATGGTATCCATCCACAGACAGCTGTTTCGGGGTATTTGCCCCTCATCAGTGTGGAGTAGGATGTTTTGATCTCCCCGAGGTCATTCGTCCTTATGTTTATAGTCCTTTTACTAGGCACTGCTCCTAATAGTATACATAACCAAAATCCACTTGTGGACTCGCCACCTGAAAAGACAATACTGGTAAACAAACACCACACCAATTGCAGGTGAAAAAAGGCATAGGCAAATATAAAAACCGTATATACTTTATTAAACACTAATAAAAAACAAAACAAGGAAATTCATAAAAGGCTGATGGCAGGCAGAACAGAAAAAATATGCTAATGAACAAATAAAGCCACAAAAAACGCACCACATTTCAATGATTCAAAGTATTTATAAATACCTTATTGAAACCTAGACTATCAAAGCTGTTACTTCCCAAGATGACGTACTTTTTTTAATCTCCTAAGTATTATTATTATTTATTATTATAGCGCCATTTATTCCATGGTGCATTACATGTGAGGAGTATGTATTTAGATATATATAATAAAGATTTTATGACAGCCCGTAGCTAGATTTTTTCTTTTTGTAGCTTTTTTTTATTGTTTAGTTTGGGATATGTTTTAGATATGTTTTTCCTTGCGGATGTTGTACTTTGAGATTTGCCTCCGTCTTTCTTGATTATATAAAACTCCGCAGATGATGTATGTGACTGTATGGAGCTGTAGAAACAAAGCCTATGTATTGGAAGTGCTGCCATCTCCGAGTTTCCTGTTCAGATTGACTATTTGTCTTGGCAGATGTGTTCTCAGGAGTGATAGATGGAAGCGGACTGCGTGTGCTTCCCTATGATCTCTGATTTGATCACCGAAGGTTATGTTCAATACCTGCCATCCTAGAAGCTTCTCTGAATATTGATGTATAATGCAATAAATACAGACATATAAATATATATATGAAATGTGGTTTTTTTTATCTTAGCTACTTATTTATTCAAAGTTTTTTTTATTCCGTCCTATTGTTGTTCCATGGATTTTTTCATTTGGTATTACTGAAATATCTAATCTGCTCTCACAAAACCTTATTTTTATATTTGTCGTTCTCAAGTAGAAATGTTTGTATAACAAAGATTTATGAAGAGGAAATAGATTCAGCAAAGCTGGCCATAGATGGTCAGATGCTTTGCCAAGACTGATGGAATTGTCTGTCCATTGACGGCATTCTTGCTACGCTGGCGGCACTACTGGCACATTTACATTTGATCTTTTTCCTTTACTTTGAATGAAGATGCAAATTCTCTTTGTTGTAAAATGTGTTTTGAGTGATATTAAGAATGTCTGATGATTGGAAGCACTCAGCGGGAACTCACCGTGACTCATCTGCTAAAAAAGGCCCTGTTCATTTCATGTAAGGCTACTTTCACACTAGCGTCGGTACGGGCCCGTCGCAATGCGTCGAGCCGATGTACCGACGCACGTTGTGAAATAAATGAACAACAGGGGCAGCGGATGCAGTTTTTCAACGCATTCACTGCCCCATTGTAACGTTTTTTTGTGCCGACGGTCCGCCAAAACACGACGCATCTGTCGCACGACGGATGCGACGTGTGGCCATACGTCGCAATGCGTCGCTAATGCAAGTCAATGGAGAAAAAACGCATCCTGCGGGCAACTTTGCAGGATGCGTTTTTTCTCCAAAACGACGCATTGCGACGGCCGTCACACAACGCTAGTGTGAAAGTAGCCTTAGAGTAAACCTCTGGGAGGGGGCTCCTGGCGTAAACTGGGTATCTGACAATAGTCTGCGATGTATCCCACTATAAAGCATGTTGTTATGATAGTGTAGTAACTCATTTGGGACATCTGCAACCTACCCTGCCAGTTCCTGTAGAGACTAGAGATCCTGACCCCACAGCACCTAGTGGTTCCTGCGTGAGCTGACATAGCCCTAACCACAGACTAGACGACGGCAACTCAGACCAATGTTGCCTGAAAGGCTGTGGAGCGCTTCACGTTCCTTCTAAAAAAACGGAGGATAGAGCAGAGTGAACATTATCTGCAGAACGGAAAGTGTGCTGAAATAGAAAGAGATCCCAGAGTGAGTAAAACAAATCACGAAATACAAAATAAAGGATTAAGTATGCACTGTTAGAAACTATGCCGCCTGCTTCTTAACAAGAAGCACAAGATAGGTGTTTCCATGGTCAGGAACTGTCAGCGCTTTGGATGCAGCACATGTCCGCTCCATCCAAAGCGCTGCCGGCTTTTGAACGCAGGTGACTCTGCATGTGTTTACAGAACCGTGCTGAATTACCGCGCCCAATACATTGGATGGGAAATTTATCTTGCGGAAACTGAGCGTCTCCCCAAAATAAATTGACATGCTGCGGTCTCGAAAGACACGCCGCATGTCCGTCTCTGTAGGGAAGCCAGAGATATCTGTGGACGCATAGTGGAGATGGTATTTCTTCAAATGCCATCCACTATGCTGTAACATCTGGCCGCTGCTTTTACTGACCGTGGAAACATACCCTAACTGACTGGCTTCAACTTCATCAGCATAGCTGGACAGCCAAATTAGACTATCACCAGCAGGGGGAAAGTATATAAAGCCGCATCCGAAAGGTGATACGGCAGACAAATAAATAAATGAAAACACCTGTTACCCTAAAAAGACTGCAGCAAGGATAACATAAACTAAATACCTGGAGAAATGATGGATCTGCTGTGGCATGGCAGACAGAGAAGCCGACCACAGAGCACAGCCTCAGGGGTTCAAACCCAGATGCATGACACATACAATGGGATGCGTCAACCATACAGATCCCTCTCTGTAGGAACACTGCCCTACTTCACTTTACGCTTTTGCATTGCCATTGTTCTTTTGGGTTGTTGGTCATTGTATTCAGCATTCTACTGGAAGTTGTTGAGGCAGTTTTCAAAGTCAGCGCTTGTCTTATCACGCTAGCGTGGGAAGCTGCACTTTGGGTTTTCTTGGGTTCTGTAATGGATATGCTAGGAGTTTTCAAGGTAATGAGTTTCTGGTATGGTTGTTTTTGGTATTGAGGGCAGACTCCAGGCTCTGCTGCTTGCTCTTGGCCACATTAGTACTCAAAGTGAACATATTGACTGTATCGTAGAGAAAAAAAGTAAATGTTGAGGACCCAGGTTCAGTGCCTACATCAGTAGTCTGTTGCTGCCGGATGGGAGTCTGGTACACTGGCTAAAACCTGCTGGCATCCCCGGTTCCTCTTCTGATTAGTAGACCCATCTTGACGTCATATGTGTATCACGATGATAAAAGTCAGAAGAGGTGCCCCGGAGTCTGGCAGGTGAAAGCTAGTTCACAGGGCATTCTTCTGGCGGCCATGTACTACTGACATGGCTACTGGTCCAGGGTCCTGAGAATCGATTCACTCATCTCTATTGTATTGGCTTTTGAATGAGGGGCAGGTATGGTGTTTTCCGAGAGACATTGAACAAGGTAATTGCTGGTTCTACATCATTATTGACGTTCTGTGGCTAATTCGCCACTGCCATTCTTTCTACTCCATGTCACCCATTGGGTATTATGGCTTCTCATAACTTATTTGTTTTGCAATTACTCTGATATATTCGCGTGAGATTCAGGCCAAAAGGACCATCTTCTGATCTCCATCTAGCAATTGAGCACTTTAATGTGTACATTGGGAGCTTTACTCACTTAAACCCTATTCACATTTTTTCCCTGAATTTAAGTTTGGAAATAGCGAATCTAATTATATTACCAATATTTCCTAATGCTTTTGTAACTCCAACATATTCTGCACCACTGTCCATGCATTGTAATGATGGCGCACACAGTCTACAGTGCAGCACAATGCCAAGTTCTCAAATAAAGAAATGCCCCAAAAATGTTATTTTATGGGGAATGGGAAAGGTTTTACTAAAACAGACAAAACATTAAAGTCTTCATCCTACTGGAAAATGTTTCTTCACCCTAGTGCGGCTTGCCATGAAATAAGCTGACAATACAGGGAACAGTTGTCCCAAATTGTGCTCTGTAGGCAGCGTACCTGGTAGAAGCACATTCGCTCTGATTTTCTGCCAAACTGGCTGGGGATGAGTGTCTACACTTAAAAAGGGATGAGTGTCTACACTTACAGTGACTACAATGTTCACTAGCTGACAACATTAGACCGTGAACAGGAGAGGAGGTAAATGATAGATGACAGGTCTTAAAGTCAAAAATCTCAAAAGCCCCATCCCCAATCGCAAGATTGGGAACCCTTGTGCTGCAGTTTGAATGGACACAGTGCAGTTGGGCATGCTCAGCGGCTCTTCAGTCAAAGACTGATGGAGATAGCATATTACTTTGAGGCTTTGGCGCACAATTCACATAGTAAGCGGTAGGACCCCCAGCAATTAGGAACTTGTCACTATTTTTGTGGATAGGCGATAATTTGTAATTATTGGAAAACCTCTTTAATGTTATAATCCTCAAATCAAAGCCTGTAACAGGGCTGTCTGTCTAACCAATCTAACATGACCATTTATGATGCTGGTATCTTCGTATGTGCTAGAGGAGTCTCTCAGTCAAAAAAGGCCAGAGAAGATGGAGCTAAAAAGTATTCTATGCTGGAGAAAAGAACAGATGGATTCTGACAAAATGGTGAGAAAATATGTTCCTGGGAACATTTGTGGAACTGGGAGGGGATAGGAGAGAGAATAATATGCGAGGAATGGTCAATAATATCCTTTGTGAATGCAAGGATTTGCCAATGACCACTCGTGTTTTCTAATGCTAAAGTGTGGTCCCTTCCATTCAAGACACCCAGGGATTGTCATGGCTTCTGCTGGTAGATTCCTTTTAGAACATCAATAAATGTGATGGCGTCATCGGAGTAGTGACATCGTAGTGGAGATTATGTGAATCGTGACGATATCACATAAGTGCCAACAATACAATTTTTTTCTGAGATTCGCATCTTTGTTGGCCACCGTGGTGGTTGAACCTGGAAGCAGGTGTGACTCATGATGGACATATAGTGTTGACAACCATGGTGGTTGCACCTGGAAGCCGGCATGACCCATGATGGACCTATAGTGTGGACAACCATGGTGGTTGAACCTGGAAGCAGGTGTGACCCATGATGGACATATAGTGTTGACAACCGTGGTGGTTGAACCTGGAAGCAGGTGTGACCCATGATGGACATATAGTGTTGACAACCATGGTGGCTGCACCTGGAAGCTGGCATGACCCATGATGGACATATAGTGTGGACAACTATGGTGGTTGAACCTGGAAGCAGGTGTGACCCATGATGGACATATAGTGTTGACAACCATGGTGGCTGCACCTGGAAGCCAGCATGACCCATGATGGACATATAGTGTTGACAACCATGGTGGTTGAACCTGGAAGCAGGTGTGACCCATGATGGACATATAGTGTTGACAACCGTGGTGGCTGTACCAGGAAGCAGGTGTGACCCATGATGGAGACATAGTGTGACCATTAATAATTAATTACTTCTAAAATTAACTTGCCCTTAACCCGGCACCAGACTGAATCACGGTTTTAGTATTCCCTTATGAGCACGTGACTCCATCAGCTCTCTATCAGTCTATCTCCGCTGACGTCAACTGTAGATGGGATTTTTCTTATTGGGGTACATTAGGATCAGAGTAACATGCATGCATTGCCGTACCTCAATGTTGCTGGACCCATGCATAGGTGGATGGTAGAAGAACACTATAGACATGGCCTGCCATTGCTTCCCTAGGGTGTGAACAAGCGTCACATGGCAGGGATTTATATAAAGGAAATTATTGAATAAAAAAACTATAATTACGTGAGGGCTTTTTTGCTTTTATTTTTAGTACACAATGTGTTTAATTTTTTTTTTTAGCGGAGGAGGGTGCTTATATATGAACCGAACGCAGCATTTCATTGCAAAAAAGTGAGGCACCATACAGCACACGAGGAGTTGCTCAGAGTCTGACAACCTACATGATCGGTGACTAGGAAAAAGTATGATTTTTTTTCTTTATAAACTGCATGTTCTATTCATATGAAAAGGTCTTGTCATCAATAAGTACAGGCAGTGAAACACTCATTACTTAGTTAAGTGGTTTATTTTTAAAACCCTCTTTATGTCTTTGTAGAACACTGATCATAGGCAAAATAGAAGAAAAACATGGGAATTAAGGTCATGTTGAGTTTGAGTGGCTGCCAGAAAAGGGATTAACTGAAAAATAAACCTGTCCTATCTAAGAGTAAGCCCAGCAGTTGCCAGCCATGGGTGTTTGATAGCCCATACACCTGAGATTCTCAGGGTCAACCATCAAGAACTATGCTGGATCTTAGAGGTTGGATGTTTGCTGGATACACAAAGCGACTTCCATATGGCTGTTGTGTTTAATTGCTACAAATATTTAGCTCTTGTTAATGTTGAAAGTTAACTGCAGGGTAATAATGGGGTTATATGAGGAGTAACAATGCTCAGATTGATTTAAAGGGAATCTGTCAGCAGAATTTTGCTGTGTAATCTGTGAGCAGAATGATGTATGGGGCTCTGATTCCAGAAATGTGTCACTTACTAGGCTGTGTATTGGTTTATCAATAAAATCAGTGTTTAATCAGCAGGAGATTATCTCTAATGGACTAGATGTCTCGTGCCTCCTAGTCCAACCACACACTCATCATTAATTAGCAGCTTTCTGCCTATGCACAGTGTATACTATGACTATTTACTACTAAAGGGACACAGAACCAGACTCATCAGAAATATGAGGACATGACTAGTCTGATATATTCAGCACTCGTCTTGGCCTTACTCATTTCACGGATCTCCTGCAATTCCCATTCCTAAGCTGACTGTCCAATAGCGGTCTCTAGGAGAGAAGTAAAGACCACCAGGCCCCCCAGCAGCATCAGAATGGGAATGGTAGAGGATTGGTGAGATTAGTATTGCTTTTTTTTTTACATTTTAAACCAATCTGAGCATTCTGTAAAAAAAAAAAAAATAGATCCAAGACACCCATACAACATCTTATGAAAAATGCGACCTCAAGCAATGTAATTACCCTTTCGCTGCAGCTACTACTTAGTGATCCAGGCTAATGGCTGTGATAGGATTTATATTCTTCAAAAATACATACATTTATGACTGCCTGACTTTGTGATGTTAAACATGAAGAGGAAGCTGTTACAGTTTAATTGTCATTATAAAGGAAGCATTATATTTAACAGATGAAATTGCTGGCTTAAAAACGAAGCGTTTAAGGCTATTATCTTATCTCCTGACGGACAAGCGACGCATCTCTCATCCAGATTACAAGCCATGCTTCAGCTACCCCATTACATTTTTAGCGGTCTCTGTGCTGACCAAAGAAATTAAAAAATGCCGTGTTCCAGTATGGTGATGACGGCGAGATGGCACACCACTAGAGGCCTAACTGTGCCGATTATTTATGACCCGGAGATGTCAGGAAGCATCGAGCTTGTGAGATTTGTATTTGACGCGTTTAATATGTACGGGATGTCACAGTTTAACAAATTACTTTCATGACTGAGTGGTAATTGTACCAGGGCTAGGGACGTCAACTTCTGCTGGAGGTCCATCCTTGCCAAGCTGTGCCAAAGGGAGCCGTTGGGTCATAGCCCATCCTAAAGTGTCACTACGGAGTTTGGAGCAGGCTCTCTGAGCCACAGCTTTCCCTTCTTTGTATTACATGTGGTGTTGTACTGAAACCTAGTTCAGAATTACTCCAAGTCTTCAGGACTTACTGTGTCTGATACACCACTACTCTTTACCGATCCTGCCAAAGGTCCACCGCAACTGTGCAGCGTGCACATTGCGGCACACACTGCGCAACAATTACAGTCCCTGAGCCGTGTGACATGCAGTTTCTATTTCAAGTCCATTTCTGAAGTGGAATGTCAACATTTTAAAAGAAAGTGCTAATACCCACTGGTGCAAAATGGGCACCCATGAGCAGTGATGGCCTGTGATGTTTCCCCTTTTCACTTCCATAGTGGGCCAAGGTATCATCGGAGCAACAAGATCCAACACAACACCATTACCTTTCTCAGATTCCAACTACCTCTCATGCATATTGCTTCACACGCAACCAGATATGCATTTTCCAAGTCACTAAGTGGCACACCCAGTTTTAGTCCGCCTGTTTTTTGAAGGGGAGTGTTACCTGTTAGACAAAACCATTTTGCAGAAACAGTATACCACTTCTTTATGGTTGCAAAGTAACTTGCAGTTGCACCTATATATCGATTGTCACGCTATTGAAGAGGGGCCTCAAACTGTCCCTGGAGCTGGTACCCTAACTATCCCTGTCTGGGGGGTACTCTTGAAGGTAAAGAGGCCCGAGTCTCCGACCTTATTATGCTCCAGTTAAACCGTCTTCTGTCTCCTCCCCCAACCCATGAGGCCTGGGACAGAAATGTAATGTAAACAAGACACAAAGACAAAAACAGGGATAACAGAAAACCTTATCATACAAAAGCACTGACCAACAATAGGGAGGAGGATAGGGGCAGGGAGGAGTAAACTAAATGGGACCAGGATATAAACACACATGTACTACAGCAAACCACAGGACACCTGTACAGCAACTCTACTCCAGCCACTTAGCTTTAGCACAAAGCATAGGAAGATGAAAAATACACCATCAGGGAAAGAAGGTCTGACCAGTTTATATAGGAAGAGGTAACGACCAGATCAGAAGCAGCTGAAATGGAGCTGCATGTTTCTGACAAGCATAGAAAGGATTATTAACCTCTTTAGCACCAGAAGAAACTAGATCAATTTAATATGGGGCACAAATCACACTATCTCTAAAGAAGACCCTCTAACTCCAGGTCTTCCAGGGGGACATGACAGCCTTGTGACTTCGATTCTCTTATATCAGGAGGAGGCTCACTACTTGGATTACTTACACTTGTCACTAAATTGTTCCATGAACTTGTAGGTAAGACAAGTTTATGTGCTACACCTCATGTTTAGGGCATTGGGCCCCTTTGCAGTCTAAGTCAGCCAGTCGTTCTCACCGGTCATGTCAAATTCCAGGTGCAGTTACATTGCAGTTGCTTTCAAAGTCTCTGATTTAACATGTCCATCCTTCTTGCAAGTCTCATGTCGGTTGGGTGCTTCCTTCTGCTGAAGCATTACGGCAGAAGCTTCCTTTATTACTAATCACTTTCTACTTCTACTTTCTCCCCCTGTAATGCCATTCTTCTGGCCACACTGTAGTTCACCACACTAGCACCATAACATCAGCCCCTCCGTCAACGCTTTGCATTGGACCAAACGTGGTGCTGATCTTCTCCTTCTGCAACTGACTGGTCTAAGTAAAAAAAACAAACAGGATATAGCTGCCGATTGCAGTAGGTTACCGGACAATACTTTAATGTAACAATGAGGAATATTGTACAGGAGCATTGTAACAGTAGAGTAACATAAATGATAAATAGTTACTTCACAATATACGGACTGCAATTCCTGGACTGGATGCGGGTCTCCCGACCTGAACTTACAACTTCACATGTGTCTGTTAGACTGTAAGTTTTGGTTGGGAGATCCACAGTCAGTCCAGACTTTGAGGTCCGGAAACGGAGCATGAAATACGCTTATGTGTACCAGACCTTTCTGTAAGGGGAGGACAAGCATGCTTTCCCCTTCAAAGGAGTCCTTTAGCAGGATTATCCCTCGTAAGCATCTATATGGGCATGTAAATCATAGGAAGCCAAATATAATGATACCTTGATATCTTTGATCCAATGTCTTATGCTGTAGAAATCCATGTTTTTCTTAATATGTAAACGAGATCCTCGGGGAGATCTATGTCCAACCCATAGATCTTAACAGCTCATTAACGTTTTAAGGAAAACGTGGATTTCTCTGGAATAAAACATCGGATCACAGATATCAAGGTATCATTTTATTTAACTTTCTATGACTTACATGCTCACGTAGACGGCTTAGGAGGCTTGATCGTAATGACAAATTCCCTTTAAAATCCCGCCAATGGCTAGAATGGAGGGTCCCGATACTCTCATTCCTTCTTACTCTTTAATTAATCACCTCCGAAATGTTGTTCATGTTTGGTAGTAAGTGTCATCAAGAATATCAAGAAAAATGACAGTCTCTCCTCTCTCCCTGTCTTATATATAATGTATATATTAGATGCGGTTTGATTTTGGATAAGGTATTTTTCACTGTTGAAGACTGATTTCTTTTGGGATGTCTTTTGGTCTGGGAAAACGGTGTATATTTTATAACCGTTTCAGGCATTTAATTAAATTGGCTCATGATCAGCTATGGAGGTATTCCGAAGCTTTGTGTTAATTGCTGATTGGCACATTAGTAGGCATGAATTGCTAGCACTGGCCCAGAGAGATTTGGGGAAACCATTTCACATCTGTCTTTGTAGTTAGTAAATAAGGGCATGCTTGTAAGTCGCTATGAAAGGCCAGTGAGTAGAGGGTGCTGGGGGACAGGAATTGCCTGGGTGGATTTTGTCAACAAGAATTATGCATCTTATTTTTAATACGGCTCATTAAATGCCCCATAAATTGCAGACCAATGAAAGCAGAAGTGTTTTGGTCCAACATGCAGTGTAAAGGAACATTGTGCACCATATTTTAAGGGCACAACCACATGATTTTGCAATATTATCTGCACATTAAATGGATACACTAGACCCAATGAAGCTGGTGTACTTACTTTGAAAATCCATGTCAACATGGCGGCCTGTTCCTTTGTTTGTTATTCATTTTCTTGTCTGATATTAAAGCTAGATTCATACAATGCTCCTTTTAATGTTTGGCATGAAAACTTTCAAAATGGAATATACAACCATTTTGACATGGATTTTTCACCAGTCTCATTAGGCCTAAGGGATCTATTTAATTATGCATGCAGTTCTTGTTGTGAAATTCGGTGATGGATTCAGGGAATTTGTCACCAGGTTTATGCGTTAAAATATGAGATGGGCTGTAGGTAGCAACTACCGGCCTGTTAGTTCTTAGACACATTGTAAAAAAATTATGTAGTTCGGGATACCCCCTTTAATTATTGCCTAGTGCAAAAATCATTCTCTAAAACACTGTACAATCTGGTGACACAAGGTGCTCATGAGTCCTCTCCTGAGTCCCACCTGACCATTCGAGTAGGGCTACCTTGCTGACCAGTCCAGCCTATATCAGCATTTCTGTCTTGTTTATAGGTTCCAGATCCGCAGTGTAATTATATTTGGCAAGAAAGTGCCTAATGTTTAATTGATCTGGTCTGCTCATAGACAGCGCATGCACTGTAAATCCCCTGTTTCCCATCCACGTTCTTTTTCTAAAGTTGATTGGGACTTGTTTGCTGCCTTTATACGCAGGCTAATGAGTGCTGATGGATACAGAATTAAAGGGCATCTGTCAGTGGGATCAACCCTCCTAAACCATCTATATGGCATGTAGGTCATAGGAAGCTGAATAACATGACACCTTGATATCTGTGATCCGATGTCTTATTCCAGAGAAATCCGTATTTTTCTTAATATGTAAATGAGCTGTTAAGATCTATGGGCCGGACATAGATCTCCCTAAGAATCTGCCTCCAGAGCTTAGGTTTTCTTATATGTCAGTTTTTATGTATATGAAAATGTGGATTTCTCTGACATAAGATGTGGGATCGCAGATATCAAGGGTATCATTTTGTTTAGCTTCCTATGACCTACATGCTCATATAGATGGCTTAGGAGGGCCGATCCCACTGACAGATTCCCTTTAACACAATCGTTCTGTCGCCTAAAGGTACCGTCACACTGAGCAACTTTACAACGAGAACGACAACGATCCGTGACGTTGCAGCGTCCTGGATAGCGATCACGTTGTGTTTGACACGAAGCATCGATCAGGATCCTGCTGTGCCATCGCTGGTCAGAGCTAGAAGTCCAGAACTTTATTTCGTCGTCAGGTCGGCGTGTATCGTTGTGTTTGACATCAAAAGCAACGACGCCAGCAATGTTTTACATGGGTAAATCACACATATAAATAGTCTTTATTCACAAAATACAAAGTATTACAATCATAAAAACTTGATAATCTTTGGACGACAATGGTACACAGTGAAAAAATGGTGACGATCACCCCAACAAGTCGCCACTGTACAAAAAGACGTGCAGACCGGATAACACAGGCTACCATATAAAAAGGACACACACATATAGGTGAACACATCCACAAAGAATGCTTGCTGAAACGTGATATGTACTTGTGTTGTAAATCCTAGTATATATGCGGTGGAATGCCAGTGTAAAAATACACTAAAAAATACACTAAAATATACCACAATGGGTTAATATTATAAGGCACCACAGCCAACTAGATCACAATGTGACAGCACACTGGCAAGACAGCAGCACTATATGTGCATAAAAGTTAATATGCCCCATGTGTGTGCCTCTGCCCCATGGTCAGATATGACCAACTATCCCATAATAAAGCTGCCAGATATATCCCAGGGCAAATGGCCATAGGCACAGTTATAAATTACCTGCAAAAGGGGGGCACTTGGAAATAGCCAGGTCCGGTCCACACGTCCGCCCGACGCGCGTTTCGGAGCGGAAGCTCCTTCGTCAGGGAGCGTGTCGGCTAGCTCTAATGACGGGGTATTAATACAGAGAGGCTGCTGATTGCTGGGACGACTACCGGAAGTGACGCAGGCGCCGCTATGGCAACCTGCAACTCCAGGCGGCGGCGTCATGCAAAGACGTCGCCATAACCATGGCAACCGTCCATGCATAATGACGCCACAGGCCACCCAGGGTAGCAGGGCCAAGCGCGCATGCGTACAGGCGGCGCCGCAGCAATCAAACAACCCCAGAACAAAAACTACAATACTGGTAATAGCGGTACCCTCAGGACAGGGACTGAACAACAACGCAAAAAAATAAATACACAAAGGGACAGAGGGAAGGAGGGGGAAAAGAAATAAGACGACCCCACTAAAACACTCAACAAAATATAAGGCCGAAACCACCGACCCTCAATGCCCCTCACCATAAAGGGACATACCATACGTGATCCCTGGATGGTACTAGATTACCACATAGCGAGCCCCCCTAACAAAGGGGGAAACCCACAAAGCTATACCCCGCAAGTAATGGGTACCAAGGTTCCACCACTACTAATGCCGTACATAGTTCCTTGGTGATAACACCCCTCTCCGTGCCTTTACGAAGGATCTCCCTGAGTTGCGAGCAGTAGGCGGACAAGGGGTTATAGGTCAACTTTTTGTAACATGTAGAGTTTAATAGTTGACGCATGGCCTCCTTCTCATACATTACCTTCGGCCATAACACAATGTTACCCCCCTTGTCCGCCGGCTTAATCACAACGTCAGGGAGATCCTTGAGCTGTTTGAGACGTAGTCTCTCCTGTCTTGTCAGGTTATCATTTTTGATGGATTGGGGAATCTTAATTAACTCCTCACTAGCCACTTTCACGAACGTATCGATGACACTGCAACTAGATAAAGGAGGGAACTTCTTAGATCGCACCCGAATGGCTGGTGGAATCCTACCTCCTTCCTCTGCCTGATGTTACCTGGACAGCTCTATTAGTTTCACGCCTTTTCTGTGATCTAGGTCTAGGTACGGTTGGTGGCGGTTTTTCGCATGGAGTTGTTTCTGTACTTGCTTTTAACTTTTTATCATTTTATTTCTAGACACGTAATAGATCCTGTTATGTTGAATGACTCTGTAATGGGGTTCAAGGTCTTCTTTCTTGGATACTGTAGGAGGATTCATGAAGATGGAGATCTGATGAGTATCGTTGTCCTACATAACTGTTTCATGTCCATTGTATGATACGTGTATTTTTGCTGGTTATTTACATGTTTTTGTCATTTTGTATCTTTTATACTTAGTCCTTGGTACCCATTACTTGCGAGGTATAGCTTTGTGGGTTTCCCCCTTTTTTAGGGGGGCTCGCTATGTGGTAATCTAGTACCATCCAGGGATCACGTATGGTATGTCCCTTTATGGTGAGGGGCATTGAGGGTCGGTGGTTTCGGCCTTATATTTTGTTGAGTGTTTTAGTGGGGTCGTCTTATTTCTTTTCCCCCTCCTTCCCTCTGTCCCTTTGTGTATTTATTTTTTTGCGTTGTTGTTCCGTCCCTGTCCTGAGGGTACCGCTATTACCAGTATTGTAGTTTTTGTTCTGGGGTTGTTTGATTGCTGCGGCGCCGCCTGTACGCATGTGCACTTGGCCCTGCTACCCTGGGCAGCCTGTGGCGTCATTATGCATGGGCGGTTGCCATCGTTATGGCGACGTCTTTGCATGACGCCGCCGCCTGGAGTTGCAGGTTGCCATAGCGGCGCCTGCGTCACTTCCGGTAGTCGTCCCAGCAATCAGCAGCCTCTCTGTATTAATACCCCGTCATTAGAGCTAGCCGACACGCTCCCTGACGAAGGAGCTTCCGCTCCGAAACGCGCGTCGGGCGGACGTGTGGACCGGACCTGGCTATTTCCAAGTGCCCCCCTTTTGCAGGTGATTTATAACTGTGCCTATGGCCGTTTGCCCTGGGATATATCTGGCAGCTTTATTATGGGATAGTTGGTCATATCTGACCATGGGGCAGAGGCACACACGGGGCATATTAACTTTTATGCACATATAGTGCTGCTGTCTTGCCAGTGTGCTGTCACATTGTGATCTAGTTGGCTGTGGTGCCTTATAATATTAACCCATTGTGGTATATTTTAGTGTACTTTTTAGTGTATTTTTACACTGGCATTCCACCGCATATATACTAGGATTTACAACACAAGTACATATCACGTTTCAGCAAGCATTCTTTGTGGATGTGTTCACCTATATGTGTGTGTCCTTTTTATATGGTAGCCTGTGTTATCCGGTCTGCACGTCTTTTTGTACAGTGGCGACTTGGGGTGATCGTCACCATTTTTTCACTGTGTACCATTGTCGTCCAAAGATTATCAAGTTTTTATGATTGTAATACTTTGTATTTTGTGAATAAAGACTATTTATATGTGTGATTTACCCAGTATTGGTCGTTTCTCTTGTGGTTTCCACACCTCCTTCTACATCTGGTTTTCTACGACTGGGTTGTGATTGTGTCCATCATACAGCAACAGAGATATATATATATATTAGAGATTTACGGAATGTTGCTATTTAATACCTTTACTATTTTACAATGTTTTACATGGAGCTAACAACCAGCGAGAACGAGAAGCGAGTCGCCGTTACGTCACTGGATTGCTCCTGCATCGTTCTGGAGTTGCTGTGTTTGACGTCTCTACAGCGACCTAAACAGCGACGCTGCAGCGATCGGCTCGTCGTCTATATTTAGCTGCAGCGTCGCTGAGTGTGACGGTACCTTTACTCTATCATGTTATCGGCAGCTCATCTCCTGTTTACTTGGTGATGCGCTGCTGATAGTGATTCTATTTAAGGCGGCATGAATGATCCAATCAAGCGACGTACAAGCCTTTTACACATTTCTTGTCTTACTGCTGGCACGTTTACACACAAGCCGATAATATCATTCACTAATTGTCGGCTCATCTAAATGCACCTTTAACCTAAAGGTACCTTCACACTGAGCAACTTTCCAACGAGAACGACAACGATCCGTGACGTTGCAGCGTCCTGGATAGCGATCACGTTGTGTTTGACACGCAGCAGCGATCAGGATCCCGCTGTGCCATCGCTGGTCATCGCTGAAAGTCCGGAACTTTATTTCGTCGTCAGGTCGGCGTGTATCGTCATGTTTGACAGCAAAAGCAACGATGCCAGCAACGTTTTACATGGAGCAACAACCAGCAAGAACGATAAGTACATCACTGGATCGCTCCTGCATTGTTCAGCTGTTGCCGGTGTTTGACGTCTCCTAGCGACCTAAACAGCGACGCTCCAGCGATCGGCATCGTTGTCTATATCGCTGCAGCGTCGCTTAATGTGACGGTACCTTAAGTTCCAGAAACTGTTGCCTGGACTGTAAAGAATCCCTCCCCTGCTGTGGAGGGACAATGGTGGCATTTTCATCTCTGACTTCCTCCAGGAAGTAAACTGATTATATGTAAATATAGCACAAAACAAATCCACTAAAAGACAATCAATTATGATAAAATAATACACTTTCAAAAGAAATAAATAGAAACACTGACGCGCTCGTTAATAAGCCGCATTCATTCTTGTGATCCTATCCCTTTAAGACTTTCATCTTCAGTATTTAATAAGTATTTCCAGCTGAGCCAGACACACATATTAATGACGAGATTGTGGAGAGCGAGGGGGCTCATTTCTTGCAGCCAAGCAACTTTTGGTTAGCAATATTCTTCCAGTGCATAATGGACATACAGCTTAAAATACTCATTTATTGCACTCATCAAATGTCAGCTCCCAGTCTACTTGTTTTCAAAGCTGTCGGCAGAAAAGCAATCAATCTAACATATACATATGCAAGCGCACATGTGCCTGGAGCATAGATCGGTGCAAGCCAAGGAGTGTTGCTAGACTACATCTCCCATGATACCCAACCAACCAATGGTCTTGGGAAATGTAGTCCTTTAGTAGCCTTTGCCTCATGCTTTATTCATCCGTATTATCGTGAATATATGGCCTAATGGATACTTTAATCTGAGGGTGAATGATGCAGGAAAGCTCCAAACCAATGTCATCATGTATGCAAAGCTGGTATATATTTGACACTATTTTATGTAGTGATATTTACTAGTTACAGTATATGTAACAATTTATAACAAAGTGTTCTTGGGGATTTGATATTTTATACTGTAGTCTTTATTATTATGCTTTATTTATATAGCGCCATCATATACCGCAGTGCTTTACAGATATTATCATCACTGTCCCCAATGGGGCTCACAATCTAGATTCCCTATCAGTATGTCTTTGGAATGTGGGAGGAAACCGGAGAACCCAGAGGAAACCCACGCAAACACAGGGAGAACATACAAACTCCTTGCAGATGTTGTCCTTGGTGGGACTAGGACCCAGGACCCCAGCGCTCTTCTATATAGCTTTCCATTGAACTGCTGTGCAGTAGTAGAGGTGCCATTTATAGAAATCTTATAATAATAATCTTTATTTTTATATAGCGCTAACATATTCCGCAGCGCTTTACAGGTTGCACACCTTGTTGCTGTCCCCTTTGGGGCTCACAATCTAATCTTATGGCCTGACTCACACAGTACTTGTGGTGCCCCCCGGCACTTCTTACTAGTCATCATCTTTTAGTCAATTAGAGTCCGAGTCCTGGAAAAAGCATTTGATTATAGTCTTCAAGTAATAACAGGTTATTTCATTTACTGTACAACACTCACTATATTCTCCCTCCCCAGAGTCCCGGGTCATCCAGTAACAAAAAAAAAAAAGTCTACAATAATCAATACTTATGATTTATGTCTTGTTTGTACAATGGACTATTGGAAGACTCACTAAGGCGATAACCTTGTTGTTAAAGAGCCTCCGTTCTACAACCATTACACGGTCAGCGGAGAGAGGTTTCCCCCCAAACATAATAGGTAGATGCTGATGGGAACATTAACGTAAACTCTGTGAATTCTGCTGTAATAACAGAAAGTTTGAAGGCCAAGCAGCCATAAGTGACTAACACTGTTCTTCTCCATATGGTGTTTACGCCCGTCTATGCTCATCTGGCTGCACCTCCTTCTGGGTTTCTTCTTGTATGTGTGATCAAGTATAACAGCACAAGCGGAGAGAAAAGCTTATGAGAATACGTTGGCTGACTATCTAATGTGTATGGGGGCCTCGTAACTCTTCTTTTTATGCAGATATTGTAGAAGACTTGAGACATGTTAAATGTCAGGGTCCAATCCTTTTGTTCTCAAGGTGTCTGGCAGCAGCTTAAAGGCTTTGTTCACCTTCACGCAATTGTTTTTATTGTCCGTTTGCTTCTTAAATACAAAGTTAATCAACTTGCTAATTAGTCTTCATTAAAATTTTCTACCATTTTGATCTAGCATAGCGTCTGTACTGTAAGTCCTTTATCTTACTGAGTGATATGAAAAAATGTTATTAATCCATCGGTTCCTGGTTCTGATGTCTCTGTTGTCTCCCTCCCTTCTCTTACTGATAGAGATAGCAGCAGGGAGGGAGATGGGGTTGCACACAGATTTCCACAGGAGAGAAATGGTGACGGTATACAGCCTTATCTGACTCCTCGCTCTTCTTTGATCCATGCCGTATCGCCGTGCCCCGTTCGGACTGTTGCTTCTTGGTCTATGTAAAGGTTCCTAATGAGGAGGATCAGACCCCTATCCTTCATGGTAAAGTTTCTGGTGATCAACACTGTCGAAGTCTTTGCTGTGGTTGATGAAGCAAAGATAAATCTCCTTGTTGTACTCTTTGGCCTTTTCCATTAGCCATCTAATGTTGCTCTGCCTTTTCTGAATCTTGCTTGTTTCTCCGGTAGCTCTTTTACCGCATACACGTATGTAATGTACAATTACAGGCGATTTAATTGTTTCACTTTAATACAACTTTCACAATAAAAACTCAATCACAGGGACGTGTACGAAGTATGCTGCTTGGAGGATTTGTCATTTTACTTTTGGTAAGTGAGAAAATATTATGGATTTCTAAAGTCAAATATTAAAGAAAGTCATCTTAACCCCTCTGTGACCTTAGACGTACTATCCCGTCGAGGTGCCCTGGGCTTATCTGACCCTGGACGGGATAGTACGTCATAGCGATCGGCAGCGCTCACGGGGGGAGCGCCGCCGATCGCGGCCGGGTGTCAGCTGCTTATCGAAGCTGACATCTGGCACTATGTGCCAGGAGCGGTCACGGACCGCCCCCGGCACATTAACCCCTGGCACACCGCGATCAAAGATGATCGCGATGTGCCGGCGGTGCAGGGAAGCACCGCGCAGGGAGGGGGCTCCCTGCGGGCTTCCCTGAGCCCCCCGCAGCAACGCGATGTGATCGCGTTGCTGCGAGGGTCTCCTCACCTCCCTCCCTGCTCGAGCCCCGGATCCAAGATGGCCGCGGATCCGGGTCCTGCAGGGAGGGAGGTGGCTTCACAGAGCCTGCTTAGAGCAGGCACTGTGAAGGCTGCAGCGCTGCATGTCAGATCAGTGATCTGACAGAGTGCTGTGCAAACTGTCAGATCACTGATCTGTGATGTCCCCCCCTGGGACAAAGTAAAAAAGTAAAAAAAAAATTTTCCAAATGTGTAAAAAAAATAAAAAAAAATATTCCAAAATAATGAAAAAAAAAAATATATTATTCCCATAAATACATTTCTTCATCTAAATAAAAAAAAAAAACCAATAAAAGTACACATATTTAGTATCGCCGCGTCCGTAACGACCCGACCTATAAAACTGTCCCACTAGTTAACCCCTTCAGTAAACACCGTAAGAAAAAAAAAAAAAAACGAGGCAAAAAACAACGCTTTATTATCATACCGCCGAACAAAAAGTGGAATAACACGCGATTAAAAGGACAGATATAAATAACCATGGTACCGCTGAAAGCGTCATATTGTCCCGCAAAAAACGAGCCGCCATACAGCATCATCAGCAAAAAAATAAAAAAGTTATAGTCCTGAGAATAAAGCGATGCAAAAATAATTATTTTTTCTGTAAAATAGTTTTTATCGTATAAAAGCACCAAACCATAAAAAAATGATATAAATGAGGTATCGCTGTAATCGTACTGACCCGAAGAATAAAACTGATTTATCAATTTTACCAAACGCGGAACGGTATAAACGCCTCCCCCAATAGAAATTCATGAATAGCTGGCTTTTGGTCATTCTTCCTCACAAAAATCGGAATAAAAAGCGATAAAAAAATGTCACGTGCCCAAAAATGTTTTCAATAAAAACGTCAACTCGTCCCGCAAAAAACAAGACCTCACATGACTCTGTGGACCAAAATATGGAAAAATTATAGCTCTCAAAATGTGGTATTGCAAAAAATATTTTTTGCAATAAAAAGGGTCTTTCAGTGTGTGACGGCTGCCAATCATAAAAATCCGCTAAAAAACTCGCTATAAAAGTAAATCAAACCCCCCTTCATCACCCCCTTAGTTAGGGAAAAATAAAAAAAAATGTATTTATTTCCATTTTCCCATTAGGGCTAGGGTTAGGGCTAGGGTTAGGGCTAGGGCTAGGGTTAGGGCTAGGGTTAGGGCTAGGGTTAGGGCTAGGGTTAGGGCTAGGGTTAGGGCTAGGGTTAGGGCTAGGGTTAGGGTTAGGGCTAGGGTTAGGGTTAGGGTTAGGGCTAGGGTTAGGGCTAGGGTTAGGGCTAGGGTTAGGGTTAGGGCTAGGGTTAGGGCTAGGGTTAGGGCTAGGGTTAGGGTTGGGGCTACAGTTAGGGTTGGGGCTAAAGTTAGGGTTTAGATTACATTTACAGTTGGGAATAGGGTTGGGATTAGGGTTAGGGGTGTGTCAGGGTTAGAGGTGTGGTTAGGGTTACCGTTGGAATTAGGGTTAGGGGTGTGTTTAGATTAGGGTTTCAGTTATAATTGGGGGGTTTCCACTGTTTCGGCACATCAGGGGCTCTCCAAACACGACATGGCGTCCGATCTTAATTCCAGCCAATTCTGCGTTGAAAAAGTAAAACAGTGCTCCTTCCCTTCCGAGCTCTCCTGTGTGCCCAAACAGGGGTTTACCCCAACATATGGGGTATCAGCGTACTCAGGACAAATTGGACAACAACTTTTGTGGACCAATTTCTCCTGTTACCCTTGGGAAAATACAAAACTGGGGGCTAAAAAATAATTTTTGTGGGAAAACAAAAAGATTTTTTATTTTCACGGCTCTGCGTTATAAACTGTAGTGAAACACTTGGGGGTTCAAAGTTCTCACAACACATCTAGATAAGTTCATTGAGGGGTCTAGTTTCCAATATGGGGTCACTTGTGGGGGGTTTCTACTGTTTAGGTACATTAGGGGCTCTGCAAACGCAATGTGACGCCTGCAGACCAATCCATCTAAGTCTGCATTCCAAATGATGCTCCTTCCCTTCCGAGCTCTCCCATGCGCCCAAACAGTGGTTTACTGCCACATATGGGGTATCAGCGTACTCGAGACAAATTGGACAACAACTTTTGAGGTCCAATTTCTTCTCTTACCCTTGGAAAAATAAAAAATTGGGGGCAAAAATATAATTTTTGTGAAAAAATATGATTTTTTATTTTTACGGTTCTGCATTATAAACTTCTGTGAAGCACTTGGTGGGTCAAAGTGCTCACCACACCTCTAGATAAGTTCCTTAGGGGGTCTACTTTCCAAAATGGTGTCACTTGTGGGGCGTTTCAATGTTTAGGCACATCAGTGGCTCTCCAAACGCAACATGGCGTCCCATCTCAATTTCTGTCAATTTTGCATTGAAAAGTCAAACTGCGCGCCTTCCCTTCCGAGCTCTCCCATGCGCCCAAACAGTGGTTTACTGCCACATATGGGGTATCAGCGTACTCAGGACAAATTGGACAACAACTTTTGAGGTCCAATTTCTTCTCTTACCCTTGGAAAAAAAAAAATTGGGGGCAAAAATATAATTTTTGTGAAAAAATATGATTTTTTATTTTTACGGTTCTGCATTATAAACTTCTGTGAAGCACTTGGTGGGTCAAAGTGCTCACCACACATCCAGATAAGCTCCTTAGGGGGTCTACTTTCCAAAATGGTGTCACTTGTGGGGGGTTTCAATGTTTAGGCACATCAGTGGCTCTCCAAACGCAACATGGCGTCCCATCTCAATTCCTGTCAATTTTGCATTGAAAAGTCAAAAAGCGCTCCTTCCCTTCCGAGCTCTCCCATGCGCCCAAACAGTGGTTTACTGCCACATATGGGGTATCAGCGTACTCAGGACAAATTGGACAACAACTTTTTGGGTCCAATTTCTCCTGTTACCCTTGGTAAAATAAAACAAATTGGAGCTGAAGTAAATTTTTTGTGTAAAAAAGTTAAATGTTCATTTTTATTTAAACATTCCAAAAATTCCCATTAAACACCTGAAGGGTTAATAAACTTCTTGAATGTGGTTTTGAGCACCTTGAGGGGTGCAGTTTTTAGAATGGTGTCACACTTGGGCATTTTCTATCATATAGACCCCTCAAAATGACTTCAAATGAGACGTGGTCCCTAAAAAAAATGGTGTTGTAAAAATGAGAAATTGCTGGTCAACTTTTAACCCTTATAACTCCCTAACAAAAAAAAAAATTGGTTCCAAAATTATGCTGATGTAAAGGAGACATGTGGGAAATGTTACTTATTAAGTATTTTGTGTGACATATCTCTGTGATTTAATTGCATAAAAATTCAAAGTTTGAAAATTGCGAAATTTTCAAAATTTTCGCCAAATTTCCGTTTTTTTCACAAATAAACGCAGGTACTATCAAATAAATTTTACCACTATCATGAAGTACAATATGTCACGAGAAAACAATGTCAGAATCACCAGGATCCGTTGAAGCGTTTCGGAGTTATAACCTCATAAAGGGACAGTGGTCAGAATTGTAAAAATTGGCCTGGTCATTAACGTGCAAACCACCCTTGGGGGTAAAGGGGTTAAGCAGCAGACAGCACTGCCTACATGATGAGAAAGTGAGCGTTTTAAGACAGGAAAACAAATTACAGTCAATTTCAGTTATATGTGCTGAATGCTGTATGTCTATCCTGTTCTGTGTCAACACCAGGGAAATGTTACAATTATATGAGTCACAGAGACGGGCAGAGATTATCACAGTCAGTGTGCGTCGTCAATGCATGATTTCATGCCGATTTCTTTACCTGAATGAGGCCAGATTGCTGAGATCACCCATATACACTGGTCTGGTCAGATTTATGGAATATGATCACTATATGGAGAAAAGTTTTGGGACACACATCTTAATCATTAAATTCATTTTTTTTTTCATTCAGTAACAATGCCCCCATGTATAACATCCGGCCCTTCACCACGCCGTCTGCCTTTACTAACATTTGTGATACAATGGCTGAAGGCATAAAAGTCACCAACGCTCTGCTGATTCCATAACTGCAGAGTCCAAACCTCCTGTAGTATTAACATCAGCACAACAAATGTGCCTGCACAGGGAAATTCATTGCTTGGGTTTCCATGGTCGAGCAGCTGCATGCAGCCTTACATCACCAAGCACAGTGCTAAGCAATAGATGGAGTAGCGTAAAGCCACTGGACTCTGGAGCAGTGGCAACTTGTTCTGTGGAGTGACAAATTACACTTCTGTGGCATCTGATGGACGAGTCTGGATTTGACGTATGTGAGGAGAATGCTACTTACCTAACTACATTGTGCCATCTGTAAAGTTTGGTGTAGGAGGGATAATGCTATACGCTTGCTTTTTCACGGGTGAGCCTAGGCCCCTTAAGCTGCATTTGAATGGAAAGATCGGTGGTGAAATAATCTTTTGTGCAGCACAAAAGATAATCATTTTTTGGTGTTGCAATGTCCTGTGTAAACAGGACTTGCCCTGCAAAGCACCATAGCAATATGTGTGTACTGAGCAGTCTATTACAGATAGTTCAGTGGTCATCATTCAACGCAGCCTGCCTGTGTACACAGGCTATTAAAAAAACATTCGGTAAAGGTTTAACGATCGGTTAGTTTCAGGGGTGGATTAAGGGTAGCCAGGGCCCCGGGCTGTTCACACACTGTGGGCCCCCGGGGGTCATGTGACGGGGGTCATGTGACGGGGGTCATGTGACGGGGGTCATGATATACCCGAACCAGATTATACCAGAAAAATGGCCGGGCCCTACTCTACTGTAACCTATTAAATATTTGTTAAAATCTGCAATACAATTTAGGTATAGCTTGACCAATAATATCACATACAAGGAACAAATACCACCGCACCATGACCAGACCACAAATTACAACCACAGTGATCGAATAATATCACATACAAGGAACAAATACCACCGCACCATGTCAAGACCACATATTACCACTTGGTGACCAAATAGCACATACAAGGGACAAATACCACAACACCATTTCCAGACCACATATTACCACCACATAGTGACTTAATGCTACAATACTGATCAGTAATAAAAAAAAACACCACAATACTATCACCATAAGTGCCAGTATTCACAGGAGATCTGTACTTAGTATGCAGTGTCTGTGTAGAGGTAATACTGAGATCACTGGTGACATTATACACAGGACCTCTATATAGTATACAGTGTATAGTGTCAGTGTATAGGTAACACTGACTCACCAGTGACGTCTCTAGGTGAAGTCCTTCATCTTTCATCCAGCACAGACCGCCATCATTCCTTCCAGCCAGGACTCGTTTCTGCAGGAAATAACAGTTATCTCGAGCTCCGCTTGCAGAACACATTACTTAATTTTTCACAACTTCTACATTACACCACATGAAGAAAAAAAGGTGATATAGTGTCACTCTGCACAATAACAGGACCGCCCCCCCATTTAAAACAGTATACTCAAAAAATAAAATAAATACATCACTGTAGTAACAATATCCCTTAATTAGCCCCTATGGTAATAATATTCCCCACCCTGGCTCCGTTTATCTCATTCCTGGCTCCAGCCATATGTTCTCCCATCCTGCACCCATGAGTATCCATTCTACCCCATATGATCTCCCCATCCTGCCCCATCTGTCTCCATCGTATCCATCCTGCCCCATGATCCAATCCTGCCCCATGTCTCCAATCATGCCCCGTGCCTACATTCTGCCCATGCCTCCAGTCCTGCCCCCAGTGTGTCCAGCAATCTGCCCCAGTGTCTCCAGCATTGCCCCAGTGTGTCCAGCAATCATCTGCCCCAGTGTATCCAGCATTGCCCCAGTGTGTCCAGCAATCATCTGCCCCCAGTGTGTCCTCCAGCAATCTGCCCCCAGTGTGTCCTCCAGCAATCTGCCCCCAGTGTGTCCTCCAGCAATCTGCCCCCAGTGTGTCCTCCAGCAATCTGCCCCCAGTGTGTCCTCCAGCAATCTGCCCCCAGTGTGTCCTCCAGCAATCTGCCCCACTGTCTCCAGCAATCTGCCCCAATGTCTCCAGCAATCTGCCCCACTGTCTCCAGCAATCTGCCCCACTGTCTCCAGCAATCTGCCTCCAGTGCGTCCTCCAGCCATCTGCCCCCAGTGTGCGTCCTCCAGCCATCTGCCCCCAGTGTGCGTCCTCCAGCCATCTGCCCCCAGTGTGCGTCCTCCAGCCATCTGCCCCCAGTGTGCGTCCTCCAGCCATCTGCCCCCAGTGTGCGTCCTCCAGCCATCTGCCCCCAGTGTGCGTCCTCCAGCCATCTGCCCCCAGTGTGCGTCCTCCAGCCATCTGCCCCCAGTGTGCGTCCTCCAGCCATCTGCCCCCAGTGTGCGTCCTCTAGCCATCTGCCCCCAGTGTGCGTCCTCCAGCCATCTGCCCCCAGTGTGCGTCCTCCAGCCATCTGCCCCCAGTGTGCGTCCTCCAGCCATCTGCCCCCAGTGTGCGTCCTCCAGCCATCTGCCCCCAGTGTGCGTCCTCCAGCCATCTGCCCCCAGTGTGCGTCCTCCAGCCATCTGCCCCCAGTGTGCGTCCTCCAGCCATCTGCCCCCAGTGTGCATCCTCCAGCCATCTGCCCCCAGTGTGCGTCCTCCAGCCATCTGCCCCCAGTGTGCGTCCTCCAGCCATCTGCCCCCAGTGTGCGTCCTCCAGCCATCTGCCCCCAGTGTGCGTCCTCCAGCCATCTGCCCCCAGTGTGCGTCCTCCAGCCATCTGCCCCCAGTGTGCGTCCTCCAGCCATCTGCCCCCAGTGTGCGTCCTCCAGCCATCTGCCCCCAGTGTGCGTCCTCCAGCCATCTGCCCCCAGTGTGCGTCCTCCAGCCATCTGCCCCCAGTGTGCGTCCTCCAGCCATCTGCCCCCAGTGTGCGTCCTCCAGCCATCTGCCCCCAGTGTGCGTCCTCCAGCCATCTGCCCCCAGTGTTCGTCCTCCAGCCATCTGCCCCCAGTGTGCGTCCTCCAGCCATCTGCCCCCAGTGTGCGTCCTCCAGCCATCTGCCCCCAGTGTGCGTCCTCCAGCCATCTGCCCTCAGTGTGCGTCCTCCAGCCATCTGCCCCCAGTGTCCGTCCTCCAGCCATCTGCCCCCAGTGTGCGTCCTCCAGCCATCTGCCCCCAGTGTGCGTCCTCCAGCCATCTGCACCCAGTGTGCGTCCTCCAGCCATCTGCCCTCAGTGTCCGTCCTCCAGCCATCTGCCCCCAGTGTGCGTCCTCCAGCCATCTGCCCCCAGTGTGCGTCCTCCAGCCATCTGCCCTCAGTGTGCGTCCTCCAGCCATCTGCCCTCAGTGTCCGTCCTCCAGCCATCTGCCCCCAGTGTGTCCTCCAGCCATCTGCCCTCAGTGTGTCCTCCAGCCATCTGCCCCCAGTGTGCGTCCTCCAGCCATCTGCCCCCAGTGTCCGTCCTCCAGCCATCTGCCCCCAGTGTGTCCTCCAGCCATCTGCCCCCAGTGTGTCCTCCAGCCATCTGCCCCCAGTGTGTCCTCCAGCCATCTGCCCCCAGTGTGCGTCCTCCAGCCATCTGCCCTCAGTGTGTGTCCGCCGTTATAATAAAAAAAAAAAAAAAAAAAAAAAACACTCCTCACCTGTCCTCGCTCCAGCGCCGCGGTGAGCTCCCTCCAACAGAGCACACTCGCCGGCGACTGACAATGACGTCAGACGCCGGCGACGTGTGCGCGCGGCCGACATCAGCCGCCAGCCTCCAATTGGCTGGCGGCTGGTGTTAACTATTGACGTGCGGGCGCGCGCCCGCACATCAATAGGAAACCGCCGCAGCGCCGGAAGGGGCCCGGTGAGCAGATGAGAGGGGGCCCGATGCGGGCCCCCTCTCTCTGCCCACCGGTTACGGCAGGAGCACATAAATGCCGGCGGCGGCATTCACAGATGATTAGCAGAGGGTCAATCTCTGCGGTAGCCCAGGGCCCCCCCAGACCACAGGGCCCTGGGCTACCGCCCATATTGACCCTCTGATAATCCGCCCCTGGTTAGTTTCGCTAGTCGGTGCGTGTAAACAGTCCCTTAGCTCCAATGAATGGAAATCTTAATTCTTCAGCAAACCAAGAAATTTGGGACAATTTTATGCTTCTGACTTCGTGAGAACAGTTTGGGGAAGACAATTTTCTGTTCTAGCATGACTGTTCCCCAGTGCACAAAGCAGTTGCTGGATTTTTCCACTATTTCTTCCATAAAGGCATGGTTGAAGAAGTTTGTTGTGGATGAACATGATCAACCAGACAGAGCCCGGACCTCAACCTCATACAACACCTTTGGGATGAACTAGAGCAAAGACTGAGAGCCCAGCCTTCACATCCAACAATACCTCACAAAGCTCTTCTGGATAAACAAGCAAAAAATCCCACACACACACCTAAAAATGTTTCTACAAAGCCATCTAAGAGTGAAAGAGTTACAGCTACAAAATGGGGACAGTGAAGCATGGTGGGGGCTCCATCATGCTTACAGTGAAGCATGGTGGGGGCTACATCATGCTTACAGTGAAGCATGGTGGGGGCTCAGTGATGCCTTTAGTGAAGCATTGCAGTGGCTCGGGGATGCTCTGTGCCATTATGAATGGGTTAAGATTCCTCAGAAATGTTGCCAGAAGCTGGTTTTCGGACGTGGATCACATTTGCATCAGGTCATAACATTCAAAGGTGGTCGGCTAAGTACTGAAGGTGCTAGTCCTGAAGGGGATGACTAATTCTGAGACTGCAATCATTATTAAAAGTGTCATTTTGTAAATTTGGAGAAACCTCTTGTGATATTAATTGTGTTGAACTATTTAGATTGTTCTTGTTTGATTGTTTTTTCTTTGCAAACAGCAAAAAGTTTGTAAATTTTGCTAATAAAGCGAATTGCAATGGGGTTGAATAATTTAGACTGCAAAACTATTCTATCCTTTTACATAAGGGATTTGCAATAGAAGAAGCTACTTGAGGCTGGGGGTCACCTGCAGCGCTCGGCATACAAGGTGCGCCAAATGAGAAGCTTCTTCCTAACTCTGGAGCTACACAGAGACATATGTCACTTGACAGAAATTTTCAGACAAGTCGCTTGACCAAAACCATCTGTGCAATTTGCCTGCAACTTGCTGTTACTAGTTTTGCATTAAAATCTAATGAAGCCAAAATCCAACACATTTGAAAACATGCGACTTCTGTGTCACAGTTGTAGTAGCTCGAAGTCGATGCTATAGGAAATCATTAGATGCAATGTTCGGGCTCATTCACACATCCGAATTTTTGACGTTTGAGAAAAACGGACCAATTATTCTGACCAGACTCTGATCCGTGTTCAATCATAGTCTGGTCCGAGTGTCAGTATCCAATTTTCTTGTACATTCTGAAATTTAAAATAAAATCTCCACCTTCTCCTTTCTGACAGTCCTTGAAAATCGGACCACACTCGGATGTGTGCTATATGCACGCTGAGCCCAACATGGGACCCCAGCCTTATATACCTGATCGATTAGCTATATCATTCCCTTTAGAGTATGGCCAGGTGATCTGGTTTGTGGCATATGGCTGATTCGCCACTGCACCGTGACTGCAGCCTTAGCCTAGAGTCACCCCACTGTGTTTTCTCTTATCCGAGAGAATCTGGATGATTATTCAAATGACACTCTGATCAGAGTTTGAACAGAATATGATCAGAGTCTGATCCAATTTTGTAGGATGAAGAGAAGATGGAAAAATATATCTCCAACTTCTACACTGTCAGTCCATCGAAATCAGACTGCACTCAGATGTCATCCGAGTGCAGTCTGATGCTTCCCACTGTCTCATTGGCTTGCATGGCTGAATGCAAATCATGCATGCTGCAATTTTTTTTCTTCACCGACCTGTGCACAGCCCCATAAAATAACATTGGTCCGAGCGTGATCTGATAGTTCTCCAGATTTATGCTCCATACTGTATAATGGCCACACATGATGCTCCATACTGACAGTATGGAGCATCATGTGTGGCCATTATACAGTATGGAGCATCATGTGTGGCCAATGCCCATTATACAGTCGGTCGGGAGGTGACCCAGGACTATAAAAAAACACAAAAAAAAAAACAAACCTTGCTCAGGTGCCGCCCCCCCGCATCGTCCCCGCCCTAGGCACGTGCCCTCAAGTGCCTAGTGGCAAATACGGCCCTGCCTATAATAGCTGTGTATCCGTAACTGCTCGTAACCGCGTTCCATTATATATTTATATGCGACTCTCCAGGATGAGCTTCTTTCTATTCGTTCATGAATGTAGACGATATCACCCGTCACCATTTGTACAATTGCCTGTTGTTTCATTACGCTTTTATATGCACCAAAGTCTTGGCACAAGTTTCCATAAAGCTGTAAAGTAACTTGCACGATGAGGTCTTTACATGTGTCTGATATTCAGGCGTTTAACCGAAGTATATTTGTGTGTGGGTTTCTGACAAGCTATTAAAACATTTTCTTTAGAATATTCTTGTAACACAAGCCCCGTCATTGCCTTGCCCCTTTGCTACATTGTACAAAATTATGTTACCGAATATCTTATTTACATTCTGAGCACATGATACATTGTACTCCGCAGCCATAAAGCATTCCGAGCAGTTCATTCCGTACTTTGCTTTGGATTTTGGTGTCACTTGTATTTACTAAAATAAAGAAAAGATTTAAACCTTTTCCTAAATAATATCCTTCATTATTAGATGGAACATTAGTGTAATTTTACTTGATCCCCACTATCCCATATACAGCAGACTTGACTATTCATTAGGGTACCGTCACACAGTGGCATTTTGATCGCTACGACGGCACGATTCGTGACGTTCGAGCGATATATCCGTGACGTTCCAGCGATCTCGCTGTCTCTGACACGCTCCTGCGATCAGGGACCCCGCTGAGAATCGTACGTCGTAGCAGATCGTTTGAAACTTTCTTTCGTCGTCTAGTGTCCCGCTGTGGCGGCATGATCGCATGGTGTAACAAAGGTGTGCATGATATTGTATACGATGTGCGCATAGTAACCAACGGCTTCTACATCGCACATACGTCATGAAATTATCGGTCCAGCGTCGTACATTGCAAAGTGTGACAGCAGTCTACAACGCTGGAGCGATATTGTTACGATGCTGGAGTGTCACGAATCGTGCCGTCGTAGCGATCAAAATGCCACTGTGTGACGGTACCCTTATCCGCATCCATTGCTAGGGCAATAATTCTCCAACTACAGGATTTTTATGGCTACCTCTCATCAGTGAGCTTCAGACTGTCACATCAAGCTGCCTCCCTAAACATTTATCTAAGAGTATATGCAAATTTTTTATAAATGGGTTTTCCGGGACTTTAACCGTCATGATAATCACTGCTTAGGAAAGACAATCAATATTAGATCAGAGGGTGTCTGTGCTGGTAAAGAATGAAGGGGACGTCGCGCTCACCGGAGGCCATGGCTCTCCATCGGCTGAGCAGTAGGGATGCTGGGAGTCAGACTTTCATTGATCTGATTTTGATGACCTCACCAAATATCAAAGTCCCAGAAAAAACCCTTAATTGTGCAGTAGGGGTTGATTATCTGCTGTCTGATTGCTGCTGCTTTATTTTCCAGCTGTGATAAAAGGTAGCTTGGTCGTCTTTTGTGCTATGTTTTAGGCTACTTTCACACTTGCGTTTTCTGGTTTCCGTCGTCGTGCAGTGAAATGACGCATCAATGGACGTCATGAAAATAGTGAAAAACGTGTGCGACGGATCCAGTGAAATGATGGATGCGTCATTTGTGTTGTTTCTATTTGTCAAAGGAAAAATTTCCAGAAAGAGAGAGAGAGAGGGAGGGAGAGAGATACTTTTTCCCGGGCTTGAAAAATCTTTCCGGGCATGCTCAGAGGGGAAAGACTGGATCCGTCTCCGGATTCCATTGTGTGACACTCAGTGACGGATCCTGTGTCCATAGGCTTCCATTGTAGCTGACGACGGGCAGCACAGGATGATAACAGCATTTTTGGAGCATTTTTGTTCAGTGTTTTTTCACCACCCATTCAAGGCAATGGGTGAAAAACGCTGAAAAAACACTGAAAGAAGTGATATGCTCTATGTCTAAAAAAACCATGCTAAGCACAAAATACTGATGACAAAAAAAAAACTAGGTGTGTGCATGAGATTTCTGAAATCTCATAGGCTTTGCTGGTACAGTAAATCGCAGCTGAAAATTAGCATAAAAAAAGCAGCAAAAACACCTAATACATTTCATGACACATCTGTAATGATAATGCAAATCAGCACACACGTACAGCAGCACAATACAAGCCCTAAGGCATGTGCATATACATGGAATGTATACTTAATTGCGAATTGCACTGATGCTATATAGACGATACTTATAAAGATGAGATTCCAGGTGCACATTCTGAGCAAATTGTGTAAGCCCATCTGCCTATGATAACACAACCCTATTATACGAGTCCTTACTTCGTTTTTCATCAGTGTTTAGGATCCAATTGTCATTAGTGTTCGGTCGGTGTGTCATTGTTCGCCATCAATCATTTTCTCATATGGAAAAAAAAAAATTATTGCAAAACTTCTATCTATTACAATGCTAACATCCATGTGCTGTCTGTGATTTTTACGGACACAGATTTTCATGGGTGATTTTGATCCGTTACTTAAGTCAAAATTGGACATTCCTCTGATTATTTTCACAGACCCATGGTCCGCAAAAATATTGTATGTGTGGATAAACACATTGTCTTTTTCATGGGTAGTACCCATTAAAAGTCTGAGTACATATGTGGAAATCAGAAATTTGAATGAGGCCTGACAGAATTAAAGGGATTGTTAATGGGCAGAGGTGTAGCTAGGGATTCAGCTCAGGTAAGAAACAAAACATCGGAGTGAGCCCCTAACCACCAGGTCAACCTGACTGCAGCTATGGGGGGCACCCTAATTGTGGGTATAAGGGAATCTCAGCCCCGGTGGAACTGAAAATAACTCGCTATATAAAGATCAATACTTCTGTTATATGGTGACCGTATAGTGGTAGAACGTACAGGAGATCACAGTACAGTTGTAGATGGTGACTTACAGCCAACGCTCTCTATGATGGATGAGTTCATGTTTCCCGTTTTTTTTTCCATCTGACCCAGACCGACATGATGACTTCTTCCAGCCACATCTTGTCTGCAGAGATTACAACAACAAAACCAAGAAAAGATCATGCCCATATAAATGGGAACACCTCACAATATATAAAAATTCAATGCTTTATTGGTAGAAAATAACATACAGCACAAAGAACCTTAAAAACCTTAAAAATGCAAAGAAGATACCTATACAGAAACCATGCCCTATTATGGGAGCAAAGATAACTCACACCAAGTGTCCAAATACAAATGACGTGTGTAATATGCAATAAATAAGCAAAAAAATATATATATTCAAAAATGGCTCCTAAAATATTCAATTTTAACCCCTTTACCCCCAAGGGTGGTTTGCACGTTAATGACCAGGCCAATTTTTACAATTCTGACCACTGTCCCTTTATGAGGTTATAACTCCGAAACGCTTCAACGGATCCTGGTGATTCTGACATTGTTTTCTCGTGACATATTGTACTTCATGATAGTGGTAAAATTTCTTTGATAGTACCTGCGTTTATTTGTGAAAAAAACGGAAATTTGGCGAAAATTTTGAAAATTTCGCAATTTTCAAACTTTGAATTTTTATGCAATTAAATCACAGAGATATGTCACACAAAATACTTAATAAGTAACATTTCCCACATGTCTCCTTTACATTAGCATAATTTTGGAACCAATTTTTTTTTTTGTTAGGGAGTTATAAGGGTTAAAAGTTGACCAGCAATTTCTCATTTTTACAACACCATTTTTTTTTAGGGACCACGTCTCATTTGAAGTCATTTTGAGGGGTCTATATGATAGAAAATGCCCAAGTGTGACACCATTCTAAAAACTGCACCCCTCAAGGTGCTCAAAACCACATTCAAGAAGTTTATTAACCCTTCAGGTGTTTAATAGGAATTTTTGGAATGTTTAAATAAAAATGAACATTTAACTTTTTTACACAAAAAATTTACTTCAGCTCCAATTTGTTTTATTTTACCAAGGGTAACAGGAGAAATTGGACCCAAAAAGTTGTTGTCCAATTTGTCCTGAGTACGCTGATACCCCATATGTGGCAGTAAACCACTGTTTGGGCGCATGGGAGAGCTCGGAAGGGAAGGAGCGCTATTTGACTTTTCAATGCAAAATTGACAGGAATTGAGATGGGACGCCATGTTGCGTTTGGAGAGCCACTGATGTGCCTAAACATTGAAACCCCCCACAAGTGACACCATTTTGGAAAGTAGACCCCCTAAGGAACTTATCTGGATGTGTGGTGAGCACTTTGACCCACCAAGTGCTTCACAGAAGTTTATAATGCAGAACCGTAAAAATAAAAAATCATATTTTTTCACAAAAATTATATTTTTGCCCCCAATTTTTTATTTTTCCAAGGGTAAGAGAAGAAATTGGACCTCAAAAGTTGTTGTCCAATTTGTCCTGAGTACGCTGATACCCCATATGTGGCAGTAAACCACTGTTTGGGCGCATGGGAGAGCTCGGAAGGGAAGGAGCGCAGTTTGACTTTTCAATGCAAAATTGACAGAAATTGAGATGGGACGCCATGTTGCGTTTGGAGAGCCACTGATGTGCCTAAACATTGAAACCCCCCACAAGTGACACCATTTTGGAAAGTAGACCCCCTAAGGAACTTATCTAGAGGTGTGGTGAGCACTTTGACCCACCAAGTGCTTCACAGAAGTTTATAATGCAGAACCGTAAAAATAAAAAATCATATTTTTTCACAAAAATTATATTTTTGCCCCCAATTTTTTATTTTTCCAAGGGTAAGAGAAGAAATTGGACCTCAAAAGTTGTTGTCCAATTTGTCCCGAGTACGCTGATACCCCATATGTGGCAGTAAACCACTGTTTGGGCGCATGGGAGAGCTCGGAAGGGAAGGAGCGCCGTTTGACTTTTCAATGCAAAATTGACAGGAATTGAGATGGGACGCCATGTTGCGTTTGGAGAGCCACTGATGTGCCTAAACATTGAAAACCCCCACAAGTGACACCATTTTGGAAAGTAGACCCCCTAAGGAACTTATCTGGATGTGTGGTGAGCACTTTGACCCACCAAGGGCTTCACAGAAGTTTATAATGCAGAGCCATAAAAATAAAACAAAATTTTTTTCCCACAAAAATTATTTTTTAGCCCCCAGTTTTGTATTTTCCCTAGAGTAACAGGAGAAATTGGACCACAAAAGTTGTTGTCCAATTTGTCCTGAGTACGCTGATACCCCATATGTGGGGGGGAACCACCGTTTGGGCGCATGGGAGGGTTCGGAAGGGAAGGAGCGCCATTTGGAATGCAGACTTAGATGGAATGGTCTGCAGGTGTCACATTGCGTTTGCAGAGCCCCTAATGTACCTAAACAGTAGAAACCCCCCACAAGTGACACCATTTTGGAAAGTAGACCCCCTAAGGAACTCATCTTGATGTGTTGTGAGAGCTTTAAACCCCCAAGTATTTCACTACAGTTTATAACGCAGAGCCATGCAAATAAAAAATATTTTTTTTTCCACAAAAATTATATTTTAGCCCCCAGTTTTGTATTTTTCCAAGGTTAGCAGGAGAAATTGGACCCTAAATGTTGTTGTCCAATTTGTCCTGAGTACGCTGATACCCGATATGTGGGGGGGAACCACCGTTTGGGCGCATGGGAGGGCTCGGAAGGGAAGGAGCATCATTTGGAATGCAGACTTAGATGGATTGGTCTGCAGGCGTCACATTGCGTTTGCAGAGCCCCTAATGTACCTAAACAGTAGAAACCCCCCACAAGTGACCCCATATTGGAAACTAGACCCCTCAATGAACTTATCTAGATGTGTTGTGAGAACTTTGAACCCCCAAGTGTTTCACTACAGTTTATAACGCAGAGCCGTGAAAATAAAAAATCTTTTTGTTTTCCCACAAAAATTATTTTTTAGCCCCCAGTTTTGTATTTTCCCAAGGGTAACAGGAGAAATTGGTCCACAAACGTTGTTGTCCAATTTGTCCTGAGTACGCTGATACCCCATATGTTGGGGTAAACCCCTGTTTGGGCACACAGGAGAGCTCGGAAGGGAAGGAGCACTGTTTTACTTTTTCAACGCAGAATTGGCTGGAATTGAGATCGGACGCCATGTCGTGTTTGGAGAGCCCCTGATGTGCCGAAACAGTGGAAACCCCCCAATTATAACTGAAACCCTAATCTAAACACACCCCTAACCCTAATTCCAACGGTAACCCTAACCACACCTCTAACCCTGACACACCCCTAACCCTAATCCCAACCCTATTCCCAACTGTAAATGTAATCTAAACCCTAACCCTAACTTTAGCCCCAACCCTAACTGTAGCCCCAACCCTAACCCTAATCCTAGCCCTAACCCTAGCCCTAACCCTAACCCTAGCCCTAACCCTAGCCCTAACCCTAGCCCTAACCCTAGCCCTAACCCTAACCCTAGCCCTAACCCTAACCCTAGCCCTAACCCTAGCCCTAGCCCTAACCCTAGCCCTAACCCTAGCCCTAACCCTAGCCCTAGCCCTAACCCTAGCCCTAACCCTAGCCCTAGCCCTAACCCTAGCCCTAACCCTAGCCCTAATGGGAAAATGGAAATAAATACATTTTTTTTTATTTTTCCCTAACTAAGGGGGTGATGAAGGGGGGTTTGATTTACTTTTATAGCGAGTTTTTTAGCGGATTTTTATGATTGGCAGCCGTCACACACTGAAAGACCCTTTTTATTGCAAAAAATATTTTTTGCAATACCACATTTTGAGAGCTATAATTTTTCCATATTTTGGTCCACAGAGTCATGTGAGGTCTTGTTTTTTGCGGGACGAGTTGACGTTTTTATTGAAAACATTTTTGGGCACGTGACATTTTTTTATCGCTTTTTATTCCGATTTTTGTGAGGAAGAATGACCAAAAGCCAGCTATTCATGAATTTCTATTGGGGGAGGCGTTTATACCGTTCCGCGTTTGGTAAAATTGATAAATCAGTTTTATTCTTCGGGTCAGTACGATTACAGCGATACCTCATTTATATCATTTTTTTATGGTTTGGTGCTTTTATACGATAAAAACTATTTTACAGAAAAAATAATTATTTTTGCATCGCTTTATTCTCAGGACTATAACTTTTTTATTTTTTTGCTGATGATGCTGTATGGCGGCTCTTTTTTTGCGGGACAATATGACGCTTTCAGCGGTACCATGGTTATTTATATCTGTCTTTTTGATTGCGTGTTATTCCACTTTTTGTTCGGCGGTATGATAATAAAGCGTTGTTTTTTGCCTCGTTTTTTTTTTTTTTTTCTTACGGTGTTTACTGAAGGGGTTAACTAGTGGGCCAGTTTTATAGGTCGGGCCGTTACGGACGCGGCGATACTAAATATGTGTACTTTTATTGGTTTTTTTTTTTATTTAGATGAAGAAATGTATTTATGGGAATAATATTTTTTTTTTTTTTCATTATTTTGGAATATTTTTTTTTATTTTTTTTACACATTTGGAAAATTTTTTTTTTACTTTTTTACTTTGTCCCAGGGGGGGACATCACAGATCAGTGATCTGACAGTTTGCACAGCACTCTGTCAGATCACTGATCTGATAGGAGTGCAGGCTGCTTCACAGTGCCTGCTCTGAGCAGGCTCTGTGAAGCCACCTCCCTCCCTGCAGGACCCGGATCCGCGGCCATCTTGGATCCGGGGCTCGAGCAGGGAGGGAGGTGAGGAGACCCTCGCAGCAACGCGATCACATCGCGTTGCTGCGGGGGTCTCAGGGAAGCCCGCAGGGAGCCCCCTCCCTGCGCGGTGCTTCCCTGCACCGCCGGCACATCGCGATCATCTTTGATCGCGGTGTGCCAGGGGTTAATGTGCCGGGGGCGGTCCGTGACCGCTCCTGGCACATAGTGCCGGATGTCAGCTGCGATAAGCAGCTGACACCCGGCCGCGATCGGCCGCGCTCCCCCCGTGAGCGCGGCCGATCGGCTATGACGTACTATCCCGTCCAGGGTCAGATAAGCCCAGGGCACCTCGACGGGATAGTACGTCTAAGGTCACAGAGGGGTTAATGTAGTTAAGTCTGCACCACAATGGGCAACTTATACACCAAATCACGGAACCATATGAGTTTAAAGAGATCCTAGTGGTATACTAGCAGAAAATTGCAATAAAAGAGTAGAAAAGCAAATAAATAGAGAGGGCCAAAGTGAAAAAATGCCCAGTCCTTACGCTAATATACAGTGATTTCCATGGTCCAGAGGTTAAAGAGCGGAGCCAACATTGATAATAGGGGACAAGAGGTGTGTGATAGGATCCCACGCGTATCGCCGCAGACAAAGCGGCTTCCTCTGCAAACTGCAAAGAGTTTGTATGTTCTCTGCAAAGAGTTTGTATGTTCTCTCCGTGTTTGCGTGGGTTTCCTCCGGGCACTCCGGTTTCCTCCCACATTCCAAAGACATACTGATAGGGATTCTAGATTGTGAGCCCCATCGGGGACAGTGATGATAATGTGTGCAAAAACTGTAAAGCGCTGCGGAATATGTTAGCGCTATATAAAAATAAAGATTATTATTATTATTATTATTCCTCAGGGATTACAACAAAGTACACATTTGACTTGTCACATTTTCAGTACCGTCCCCATCTATCCACCACCTTCACAAACTACTGAACCCAAAGCTGCCATAATGTCCCTATTACTGCACCTGCTAATAACAGAGCTCCTCTTAGAGCCCCACATAATAATGTTCATAACTGATCCCTCCATAATAATACCCACCATTGTGCCCCTTACAAAGTAAAATGCCTCTATTGTGCCCTCTAGATGTTAAAAATTGCCCCCTTCAAAATATTAATGCCCTGTATAAGTGCCCTAGAAACCTGTGTGCACATTTTGCCTCTACAAATGAATAATAATAATGCACACCTATAACGGTAGCAATACCTTGTGTGCCCTTAGAACAATAATTCTTCTAAAGTGCCCGCGTAACATTTAATAATGTCCCCTGAGTCTCCCCATGTACTGCTCCCCTATACACAATATGATGGGCCCGCAGCTCCTCTATAAAAAGTATGATGTCCCCACTTCTCCATCAAAACACAGTATAATGGTCCCCACAATAGCCCCCACGCTCTATAATGGTTCACACAGTAGTCTCCACATTGAGGGCCCCCACACTGTATGAGGCCCTACCTGAGTAGTCCTCAAACTGTATAATGGCACCAATGCTGTACAATGGCCCCACATTAGCTCTCATGCTGTATAATGGCCCCACATGCGCCCCTACTCTGTATAATGGCTCCACATTAGCTACCACGCTGTGTAATGGCCCCACACTACCCCAACACTGTATAATGGCCCCCATATTTGCTTTTATGCTGTATAATGGCCCCACATGTGCCCTTACTCTGTATAATGGCTCCACATTAGCTACCACACTGTGTAATTGCCCCACACTACCCCAACACTGTATAAAGACCCCCATATTAGCTTATCATGCTGTATAATGGTCCCACATGAGCTACTACATTGTATGATGGCTCCACATGAGCTCTCACGCTGTATAATTGCTCCACATAAGCTCCTTCTCTTTATAATGGCCCCAATATTAGGTCCGATGCTGTATAATAGCCCCACAATAGCTCCCACAGTGTATAATGTCCCCACATTAGATCCCATACAATATATAATGTAAAGAAAATGGAGTAAGTTGACATATAAAAGCAGCACATTGCAAGTATATCTTGTATATAACGGTGGATACGTCCTTCTGTCCAAAGCCAGGAAGGGTGGTGCGTTTGCAGTGTGGCGCCGGAGTCGGCACATGTTCATACCATGCTATGGCACCATTTTATTGAAGACATTGTGTTTGCAAATTCACAGATAGTGTCTTCAACAAAATGGAGCCAGATATCACAAGATGTGCACACGTTGACTCCAGCGCCATCTTATTGAAGAAGTGTACTACAACATCAACATAGCAGTGCGCACGCCCCAGGCATCGCCATTATTCCTATGGCCGCTTCGTGTGCAATGCTATGTAGACGTTGTAGTACATTACTTCAATAAAATAGCACAGGAGTCAGCGCATGTGCATACCGTGATCTCTGGCGCCATATTATTGAAGATAACTGTCCAAATGGGCCAATAAAAATGCTCACGAACTGGGCACAGAACGGGTTCAATAGCTAGTACATATATATCAGCATGTCAATAAATATATTTTTAATCGCATTGCCACTATATTTACTATACTTATACATTTGCGCTTCCTACTGGACATTTTCACATTAACTCTTACACAGTGCAAACTTACACTAGTGACTAGTCTTACAATGCGAATCAAATGAACACAGTAGTGACACCCAGATACAATATATCAAAGAGAGCTCAATACTATTCCCCTAGTTATTGGGCCCAATCTTACTAATAAACCCAGGGTCACCACATGTGTCAGAGGTATAGTGAAACCACTAATAGAGGACAAAAAAGCATGCTCTAAGCATAAACCGGATCCATGAAAAAGTGATGGGGAATAATTTAAAATTATATCAAATTTATTTAATAACAATAGAGGAAACCAATAAAATATTACAATAAAATCATGTAAGTATATGTATATATATATATATATATATTCTATATGTGCACAAATCAAGATGCAATATCCATAAGGCAGGTCAAATTTCTATTATGTACTATATACCCAGAGTAGGCAAAAAAATGTATTGCATATGCTATATAGAAGTAGGAAAAAATAATAATTGTAAAATACACACGTGTATAAAAAATAATTAATCAATCATATAGTATCCCAAGAATTCATAATGGGAAAAAGAGCAGAAAGTGCTATGTGCAATGTTACTCAGATGCCACTTACTTTAAAAGTGCATATAGTGCAAAAAGTGCAGAAAACAGTGCTGTATGCAGATGCAATCAAAATGCCACTTACTCGTAAAAACGGGGGAAGTATTCCAAGACCGTCAGATACTTGATGATGTGCACCCCGACGCGCGTTTCGGAAGCACAGTTCCTTCGTCATGGGGTGTGTATAATACATGACCGAGGGGTTTTATATGAGTCCAAATGAGTGAAAACGCCAATGTCCGTGCCCACAGTGTAAGCGGCGCATGCGCCGCCCAGACAACCCGGAAGTCCAGGATGCAGCGCCACGTGAGCGGACGCACATGATGAGTACATGGCGTTACCAAGGACACCGAGATGCTGCGGCCAGACTCCAGAGCGTCGCACGCGCACTACCGTAGGAACGACATGGGCGATTACAAGTGTAACTGAATGGTGTTGCTAATAAAAGATAGAGCGAAAGTGTGTATGTCACGATATAAGTGGGCAAAATGTGAATGTGAGTAACGGTAAAGCAGATAATGAGAAAATTATAAACAATTATTATATTGGACGAAAGTGTATTTAGCATAAGGGTATGTGAAAAGTGTATAAAAAAGGAGAAAAAATATATAATGAATAAAAATATATACATATGTGTTTGGCTAATAAAAAAAGGGGGCAGTGAACAAAGTTATATTACTGGTTTATTCTATTTGAAATACTAGCTGTTAGTTGTCATAGTTTGTGGTACTAAATATTTATTTTACTCATATACCGCCATTAATTCACCTGCACTTTACAGACATCACTGTCTCCGATGGGGCTCATAATCACCATTCCCTATCAGTAGGTCTTTGGAATGTGGGAGGAAACCGGAGAACCCGGAGGAAACCCACACACAGGGAGAACATACAAACGCCTCGCAGGTGTTGTCCTTGGTGGGATTTGAGCCTTGGTGGCATTTGTGTGTTCATGTAGGATCCTAAGTGATGAGTTCGTCTTTGGCAATGACACATGGCCTTACACAATTAGGACATAATGTTCACTGCGAATGTCAGATTTATAAGCAGAGTAAATATAGCAAAAAGAAATTAAAATATTTATTCAATATATATTTATTTTTTGTGTTTGTTTCAATTTCAGCCATATCAGCCTGCAGCTGCGCATGTATTTCATGCTGCTTGGATGCTCGCCTACTCTATTTTTTCTTTGCATTGTGCATATGGGGTTGGACTGTCTCCATCTATAATGATAATGTATGTTTGCAGTATTTTACATTATGTGTACTTCCAACAAAGAACAAACCAGGGAAAACATTTTAATTTACCCAAACCTATTATCTTTTCCTGTCATTTTCTTAATAGTAGCAATAGAAGCAAATGTTTTCATCATATGTGATTGCAGAGCTTCGGTTATGGAAGAAATCGGTGGTATAGTGGAAATGGGAAGAATATGATATAGTGAAAATATTTGTTTGCTCTTTTGTTCACAATTTGCAATTAAGTTTACTGGAATAATTAACAATTTCCCTTTTCTGCGCTTCCTCTGTACAAAATGTACTCCTCCTTAGACCTAATTTGGCCAGCATATTCCCTCATTTCTGGATAATGCAGCAAGCAGTATATGTGGTGGGTAAAATTAGGCACAGCAGGCCGCCTCGTCTTGCTCACAAATTGCGTTCATCTGCCTGCTGTCCACAGCTAAAGTGAACTTGATGGCTGCAGCTTTATTGAGTGAAAAGCTTTGGCTTTGTGCAATATGTCCCCTGTAAGTGTCAAGGCTATGATAGACATCAGTAATGACTGAAAATTGATGCTACATATTCGAGTCAGAGCTAGGTTCTTATAAGCTCTGTATTTAGTTTACTCTGGATATTTGGCTGAATGAAGTGAATGGACCTGTAGCCGGTATTCTGGGAAGCACCCGAGGTTAAGGCACGTATGTGTCATCACAGGCTGGTTAACATCCTGAAAAGGGCTTGTGTGTTCTCTTGTCATGTTAGTGAACAACAATTCTGGATTGTCTTTTCTTAGAACTTTTCATTGTGCCCATCTTTGGCTACATCTACAAAAGCCAAATTCTGATGTCCTTATACCCAGTGTAATGATTGGCCACCTCTCCTGACCCAAACTCACCAGCTTCATAAACATATAGGAGGCCGATCGGTTCAGATCTGTACATCGACCATATTTAATGGATGTCTCAATTTGGCCTATAACTGTTGAAATGGGTGTTATCATTCTACTCATCGATGGGTCGATCTTTACATACCCTGAGCCTCTGGGTAGGATCCCACGTAACGGTTGCGACACATTGACCATCCGGCTATGGTGTGGCTCCAAGTAGAACATAGTTCCACCTAAATACCACCTTAATGCAAAGTAGGAATTGTACAGCTCCCACTAAAGTCATGTCCATGTCATACACAATATTCTTACTGGTACCACTCGCCGGTTTGTGTGAGGAAACACCTCTTACAGGGATTCTGTCACCAGCATTTCCCTATTTGACCTGTATCCACCACCTTCCAGTCGTCTTTAATTACTTTCCTGCAACCCCTTCATAAGAGCCCAGCTACATTGCATACATAAGAAAATACCTTAATAATTGTCCCGTACGCCTGGTCTGGTGTCTATGGTTCATGCCACGTACCTTCACTTCCTTTCCCCGCAATTGCCTTTCCTCCATCTTTGATAGGCGAGGTTGACTTTTGTTGCCTACTGTGCAGATGCGAGAGTTGAACAGTCTCTCATCAATATGAGATTGTCATCAATATGTGATTGTAGGGGTCCGATAACAGTCACGCCACGGTTCAGTGTTATCACCTTCCGCAGTGGACAGATGTATTATATGTATATAGATCAGATGGTTGACCAAGCCTACTGAAACCCGCGTATTCGGATGACTTAAGTCTACTGTGCATGGAGGCCACTTGTCCTTGTCCCATCAGGAGATTATATTTTTCTTTATGGTACATGGATATAGGGACCGATTCATTAAGACTGGTGATGTATACGCTAGCCTAAATGAAGGACTCGCTGATGTATGATGTGCCAAATTCATTAACAGGCGCATGCTACTTAATTAAATTGGTCCATTTTCTCCATGGCACGCGCCTCACCAGAAATGCTACTCCGAGTAGCATTTCTAGTGTAGAAATAGCCACCACGTTTGCTGAATTTGACGGGTGGGCGTAACTGTGCCTATTCCCGTCTAGCACCTCCCGTTTTGGTGGAGCTGCTTCAAACTGATGTAAAACCCCCAAAAATTTCAAAAATGTTGCACAATGGGGACTTGCAGCTTTGATGAGTCGTCCCAGTGGTCTGTAGTAGTCTTGGACTGGCCCACAGGAGAACCGGAGAATCCTCCGGTAGGCCCCTGAGAAGAAGTGCTAATGAGTAATGTAAAAAAAAGTATCATTTGATCATCTCCTAAACAAGCTGGCCAAACTAATATTACATAGATGCAAACATAGATTTGTTTAATAGGGTCAGGCTATTTTTTGCATGTAGCTGAACAGTGGGCCCCAAGAATCACTCTTACTGGTGGGCCTTTGCCAACCTAGTCTGACACTGGTCTGTTAAAAAAACCAAAACAAAATGGGAACCTGATCTTCCATTGTCTTACCGTGAAAAAATGCAGTGAAACGGGAATGATTCGTTTTCATAGATTACGCTTTCCAAAGCGGAGCGACAGTGTGAACAGTGAGCAGAGCCTTAGATGAATGTTCATCGCTTTCAGTGCAATATTTAATAATTTACAAGTCACAGACATGCAGAGTTCATGCTACAAGAGCCCGCAGAGATGGCTCATTATAACATTGATTGTTTGAAGTGGTAGAAATTATTCCAGCAGCTGAACGGAGCAGTGTCCTGGTGCCCGCAAAGCCTGAAGAAGCAGAAAATAAAATGGCTGTCAAAAATCAGTTTGACACTTGTTCCCCATGGCACAAGATTGCACAATACTAAATAGCCACATATTGTTTGAAGTGTTAGCCGGCCCAGGAACTACTGAAAATGCAATGTCTTGACTGCCTTTGTATGCAAGCAATATAAGGCAGGGGCTGAAGTATTACCGCGTGACTACTGATTGCTTTACCAGCGACGACTGTCCCTCTGTCTTAACCTGCAAGACCTGGTAATTTGTGTTGTCGAAGTGACCTCCTAGCCACTCTGGAAATTGCTTTTCTGCTGCAAAAGATTGGAATCTGCTTTATTTAATAATTTATTTGTTGGAGCCCTGACTTGATATGCACATTATCTATCTGGAAGAACTGGAGATCTTGGAAAATGATATCGGCTTATTCTTTATCGTTTACCGTTTAGAACGTTCAGGCCATTTTTATTATGCTATTTTATATTTATTTTCTCTAGGTAAGAAAGCCGCTCAGCATTTCATAGCTTGGATTCACATTGCCCTCCAAGGCGTACTGCGGGTCAGGCATTCAGGCATTCTTCCCAATTTACTTTTAAATAGTAAAGTGGAGAACACATTGCAGGAAACCTGCTTTTTCTTTTCTGCAAATGTTTACATTCGCATTTTGGGTAAACAGTCGGCAGCCGGCGTTGTTACTGTTACGTTCTTGTGATATATTTGACTGAGACAGATTAAAGCAGTGGGTTGTATCAGCCAAAGGCAACGGTTGCTGCTGGATTTACCTCTGCTCCCATAAATTGAAGTTCACTAGTTCCTTCTAGATTGGAAAACTGAATCTTTTCACCCTGAAATGAAGGTCATGAAACTCTCCTGATCACTGAGGTGTCTCTCGGGTGTCAGATTAGTACACAGCGGAAGGTGAGCAGCGGGAAGAAATCTTATTTAGAGAATATTGAAAACAATGAGCTATGCAATAAGAAAAAAAAACCCTGAAATAAGAGTAAAACCCAGGAAAAGAGTAAAAATTATACCACAGATTTGTTTTTCCTATTAGCAGCAAGTCGCTTTTTGCTGCAGATCTAAACGACTCATTCACACGTCTGATTCTTCCACGTACGAGATAAACGAACCAATTATTGTGATCAGACTTTGATCAGTGTGTTGTGCGAGCATTATCCATTTTTCTCGTACGTGGAGAAATAAAAAGTTTCTCCACCTTCTCCATTCTGACAGTACGTGAAAATCGAACCGCACTAATATATCATCCGCGTGCGGTCTGATTTTTTACATGGACACATTGACTTTCATTGCTGATTTGGATCCGAACCTCGAGTCAAAACGGATATGTCGCCATGATTTTCCATGAAACCTCTAGGACCGCAAAAAATCATGGACATGTGACTGGCCCCATAGATTATCAGATGTACGAGTGCTGTCTGTGAAAAACACAGATAGTGCTCGTAGATGAAAATTGGACGTCTGAAAGAGCGCTAAAGGTTAATATAGAAAAGTATCGGAAGGGCTGAAAAGTTCAAAAGTTATAAAAGAAAAAGGTCAGCGTCACAAATATGGCTCCATTTCTTATCACGTTTGAAAATAAGGTACCGTATTTTTTGGACTATAAGACGCACTTAACCATAAAACGCTCCTAGGTTTTACAGGAGAAAAATATATAAAAAAAATGAAAAAAAAAAAGTGGTAAATTCTGTACTAATATCCCCCATCCTGGTATATACAGTGTGTATATATATATATATATATATATATATATACAGTGGGGCAAAAAAGTATTTAGTCAGTCAGCAATAGTGCAAGTTCCACCACTTAAAAAGATGAGAGGCGTCTGTAATTTACATCATAGGTAGACCTCAACTATGGGAGACAAACTGAGAAAAAAAAATCCAGAAAATCACATTGTCTGTTTTTTTAACATTTTATTTGCATATTATGGTGGAAAATAAGTATTTGGTCAGAAACAAAATTTCATCTCAATACTTTGTAATATATCCTTTGTTGGCAATGACAGAGGTCAAACGTTTTCTGTAAGTCTTCACAAGGTTGCCACACACTGTTGTTGGTATGTTGGCCCATTCCTACATGCAGATCTCCTCTAGAGCAGTGATGTTTTTGGCTTTTCGCTTGGCAACACGGACTTTCAACTCCCTCCAATGGTTTTCTATAGGGTTGAGATCTGGAGACTGGCTAGGCCACTCCAGGACCTTGAAATGCTTCTTACGAAGCCACTCCTTCGTTGCCCTGGCGGTGTGCTTTGGATCATTGTCATGTTGAAAGACCCATCCACGTTTCATCTTCAATGCCCTTGCTGATGGAAGGAGGTTTGCACTCAAAATCTCACGATACATGGCCCCATTCATTCTTTCATGTACCCGGATCAGTCGTCCTGGCCCCTTTGCAGAGAAACAGCCCCAAACCATGATGTTTCCACCACCATGCTTTACAGTAGGTATGGTGTTTGATGGATGCAACTCAGTATTCTTTTTCCTCCAAACACGACAAGTTGTGTTTCTACCAAACAGTTCCAGTTTGGTTTCATCAGACCATAGGACATTCTCCCAAAACTCCTCTGGATCACCCAAATGCTCTCTAGCAAACTTCAGACGGGCCCGGACATGTACTGGCTTAAGCAGTGGGACACGTCTGGCACTGCAGGATCTGAGTCCATGGTGGCATAGTGTGTTACTTATGGTAGGCCTTGTTACATTGGTCCCAGCTCTCTGCAGTTCATTCACTAGGTCCCCCCGCGTGGTTCTGGGATTTTTGCTCACCGTTCTTGTGATCATTCTGACCCCACGGGGTGGGATTTTGCATGGAGCCCCAGATCGAGGGAGATTATCAGTGGTCTTGTATGTCTTCCATTTTCTAATTATTGCTCCCACTGTTGATTTCTTCACTCCAAGCTGGTTGGCTATTGCAGATTCAGTCTTCCCAGCCTGGTGCAGGGCTACAATTTTGTTTCTGGTGTCGTTTGACAGCTCTTTGGTCTTCACCATAGTGGAGTTTGGAGTCAGACTGTTTGAGGGTGTGCACAGGTGTCTTTTTATACTGATAACAAGTTTAAACAGGTGCCATTACTACAGGTAATGAGTGGAGGAAAGAGGAGACTCTTAAAGAAGAAGTTACAAGTCTGTGAGAGCCAGAAATCTTGATTGTTTGTTTCTGACCAAATACTTATTTTCCACCATAATATGCAAAAAAAATGATAAAAAAACAGACAATGTGATTTTCTGGATTTTTTTTTCTCAGTTTGTCTCCCATAGTTGAGGTCTACCTATGATGTAAATTACAGACGCCTCTCATCTTTTTAAGTGGTGGAACTTGCACTATTGCTGACTGACTAAATACTTTTTTGCCCCACTGTATATGTGTGTGTGTGTATATATGTATATATAGAGTATATATATGTCCCCAATCCTGGTATGGATGACCCCCTCATCACCATCCTGGTATACGTGGCCTCCTCATCCCCATTCTGGTACGCATGGCACCCTCATCCCTATCCTGGTACGCATGGCACCCTCATCCCTATCCTGGTACACATGGCCCCCCCGTCCCTATCCTGGTATGCATGGCCCCCTCATCCCCATCCTGGTATGCACGGGCCCCCTATTCCCCTCCTGGTACACATGGCTCCTCATCCTCATTCTGGTATGCATGGTCCCCTCATCCCTATCCTGGTTTGCATAGCCCCCTCATCCTCATTCTGGTATGCATGGCCACCTCATCCATACCCTGGTATTCATGGTCCCCATCATCCATATCCTGGTATGCACGGCCCCCTCATCCCTATCCTGGTATGCATGGGCCCCCTCATCCGTATCCTGGTATGCATGATCCCCTCGTCCCTATCCTGGTATGCATGGCCCCCTCGTCCCTATCCTGGTATGCATGGCCCCCTCGTCCCTATCAGGGTATGCATGGTCCCCTCATTCCTATCCTGGTATGCATGACCCCCTCGTCCCCATCCTGGTATGCATGGGCTCCCTCATCCGTATCCTGGTATGCATGATCCCCTCGTCCCTATCCTGGTATGCATGGCCCCCTCGTCCCTATCCTGGTATGCATGGCCCCCTCGTCCCTATCAGGGTATGCAAGGTCCCCTCATTCGTATCCTGGTATGCATGGCCCCCTCATCTCTATCCTGGTATGCATGGTCCAAATTAGAAAAACATAAAAAAATAACAAACGATTCTACTTACCTTCCCGGCGCTCCCTCGCAGCGTCCTGTTCTGATGCCAGGAGCTGATTTCAGCTTGTAAGCAGCGCATTACAATGACGTTATGCGCTGCTTACAAGCCGAGGACAGCTGGCAGAATACTCACTTCTCTCCACGCCTGGGACTATAGGAATGGAGAGCAGTGAATATTCATTTCACTGTAATAGCGGGCACAGTAGCTGCAGCTGCTGGCTCCCGGCGATCACGTGTGCCTGCTACTAAAGGGAGTGAATATTCACTGATCTCCACGCCCATGGGAATTTGGGAGGGAAAAGGTGCGTCTTATAGTCCGAAAAATAAGTATAACAAAATGGAAACAAATGTAAATATTTACCAAATAATACTGCCAAATTTAACCAAACTTTGTCAGCTCAAAATTACTGCTCAAACCAAACACAATCACTGGGTGGATCCTTGGTGTAGCAAGTTCAGTGTATCATCTCACTTACATGCCATTCCGGGCCCGCAATCGGATATAATGATGTCATGGGCGGATGGATATAAAGCTGTCATGGGTGGATATACAGTAGTGCTGTCATGGGTAGATATAGTGCTGTCATGGGTAGATATAGTGCTGTGATGGGTAGATATAATGCTGTCATGGGTAGATATAGTGCTCTCATGGGTAGATATAATGCTGTCATGGGCAGATGGATATAATGCTGTCATGGGTAGATATAGTGCTCTCATGGGTAGATATAATGCTGTCATGGGCAGATGGATATAATGCTGTCATGGGTAGATATAATGCTGTCATGGGTAGATATAATGCTGTCATGGGTAGATATAGTGCTGTCATGGGTAGATATAGTGCTGTCATGGGTAGATATAGTGCTGTCATGGGTAGATATAATGCTGTCATGGGTAGATATAGTGCTGTCATGGGTGGATATAGTGCTGTCATGGGTGGATATAGTGCTGTCATGGGTAGATATAGTGCTGTCATGGGTGGATATAATGCTGTCATGGGTAGATATAATGCTGTCATGGGTAGATATAGTGCTGTCATGGGTGGATATAGTGCTGTCATGGGTAGATATAATGCTGTCATGGGTAGATATAGTGCTCTCATGGGTAGATATAATGCTGTCATGGGTAGATATAATGCTGTCATGGGTAGATATAGTGCTGTCATGGGTAGATATAGTGCTGTCATGGGTAGATATAGTGCTGTCATGGGTAGATATAATGCTGTCATGGGTAGATATAGTGCTGTCATGGGTGGATATAGTGCTGTCATGGGTGGATATAGTGCTGTCATGGGTAGATATAGTGCTGTCATGGGTGGATATAATGCTGTCATGGGTAGATATAATGCTGTCATGGGTAGATATAGTGCTGTCATGGGTGGATATAGTGCTGTCATGGGTAGATATAATGCTGTCATGGGTAGATATAGTGCTCTCATGGGTAGATATAATGCTGTCATGGGTAGATATAATGCTGTCATGGGTAGATATAGTGCTCTCATGGGTAGATATAGTGCTGTCATGGGTAGATATAATGCTGTCATGGGTAGATATAGTGCTGTCATGGGTGGATATAATGCTGTCATGGGTAGATATAGTGCTGTCATGTGTAGATATAATGCTGTCATGGGTAGATATAATGCTGTCAGTGTCATGGGTAGATATAGTGCTGTCATGGGTAGATATAGTGCTGTCATGGGTAGATATAGTGCTGTCATGGGTGGATATAGTGCTGTCATGGGTAGATATAATGCTGTCATGGGTAGATATAGTGCTGTCATGGGTAGATATAGTGCTGTCATGGGTAGATATAGTGCTGTCATGGGTAGATATAGTGCTGTCATGGGTAGATATAGTGCTGTCATGGGTAGATATAGTGCTGTCATGGGTAGATATAGTGCTGTCATGGGTAGATATGGTGCTGTCATGGGTAGATATGGTGCTGTCATGGGTAGATATAGTGCTGTCATGGGTAGATATAGTGCTGTCATGGGTAGATATAGTGCTGTCATGGGTAGATATAGTGCTGTCATGGGTGGATATAGTGCTGTCATGGGTAGATATAATGCTGTCATGGGTAGATGGATATCACAGGCAAATATAATGGTGTCAAGGCAGATATCATGCTATCATGGGCGAATATAATAATGTCATGAGCGGATATAATGCTGTTAGTCTGGAGACCCATAGTTGGATTGGGAATTGTGGCCACAATAGGGATGAGAAACTACACCTAGAATGTGGTCTCTAAAGGCCACCATACACACTAGATGGCTGACAGCAGAATAGCTGTCTGTCCCATCTCCCTCATACACAGGAATATTCTTCATGGCCATCCGTGCCTATGTTTTCTATGGCTAGGATCACATGGCCATATATTCTCTCATCTGAAAGTATTGTTCCGATTATGTTAATCACACTCTTATCAAACTCTTATTAGAGTGTGATCCGAATCTCACGGATGAAAAAAAGATGGAGAAAAAAATGTCTCCTTCTCAATTCTGTCAGTGTGTGGAAATAGAATCGGATTGCACTCAGATGTCATCCAAGTGCAGTCCAATGTTTTCCATGGACTCATTGACTTACATGGACGATTATGATGTGAATATTGGATCAAACACTGGCATGCTGTGATTTTTTTTCCCCAGACTGGCTCTGTCCAAGGGAAAAATCAGACATGTGAATGGCCCCACAGACTAACATTGGTCCGAGTGCGATCCAATGTTTTGTCGAGTTACACTGATAATATGGTTGACGGCACCTGCTCTAAGAGAGAGCCCTGACCAGGCTACTTTAGGCAGATGATTATCTCTGGAACATGTCTGATCCTTCTCTCCCCAAACCTCATCTGTCTGGGGGAGACTTGGAAGTCATCCAGTCCTCCGATCATGCTGATATTGGCAAGTTTGGCCAACTTTAATCTAGTGTGTATGGGGGGAGTAAGAATTGCAGCCAGGCAGTCGTATACATAACATATGGCAGTGCCAGTCATTTTGGTGTGAAGACGTCTCAGCTAGTGGAACAGTTGTGTCTTTAGCCAGTCTCCCTTTCCAACCCATCAGGTTGGCCGTCAGTCCCCTAGCTCCATCACCCCGGGGAGTGGAGCATCTTTTCTGCTGAGATGCCAGCAGCGGTTTCAGTTTTTCGCTTCCCCTACACCCTCCCGCCTCTTGCTGATGCGCAGAGCATTGTGTGTCTGTCTCCCAAACCCCCTTCTCTGCATCTTAATGCGGCAATATCAGATGAGAGTGAGCAGACCTTGCTTAGAATAACAATAAAGATGATGGCGGCTTGAAGAAGAGGAAAAAATATAGAATGCAATAGTAGAAAAAAAGAGATGCGTATGGAGAGTTGGGACGAGGCGAGGTCTGAAGTGTCAGAAACGCTACCATCGGGAGAGATAATTAACCCATTACGCCCCCCAGACACCTGCGTTCCCCTCTCTCCATCCATTGTCTACATTTCCGAGCTGTGGTAGCCCGGCTTGTTGACATTTATATATTGACATAATCGGAGTCCCCTGCTAGGTGCGACTCTCAGGACCAGAGCTCACAGTTTGATCCACAGGTGAAAGTTTGAGTCATAGATGATGAAATTCAGAGGATGTATTTATGATCATGCATCCATTAGCCGTATGTTTTCCACTATATTAATATTTGCTTCTTTTTTTATTATATAAATCCTGGTTATCAGGCTACCTCCTGTATATAGCTACATCCATATATTAGAAGCACTCCGGGTCACCTAATTCTCAGTCCATATCTTCTTTCAAAAATACATTTGTTATCCTAACTGCAAATGTTATAAAGGATTTCTTATTTCATATGTTGGAAACAAATGTTTTATTGTTCCATTTCTTACATTGTCATTATTTCATTATTGTGGTTTTTGTTTTGTTTTTTACTTTTTCTAAGTTTTCATAAACTTTCATACTTTAGAAGAGAACACCAGCGGGCAATATCTCTCCATCTTTTAATGCCTGGTGGCTATGATAAACTGTGCCATAAATGATAATAAAAGATTGATACTCTTCAAATTGTGTCAAGTCTGTGCTGTAGGAGTCATAAGATCCCTTTGCTATATAGGAAGATACTAATATTTATATTTCCAAGGGGTACGGAGGATTTTTCAATGTCTTAGGATCTGATGTACATTGTTCCTTAATAGGAATATGTCAGTAGGGTCAACCGTACTACGCCATCTATATGGGCATGTAGGTCATAAAAAGTTGAATAAAATTACACCTTGATATCTGCAATCCGATTCCAGAGAAAGCCACACTTTTGTTAATAAGTAAATGAGCTCTAAAGATCTATGGGCCCGACATAGATCTCCCCAAAAATCTGCCTCCAGATCCTATTTTGGAAGGAGGCATTACTAGTGTGAGGCATGTAATGATTGACAGTCTGCTCTCCTGATCTATATGTCTCCACGCTGTGGAGGCAGATTTTCAGACAGATCTATGTCCAGCCCATAGATCTTAACAGCTCATTTGCATAATTAGAAAAATTAGAATTTCTAGGAACTGAGGATATCTAATCACAGATATCAAAATATCCTTTTGTTTAACTTTCTATGACCTACATGCCATATAGACGGCTTAGGAGTGGTGATCCTACTGACAGATTCCCTTTAAAAAATTATGACGGTAGAAGAGCACAAACTAAAACTTTTGCAAAACGGGTGATTGTTTGCTTCCACGGAATGGAAAGTCAGTGTAGACACCCTGTAATAAGGGTTGGACTAAATGTCGTAGGATCTTTTGGACAATAAGCAGCTTTTTTAAATAAGCCCCAAAAAGTAGCAGAAGTCAAAGCCAAAGACACTTGCTACTTCAATGTGTTTCTTGTGGGTTGATTCACAAATAACCTATTAGATCTTATGGATGGTAAGTCTCCATGTACAATCATTTAAAAAAAATGGTACAATGAATCCATTGTGTATCAGTCATGTATAGAAGGAGGGTGACTTTCAGACTCGTTTCCTCCCGGGTGGGATCACATTGCCAGTACTTATTGTTAGGCAGCAGCCTGGACTTTGCATTCACAGCTTCAAAAACATGGGAAGCATAACTGACTCCCTAGTGAATAATTACAATGGGAAACCAATTTTCCTACAATTTTTTACCTTGTGTTTTTTTTGTTTGTTTGTTTGAAAAGTGCATTATGAATAACAAAAGACAGGAAGAGGTTGAATTGAGGTGAAGAATTATAATCATTCTTCTTTCTTGTAACAATTGAGTCTTACAAAAGCAAAACTGCGTTAAAATGTATCAGTGTTACTAGCACCCAACCACCTTCAAGGTTCCTTCAACCCCATACACAATAGATAAATGGGTCATCCGAACTCTTTCACCTTGTCACAGTGGGGGCTCCCAATTCTTCGCTGATAGATGTTAAGTGGCGAGGGATAAAAATGATGTCGGGATTTGTCAGATAAAATGCAGCCAGCGACTTTCTTTTTCTCTCATTGAGCGAAGCCTTAAATGTTATGAGGTAGCTGGGAGAGAGTTTTTTTTTTTTAACCAGTAAATATATTGCAGTCAGCTGTACTACTTTACCCAATTAAGGGCAGGTGCCGAGGAGTGTATAGTCTCTCATCCGAGAAAATTGGGGCGATTATGCAAACACGCTCTGATCATAGTGTGATCATGGTGTGTTCCAATTCTCTCAGATGAGACGATGGAGAAGAAATTGTCTCCATCTTCTCCATTCTATCAGTCCGTGAAATCGGACTACATGTACTAATTGACATATATGGCGATCTGGATATCAGATCCAAGCCGGGTATGCAGCCACGTCTTGTGTGTTCGCAATTGGGACCAAAAATATACACATGTGCACAAGCCCTAAAAAGCATCGATTGTAAGTCAATGGCATCCATACCTTTTTTCTGTTAAAAATGTATCAATTGTAGATCCTTTTGGACAGCAATGTAACCTAATCTGATGTGATATTAAAGGTTATTATTTATCATTCAAAGAGAAGGCAAAAACTAATGATTATTGACATAATATAAGTTACTTTTTTTTTGTTTAAATGTTGCAAAAAAAAAAAAACGCAGGGTTTCTCACATTTATTGGCAAATGTACAGTATCGGATATCAGAATCACTCCCTTTACAAATGGCAGTAAGAGATAGTTGAGTTGAGGATCCTGGGCCAACGGCCACGTCCGTAGTCCATGGCTGTCAGACTCGGGCCCTGCAAACTCCCTCCTACCTGCTTGCAATCCTCAGGGTTGGTTCTGATTAGTAGGGTCAGCGCCATGTTCTTCTCTTTGTAGAGTGACACATGCATGATAATCAGAAGAGGCGCCGCGGTGCCAGCAGGCAGGAGTTTAGCAGAATTCTGGTCCCGCTGCCAAGGACTTGAGTCCTGTCAATTTTTTTGCTCAACTCTAATAGAAAAATACTGGGATTTATAAAACTCCCTGATTCCCTGTCTGTCCATCAGCGTATTTAGGCTGTTTCATGTTACTTTTAGGTGTGGATATAATATAGGCTGCAATGAGACTGAAATTTAATTTCTCATTGGATCCACAATTCTGATAATATCACAAGTGTTTATACAGTTGCTTAATATATAATTACATGTTTACCAAAAAGCAGCTGATTGACTCACTGGGGATACAAGTATTTGTTGCCACTGTCTTAGGCCATGAGAACAATAATACTAATTTCACTATATAAATACGTCTTTGATTTCCAGCTCATCAATAGAATATAACGCAATACAGCTGCTTTCTCCATCAAGAAGACCAGCACTCACTGTACTAGTATCTTCTTCTTGCACTTTGGGTTGTTGTCACTACTGATGAACTATGGGTGGTCTGGGTTGCTGTTTGCTCTCAGGCCTAAAAACTGACTAAATCAATTACAGATGTTATGAACATGACACCCTCACACATGGTTAACAGTAATAAGGAAAACCTATTACAGAGAGAGGTTGCACCCACCCCCTACTAGTCCCTGTACAGACTAGAGAATCCCTAGTCACACAACTAAAAACACCATCTTAGACCTGATTCCCTAAAAGGCTGTAGAGGGCATTCTCATACCTCCTGAGCAACCAGAGGGATGCTGCCACACACTGCTAAGAAGGGGAGATTAAAGTATGGAGGTGGACACTATGACCCAGGGTAAAAAATATATATATATAAGCACATTCATAAAGGGAAGAGAGAGAAAATTTAAGGAAAACCAAAAATAAATGAAACAAGAATAACTTCCCAGAATCCTAACTGTGGTCAAAGGCAAAAATATTGGGAAGGTAGACAAACAGACACTCAGCAGGAATTTCATTTGCCTGGCAGGGAAAATCCTCTAACTGAAGAGCTGAAATTCTTTAGCACAAATCCACTTAGAAATATAGCCAGCAAGGAAATGCTGTGAAGAGATAATATATAAAGCCCAACCCAAAATGTGATAGGTCAACCAAAATGGGAAAAATGGAAAACACCTGTAGAGTAGTAAACCAAGAAGGGATAATACAGACAATAGGAACAATCGGTATTTGGACAGGGAAGAAAGGGGCACTAGGCCAGCAGACAGAATAAACCGACCAAATAGTAACAGGTCCCCGGATCGAGTCCCCAAACCGAGCCATGACAATACACCTGGAAGGTAATAGGACAATAATTAAAGAAAATCAGCTCAGTTATTATCATCCTTCCAAAGGCTGAAATGTTAAAAGTTGAGGGCCCCAAGCTCCAGAGGACCAGGACGTCCTGTTGCCCAAAAGCCACTGGTTGAGTAACAATGCCCAACACATAAAAAAGTCTAACTTAGACATAAAACGTTGCTCATATTTTCTTTTTCTCTTATCAGCAACTGCCTTAATTTTTCCCCAAGTCCAATTATTATACAAAAAGCCAAGATATATTGAGAATAAGTGCCAAATATATAATTATCGAGTTATACAGTGCATGGAGGCAAGACAAAGAATCCATACCGCCATGCACCATAATGGTGCTACGCAAATATATAATTACCGTGATATTTCTTCTTTAATCTCAATTAATTAATAATTAATTTGACATCATGACATCTTGCTTAGCGCAGCAGTTGTCACATTTTCAGCCTCCTTGACTCCCTACAGCCATTAATTACCTGGTGGAGATGGCACTCCACTATAGATACAAAGCCCCAGTTTTTCAGCTTGACTGCAAGATCTTAGTCCCTTTGTAGATCAGATTCTGCTTTGTGAATTTTATATTTATGGGGAGGAGTGCATTAAGGGATATCACATTGTGGGTGGATTACAGAAAAAAATACGCTGTACATGTAAGAAATTGGAAGAGCCTTGCGAATATTCAGTGCACTGATGATGGGGGGTTGTCTTCTAGGACTGGTCTTCTAAGTAGGTTGATGGAGAAGGGCTCAGTTTAGGCCTGACATAAATAAAGCTGTTCCAACCTCCTTGCTTTGGTGTTTGATAGTAGACAGTAAAGAACAGGTTATATATTTGAGTGGAATTTTATTCTTGGAATTTCCAAAAACTCAATTTTTTTTCCAATTTAGCAAATTGGCAGCCAGCTCCGACTACCATTTTGCTGAATTTTTGAGGGCCAGGTAAATGGTTAGGAAAAAAATAATACCACTTACTTGTCTTGCCGTCCCCATAATCCGCCATTTGTTCCTCTTCTTTTCCAAACATTCTCTTCATCTTCTTTACTACAGGCCGGGACTTCCGGCATGACTAGATCTTTGATGTTGCGGTGCAAGTTGCAATGTTACATCGTGGTCTGCTGAGTGATTACACGTGGCACACTGGATTGTCTAAGGCCTAGTCACATTGGAAGTCCTGGCCTGAAGTAACGCAGCCGAAGAGGGTGATTGATGGGGAAAGAGAAAAAGAAGAGGCATCAAACTGAGGACCAGACGTTGGACTGTGGGAATGAGGGAACAGGTGAACGATGAGATGAGTATTAATTTTTATATTTCCTTTTTTTAAACATCCTTCTTTTTTTTAGTTTCTGGGGTCTGGAGAGAGCTTAGAGGGGTTGTCCACTACTGGGACAAACCCTTCTCAATCCATACATTTGTCCCTGTAAAATAACAACAGTTATACTCATCTGTGGTGTTCGCGCTGTTCCAGCAGCGTCTGCACTGGTTCTCCTGGGGATCATGTGACATTGTCACGCAAGCCCTGCGCCCAATCAGCACTGAGGTCACTGGTCTCTCAGTCAGACCTGCAGCTGGCCGCTCACTTCCTCTTGATGTCTCATCGGGAGAGTGAAGCCAGCGCTGATTGGGTGCAGGGCTCGCATGACATAATGTCACACAAGCTTCGGGAGAGCCATTGCTGACTGCTGGAACAGCGCCGACACCAGAGGTGTGTATGAATGTTATTTTATAGGGGGGGCAAATAGGCTGATTGAGAAGGGGCTGTCCGAGTAGTGGACAACCCCTTTAAGAAGGAGTATTCAATGTGCAAGGAATAGCTCAAATCTTGGCAGATCTGCTCATCTCTAGTAGGCAGCAGCAAAAAGCACAGTAAATTGTGAGTGTTTTGGGTTGAGCTCTCACATCACAGACGTCATATAGAACCAGCTCTGTTTCTCAACCGCAATCTGGGCTCCACTTCGGCTGAAATTGAATGGTACGGCTGGATCCGGGACGGCGCAGTCTGTGCAGCTCATGTACTCACTATGGAATATTGACCGGGTATATGGCATTTTATGGACTGTAAATGATTGATAAATGTTACAGCTCATTTTGTCTTTGCTCCCTCGTGGACACAGAAATTTTTCATTAAGGCTGTAAATTATTTCTCAACTCTTTCTTTCTGCTCAGCAGCCTCCTGCCCACCCTTGCCTGAGCAAAAAATATCAGTTTGTTTTGCAGTAAATCTAAGCTTAGTGGTGTTTGATGAATCCACATTTGCAATGTAGATTTCCTGGCAGCAGGAACTGGAAACCCAGCCAATTTTTTGTCAAGTTTCGGTAAAATGGTTTGCGATCTTGTATTGCTAAACAGGCCTGTTCCGGTAGCAAAGGGAATATGTTATGTTAAGCTAGTCTTATAGTCATGAAGAAGAGTACCCCAAACACAAATTACGAGAGGGCACAACCACAGACCGGGTGATAAATCAGAGTTAAATATGGCTGATTTGTAATATTGGAAAAAATGCGCATTTGCTTTATATTTTATAGAAATTCAGGAATATGGTAACGTTGATGAAGAGGCAGGCAGAAATGAGATGAAATAGCACCCCGAGTACAGAGGTTAGAATATTAATACCATGCCCGTAACTTTCACCTAACGAGTACTTCTCATCATGCATTTCAGACACTGAAGTCAGTGTGGTGTCCATATTCCCGGGCATTGTATCCATAATCCTGATGTATAGACCCCACTAGAATTATTGTGACTTTTTTTTAATTAAATATATATCAAAAGTCAAACACTTTTCTCAATTTCAAGTAAATGTAGAAGTTTGGGCTAAAAAAATAAATAAAAAATGGCTGATTAATAGAAAATGAATATGTATGGGCACCATGATTCCTACTTGAAATTATTCAAAAATTTAAAATATTTGAAAGTCCTTCATCTTCAACTGAAAATGTCACTGCGGCAAGTTTCCAGGTTATAGTTTATGCATTGCTCAGATTTTGTCAATCGCCGTTTTAAATGGCCTCAGCTTTCCAGGAGAGTTGGTCATAGAAGCCCCATAAAAGTGTGTGCCCATCAGGACCTTATCGTTAAAGGGATTGTCCGGGACATCTACATCGATGGCCTTTATTTAGGATAGGTCATCAATATCTGATTGCTGGGGGTGCGACACCCGGCACACCCGCCAATCATCTGGTCCCAATGCTGGTGGCGTCCGGAAGGGGTCAGTGGCGAAGCTGCGCAGCACAGCTCCGTCGACTGTATGTTGGCCGCGGCCGGGTGCTGCACATCCATCCTATATTAAAATCAATTAGGGGGTGCATGTGAAGTACCCGGCCACTATTTCAACTATTGATTCAAATAGGGGATGGATATGCAATGCCTGGCTGTGGCCCCTAATGCAATTGACAGCTGTGCTGTGCAGCTCCATAACTGAGCACTTACAGTCACCGCCAACATCGGGAACAACTGTTCGGCTGGGGGGTGCCAGGTTATTGCACGCCCACCAATCACATATTTATGACCTATCTTAAGGATAACCCCTTTAAGTACCACCATCAGTGCCTCAGACACCTCCCAAAACATCTTCCACAGATGCCTCAGAGTGTACGCCGTACATCCAACAGCTCGGCACAGCATGTTACTTCTACTATTTTTGCAATATTATGAACACAAAAATTGGATGTTTTCTTCAAATTTTCTCCATGTCAGGACCAGTATTGTGACATGTTGGATAAATAATTGTGCATTCAGTATAAATGTATCTCTAGAGACTGAAGGAGCAATATGTAGAGTTCTGCAATGTGATAAATCCAAGCACGGAATGCCTTACAGCGCGTATAATTGTATCCTGTGGCAATTGTATTAATATATATCTGCATTCCAGAATTACCATCACTGTCAAAATTAACAAATCTGATAATGTCTGTGGTCGGTTTTATTCCGTTGTAATTCACTCTATAGATTTTTCCCAATGCTTGATATAGAGTAATGGACTCTTTTTCCTACGTGTTTAGACTCTGTGAAATCTGCAATTGTCATTGATATGGGGAGTTCAGCTTCAGTGCTTAAGGTTGTGGAATTCAGAAAGCCTGTTTGGTTTTTTGTTTTGTTTTTTTTTTTTCATACTGGTCTTTAAGCCACTAAATTGTAAAACTACGTTGTCTGAAACTGTAGCTCATTTTTAGGAGGTTTACAAGAACATAAGCTTTGATTTGTGTAGAGCATATTTTCTCTTTGTGTTCCTGTCTTTCAGGTGACTTTTACAGAATTAGCTGTCAATGTGTGTGCACCATGAAGTCTAACAGTATTTTTGGCCAGTAAATAAATTGTATCTTAGATTTTTTTTTACATTACTTTCCTTTTGCATACCCTATCTGTAAATGTTAGTTTTCTCTGAACTGTTGGATTAGAGTGAATCTGTCAGCAGGTTATTGCCACATGATGTTGGGCCAGAGAGACTGATTTTAGCGATGTGTCACTTGCTTGGCAGTTTTCTGTAATTTCATTACAATCAGTATTTTATCAGCGGGAGATTATCACTAGAGGACTAGGTGTCGCATGCCAGTCAATCAGGCTAATCTGTGTAAGCACGCCCATCACTGATTGGCAGATTGCTAACAGTGTACACTGGAAGAAGCTAAGAGCGAAACGCGCGTCGGGGTGAGGGGGGACAGCTTAACCACCTAAAATCCTGTTTCTTACCGGCTGATGTAGATGTGGCTCCTGAGCAAGAGGTAATATAAGTACACCTGATGTGCAATACTGCTATGCAGGGTTTATATTGATCTATGCTATTTATTTAAAGATGCTACTGGCACTTGTTTATTGCATTAAATCATAGTACTCTGTTTGACCATTTATAATTCCAACATAGCCTTACATAACTGTGGTCTTCTCTGCACTAGGCTCTTACAAATTTATATTGTGAGGAACCATGTATTTATCTATTTATTTAATTGTGAATAATTTTGGGGGGGTTGGTTTATTTGGTCCCCTCTATGGGTATTTCTTGTGTTATGATGTACGATGTCTTTTATCTTTTGTAATATTAATTCATAAATGTGACATTTTATTCATACCATGGTTCTCTTTTTTTGGTCTGCTGGTTAATTTCAGCTTAGACCTAATGGGTTGTTAGTTATTTGAAGTGCCAAGAACTGTTGTGTACTATAGGACATTTCCGTTGTGTAATGTACACAGGAGGCTGCCAATCAGTGTTGTGGATGGGGTTATACAGGGCTCAGCATTCTGAGCACTGCTACATCTACAACAGAAAAAAAACAGGGATTCTATCAAAACTGCACCAAGCAGCCCAGTAAGTGACATCACTGGAATCAGGCTCTCAGCCCCTACACCATGCTGCTTTCAGATTCCATAACAAAAAAACTGACAAATTCCTTTTAAGTCTAGCTGATGTGATGTCTTGATACACCAACGCTTGTATGTGGCACACCCTCATAAGCAAAATGCAGGGCATTATGCAGCAGAAAAAGCAATGATTTTTTTCAAAACTGTATCAAACAGCGCAGTAAGTGACACATCACTGGAATCAGGGTTTCTGCCCCATACTTCATGCTTCTCTCCGACTGGGTGGTAAACATCTGGTGACAGATTCCAAGGAATTACTGAAGAAAACTGTAGCTTGTGTAAAATATATCATTATAAGATTATATAGAGAATCAATTCTTAATGTATGAGATTTTGTGTAAATATAAAATTTAATGGCACCGTTTTGCGCCATGTAACACCCTCATCCTGTAGGTTCATTATTTTAAGGCCGTAGACGCAGGTCCATGAACAAACAGCTTACCACGTTTTGCCGGAATGTGTAGGATAAACAGGAAAAATAATAGAGGGCGTGAAAATTATTTTTGCAAATCTGCAAAATGTTCTTGTTTTTCGATATCTAATACAAAGTTAATGACTTGAAAAGCCCTTTAAGTGTAGCAGCGGCTTTGCTTGCCATTGCCTCCTAATTCTTCTCTTCTGTCTGCTACATGGGGATATTATTGAGATCTGTAGAAGATTTACTCTGTAGCACTTTTGATTTTGCTTATAACATCGGTACCCTGGGCTTCAGTGAAGTTTAAGCAGATGTTCATTATTAGCATTGCTAGTCAGTCGGAGACATGAAAGTGAACTGCTGCCTGAGAAAAAGTTTCTTGGCCATGTGCAGTGGTGTAGAGATAGGAAATCCAAGCACTACTATTACAACCTTGCCTCTATGCTTAGGGGGGCTTTCAGTTGTGCAGCGGGTGGGCTTTGTAAAGCCTCATCATTGCATAATGATATATTCATGCTAAGTAGACAAATGTCACTATACACATGAATATCTGTAATTTAGCTCCTTTGCTGTTGTACATCATTAGCAGATTGGTGGTGCGTCCAGATATCGAGTTGTGTCAGGAACAGACATTTAGAAGTCACATGTATGTGCAATACTTTTTTGTTCCACCACCTCCTCTAGATCTTAGGAGCTCTCCAAGGTACTGAAACTACACCATGACGTAAAGGTCGTATCAGAAACAACCAGGGGTGCTGTGTCTAGTCTCATCCAGGCTTGGACTGGCCCACAGGAGAACAGGAAAATCCTCTGTTGGACCACCACCCTCTTATATGAGCAGTACTTAGCACTAAATACTTAAATCACTATGGATAGACAAAGGCGTCATCTTATTCATTTAGCAATCCACCCAGTTCATTGTTATATAAATTTGTGATTGAGGATAATGTCACATTTGCAGGTAGCTGAACAGTGGGGCCCTGGAGTTGGTTACTGGTGTGGGCCCTTGGCAGCCCAGTCCGACACTACTCATATCTGTGGGATTCTGTAGAGATCTTGGTGTTATTTTATGAAGGTTGCAAAAATTGGTTTGTGCGGAGCTGTGTGTTAACAAGATTGTGGATTCATATGGCATGAGCTTGTCAGAATGGACCACTAATCTATATGCCTAACTACGATATGCCAGGATGTTGGGTTTCACAGCCACGCGCTTGTATGTTTTTGAGTTTGAGCCATTGTTTCTGTGCGTCTGTTAATACTAACTAGGCATAAAGGGGGTTCCAAGTTCTGAAATTACTTTAATTGGCATGAAAATAAGATAGTTTGCAATTGACTTGCTTTTTCTATCTGCTGTGGTTCTCATGATATCAGAGCTTTTATCTTCCCTAGTGTACAGCTCGTTTCCATGGAGCTTGGTCATCAGAGTCTGGCCGGTATGCACAGTAGTTACATTCTGGGAAAGGAGTTAACTCTTAATATGCCAGTCAGCTCTCTCCATCCTATTGATTTCTATACAACAATTTGCCACTTCTTTCCATTTCCCTCTTTCTCAGCTCTCTGTAATCACAACCCCCCAGCATCCATCATAACTGCTCTCACGGTCCCGAACCTTGTGCTTGTTCAAATGCTCTATTAACTCTACAGTACATTCCAGTTCTAACTGGAATAAAAGTTCTCTGCGCTACCCATCGGTGCTTGACCCAGCAGTCGGTCCCCACCAATCAATAAGTTACCAACTATCCTTTGCATAAGTGATAACTTATTTTTTCTGTTGCCAGACAACCACTTTAATTATGCCTAAACTCCTTATTTCTACACAGTCCTTTGAACATTTGGTGATAATTAATAACATTTCAATCCACCGTGAATGTACTGATGGCATTATTTTGGGCGCGCTATTTGAGATAGGTGCGGATTACAAATGGGGGTATCGGGCTTTTGTGTCATATCATTTGGATATGTCTGCAATGGCAATGTATGTAAAGTAAACACGTGTTTTGAAGTTCTATTACTCCTGGAATACTGGCTGACATACGCTTCTGGATTGAAACAGATCTAGTCTAGTACCAGCTTTCCAGTTTCAAATAATGATGTACAAGTTCTACTTATTTCACATTTATTTCTCTAAGATGCAGGGATCTCTGATTACTCACGAGATATCGTACGGGAGTTTTCCATTAACCCAGCAGGCAGGAAATCCAGAAACTGCTTTACACCAGGGAAGGACAGATCCCAAACTCCTTGGAAGATCAGGACAGATGTCCCCTTGAGGGTAGCGGAGAGATGAGATTGTAAAAAGGCATCTCGAGAGATGCCACATCAAGTTAAATCATTGGAGCGAGGCCGGGCCTTTCATTCTGAAGGCTGAGTTCAGCATAACCAAGAGATTTGTCCCCAGGGCTCATCAGATGTGACAGGACTGAGAATAAAGTATCTCCAGAGATCTGGGGGCAGAGTCACAATATGGAAAGATGACGACACGGACTGTAAAATCCTACAAAAAAAAAAAAAGTAATTGTAGTTGGCAAAGTGCTGTGTGATGATTTTGCACAGTGTACAAAGATCTGTGATAATAATGTTAATATCTGGTGCAGACTAAGCGTTTCTACATTATAACACTATTAATATAATTATTATAATTAAAATGAATGGTCTGGATCATAACTTGGATCTATCACCAGATTTCACAATGCCAACTACAGACATGATTAAAGAGATCTTAGACCCAATGAGACTGTTGTGCTTACTGTGAAACCTATGTCAGAGTGGCTGTAAAATCTCTTTTTTTTTTAAAAGGCCCCATTCCCTCCAGCTGGAATTCAAATGTACATTTTAACATCACCAAGAAAAAAAACTTTAAGCAAGGATTATGAAGCTGTGCTGAAATGAATATTAAAAAAAAGCATTGAATCTGTAAATCAAAGAAATCGAATATAGAAAAGTCACTGTCCATGATCAGTAAGAAAAAGTGATATGCGAGTATGTGCCTGCTGACTAAATGCGGTGTGGGCCACTTTCATGGCGTAAGTGATCACATGTCGGACTTCTACAATATGTTGTGTCGCTCAGCAATTATTTAGCCATTTAAATTTATCTTTTTTTTTCGTATATGTTTTTATTGGGGTTGGGTCAAGATTTGTTTAGGAACCATAAATTCATTAGTAGTAAGCAAGGCTGGACTGGCCATCTGGCAATTCTGGCAAATGCCAGATGGGCTGGTCTGGCCTATCTGGTAAACTGTTAGTATCAGCGTCCTCAGTACACAGTTGTTAGAAGACGAGACAGAGGCTGCGGAGGACCAGGAGTCTGGATTAGGTGAGTATAAGGATTTATATTTGGGGGGCGTGCGGGGGACCATCGTACTATATAGGTTGGTTGCTGTGGGTTGGACCATACATAATGTTATATTGCAATATTCTTATTGCAGTAATATTCTTATTAAATGTCATATAGCCGTATTATTGGTATTATCAGAAATATAGCTCTTGCAGTAAATCTCGATTTCCTCGAAGCAGGGTAATATTAGTAACGGATCTCCCCATCTCGGGCTCAGGGTAGTAAGAGTCAGCAAAATGTCCAATGTTTAGCCCCATGCACTAACTTCTGTTACTTCGCAGTAAGAGGATGATGCAAATGCAATAATGAGTAAAAGTGTTCTAGAAAAAGAAATATAAAAAATGTAGTGCTAAGTGGATTCCATGTAAGCCTTTTTTATAGTGTGTAAGACTCGTAAGAAGGTAACGCTGTGCCACGTGTGTGATCTCCCTGTTTTCCTGTGGCTTTCCTATTGAGACCAAGTATTCCTTACAGAAGCTAAAGTTTGGTTTGTGCCCATGTTTCTGACCATGGAAACATTAGATTCTATGTATAGTAAATGTAATTCATATATTGTATCTGAAGTCAACTTTGTGTTGTTTTTTTTAAGACAGGTTGTAGGACCTCACTTGAGATTCTGCAAGCTGTCACTAAATTTATGGGGCAACTTAGTGTTCCTAATATTTTCATGATTTCTATGTAATTTGTGGGTTTAATCAATTATCCAGAACAAAAAAAAATAATACATTTTTGCATTGGCCGCCTGCACGCTCTATAAATCCTATAGGTCCTAAAGAAGATGTTCCCTACCTTTAAAGGGAGTAGGTCAGCAGATTTATGCTATTTAATCTGAGGGCAGCACAAGTTGGGGGCCGAGACACTGATTACAGTGATGTGTCACTTACTAGGCTGTGTTGTTGTTTCCATACAACAAAGGTTTCATCAGCAGGAGATTATCACTGATGGACTACAGCTCACATGCTTCCCGGTCCAGCCACACCCCCAGCACTGATTAGCAGTTTTCTATCAATATACAATGTACACAGAGAGCTGTGGTGTAGGCGGGGGCAGCTTTTGAGCTCTGCTACATGCAAAATGTAAAAATTTAGAATGTGTCACCCAGTAAATTAAGTGATACATCGCTGGAATCAGGGTCTCTTTTCCTGCATCATTCTGCTCTCAGATGAGATAGCAAAAACCTGGTGATAGATTCCCTTTAAATGTTCAAATTAATTAACCCAAATGGTGGGAAAATCCCACTGTATAGCTAGTAAAAAAAAAAAAAGAAAGATTTTTGTTTCTGCCAGGTCGTCTGTACTTGCCGTCAGTAACCTGCATTACTGCGATGCACATGGTGGTTAAAAGTCTCATTGTTATTTTTCTCTTTATAATTACTTGTAATATTAAACTTACAATTTCCCTTTGGTCCGCAGCATGCTGGGAATGTAAGTGACTTGACTCTAAAGCTTAGACTGGGACTTTAGCCAGTAGCTCCACAACCTATTAACATAAATGCTTCACAGTCATTGGTCTTAATCACTGAGCCGGCACAGTGGTTAAGATCATCATTCTTACTGTGAAGATGGAACGTATTCTGGAGCAGAATATCTATATTCTATAGTGTTGGATGTTAAATGTAAGGATGTTCTGCATGGAATAATATTTTACTTTAAGAGTCTATAGATCACCCCGGGGTCAGGTGAACACGGGGTATTTTATATACAGCACATCGGCGGCAAGAGATTTTTTTTGGCTCATATTGGGGCATTTTCACATGCCAGATTTTTCTCAATTTTTCCTTATCTTAAAACCTAATTTTAAGATGCTACAACGACCTACACAATATGGGGCTCTAGAAAAGAGGGGGAATGGATAGGATTAATCTTCTTGAACTGGGTGATAAGAAACTGCATGGATATACCCACTACAGGGTCTGCCTTATAAGTGGGTGCTTGGCACAGCGTCTCCAAAACCGTGTGGAGGGGGAATCAAATATCAGGCCAACTTGTCCTAGGGAAAAACTTGTGATACCTATTTAGATTTTCCTTAGCCGCCTCTTCTTTTATACATGCAAGTGGATGCACTCACTTTTTCCCAATTAGTAAGTGGAGTTTTCTATATTGAGAGATACATGTATATATGTTTTTGGGGAAGGCTAACAATAAATGCAGATTTAAGGGATTGGAGGGATTAATATTACAGAAGCTTTAAGGAATGATTTGAGCAGGTAGCATCCATTTTCCCAGTCAACCATTTTTTCAATTGTAGCTCTTAAAAAAAAAAAAAAAAAAAGATAATAAAATGAAAATGTATAGAATGCAATTCTATAGACGTAACCACTGATACTGTAGATGAATTATGGATGTAAAATTCATTAATAGGTATTCTTGGAAGGTGCTTGTAAAAAAACAAACACTTTTGTATTTTAATTTTTTTTCTAAAATTCCCCTCTGTTCTGCTGTTTTATTTTATTTACTGCTTAGAGCTTGTTGGTTATTTACTGTTTACAGCTTGTTGCCTAAGGCCACTGCTGCAGTTTAGCAGCGGTGGCCAGGCATGCGCTGTGATTATACATTGTATAGTGACAGAAAGCTGCTAATCAGCGCTGGGGGGGCGTGGCTGGACCAGGAAGCACAAGACACCTAGTCCTGTAGTGATGATCTCCTGCTGATAAAACACTGATTTTATTGAGAAAGCAAAACACAGCCTAGTAAGTGACACATCGCTAGAATCAGGGTCTCAGCGCCAACATCATGGTGCTCTCAGATTACATAGCAAAAACCTGTTGTCAGATTCCCTTTAACCACAATAAACTTCATTTTTTTTTTTAGCTGGATGACCCCTTTACTAAATCAATAGTCTCTGACAGCTTACATATTATGTTATAGCACGCATGGGTATAAACATGACTTTGTAGGGAATGCATGGATATTATACGCAATATATCTGGCAGAAGCAAAATAATGCATGCCCAGAAGGAAAATTGATATTTAATTCAAACTGAGGTCTAACCTTCTCCTTGATGAACAACTATAGATGAAATGTATTTTGTGCTCTGCCACGGAGGCGAAGGTAACATCATTCGTATGAGCGGCAGCGCATTTATGGGAACATTGCGATGACTTATTTCTATTTAAATGAAAACTATTTCACCATATTCTCAAAATGAAAGCGTTAAAAAAACATTGGGTGTTTGCATATTGTTGCCGTCTGTACGATCCATTACCGGAGAATCATGTATGCTGAGCACATTACGATTCTAATGGTGAGCGAGAGAGAAAGAGGATGGAGACCGTAAATGAGGCACGCGGGAGCCCTTACCTGACCCGTACGTGAAACGGAATCAGAAGCACGAAGGTTCCTGGGTGAGAAAAGGAATAGTTAGTGATATGTGTTTGTTTAATCCAGCCTGCAAAGAACGCTCACATATAGGCCCCGAGTCCGAAAAAAGTGCACCAATCAAGAGTAAAATGACATTCGCTCCGAAGAAAAATGGAGCCGCTTTGGGATTGTAGGATCTGGGTGTAATGCCGCTGCTAACCAATTTCCTACTGATTTGCACTTGGAGAACATATAGATCCCTCTTCTTGTTCGTGCTTTAAGCTACACATACCTTTTCTAAGTAGCCATCACTGGAACATTTCTATTCCTCGGATTTAACCGTAGGATTTGATGTGATCCTGAGTGGTTTCCTATTGACTAAGGCATCACGATAAGCCACAGGATGAATCGAAAACTATTGGTCGCCAGCAGCTACCAAATAACCTAACCGTAAGGGATGAGCGAGCGCAGGTTTTATCTGCAACCGTGCCGCTCTAAAAAACCACCAGTTCTGCAGCTATGGGAGGGCAAAGTCTGGATATAATAATTTGCAGGATATCTTGATTGCAAATGAAAGATTGCCCCTAAGCTGCTATAGATGTTATCTTCCTGACAACCCGTAACAGAGCAAGCCACACTTGTAATGGAATCTTTAAAGGGATTTTATTCCTCTTTCCCATCCATCCCGGTAATGAGAAGACCATTATCCTCAGCACTGAATGTGTGGACTGTATATAGGAAAAAACATAGGATTAGTAAGCTGATTTACTTATCAGTGGTCACCAGTACAATACAAGGGCTGCAAGAATTAGACATAGTTATCAAAACAATATTAGCAATTTTTGCATTTTGATCTAATTCAGGGGTGTAACTAGAAGGTTTGCTCCAAAAACAGTTATACTTCAAGACTTGTTAAAATAATATATTATATTTTATATTATTATTTTTTTTATATATATTTTCACATGATCTTGTTATAAAGATTTCATCTAATCTATACTGTTGCAATCAAACCATCTATCCAAAGGTCTACTGATGGTTCTTTTACTCACGTAGTGAGCGTCTGAACAGTGACGTTACTAGATTTCAATGGGCCCCGATGCATAATTGTTTATGTATTAGCCCCTGTAGCGTTCTAGATCCTTTAAAGACTGCAGATACAATATATAAATCTCATCAATAAGATCATTTTCTAAATACTTCTAAACAGTAATCATATGGTTACCAAAAAACACATTTCACCATTGAACAAGTCCGCCATTCCAAAACTAAAGTATCAATAGTAAACCACATAAAGGAGATAAATACTGCCACACTATAACCATATATTATCACCGTATAGCGTATGATATTGAACAAAATCCACTATTCCAAAACCAATATAACAATAATATCACATACAAAGAATAAGTAAATAAGTACCGCCACAGCATGATTGGACCAGATATTACCACTACATAGTGACCAAATAATACCACCATACTGGTCATTATGAAAAACCACAATGCTAACACTTATATTACCACCAGTGACTTTATACACTGGAGCTCTGTAGATCATAGAAGTGTATATATTATAGGGAAATCCAATGACTAACCAGTAACGGATCCAAATGAAGCTATTTATTTCCGTTTTTTTTCTTCCAGCGCAAACCGCTATGACTACTTCTAGCGACCACTCTTCTCTGCCGAAAGTTACACACATACATCTATGACTGATCACTTCTATAGCAAACTCCAATTTTTTTCCTCACTTCTACTCTGTACCAGGTGATGAAGAAACGTTTAATAGTACCGCCCTGGTGCCTTGCACAGTAACGGTATCTTCCTTTTGTTCCCATCCATGGTAACAGTATAAAAATAAAATATTACTGTAGTGATGTCTCCCTTTGTGACTCCCTCACAGTAGAAATGCCCCCCTCTGAGGCTCTCACACATTATTACTGCATATTTCCCCTTTGTGGCCCTCGTGCTACAGTACTTTTTTTTCTTTACTCCCACATACAGTAGTAATGTCTGTTTTTATACTCAAAACAATAATGCCCCTTCCTCAGTGGCAACAATATAATAGTAATGTACACCATTTCTGCCCCCATACAGTAATAGGATCCATTTTTTAAGCCTTGATACAATTGGAGTGTCCCATATTGTGGCTTTATAACGTAATTATAATTTATGGACCAAAATTTATTATTATACATTTTTATAGCGCCATTTGTTCCATGGCGCTTTACATGTGAATACGAGGCAAATCTAGACAAATACATTAAACATGAGCAGATAACAGGCACACGGATACATGAGGGAGGACCCTGCCCGCGAGGGCTCACAGTCTGCAGGGGATGGGTGATGAAACACTAGGAGAGGGTAGGGCAGGTTGCGCGGCGGTTCAGTAACTTCAGGATCACTGCAGGCTGTAGGCTGCAAAATCGGGAATATTATTAATGTCCCCCATTGTGGAGCAATAGTGTCCCCTATTCTGTCCTCATACAGTAATAATAACCCCCATTTTGCACCATACAGTAATAATGTCCTCCATTTGGCCTCCTACAGTAATTGTCCCCTATTTGCTACCATAAACTAATGTCTGTTCCTTATTTTAGCCATTAAACAGTAATTATGTTACTCATCCTGTAATAATGTCCCCTATCCTGGCCACTATCCTATAATAAAGTCCCCCATCTTGTAATATTGTCCCCTACCCTAGCACCCAAACTGTAATGATGTCTCCCATCGTAGCCCCCATCCTGTAATAATGTCCCACATCCTGTAATAATGTCCCCCGTCCTAGCCCCCATCCTGTAATAATGTCCCACATCCTGTAATAATGTCCCCCGTAATAGCCCCCATCCTGTAATAATGTCTCACATCCTGTACTAATGTCCCCGTCCTAGCCCCCATCCTGTAATAATGTCCCACATCCTGTAATAATGTCCCCGTCCTAGCCCCCATCCTGTAATAATGTCCCACATCCTGTAATAATGTCCCCGTCCTAGCCCCCATCCTGTAATAATGTCCCACATCCTGTAATAATGTCCCCCGTCCTAGCCCCCATCCTGTAATAATGTCCCACATCGTGTAATAATGTCCCCCGTCCTAGCCTCCATCCTGTAATAATGTCCCACATCCTGTAATAATGTCCCCGTCCTATACCCCATTCTGTAATTATGTCCCACATCCTGTAATAATGTCCCCGTCCTAGCCCCCATCCTGTAATAATGTCCCACATCCTGTAATAATGTCCCCGTCCTAGCCCCCATCCTGTAATAATGTCCCACATCCTGTAATAATGTCCCCGTCCTAGCCCCCATCCTGTAATAATGTCCCACATCCTGTAATAATGTCCCCCGTCCTAGCCCCCATCCTGTAATAATGTCCCACATCGTGTAATAATGTCCCCCGTCCTAGCCTCCATCCTGTAATAATGTCCCACATCCTGTAATAATGTCCCCCGTCCTATACCCCATTCTGTAATTATGTCCCACATCCTGTAATAATGTCCCCCGTCCTAGCCCCCATCCTGTAATAATGTCCCACATCCTGTAATAATGTCCCCCGTCCTAGCCCCATCCTGTAATAATGTCTCGCATCCTGTAATAATGTCCCCGTCCTAGCCCCCATCCTGTAATAATGTCCCACATCCTGTAATAATGTCCCCGTCCTAGCCCCCATCCTGTAATAATGTCCCACATCCTGTAATAATGTCCCCGTCCTAGCCCCATCCTGTAAAAATGTCCCACATCCTGTAATAATGTCCCCGTCCTAGCCCCCATCCTGTAATAATGTCCCACATCGTGTAATAATGTCCCCCGTCCTAGCCCCCATCCTGTAATAATGTCCCACATCCTGTAATAATGTCCCCCGTCCTAGCCCCCATCCTGTAATAATGTCCCCCTTAATAGCCCCATCCTGTAATAATGTCCCACATCCTGTAATAATGTCCCCCGTAATAGCCCCCATCCTGTAATAATGTCCCCCGTAATAGCCCCCATCCTGTAATAATGTCCCCCGTAATAGCCCCCATCCTGTAATAATGTCCCACATCCTGTAATAATGTCCCCCCATAATAGCCCCCATCCTGTAATAATGTCTCACATCCTGTAATAATGTCCCAGTCCTAGCCCCATCCTGTAATAATGTCCCACATCCTGTAATAATGTCCCCGTCCTATACCCCATTCTGTAATTATGTCCCACATCCTGTAATAATGTCCCCCGTCCTAGCCCCCATCCTGTAATAATGTCCCACATCCTGTAATAATGTCCCCCGTCCTAGCCCCATCCTGTAATAATGTCTCACATCCTGTAATAATGTCCCCGTCCTATACCCCATTCTGTAATTATGTCCCACATCCTGTAATAATGTCCCCCGTCCTAGCCCCCATCCTGTAATAATGTCCCACATCCTGTAATAATGTCCCCCGTCCTAGCCCCATCCTGTAATAATGTCTCACATCCTGTAATAATGTCCCCGTCCTAGCCCCCATCCTGTAATAATGTCCCACATCCTGTAATAATGTCCCTGTCCTAGCCCCCATCCTGTAATAATGTCCCACATCCTGTAATAATGTCCCCCGTCCTAGCCCCATCCTGTAATAATGTCCCACATCCTGTAATAATGTCCCCCGTAATAGCCCCCATCCTGTAATAATGTCCCCGTAATAGCCCCCATCCTGTAATAATGTCCCCCGTCCTAGCCCCCATCCTGTAATAATGTCCCACATCGTGTAATAATGTCCCCCGTCCTAGCCTCCATCCTGTAATAATGTCCCACATCCTGTAATAATGTCCCCGTCCTATACCCCATTCTGTAATTATGTCCCACATCCTGTAATAATGTCCCCCGTCCTAGCCCCCATCCTGTAATAATGTCCCACATCCTGTAATAATGTCCCCCGTCCTAGCCCCATCCTGTAATAATGTCTCACATCCTGTAATAATGTCCCCGTCCTAGCCCCCATCCTGTAATAATGTCCCACATCCTGTAATAATGTCCCCGTCCTAGCCCCCATCCTGTAATAATGTCCCACATCCTGTAATAATGTCCTCATCCTAGCCCCCATCCTGTAATAATGTCCCACATCCTGTAATAATGTCCCCGTCCTAGCCCCCATCCTGTAATAATGTGCCACATCCTGTAATAATGTCCCCGTCCTAGCCCCATCCTGTAATAATGTCCCACATCCTGTAATAATGTCCCCCGTCCTAGCCCCCATCCTGTAATAATGTCCCACATCGTGTAATAATGTCCCCCGTCCTAGCCTCCATCCTGTAATAATGTCCCACATCCTGTAATAATGTCCCCCGTCCTAGCCCCCATCCTGTAATAATGTCCCACATCCTGTAATAATGTCCCCCGTCCTAGCCCCATCCTGTAATAATGTCTCGCATCCTGTAATAATGTCCCCGTCCTAGCCCCCATCCTGTAATAATGTCCCACATCCTGTAATAATGTCCCCGTCCTAGCCCCCATCCTGTAATAATGTCCCACATCCTGTAATAATGTCCCCGTCCTAGCCCCATCCTGTAAAAATGTCCCACATCCTGTAATAATGTCCCCCGTCCTAGCCCCCATCCTGTAATAATGTCCCCCGTAATAGCCCCATCCTGTAATAATGTCCCACATCCTGTAATAATGTCCCCCGTAATAGCCCCCATCCTGTAATAATGTCCCCCGTCCTAGCCTCCATCCTGTAATAATGTCCCACATCCTGTAATAATGTCCCCGTCCTATACCCCATTCTGTAATTATGTCCCACATCCTGTAATAATGTCCCCCGTCCTAGCCCCCATCCTGTAATAATGTCCCACATCCTGTAATAATGTCCCCCGTCCTAGCCCCATCCTGTAATAATGTCTCACATCCTGTAATAATGTCCCCGTCCTAGCCCCCATCCTGTAATAATGTCCCACATCCTGTAATAATGTCCCTGTCCTAGCCCCCATCCTGTAATAATGTCCCACATCCTGTAATAATGTCCCCGTCCTAGCCCCCATCCTGTAAAAATGTCCCACATCCTGTAATAATGTCCCCGTCCTAGCCCCCATCCTGTAATAATGTCCCACATCCTGTAATAATGTCCTCATCCTAGCCCCCATCCTGTAATAATGTCCCACATCGTGTAATAATGTCCCCCGTCCTAGCCTCCATCCTGTAATAATGTCCCACATCCTGTAATAATGTCCCCCGTCCTATACCCCATTCTGTAATTATGTCCCACATCCTGTAATAATGTCCCCGTCCTAGCCCCCATCCTGTAATAATGTCCCACATCCTGTAATAATGTCCCCGTCCTAGCCCCCATCCTGTAATAATGTCCCACATCCTGTAATAATGTCCCCGTCCTAGCCCCATCCTGTAAAAATGTCCCACATCCTGTAATAATGTCCCCCGTCCTAGCCCCCATCCTGTAATAATGTCCCACATCCTGTAATAATGTCCCCCGTCCTAGCCCCCATCCTGTAATAATGTCCCCCGTAATAGCCCCATCCTGTAATAACGTCCCACATCCTGTAATAATGTCCCCCGTAATAGCCCCCATCCTGTAATAATGTCCCCCGTAATAGCCCCCATCCTGTAATAATGTCCCACATCCTGTAATAATGTCCCACATCCTGTAATAATGTCCCCCCATAATAGCCCCCATCCTGTAATAATGTCTCACATCCTGTAATAATGTCCCCGTCCTAGCCCCATCCTGTAATAATGTCCCACATCCTGTAATAATGTCCCCCGTCCTAGCCCCCATCCTGTAATAATGTCCCACATCCTGTAATAATGTCCCCTGTCATATGCCCCCATCCTGTAATAATGTCCCACATCCTGTAATAATGTCCCCCGTAATAGCCCCATCCTGTAATAATGTCCCACATCCTGTAATAATGTCCCCCGCTCAAACCAAACCATTAAAGGGGTTGCCCGGTCACACCATATTGGTGATGTCTGTTCTTTGAAGAGTTTACAAGCGTCCGTCACTGGAGCAAATGATAGATGGGGGCGCCATGTGTCAGAACCCCACCGATCTGGTATTGATGACCCACCATGTGGTTAGGTGATCAATATGGTGTGACCGTAAACCCCTTAAAATGATTCCTTTTCAGTACAGTCAGACAGCTGCTTTAAGATGATAATCTGAGAAATCCAGATAATTCCATTGGTGTCAATGATGTTTGTGCATCTGTTGCATACAGTACATTTACTGTACAAGTCTGTGGTTAATATAAAGAGCACAATAATAATTTGTCTTATAGGAAATATTCCTTTTAGCTACACAGTGTTGCATATATCTGTTCTACAGGTAGTGTTTTATATCAGTTGGTTCAATATCTCTCCATAGATCTGGGTTTTCATTCCTTCAGTCAGTGTTAGCCTTTTGATATTGCCTAGAGAAACTCATGCAAGATGGAACATAGTTAATGAAAAAAGCTTAATGTTTCAGTGAAATATTAATGTTGAGCATCTTGGCCAGAAGAGAATAGTGATCAGATCACATAGCATCCTAAATTTCACGCTGGACAAATGAACTTTCAACTATTCAACCTCTATATCAGCTATACCTGAAATAGCATATACACATGCAAGAGACTTATTAATACTGGTGCACCGTACAAGTGATGCAGCGGTCTCTCCCACAATGCCGTATGCACAAGATTTCACGTGCTCTATTATAAATTTGCCATAGGCAAAAAAAATAATGATCTTGTTTGTGGACACTTTTCTAAGACAGTTCAGCGTAGACCTAACTCTAAAAGAGGCGTTCAGTAATGTAACCATTATAAATGGCATAACGCAGGAGCCAGGGGGCTGACATCAGATTTCTCTATTTTATGATGAGTGGAGACTTGTTGTACTGGGTTACTAAGTTTAGAGAGGGAATAGTGGGGCAATTGTTGGTACCAGGACACTAAAGCTGGAAGGTGTTGGACATGGCCCATTCCCATGTCTTGCGTGGCCATCTGGGTGTGGACAAAACCCAAGAATGGGTTACTCGGAGGTTCAATTTGCCCGGATGTCACCAGGAAATCCTAAGGTATTGCAAGTACTGTCCCACCTGCCAGTTAACCTCTTTCACCTCTCACTTCTAAAAATCCCCTTGTGACACTAACCATCATATAGGTGCCGTTTGAGTGAATTGCCATGTACCTGGTCGCCCCCCTGGTTAAGTCTGCTTGTGGGCATCAGTATATATTGGTTGTCTCAAGGATAGGGAAAAGAGTGGCACATCCGTCCACAATGTGTAAAAATTGATTTATGCTTTATTAAAGAATTATTAAAAACATGGAATCCTAAAAGTATACATAAAGACGTGATGTGTTTCTGGCATCCAAGTGCCCTTAGTCATAGGATAATCAAAATGATGTCCTATGACTAAGAGCGCTTGGATGCCAGAAAAGCGTCAGGTTTTTATATATACTTTTTCGATTCCATGTTTTTAATGAGTCTTTAATAAAGCATTAACTAATTTTTTAGTTAATTTTATATGATAGTATGTTTTTATGTTGGAAGCTGCGGGTAGAAGATGGTGCTGCGGGACCAGTGTGGTGTCTGTAAAGTACTATATGAAGATGCTGGAGGGTGAGTATAAGAATGGGGGCACAGGGCTTATATTTAAAGCACCACTACAGAACTGAAAAATAACACTGGAGTGCTGCTTTAAGATCCCATTGGGAGAACTATGACTCCCAGCATGTCCTGCAGATCCTATGGCATGCTGGGCGCTATAGTTCACCATAGGAGTGGCAGAGTGCTTTATTGTGTGTTGTAACCTTTTAATTGTGCCAGCCAGCTACACTGTGGTGAGGTGAAAAGCTGGAGCATCCCATAACTGCACACACAGAGCGCTCCCTCTTGTTGCTTTTCCACAGCACAGGTTATAAGAGGAAGCCAGCATAGTCTAGTGGGGAGTCTGAAGGACCTGTGATGACATCAGAAGAGGGAGGGCTCAGTGCTGTCATGGGACACTCCAGCCCGCTCACGTCATGACATCACACAGGTCCTTATGCCTCAGCATCCAGCACAGCCCGGCAGGCAGAAGCTGTGCTGTCAGGTATGCAGCTGTCTCCCTCTGGCCCCTGCTGCCTCCACTCCACACACAGATCTGCTGCAGAAATCCAGCGCTGGGGAAACCGTGTGTTTCAGTGAAGGACTATTTGGGGACCACGTGGTTTCCCCAGCGCTGGATTCCGGGCAGCTGGGACATTTTTCTGCCTCCTGCAAGTGGGACCACAGTGGATCCCACTTGCTGCTGCTCCCTCCCCACATGCTACATTCCGACCATAAGATGCACCCATACTTTCCTCCCAAATTTGGGGGAAAAAGTGCGTCTTATGGTCAGAAAAATATGGTAATTTACAGATTAGCTGGTAAATTACTTCCATACAAACCTTTATAGTTATTAGATTTTCAGTTACCTAATGACCAGCTCAATAAACTTTAGCGTCGAAATCACACACATTCAATCTATACTTTCTGATGACTTTCATTATAAACAAACTGGAATTTACTGGAAAGACTTTCTAGTGCTAATCTAATCCATTTAACATTGGTACAGTCAGAAACACTGTATTCCCTTCATTCCCAATCTTTTATTTTTCGGGATCCATGTTTCCTCTACTGGGAAAGAACAACTACCCCGTCTTTATCGTGTAAGTCATAGCCCTTGATGTTTGTGAGTTTCAACTTGTGAAGTGGACCCATTAAGATCTGGGTGGGTACAGCTGGCAGGATGACACATGGGGAACAAGGATTTGGCACACTCAGGAATCTTGAGAGTAGCGGGATGGATGGAGTGGAAGTCAGCAGGGAATGAATCAAGTTAAAGCACAGGAGGTGGAGAACACCAAAATAAAATTTTGAATCCCAATCCTAAGACACAGGTGTGTGTCCTAATATGCCTTAAATGGGATCATGGAGATGACGTCCATGAGCCACACCAGGCAACCAACCTGCAAAACCCAACATGGAGAACAACAGAGGGCAGCGGACCAAGGGGAAGGAAGCAAAGCCTGGGATACTCAGGACAGGTGAGTAACAATGTTATTTATTTATTCTATTCACTTCTACAGCACCATTATTTTTCACAGGGCTTTACAGTCATCATCACTGTCCTCGTTGGGCCTCACAATATAAATTCCCTGTCAGTATGTTTTTGGCATGTGGGAGGAAATTGGAGAACACAAAGGAAACCCAGACAAACACAAGGAGAACATACAAACTCCTTGCAGATGTTGGACTTGGTGGGATTTGATCCAGAACCCCAGCGTCGAAAATCTACAGTGCTAACCACTGAGCCACCGTGCGGCCCTATTTCAAGGAAGCTGATACAAACTGGTTGAACACAATGCTTTAGATACAATAACTCTCACTATTCAGATAAACTTGAAGCTTGTGGACGAGAACCTTGATTCATTGGGACTTACGATAAATCAAAAAGTTTTACCATTTACTGATAACCCTGAAGCAATAGCAAAACTACATATACTTGATGGATCCTAGCACCATGATTAGACATCCCTCTCCTTCTAGCTGACAGTCCCCATAGTTTGGAGAAATATTTCTTCTTGATTTCAAACTGCTCTGACATCTATCCCATTGTCTTTAGGACTAGGTCTGTCCTCTCTAGTGAAAATGATTTGTTTCTCTGTGCATTTATCAAGATGGATGCCTAAAAAGTCGTACAGACAAAACACTGAATTTCTGTGGTTGCCGTTGTCCATGTTAGTTTCTTTTTATTGATTCAACTGTTCATTGACCTAATATAACGTATACTGCCCGGGCATATAATTACTTTGGAGACTCTATCAAGCAAGCAATATCTGAAACTCTAAGTAAACAGCCATCATTTCATTGCTGTCGGTAATAGCTATCATTATGTTTATCATTAAATGACCACATTTACATTTATATATAATTGGATTTGGCTGCGGAGGGTCCAGCTAGTCAAACTTCTGACTTTCAGAAATGGTACTGTGAAAGGTTATGTAATGGGGTAAACACTAAAGTAAGTAAATAGTGAATAAATATGTCAGCAGTGGATGGATAATTAGTTTGGTTTAGATTTGAAATGGGTATGAGTCAACTGATCTGAGGTGGTCATTCCTATTTATGTTGCATTAATAGCTAAATTAATTATTTACACATCAATATTCCTTTAAAGTTGTCTCACTAGGAGAACCGGATATGTGCGCCAAACATTTCATAGCGGTGACCTTGACCTGATCTCCCTCTCAAATATTCCATCAATTTTCCTGATTATAATTAACATGTCTTCCTGTTTATTCTCTGCCTTGATACGTCTTATTTTGTCTGACTTTTATTCCTAATGGAAACAGCAATTGCTAAATCTGTTTTCAAATGCATAATTTAATATGAAGCTGGATATCTTCACCGAATGCAATTTCTGCAATATCTTATCATTGTGTTTATTTGTAAGTAATTTTTATTTTGTGATTTCTCTTTAGCTCCTAAAGTTTTAGTTAATTGATGGACTGGTATATGCAGTTGTGTAAAAAAAATTGTTTGCCCCTTCCTGATTTCCTATTCATTTGCATGTTTGTCACACTTCAGTGTTTCAGATCACAAAACAAATTTAAATATTAGACAAGTATAACAAGTAAACATAAAATGCTGTTTTTAAATTAAGGTCTTTATTATTAAAGGAAACAGAAATCCATACCTACAGTGCCCTGTGTGAAAACGTGATTAAGTAATTAATGGCAGTTTATCACATCTTTGGGAAGCTGAGTTCAAATTTCCTAGCCACACCCAAGCCTGATTATTGCCACACCTATTGTCAATCAAGAAATCACTTAAATAGGACCTGCCTGACAAAGTGAAATAGACCAAAAGATCCTCAAGAACTAGATTATCATGCCGCGATCCAAAGAAATTGTGGAACAAATCAGAAAAAAAGTAATTGAGATCTATCAGTCTGGAGAAGGTTCTAAAGCCATTTCTCAAGCTTTGGGACTCCAGCAAACCACAGGGAGAGACGTTAACCACAAATGGTGAAAATATGGAACAGTGGTGAACCTTCACAGGAGTGGCCAGCCAACCAAAATTACCTCAAGAGCACAGCTATGACTCATCTAAGAGGTCACAAAAGACCCCACAACATCCAAAGAACTGCAGGTCTCACTTGCCTCAATTAAGGTCAGTATTCATGACTCCACCATAAGAGACTGGACAAAATTGGCTTGCATGTTAGAGTTGCAAGACGAAAACAAACAATAAAAAACATAAAGGCTCGTCTCGGTTTTGCCAGAAAACATTTTCATGATTCCCAAGACTTTTGGGAGAATACTCTGTGTACTGACTAGACAAAAGTTGGAACTTTTTGGCAGGTGTATGTCCCATTACATCTGGCTTAGAAGTAATACAGCATTTCAGAACAGGAACATCATGCCAACAGTATAATATGGTAGTGGTTTGTGATGGTCTGGGACTGTTTTGCTGCTTCAGGATGTGGAATATTCGCTGTGGTAAATGGAACCATGAATTCTGCTGTCTACCAAAAAATCCTGAAGCAGAATTTCTGACCATCTGTTTGTGATCTCAAGCGGAAGCACACTTGGGTTATGCAGCAGGACAATGATCCAAAACACGCCAGAAAGTCCACCTCTAAATGGTTTAATAAAAAAGAAAATTAAGACTTTGGAGTGACCTAGTCAAAGTCCTGACCTTGTCAAAGTCCTGACCTTAATCTGATTGAGATGCTGTGGCATAACCTTAAAAAGGCGGTTCATGCTCGGAAACACTCCAATGTGGCTGAATTACAACAATCCTGCAAAATTCCTCCAGAGCATTGTAAAATACTCATTGCCAGTTATCGCAAATGCTTGATTTCCGTTGTTGCTGCTTAGGGTGGCCCAACCAGTTATTAGGTTTACAGGGAAATCACTTTTTCACACTGGGCCCTGTATGTTTGGATTTCCTTCACTTAAAAACTGCATTTTGTGTTATCTTTGTCTAATATTTGCATTTGTTTGGTGATCGGAAACATTTAAGTGTGACAAACACACAAAAGAATAGGAAATCAGTAAGGGAACAAACACTTTTTCACACAACTGTATATATACATTTTTGAGCAGATATTTTTAAAGATGATTTTACTTCTAGTTTAGAACTTGTTCTTGTTTGTTGCTTCAGATATACTGTATATCTGAATGTTTTTAATCACGTGATGTCAAAGACCTAATGAAAAAAAGAATTAACTGGGTATAAAGGCAAAATGAGCAATTGTAAATACACAGTGTTATATAATATGATTTGCAGTATATTAAGAGAATAAATATTTTGATGGAAGGAGTGCTTCTTTAACCTCTTTCCGACATCGGGGTAATAGTACACCGATGTCGGACTCGCTCCCTTTGATGTGGGCTCCGACGCTGAGCCCACATCTTTCTCGGCACATTTGAACAGCTGACATGTGCCTCTAACAGCCGCGGGTGTTAACTAGTTAAATACCGCTGTCACGCTATCACTCTTGACAGCAGCATTTAATGTGCGCTGCCGGAAAACGTGCTGGAAATCCCGCCCATCGGTGACCATGTCACGTGATCGTGGATCACCGATGGGTTAGCATGACAACCAGAGCAGACCTCTATGGTGGTCACTGCCGGATTGCTATGAGCGCCACCCGGTGGTCGGCGCTCATAACAAGGCAGCAATTCTGCTACATACAGGCGATCTGATCATCGCCTATATGTAGCATATCCGATTGGATTATGGCAGCTTCTAGTTTCCCATGGAGACTATTAAAGCATACCAGATGTTTAACCCCTTAATGACCGCCAATACGTCTTTTAACTGACCTGAGATATAAGAGAATAGCCTCCCCATACAGGGGACAATCCAGCAGCTGTCAGCTGTCCACTATAGCTGACAACTTGCTGTATCAGCCACGATTAGTGTTTGCGCCGTCCAAATCTGTTTAACCCCTTAGATGCTGCTGTCAATAGTGACTACATCATTATAAATGGATAACAGAGTGTGGGGGCTTCCTCTTTATCCAAACTGGTGCCCTCAGATCATGATTTTGTGGTCCTGATGTTTGCGGAGGCAATTCATAACCAAATAGCGGCCTTAGAGTCTGACGGCTGTAGTAATCTGTTCAGAAGTTAGAGACATTTAGCTGGTAAAAATACACATTTTCATTTCTGTCATACCACTTTGCATTAATTCCTGTAAAGCACCTGAAGGGTTAATAAACCACCTGACAGCAGTTTTCAATATGTCTGGGGGTGCTGTTTTTAAAATGGTATCACGTTTGTGGGTTTCCCAATATATGGGATCCCTAAAGTCACTTCAAACATGGATAAGTCCCTTTAAAAAATAAATTTTGTAAATTTCCTTGAAAAAAATGAAAAATTGCTACTACATTTTTAAACCTTCTAAAATGCTAACAAAATAAAATAACATTTTACAAATGGTGCTGATGTAAAGCCGACATGTGGGAAATGTTATTTATTAATGGTTTGCTGTGGTATGACCATCTGGTTTTAAGGGATAATCATTCAAATTTAGAAAATTGCTAATTTTTTAACATTGTTCTCAAATTTTTGATATTTTTTATAATAAACACAAAACATATTGACCTAAATTTACCATTATCATAAAGTATAATGTATCACGAAAAAACAATCTCAAAATCACTGGGATTTGGTGAAGCGTTGCAGTTATTACCACATAAAGTGACACTGGTCAGATTTCAAAAATTTGGCTCCGTCAGTAAGAGGTTAAAAAAAAAAAGATTTTTAAAAATATAAAAAAACTAAAAGTTCATATCATCCCCCTTTCTCCCCATTCAAAATAAAACAATAAAAAAAATCAAACATACACATATTTGGTATTTCCGCATTCAGAATCGCCCGATCTCTCAATATAACAAAAAAATTAACCCGATCGCTAAATGGCGTAACGAGAAAAAAAGTCAAAGCGTCAGAATTACGTTTTCTTGGTCGACACAACATTGCATTAAAATGCAACAACGGGTAATCAAAAGATGGTATCTGAACCAAAATGATATCATTAAAAATATCAGCTTGGCACGCAAAAAAATAAGCCCTCACCCGACCTGAGATCATGAAAAATGGAGGCGTTATGGGTATCGGAAAATGGCGCAACATCTTTTTTTTAACAAATTTTGGAATTTTTTTAACCACTTAAATAACAAAGAACCTAGACATGTTTGGTGTCTATGAACTCGAAATGACCTGGGGAATCATAATGGCAGATCAGTTATAGCATTTGGTGAACATGGTACAAAAAAAAAGAAAAACTGTGAGATTGCACTTTTTTGCAATTTCACAGGACTTGAAATTTTTTTCCCGCTTTTGAGTACATGACATGGTAAAACCAATGGTTCTGTTGAAAGGTACAACTCGTCCCGCAAAAAAAAAAAACACTCACATGGCCATTTTGACCCAAAAATAACAGTTATGGCTCTGGGAAGAAGGGGAGCAAAAAATGAACATGCAAAACTAAAAATACCTCTGGTCATTAAGGGGTTAAGCAACTGCTGATCTATGATTACTTAAGACAAAAAAAGTGTTAAAAAATAATTGTGAAGTTATGATAGCCTGATTTTGCTGACCAACCCTTGGACACTGAAGAGCAATAGGGCCAAATTAGTTTTATTTACATTATCCACATTTTGTGTGTTACCATAGATAAGATTACCATAATTATTAATATTTGCCAAATGCCAGAATGAAATAGAAAGAGCATGTTTTAAGGCATCTTTATTACTTACTGGAAAATCAAAAGTTTACATACACTAAGATTACTATGCCTTTAAACAATTCTGGACTGCTCATATGATGTCATGTGTTTGGCAGCTTTTGAATGCACACCTAAAACACAATGCTTCTTTGTATAGTATCGTGGGAAAGTAAAGAAATCAGCCAAGATATCATGAAGAGAATTGTGGACTTGCACAAGTTTGGCTCATCCTTGGGTACAATTTCAAGATACCTGAAGGTGCCTCGTTCATCTGTACAAACAATTATCCAGAAGAACAAACAAGATGGGAATGTCCAGCCATCATACCGCTCAGGAAGGGGACAGGTTCTGTGTCCCAGAGATGAATGTGCTTGGGTTGATATGTATATGTCGGACCAAAGGACAAAAGCAAGATGATGGCGGAAGCTGGTAAGATTGTGTCAATATCCACAGTGAAATGAGTAGTGTCGCGTCGCTGTTGCGTCGGCGACGCAGCGGCGACGCACGGAAAAACGCGCGCAAACGCGCGCAAAAACGCGCACGTTTTGCGACGCGTGCGTCGTTTTTTGACGAAATCGGACGCAAGAAAAATGCAACTTGTAGCGTTTTCTTGCGTCCGACGCTAGCGTCTAAAACGACGCACGTGTCGGAAAACGCGTGCAAAAAGACGCACGCGTCCCCTATGTTAAACATAGGGGCGCGTCGCCGCTGCGTCGCCGACGCAACAGCGACGCGACGCTAATGTGAACGTAGCCTTAACTTGGCTGAAAGGCCGCTCTGCCAGGAAGAAGCCATTACTCCAAAAGAAACATAATAAAATCAGACTAATGTTTGCAAATGCACCAAGGAACAGATACCTTAATTTTTGGAGACATGACCTGTGGTCTAATGAAACTAAAATGGGCGTAATGACCATCGTTACATTTGGAGGAAAAAGGGAGAAGCTTGGAAGCCTAAGAACACCATCCCAACTGTGAAACAGGGGTGACAGAATCATGTTGTGGGGTTGTTTTGCTGCAGGAGGGACTGGTGCACTTCACAAAATAGATGGCATCATGAGAAAAGAAGATTATGTGGCAACACTGAAGTAACATCTCAAGACATCAGCCAGAAAGTAAGAGCTTGGGCGGAAATGGGTCTACCAAATGGACAATGACTCGAAGCATACTGCCAAAATGGTAACAACGTGGCTTAAGGATAACAAAGTAACTGTTTTGGAGTGGCCATCACAAATCCCTGATCTCAATCCAATTGAAAATTTATGGGCAAAGCTGAAAAGACAGGTGCGAGAAAGGCGACCTACAAAACTGGATCAGTTACACCAGTTTTGTCAGGAGGAATGGGTCCAAATTCCGACCAACTATTGTGAGAAGCTTGTGGAAGGAGATCCCAAACGTCTGACCCAAGTCATTCAGTTTAAGGGCAATGTTATCAAATACTAATGAAATGTATGTAAACTTTTGACTTTGCAGTAAGTAATAAAAGAAGTCTTAAAACATTCTCCCATTATTCTGGTATTTGCCAAATATTAATAATTATGGTAATCCTAAATGACCTAAAGCACGAAAGGTTTATTCTGATTTCATTTCAGATATTGAGAAAAACATTCATATGTGTCTTTATATATATATAGTGGATGGAAACTTCTGGTTTCAACTGTATATAGATATATATCTCTGCAGGCTTCTGAGTCTGAGCTGCATTTGCTTACATAAATTGTTGCTTACAAAACTATGCCAGCGTCAGAAAGAGAGAAGGGGAGGATACAAATTAAAGAAGCAATGCATAAATCAAGCAATACTACAGTTGTGCATTAACCCCTTAACGACGGCCAATATGCCTTTTAAGGGCAGCAGTTAAGGGTACTTATTCCTCAGCACCGCTTTGTAACAGTACTGAAAAATAAGGGTATAGCACCTCCCAGCATCAGAAATCATGATTTGGGTTGGTTTTTACCATCCCAAGTCTTGTGATCACAGGTTATTTACAGAATAACGGTGGTCGCAAAAAAAAACAAAAGTCAGATTTCTCATTCATTTCTCTCTCCTCTGATATGATCCAGCATACCTGAGGAGAGAAAAATGGGATCCCCCAATTCCCTCCGGTGTCCCTGGACCCTCCAGCCTGGTCCCCCGGCCCTCAGCGTCTTCCTGGAAGAAAATGGTGGGTGCATGTGCATTGTCCCGCCGAGATCGGCTGGCATGCATCCAGCAACAATAGATTTTTCCTATTGGTTCATTTAGATTATAAATACTTGACTCCAGCTCACCTAGTTGCTCTATGCTTATTCACCTGGGGCTCAGACACAAGCCTCACTCTGGCCTCACATCAAGGGAAGTAGGAAAAATTTGGAGTCTGCCTCACCAGGACTGGATTTTCCTTTTCTTTTTCTAAGCAAAATATATTGCATGCAAAAGAAACATTTACATGGTCGACATGACCCAGTCGACGCGTTTTGTCTACACTAAGCAGTCTTACTCATGAAACGCGTCGACTGGGTTATGTTGACCATGTAAATTTTTGTTTTGTATGCACTATATTTTCTTTTGAAAAATAAAAAGAAAAGGAAAATCCAGTTCATTTTGATCACTGTGATATACCCTATCATAGTGATCAAAATAAAAAAAATAATAAATCAAACCCCCTTTTATCACCCCCTTAGTTAGGTAAAAGCAATAAAATAAAAAAATATATTTTTTCCATTCTTTACAGTTAGGGTTGGGGTTAGAGCTAGGGTTAGTGTTGGGGCTAGAGTTTGGGCTAGGGTTGGGGTTATGTTGTGGTGTTGGGATTAGGGTTGTGTTGGGGATATGGTTGTGTGGGTGATATGATTTTGTTGGGGTTACGGTTGGTTTGGGGTTACGGTTGGTTTGGGGTTATGGTTGTCTTGGGGTTACAGTTGGGGTTAGGTTTTGATTAGGGTCAGGGGTAGGGCTGTGTTAGTGTTGGAGTTAGAATTGAGGGGTTTACACTGTTTAGGTACATCAGGGGATCTCCAAACGCGACATGGCACCTGCCTTTGACTCCAGCCAATTTTGCGCTCAAAAAGTCAAACGGTGCTCCCTCCCTTCTGAGCCCTGTCGTGCGTCCAAACAGTGGCTTTCCCCCACATACGGAGTATCGGCGTACTCAGGAGAAATTGCCCAACAAATTTTGTGGTCCATTTTCTCTTGATACCCTTGTGAAAATAAAAAAGTTTGGTTCCAAAGTACATTTTTTCCTTCTACATTGCTTTAGTTCTCGTGAAGCACCTGAAGGGTTAATAAACTTCTTGGATGTGGTTTTGAGCACGTTGAGGGGTGCAGTTTTTAGAATGGTGTCACTTTGGGGTATTTTCTGTCATATTGACCCCTCAAAGTCACTTAAAATGTGAGGTGGTCCCTAAAAAAATTGTTTTGTAAATTTTGTTGGAAAAATGAGAAAATCGCAGGTCATCTTTTACCAGTTTAGAACATCCTATAAAAAAAATTGTTTCCAAAATTGTGCTGATGTAAAGTAGACATGCGGGAAATGTTATTTATTAACTATTTCGTGCGATATGACTCTCTGGCACAAAAAATAAAAGTTTGAAAATTAAATGTTTGAATTGCCAAATTTCCATTTTTTTCATAATTGAACGCAAGTCAAATCAAAGAAGTTTTAGGAACTATCATGAAGTACAATATGTCAATATGACAATATGTCACGAAAAAGCAATCTCAGAATCAGTGGGATTCGTTGAAGCGTTCCAAAGTTATAACCTCATAAAGTGAGAGTGGTCGGAATTGTAAAAATTGTCTTGGACATTAAGGACAAAATTGTCTCTGTCACTAAAGGGGTTGAGGTTTGTCCAGAAGAATGTTTACATTAATGAATCAGTCACATCCCCAAATTGCAGCTACAACTGCTCATCTGTATCGCGGGTGGGTGCACAAGCTATTTGTCATTTAATCTAGCAATGTCTTGACTGCAAAATCGATGAGAATAGTGCACGCTGAGGTTTTTTTTTGTTGCACTGGTACACTGACTTGCTGACGTCAGTCTGCTGTCCACATACAATCTACAGGGCAATCCACAGTGTTGTCTGCTTCCAGTCCACAGGGTTGTCCGTGTTTAGTCCACAACCAGCGCTATCCGCATGCAGTCCACAGCGCTATCCGCGTGCAGTCCACAGCGCTATTCGCGTGCAGTCCACAGAGCTATCCGCGTGCAGTCCACAGCGCTATCCGCGTGCAGTCCACAGCGCTATCAGTGTGCAGTCCACAGGGCTGTCAGCGTGCAGTCCACAGCGCTATCCGCGTGCAGTCCACAGCGCTATCCGCGTACAGTCCACAGCGCTATCCGCATGCAGTCCACAGCGCTATCCGCGTGCAGTCCACAGCGCTATCAGCATGCAGTCCACAGCGCTATCATCGTGCAGTCCACAGCGCTGTCCGCGTGCAGTCCACAGCGCTGTCCGCGTGCAGTCCACAGCGCTGTCCGCGTGCAGTCCACAGCGCTGTCCGCGTGCAGTCCACAGCGCTGTCCGCGTGCAGTCCACAGCGCTGTCCGCGTGCAGTCCACAGCGCTGTCCACAGTGCTGTCCGCGGGCAGTCCACAGGGCTGTCCGCGTGCAGTCCACAGCGCTATCAGCGTGCAGTCCACAGCGCTGTCCGCGTGCAGTCCACAGCGCTGTCCGCGTGCAGTCCACAGCATTGTCCGCGTGCAGTCCACAGCGCTATTCGCGTGCAGTCCACAGTGCTGTCCGCTTGCAGTCCACAGTGCAGTTTTTTTTCACCAATGCAATATGCTGTATATGTGATGACTTTCTGCATCTGCATCTTACCATAAGGAAAAAATACAATAAGTGTTTAATGAAGAAAAAAAATTGTAGAAGGAAGCTTTAAAAGGTTATCCCACAAATAGATAATACAAAATAATACTGCCTGAAGGCAAATAATTACATCCGGTCTCCAAGTGTATAGGGGTTATCCGGAACTATTTTATTTTTTGTTATTGGTTTCTAACTTGACTGTTCTACCCGGTGACTGCTCAGAGTGAGCACAGACCTCTCCTGCCGGTGATTCTGCTGCTTCACGTCAACAGAGCAGCTCTCCCGCTTCCAGACTGCTCTGTCGACAGGGCATGAATGCCAATGTCATGCTGTTTGACAGCTGGCTCCCTGCAGTTATGCACTATGACTTATGTTCAATGTAATGTGATCGGAAGCCACAGAATATCCGACAGGAGCAGTCCGTGAGTCGGCAGAGATCAACACCTGGCACAACAGGTAGTAAATTCTGTAATTTTTTAGGCTTATAAAAAAAAAGTTCTGGACAATCCCTTAAATTTCATGCCTTTTTAACTTTCTTACTCAACTCTTTGCAGCTCTGGTCTCTTCACTTTCAGTGTGAGGGCTGTACCTCTTCCCATGTAAGCAGCTTCACTTCCCAGGAGCACATTACCATTGGCAGATCTGCAGAGAAAAGACTCCCTAACATGCATATATATCCATATTCTACTGTATGACTCTCTCTCTCATTCCTATCCTTGCTTTTTACATCCACTACACATGTTCCATTTCTTCTCTTATTACCACATAGTATCAGCTGCTTCACTGTCAGATCACTATGCAGCATGAAGGGGAAGGACAGAGCAAGGAAGCTACTGAGCATGTGCGTCCACCGTTTCAGATGGAACAAGATTCTACTCCCGGAGAAACAGCAGGGGGCACGGTTATGGGTGAAAATCTACTATATAATTGTCTAAGGGTCACTTCCGTTTGTCTGTCACAGATATTCATTGGTCGCGGCCTCTGTCTGTCATGGAAATCCAAGTCGCTGATTGGTCGCGGCAAAACAGCCACGACCAATCAGCGACGGGCACAGTCCAGAAGAAAATGGCCGCTCCTTCCTCCCCGCAGTCAGTGCCCGGCGGCCGCATACTCCCCTCCGGTCAGCGCTCACACAGGGTTAGTGGCAGTGTTGACCGCGGTGTAACACACTCCATTATCGCTGCTATTAACCCTGTGTGACCAACTTTTTACTATTCATGCGGCCTATGCAGCATGAATAGTAAAAAGATCTAATGTTAAAAATAATAAAAGAGATAAAAAACCGTTATATACTCACCGTCCATCGGCCCCTCGGATCCACAACAGGCCTTTCCCGCTCACGATTTTCCGGTAACCGGTCCATGTTGCGATCTCGCGAGATGATGACGTAGTGGTCTCGCGAGACCGCTACGTCATCATCTCGCGAGACCACAATGCACTCTTCAGACCAGAGCGCGCGAGGACCATCGGTAACCGGCCGCTTCGATCGGGAGGCTCCAGAAGGTGAGTATGTAACTATTTTTTATTTTAATTCTTTATTTTTAACAGGGATATGGTGCATACTACGTGACTGGCCAATATACTACGTGTCTGTGCTGTATACTACGTGACTGGGCAATATACTACGTGTCTGTGCTGTATACTACGTGACTGGGCAATATACTATGCAGCTGGGCAATATACTACGTGGCTGGGCAATATACTACGTCACTGGGCAATATACTATGTGGCTGGGCAATACACTACGTGACTGGGCAATATACTACGTGACTGGGCAATATACTATGTGGCTGGGCAATATACTACGTGACTGGGCAGTATACTACGTGTCTGTGCTGTATACTATGTGGCTCAGTGCTGTATACTACGTGGCTGGGCAATATACTACGTGGCTGGGTAATATACTACGTGGCTGGGCAATACACTACGTGGCTGGGCAATATACTACGTGGCTGGGCAATATACTACATGGACATGAATATTCTAGAATACCCGATGCGTTAGAATCGGGCCACCATCTAGTGTAATATAAAATAAATGTTAACTTTTTTTTATTGGATGTATATAGGAAAATATTGTCCTATTCTGAATAATATATATCATTGGACAACCCCCTTTAATTAACTAAAAATCACTTCCTTGAAGTAAATAATACTCTGTCGCCTGTTAATTACCATATTTTTCGGACTATAAGACGCACCCAGGTTTTAGAGGTGGAAAATAGGGAAAAAATATTTGAAGCAAAAAATGTGGTAAAATATTTAATAACATACTATTATATATGGTGTTGTTATATATAATAGTATGTTATTATGTTGGAAGCTGCGGGTAGAAGATGGTGCTGTGGGACCAGTATGGTGTCTGTAAAGTACTATATGAAGATGCTGGAGGGTGAGTATAAGAATGGGGGCACAGGGCTTATATTTAAAGCACCACTCCAGCACTGAAAAATAGCACTGGAGTGCTGCCTTAAGATCCCATGAGAGAACTATAACTCTCAGCATGTCCTGCAGATCCTATGACATGCTGGGAGTTATAGTTCACCACAGTAGTGACAGAGTGCATTTTCCTGCCTCCTGTGAGTGGGATCCCAGTGCCGCTGTCCGCCTCATGTTACATTTGGACCATAAGACGCACCCCACACTTTCCTCCCAAATTTGGAGGAAAAAAGTGCATCTTATGGTCCGAAAAATAAGGTAATGTTTAAGGAATCTACCCAATGTATCTCTTTTTGGAATATCCGATGGAATAAGCTGACTATGAGTACGTGCCCACGGTCTGGAATAGCAGCGTTTTGCACCTGCGCTGCATCCAAACCACTACGTCCTAGGTTACAAGCACAGTGGATGGGAATTATAGAAATCCCATGCCCACTGTTCTTGTATTTGATGCTGTGTAAACTCATCTGTGGCGGTCTATAGCCATTCATTAGATGGTTCAATGAACACATGTGGATTTACCTGCATGAGTAGAAGGCAGCGTTTTGGATGCAGCCAAAATATGCTGCATCCAAAACGATGCTATATCCTGATCTTGGGCACATAGCCTAAATGTAAAGTTTTTTTAATGCCTTACCTTATCGATTATATACATATTTTTCCATGAATTATCCATTTCCTTCTGTTGCAAGAGACCTGAAAAAAATCCATCTGTATCAGTCCAGCAATGTTGGTACATGTATGGGCTGCTATGTTTTTGCAAAATTTGCCCCTGCAAATAACAAAAAAGAAATTAATATGTAACATATTGAATCTCCAGCGTCCAGAACATAAATGAAAGAAAATAAATGTAAATGGGTCTAGCCTTTAAAAACATCATCTGCAAGAGAAAAGATAGTGGGATTAACTCTGCAGCATTGATCTATTTCCTCGTAACTGCTAATGAAATGCATCTAGAAACAGAGGCATGTTCCTACAGCAAATAATATGGAGTAAAATAAAGTAAGGCAAGGCTACTTATCTGCATGTCTGCACATTGCAGCTTCCTCTTCTCGGATAAAAGGGAGATCTTCCTTCTTCCTTGTTGAAAGAGAAGCTGTGTGTTCATGTACTAATCACCCCATGGAGAGAGTCTGCTCTCAGATTCACTGTGGCTGGGAAAACCAGTCTTTTTTCCAAAGTTCTTTTCGCCTTTGTATACTCCTCTCTGTGTCTTTCTTCATCCCCATTACACATGGAATAGGGTTGTTGTTTTTTATGCATATCTGGTAAAGAAAAATGTGGTTACCCTTCCTTCGACCAGCAATGGCATAGACAAATTTAACAAGATATTTCATTGTAATCCTAAAATAGTCCTCTAATATTTAGTTAATTATGGGAAGATTAATGGTTATTCATTTCTGATTAACTCAGACATGGACACTGGACCTTCAAATTCAATTCCGTATTGTAACAGAGGCGCTCAACAGGTGGGGGCGCCGAGCGTGGACAAAGAGGAAGATGACAGCACTTAATAATCAACAGGACGCAACTGCTTGTCACATCGATAATGATGACAAATGGCCTTGTCATGGACAGTCGTGTGGTCCTGAATTTAAAGTGAGCATGCACTTTTGTCGTATTTCGGGAGATCAGATTGTACATAGCTTCTATCAACACTATAGGCAGCAATGGAAAATGGATATACATGGCTGTAATAATGGTCTCCGGTGCATGTATTTTGTCATTTCTGCAAAAAAAAAAGATTTAAATGATCCCATTTGATTAAAATTTGCAAATCAGTTTATTTAAAAGTGGTGTCCGTCTTACCCCCTCATTCCCCCAAAGAACAATAACTCCAAACTGCTGGCCAATTGGAATCTCTTTTATGTCTAACTTGTTGTCTACTGACTGATGTCAATTGTTCTTTGCAGGCCTCATTACGTTTTCGGTAAACAGTAGAATGATGTGCTGTGACAAAAATCTTCATCTTGGTCTCATCTGTCCACAAGACGGTTTCCCAGAAAGATTTTGGCTTACTCGCGTACATATTGGCAAACTGCAGTCTAGCTTTTTATGTCTCTGTGTCAGCAGTTGGGTCCTCCTGGTCTCCTGCCATAGCGTTTCATTTTATTCAAATGTCATTAATTTTTCTCTGGCGTCCATGACCAGGGAGATTAGCTACAATGCCATGAGTTGTAAACTTCTTTATTATGTTACACACCGTGGACAAAGGAACACCAAGATATCTGGAGATTGACTTGTATTGTAGCCTTGAGATTGTTGATATTGTTCAACAATTTTGGTTCTCAAGTCTTCAGACAGTTCTCTTCCCCTCTGTCTGTTCTCCATGCTTAGTGTAACACGCACACTATTCAAAGATTGGGTCAACTTTTTATCTTGTTTCGGGTGTGATTTTAATATTGCCCACACCTGTTACTTGCCACAAGTGAGTTTGAACGAGCATCACATGCTTGAAACAAAGTTGTTTACCCATATTTTTAAAAAGATGCCAACAATTTTGCTCTTTTTTTGTAGTTTTATGTTACATTTGCCTTTTTTTTGTGCTGTTCCAATATACACACAGGAAATAAACATCTGTATAACAAAACGTGCAATAGCAATAATTTTCTGGGAGTAATACTTCATTTTCTGGAACAAATTCAAGAGTGCCAACACAAATGCCTGACCCTTATGACATTATAAATGCCTGGCATGTATGTGGCATGCGACATCTCACTAGCACTTTGTCTTGCAATAGTTAGCCAACTTATGACCAATGATCTATTCTAGAACGAGTTTCCCTATTATGCTCCTTTGTGGAAGTATTTTGCAAAATGACAATGGGTAGGCCTGATATCAGTGACCCAAATTTTATAAGCTAGTTTCTAAGAATCCTCTTTTTTTTTCTTTAAGGAAAACTACATATTAGCGAAGGGAATGAGGATGTCGAGTCCATATGGGTTGAAATTCATGGAGGGAAAAATGGTAACAAAATTCTCATTGGGGTCTGTTACAAACCCCCAAATATAACAGAAAGCATGGAAAGTCTACTTCTAAAGCAGATAGATGAAGCTGCAACCCATAATGAGGTCCTGGTTATGGGGGACTTTAACTACCCGGATATTAACTGGGAAACAGAAACCTGTGAAACCCATAAAGGCAACAGGTTTCTGCTAATAACCAAGAAAAATTATCTTTCACAATTGGTGCAGAATCCAACCAGAGGAGCAGCACTTTTAGACCTAATACTATCTAATAGACCTGACAGAATAACAAATCTGCAGGTGGTCGGGCATTTAGGAAATAGCGACCACAATATTGTGCAGTTTCACCTGTCTTTCACTAGGGGGACTTGTCAGGGAGTCACAAAAACATTGAACTTTAGGAAGGCAAAGTTTGAACAGCTTAGAGATGCCCTTAATCTGGTAGACTGGGACAATATCCTCAGAAATAAGAATACAGATAATAAATGGGAAATGTTTAAGAACATCCTAAATAGGCAGTGTAAGCGGTTTATACCTTGTGGGAATAAAAGGACTAGAAATAGGAAAAACCCAATGTGGCTAAACAAAGAAGTAAGACAGGCAATTAACAGTAAAAAGAAAGCATTTGCACTACTAAAGCAGGATGGCACCATTGAAGCTCTAAAAAACTATAGGGAGAAAAATACTTTATCTAAAAAACTAATTAAAGCTGCCAAAAAGGAAACAGAGAAGCACATTGCTAAGGAGAGTAAAACTAATCCCAAACTGTTCTTCAACTATATCAATAGTAAAAGAATAAAAACTGAAAATGTAGGCCCCTTAAAAAATAGTGAGGAAAGAATGGTTGTAGATGACGAGGAAAAAGCTAACATATTAAACACCTTCTTCTCCACGGTATTCACGGTGGAAAATGAAATGCTAGGTGAAATCCCAAGAAACAATGAAAACCCTATATTAAGGGTCACCAATCTAACCCAAGAAGAGGTGCGAAACCGGCTAAATAAGATTAAAATAGATAAATCTCCGGGTCCGGATGGCATACACCCACGAGTACTAAGAGAACTAAGTAATGTAATAGATAAACCATTATTTCTTATTTTTAGTGACTCTATAGCGACAGGGTCTGTTCCGCAGGACTGGCGCATAGCAAATGTGGTGCCAATATTCAAAAAGGGCTCTAAAAGTGAACCTGGAAATTATAGGCCAGTAAGTCTAACCTCTATTGTTGGTAAAATATTTGAAGGGTTTCTGAGGGATGTTATTCTGGATTATCTCAATGAGAATAACTGTTTAACTCCATATCAGCATGGGTTTATGAGAAATCGCTCCTGTCAAACCAATCTAATCAGTTTTTATGAAGAGGTAAGCTATAGGCTGGACCACGGTGAGTCATTGGACGTGGTATATCTCGATTTTTCCAAAGCGTTTGATACCGTGCCGCACAAGAGGTTGGTACACAAAATGAGAATGCTTGGTCTGGGGGAAAATGTGTGTAAATGGGTTAGTAACTGGCTTAGTGATAGAAAGCAGAGGGTGGTTATAAATGGTATAGTCTCTAACTGGGTCGCTGTGACCAGTGGGGTACCGCAGGGGTCAGTATTGGGACCTGTTCTCTTCAACATATTCATTAATGATCTGGTAGAAGGTTTACACAGTAAAATATCGATATTTGCAGATGATACAAAACTATGTAAAGCAGTTAATACAAGAGAAGATAGTATTCTGCTACAGATGGATCTGGATAAGTTGGAAACTTGGGCTGAAAGGTGGCAGATGAGGTTTAACAATGATAAATGTAAGGTTATACACATGGGAAGAGGGAATCAATATCACCATTACACACTGAACGGGAAACCACTGGGTAAATCTGACAGGGAGAAGGACTTGGGGATCCTAGTTAATGATAAACTTACCTGGAGCAGCCAGTGCCAGGCAGCAGCTGCCAAGGCAAACAGGATCATGGGGTGCATTAAAAGAGGTCTGGATACACATGATGAGAGCATTATACTGCCTCTGTACAAATCCCTAGTTAGACCGCACATGGAGTACTGTGTCCAGTTTTGGGCACCGGTGCTCAGGAAGGATATAATGGAACTAGAGAGAGTACAAAGGAGGGCAACAAAATTAATAAAGGGGATGGGAGAACTACAATACCCAGATAGATTAGCGAAATTAGGATTATTTAGTCTAGAAAAAAGACGACTGAGGGGCGATCTAATAACCATGTATAAGTATATAAGGGGACAATACAAATATCTCGCTGAGGATCTGTTTATACCAAGGAAGGTGACGGGCACAAGGGGGCATTCTTTGCGTCTGGAGGAGAGAAGGTTTTTCCACCAACATAGAAGAGGATTCTTTACTGTTAGGGCAGTGAGAATCTGGAATTGCTTGCCTGAGGAGGTGGTGATGGCGAACTCAGTCGAGGGGTTCAAGAGAGGCCTGGATGTCTTCCTGGAGCAGAACAATATTGTATCATACAATTATTAGGTTCTGTAGAAGGACGTAGATCTGGGTATTTATTATGATGGAATATAGGCTGAACTGGATGGACAAATGTCTTTTTTCGGCCTTACTAACTATGTTACTATGTTACTATGTTACATGACCTCTTCTTGGTTGCTAGATTTGTTTGAAAAGAAATGAAAAACTGGACATCTGTGACCTACATATGCTGGGTATCTATTTTTAAATTACCGTACTTATCATCTGTGCACCAAATAACACTGATCATGGATTATTCATATATACATGATAGAGTAATCTCTGCACAGATCTTACATATTTTTTCATCACACGCCAATTTTTAATTATTTTCTTGGAAAGGCTAAAATGACATCACTGAGACTCTTGACTTAGCGCAGGCAGATGCTTGGGTCCTGTGGCACATCGTGCAATGGTGACGTTGTAAGGGAAGTTTGTTGTTTTGGGGAATTATTGTTATAGGGGTCCTGTGGCTGTTAGTTCTAGGGGCATGCTGTGGATTTTACCAATGATTAGATGTTGTTTGAAGATGTTGACTGAAGGAGACTTCTGTTCATATAAACTGCTAGACTCTGTACCACTAATACAGGGATTTTCAGATGTTCCCTGAAAACAAAAGATGCTCAGTCATGACACCCTTTAAGGGAATATTTAGCTTTTCTTGAACTGCTTGGATAAACCTGCACTCGGTTTAAGGCTATGTGCAAATGGAGCTATTTAAGTTTTTTTTTTAGCATGTTCTGCTCCAAAAACGCCTGTCAAATTGTTTTGAAAATTCTTGATTTACTCTTCCTATTGATTTCTATTGTAAAACCATTTTCCTGTTCATATGTTGAGTTGTTTGAGTTTTATTTTTTTTTCCTGAAAAGGTTTCGAAAAACTTCCTGTGGGAAAAAAGTACATGTTAATTTTTATAATTAAATTTTGAAAGACATCTCTCCAAACAAGGCAGTGTTTATTTAATTAAAAAGCTGCAAAAAAAAAATGCATCAGGGAAAAAAAAAACTCTACCAAAGCCTTTTCAAAACTTCTTCAGGAAATGTTTCAGGTAAAGGGTATGTTCACATAACGTTTCTTACAGGCTGGTTCCTCCTGGAACATGGCTGAAAAAACGCTATTAAAAAAGACAAAAAAAGATGCGTGGAGCTGGCCACGGATTAAAGACTATCGGACCAATGCACGTAGACGGCTGTAAGGGATGCAGACTTTTTCCTGCACAGAGCATCGGTTACACCAATGTTATTGTTGTGTTTTTCTAGAGATTTGCTTGCTGTGTTTTATTAGAGATTTGCTTGATCGTCAGTTTGAGGCCATGTGCACACGTTCAGTATTTTTCGAGGTTTTTTTCGCGTTTTTTCGCTATAAAAACGTGATAAAAGCGCGAAAAAAACGCTTACATATGCCTCCTGTTAATTACAGTGTATTCCGCATTTCTAGTGCAAATGTTGCTTTTTTTTCAGCGAAAAAGTCGCATTGCGGAAAAAAAAGCAACATGTTCATTAAAAAGTGCGGAATTGCGGGGATTCCGCACACCTAGGAGTGCATTGATCTGCTTACTTTCCGCATGGGGCTGTGCACATCATGCGGGAAGTAAGCAGATTATATGCGGTTGGTACCCAGGGTGGAGGAGAGGAGACTCTCCTCCACGGACTGGGCACCATATAATTGGTAAAAAAAAAAAAAGAATTAAAATAAAAAATAGTCATATACTTACCATCTGATGGCCCCGGTGTCTTCCCGCCTCTCAGCGGTGCATGCTGCCGCTTCTGTTCCTATAGATGCTCTGTGTGAAGGACCTGCGATGACGTCGCGGTCCTGTGATTGGTCGCGTGATCGCTCACGTGACCGCTCACGTGACCGCGACGTCATCGAAGGTCCTGCACACACACACCATCTATAGGAATGGACGCCGCTGAGGAGATCGGCTGTCTGCAGGGTGAGTATAACCATTTTTTTTATTTTTTTTTATTATTTTTAAACATTCTATCTTTTACTATTGATGCGGCATAGGCAGCATCTATAGTAAAAAGTTGGTCACACTTGTCAAACACTATGTTTGACAAGTGTGACCAACCTGTCAGTCAGTTTTCCAAGCGATGCTATAGATCGCTTGGAAAACTTTAGCATTCTGCAAGCTAATTACGCTTGCAAAATGCTAAAAAAATGCAAAACAAAATGCGGATTTCTTGCAGAAAATTTCCGGTTTTCTTCAGGAAATTTCTGCAAGAAATCCTGATGTGTGCACATACCCTGAGGGCACTAATTTCACGTGGAAAGTGATCAGCTTCAGGAATCAATGTTTCCATTCAGTGATAGAAAGCAGAGGATGACGATGAGGATGGATCTTTTGTATATTTATTGCCAGACTGGTGATCACGTAAAGCAATCATACCATTACTCTTGTTAGTGTCTCAGAGGACTCAATTGAGCCATTGTTTCATATCAACCTATACGTTGACTCTTGTTGTATGTTAATTTGTGAATGCCTGCTGAGTATATATTACATCAACCCACTGCAATTTACTAACCTACACAACTTAGGATAAATATGCAGGTTATTTGGACAATTGAACAATGAAGAATCACTTTCCCCCCATCTTCATCCAATCATGTAGAAGAATATCCTGAATGGGAACTGTGGCTATGAAAAGTCTCTGGCTCTCTCTGCAAAGGGACTCTCTTCAGGAACAACCTAAGGAACCAAGGCTCCATCTGGTGGAATACAGGTCTGCTACTCTGCCCATCACCGAGCCCAGATAAGAAGGATTTGCAGATTATCTGCGCCGCTGGTATCCCAAATAATAAATCCTAATCCAGACAAAGTACATACTTTTTTCTTTATTCAGTAAACGTGTTTCTAAGTACTACAGACTTCTTCATCAGGACGAGAAAAAGCACTGAACCCACAAAGATGTATGGAGAACCCCGGGACTGTACTATATGTTGTTGTCAGCTGGAGCTGGGTACATGTGCTACAGTCATGATATCCATCGTCTGGATGTGAGGAACTATCTTAAGGACTGTTGTTGCTGGCTGGAATTGGATTCAAATGCTACTGTGGCACCCCTAGGGGTATTTGCCACAAAAATAGTTACTGACAGTAAGTACAAATACTAAAGTAGCAAGACTGCACTACCACCTCCGGCCAGAAGGGGGAGCTCCAGAGACTCCCCTTGATCCATTCTGGTCTGAGAGAAGAAATGGCAGTTGGGCTAAGGAGCTGAAAGTGAGAGGTCATACAGTTGAATCTCTAACAGCCCTGTGACTGTTACCAGGCCTAAATCTCCGGCCTGAGGAGAAGAGGGATAGAGAAAAAGGACATTGTGAGAACCGGGTAGCATTAATCACTACCCAGAACAGGCGCAAAGACGGATACCGGATCCGCGGCTGTATTAATTATATATAATACAGCAACCGGAAAAACGTGAGGTGATATCAGCTTCACTAGGGCCGGACGCAGCAACAGACACAGAGTTCAGCGGTACTCCCAGAGGGGGTAAACCGATAAAAGGACTCGGGTTGCCCGTCGAACCAGGACCCGAAGGGGACAGATTGGGCCGGCAGCCAGTTCACATACAGCAGCAGGGCCACACAGAAATTGCGCACAATAAGAGGCGAAGACCCCGGCAGGGTCAAAGTAACTCAGAGTTCCCATACAGACTCCGGTGACAGGACTGGTTGTAAATCCTTTTATGTTAAAGTAAACTGGTTAAACGTTTCAGTGCCTCAGTCTTTCATTTGGACAATAGCCATCTATCCAGGATCAGGATCGTCACCGCTGGGAGAACCTGCTGCTGATCAAGTAAGTGCCTGTCCCCTCATGATACCCCTTACACTGTGCATTGCCTGAGGCCACAGCACCGGGTCAAGCCACCCGTGACATCTCCCTCAAGAGACAGACTCCATTGGTCCGGTGCTGGGTATCCCGGTCTCTTGGGCGTCACAATTGGCGTCACGAACAGGATCTAGCCAGCCCGTATACCGGGTATTGTGTGCCGTGATTGGAGCCCAAAACTGTGAAAACTGGGATGAAAAAATCTTGAAAATTGACTTTATTAACGAAAAATCCATTCCCCATTGAAAACTATTGAAAGTGACTTTTCCCCATTGGTTATAATGGAGTAAAGATGGCCGCCATCCCCTGAGGTAATCACTTCATAACCGTTAGGCACGAGACTGTTAATTGAGCTACGCCATCACCTGAGCCCCAGTCTAACTGAAAAACTTCAGAATCCGCCATTACAGAGCGCGGTGGGTGGGAGCAGCAGGGGGCGTGTCATTGTGGGCGGCACCAAGCTGAGCGCTCTGACATCAGAGCAAGGGGAAAATCGATCCTGCTGCACAGCGGAACGAATCTACACTATCCCGACGGAAGCGGAGGACCGGAAGGGTCCGGATTAACTAAGGGGGCACAGTATGTCGCAGCACGAGGGATAGTCGAGGTACACCGGGGACGAGTGCCGGTACGACTTTTGAACTGTGGAGAGGAAGAGGTCACTTTGCCAAGGTATGCTACAATGGCAAAGCTATATACTGTTGACAACAATGCCATCACAACCATTGAGCCCTTAGAACCAACCTGTCAGGTGAAAGGCAATGGCTCAGATGGAGAAATGGAGGATTGGTGCCAACAGCTACACGTGGGCATAAATTCAACACCTACCCATCAAAAACAAGGGGTGTATAGGCTAGTGACGGAATATGAACAAGTCTTCAGTAAACACCCATTGGACTTCGGACGGATAGAAGGGGTAGAACACACAATCCCCACAGGTGACCATCCCCCAATAAAAGAAAGATATAGACCCATACCGCCCGCTCACTATCAATGTGCAAAAGATATGCTGAGGGAAATGAAACAGGCCGGGGTAATAAGAGACAGCTGTAGCCCCTGGGCGGCCCCTCTAGTGATTGTCAAAAAAAAGGACGGAACCATGAGAATGTGCGTAGACTACCGGAAGATTAATAACATCACCCATAAAGACGCCTACCCCTTGCCTAGGATAGAAGAGTCCTTAACTGCTTTGAAATCTGCTAATTATTTTTCCACCTTAGACTTAACAAGCGGGTATTGGCAAGTCCCTGTGGCTGAGAGAGATAAGGAAAAGACGGCATTCACCACACCAATGGGTCTATGTGAATTTAATCGCATGCCGTTCGGACTCTGCAACGCATCCGGTACCTTCCAGCGGCTGATGGAATGCTGCCTCGGACACAAGAACTTCGAGACCGTCCTCCTGTACCTAGATGATGTGATCGTCTACTCAAAGACTTACGAACAACACTTAATAGACCTGGCAGAAGTGTTCGAAGCCTTATCCAGGTATGGCATGAAAGTCAAGCCATCCAAATGTCACCTTCTCAAGCCAAAGGTACAGTACCTGGGACACATCGTGAGTTCGGAGGGAGTAGCACCAGATCCCGAGAAAATAAGCGCCATAAGGGATTGGCCAAGACCTACCAGCGCAAAAGAAGTGAGACAATTCCTGGGATTGGTGGGTTACTATCGCAGATTTATAAAAGGATTTACCAAGTTGGCAGCACCCTTGCAAGACACCTTGGTAGGGCAGACGAAGAAACCTTCAAACCGAAACCCTCCTTTTCAGTGGAACGACAAAAGGGAAGACTCCTTTGAACAACTAAAGAAGGCACTAACCGGAGAAGAGGTTCTGGCATACCCAGATTACCATCAACCTTTCATCCTCTACACCGATGCCAGTAATGTGGGACTAGGAGCGGTGCTGTCACAAAAGCAAGAAGGTCGGGAGAAAGTCATCGCCTTTGCAAGTAGAAAGCTCCGGCCTACTGAAAGAAATTCAGAAAATTACAGCTCCTTCAAATTGGAACTACTGGCAGTAGTTTGGGCTGTGACGGAGCGTTTCAAACACTATCTGGCCGCTGCAGAATTTATTGTCTATACTGACAACAATCCGCTGACCCACCTGGACACAGCCAAATTAGGTGCGTTAGAACAGCGATGGATAGCCCGGTTATCTAATTACAACTTCATAATCAAGTATCGAGCAGGTCGCAAGAATGGAAATGCCGATGCCCTATCCCGGATGCCACACTTGAGAGATGTAGAAGAGGAAACGGGGGAGCTTGAAGAAATTGAACTACCAGCCTTCCATCGTCCCAAGGCAAAACATCATCAGTCAAGTACCTATCAGAAACAACAAGAGGTGAATTTTAATCCGTTAGCACACCATAGATGGGCTGACACCCAAGACAGCAATCCGGCTGTGAAGTTGGTGAAGGAACTGTTGACTGAGCAAAGTGCATATCCCGATGAGGATGCCCCAGAAGAGACGCATCAACTCTGGAAAGAGAGAGGCAAAATGTTCCTGTATCAAGGGAAGCTCTGTAGAAGATACACCAATCCGAAAACACATGAATTGGTTTGGCAGATTATTGTGCCTAAACAAGATGTGAAGATGGTCCTCGAAGCTTACCATAATGGTGCTGGTCACTTCGGTTGGAAAAAGTTAGAAGTACTTCTAAGAGAAAGATTTTATTGGGTCGGGATGAGAAAATCAATCGAACAGTGGTGCAGAAATTGTGGCCCGTGCAACCTCAGAAGAAACGATCAAAAGAACCAAAGAGCACCACTGCAGCCCATAATCACCAAACAACCACTTGAACTTGTAGCCATGGACCACGTGAAGTTGACACCAAGCCGGTCCGGCTATGTCTATGCCTTGACCATCGTGGACCATTATTCACGTTTCTTGGTAGTAGTACCCGTAAAAGATCTGACAGCAAAAACAGCAGCCAAAGCGTTCCAAACGTACTTTTGTAGACCCCATGGATATCCGGAACAGGTTCTCACCGACCAAGGTACAGCCTTTGAATCAGAGATCTTCAGAGAATTCTGTAATATGTATGGTTGCAAAAAGATCTGGACGACGGCCTATCATCCACAAACAAACGGCTTATGCGAGAAGATGAACCATATTGTAATAGACCTACTAAAGACTTTACCTGAGACAGAAAGGAATCAATGGCCAGAGAAATTGCCTGACTTGGTGGATCTGTATAATCATGTCCCGGTGAGCTCCACCAACTGCACCCCAGCTTACCTTATGCGTGCAAGACCCGGCCAATTACCAATCGATCTAGAAATGGGAATTCTGAAACCAGACGCAGAAGTTCAAGACTCCACTTGGGATATCATACGGCAAAAGCAGTATCGCCAAGTGCAAGAGAGTGTGGAAAGAAGCCTTCAGCAAACTAGAGAAAGACAAGAGCGAACTTTCAACCAGAATGCTCTAGCGACCCCTTTAAGACCGGGTGACCAAGTGCTCAAGAGAAATCGTCGAACCAATAAACTGGACAATCAGTGGGAAGCCGTACCCTACACAGTTTTACCAACAAGAGTGGATAATCCTAAAATGTGTCTCATTAGCAAAAACGGAGGCTTAACATCTGTACTAGTGTCAAGAGACAATCTTAAATTATGTCCGGAAGCATTGAAAGAGCCAGACGTTGTCCAGCCAGAACCAGAAGTTATTCAACCCATACAGGTTCAACCAGTAAAGGAAAAAGAAGAGGAAGTGTATCACACCTGTATAGGAGACTTTCCCAAAACCCTACTAACATACCATGGTGCAGTAGTGGTTCCCATGGTGGCCTTTTACCCAACACCGAACCCAATACCAGAAGTCCCAAGACAGGAAGAGGCTGACCCCGTACTACAGGAGGTTCCAGGCCAGGAAGAACAGATTCCTGGTCAGAGTAATCCCATTCACGGTGGACTTGCCAACTCCATAGTCGTGGAATTATCTTTAGCAGAGCGGGCAGATACTACATCCGCAGTAGACAGTAGTACACCACATGAAGAGACACCGCTATTACGTAGATCACAGCGTAGTACCCAGGGTCAATTACCGGCCAGGTATGCAGATTACCAACTATAAAGCTCATAATGTGAATTGTATATATGTTATGCCGTATATAGTTAAACAGAAAATGTAGTATAGTCATTGTTATCAGTCTGCAACGTCTAAGCCCAGTGCCTACAGAGACTTGTCTGTATGAACTTATTGCATATTCTTGAACTTTTTATCAGCCCGGAGGCACTAAATCAAAGCTCCGGAAAGACTGCTTTTTGAACTTTGCTTTTTGCTCTTTTTCAACTTTCTTTAGACTTTATATTGATAACTCCGTTGGAAAAATGGAACTAAATTCCTGGACACTACGTACAGTGCCTTTCCTAATACCTTCAAGGATAGAACTGTATTAATGGACGCTATTTGAAGTGACTTTTTACAGAACTCTATTTTTGTTTCCTTGAGTGGTTTTTGTAACTTTTCATTTTTAAGACTCTGTACATATTAATTGTTATTTCAAAATGTTATTGTCCCACAGTCCCGGAGTACTGTTCTTAACTAAGGGGGAATGTGGCACCCCTAGGGGTATTTGCCACAAAAATAGTTACTGACAGTAAGTACAAATACTAAAGTAGCAAGACTGCACTACCACCTCCGGTCAGAAGGGGGAGCTCCAGAGACTCCCCTTGATCCATTCTGGTCTGAGAGAAGAAATGGCAGTTGGGCTAAGGAGCTGAAAGTGAGAGGTCATACAGTTGAATCTCTAACAGCCCTGTGACTGTTACCAGGTCTAAATCTCCGGCCTGAGGAGAAGAGGGATAGAGAAAAAGGACATTGTGAGAACCGGGTAGCATTAATCACTACCCAGAACAGGCGCAAAGACGGATACCGGATCCGCGGCTGTATTCATTATATATAATACAGCAACCGGAAAAACGTGAGGTGATATCAGCTTCACTAGGGCCGGACGCAGCAACAGACACAGAGTTTAGCGGTACTCCCAGAGGGGGTAAACCGATAAAAGGACTCGGGTTGCCCGTCGAACCAGGACCCGAAGGGGACAGATTGGGCCGGCAGCCAGTTCACATACAGCAGCAGGGCCACACAGAAATTGCGCACAATAAGAGGCGAAGACCCCGGCAGGGTCAAAGTAACTCAGAGTTCCCATACAGACTCCGGTGACAGGACTGGTTGTAAATCCTTTTATGTTAAAGTAAACTGGTTAAACGTTTCAGTGCCTCAGTCTTTAATTTGGACAATAGCCATCTATCCAGGATCAGGATCGTCACCGCTGGGAGAACCTGCTGCTGATCAAGTAAGTGCCTGTCCCCTCATGATACCCCTTACACTGTGCATTGCCTGAGGCCACAGCACCGGGTCAAGCCACCCGTGACATCTCCCTCAAGAGACAGACTCCATTGGTCCGGTGCTGGGTATCCCGGTCTCTTGGGCGTCACACTACCGTCATGATATCTGTGATTTGGAGGAACGTAGGCTGTGACTGCCAACAATACCAGCGGGAGATACCAAAAGCTGTGGGCCCACCAAAAGTTGGAAGACAGTGGGTATCACCTTGTATGGGGGGGCAGTGGAACTACATATCCCAAGTTGGGATCTTGTGGACTGAGAGTATTGTATTTTGGCCATCTACCTGGAGTTGCTCTATGACTGTAGATGGAAGAAATAAGACTAATTGCATTGTTAACCTGTCTATGGGATTATTACAACCCACAACCTCAGTTCTTCACAAAAGAAAAATGAACATAATGCATAGCACTGTCAAAACGACTTGCTTGTATGTATGTTGTCACTTCTTTGAAACGCTTCAAGCTTTGAGAATGCCGTGAGGCTGCTAAAAGAAGTGACCAATCCATTCTACTGGCGGCTTCCACTTCTAAGTCGCCACTGTTATATGGAGAATTAAAAAATAAAAAAGTGCTAAAAAGTCCAAAATGATGTCAGAAAAGACACGTCAGTTGAAATACCTCCAAAAGTGTCTTCTGCTTCAAAAACGATGCAGGTACACCGGCATCTAAAAGAGGCTCTGTGCACACATGCAAAGGAAAACTTCAAGAAACTCCTTTATTCAGGGAGGCTTTGAAGCTGTTTCAGCTTGAAAACGTATGGTTTTTGAGTTCTTGGAAAAAAAACTCAGTGTGAACATATCCGTAGGCTTAGTCCATTCATTGGGTCTCTTGACCTGAACTCACTGCTTCATGAAGGTCAGGCTGACTCTTGTGCTCCAAGCATGGTCTGTCTACATGGACCATGTGAAATTGGCTACTGGTTAGGTGTAGGCGACGGTGTATTCTCTCATCTGAGAGAATCGGTCAATGTATATCACATTCTGATCACACTGTGATCTGATTCTCCATTCTGTCAGTCTGGGGATATTGGACTGCCCTCAGATGCCAACCAAGAGCAATCATTTGGTTTTTACAGACTCATTGACTTGCATGGCCAAGTGTGATCTGAATATCGGATCAAACTCTGGCATCCAGCAATCTGACTTATACACGGCACACTAGAATTACATTGATCTGAATGCAATCCGCTGTTTTGTTTAAATCGTCCTCGGACCGAAAATACAGCTATGTGCACAAACCCTCAGTGTGACTTGCTGTGGTTCAGGTGAAGCTCCTTTTTATTGCTTCTCTAGAAAAAAACAAGCATTTACCCTGTGCATTCCACCTTGATTGTTGGGCTGATCATCTCCTGCTTATATCTGCATTATGGAATCGCTCGTTCACAGAAAACAGCCAATTTAAAACAAGCTTCGAAAACTAGAGGAAGAGAAGCCCTAAAGCATTTTCCTTGCCCAAATACGAATTGCGCCATGATCCAGCTCCTTTGGGTCTCACTATAGTGCACAGATCTTTTCGGTAGTGAAATATTTGTAGTGACTGCCTAAAGATAACAGGCGCAATGGTAAAGGAACCACACTTCATCAAACCTAGAACAATGTGGAGCTTGGAGACATGTTTGACAGCCTTGAAGATTGCACACTATGATGTTGAGCCCTTGCACGGTGACACAGTACCCATTCAGCATTGACAATTAACACCAGTCTTGACATAACTGTGCGCATAACCCTTCCCGCTTAGTATTCTGCAGGAAATCACTTAACCCCCTACCAAACAGAGACCACCCGCTGCCATGCAGAGAGATGTTGTGAGCTCTTCTATGGAGCTTTATCCTGTACTTCTAATTATAGTTATCACATCTCTCTTCTTCACTCAGCGCTGAGACAGATTTTTCCTTGTATCCTGTGGTCACTATTCCTCTTGACACTGCTTTTATCAGCCTTGTCCCCTCCGCACTGTGGTTTCTCAATCAAGCTGACAAGTTTCCCCAGGTGGAGAGGGCTACTTTCCTGCAAAAGGGGCCTGCACCAAGACCTGTCTGTCAGACATGATTCCTCTTCATATGAAAGCTCGTGTTTTAGCTTTCCGCACAGATTAATGTTACAGGTGTTTACGGCTGACAGGACCTTTAAAAGACTCGACTAAATCGCTGGTGCAATTAGACCAAGAGGAGTAGAGACGTAAGGAAAGTGACATCGGAAAAGAAGAGCAGCAATGGAGCAGAAATTACCAGGAATGATGAAATGTACTGAAAAAAAAAGGTTGTAAACAGCATGAGGGATAGAGGCAGAAGACATTATAGACAAGCTCGTATTAGTGGCTTTCTCTAAAATTGGCCTTGAAGCTGCGGGAGAGAAGGTACCATGGACAGATCAGTGATTCACGAGCGTAGTACACAAGACGAGTCAAAATTCTAATGCAAAATGGGGATTTGCAACAATTTTGATCAAGTCTTTATTTTTATGGGCAACTTTATTATTATATTTACATCTCCGTTATTTTATCTGTTTTAGAGAAACCAATAAAATAGATTATTTAATACTCTGTCATTTATTACACACTTAAAGGGGTAGTTTCAAGAATAGAAGTTGTTCTCTATCCAAAGGATAAGAGATATCTTCCCAATCCCTGCGGCTTCCTGACCGCTGTCACCATCACTGATCCCTAGAACCAGGGCTCAAGTTACAGTTTTCATAAATATGGCCCGACGTTACCAGGAAGATTATATTGTATTTTGCAATCATTAAACGGTATTTGCCAAGATTATGATGTTAAACTGTTTAGCAAATTTTTTGCGCAGTTTATAATTGTGCAAAAATCTTAGAAATGTTGGCGTTTTTACTTGTCTTGTACAGCTTCACCTACTTAAACTCCTTCAGGATGGAGCCCTTTTACGATTTTGCGTTTCTGTTTTTCGCTTTTTAGCCATAACTTTTTTATTTTCCGTCAGTATGGCCATGTGAGGGCTTATTTTTTGCAAGATGAGTTGTACTTTTGAACGACACCATTGGTTTTACCTTATCATGTGCTCAAAAAATGGGAAGAAAATTCCAAGTGATGTGAAATTCCCCCCAAAAAAGTGCAATTCCACAATTTTTGGGGATTTTTTTTTTTTACAATGTTCATCAAATGCTAAAAGTAGCCTGCCTTTATGATTCTGCAGGTCATTACAAGTACATACACACCAAACATGTCTAGGTTCTTTTTTATCTAAGTGGTGAAAAAAAAAGAAAAATTAAAAATTGTGCCATTTTCCGAGACCTGTAGCGTCTCCATTTTTTGTGATCTCGGGTTAGCTGAGGGCTTATTTTTTGCCCACTGCGCTGACGTTTTTATTAATACTATTTTGGTGCAGATATGTTCTTTTGATCGCCCGTTATTGCATATTAATTATCACGGCGACCAAAAAAAAAACGTAATTTGGGCTTTCTGAATTTTTTTCTCGCTACACGGTTTAGCAATTTTTTTTATTGATCGATCAGGCGATTCTGAACGTGGTGATACCAAATATTATGTGTATGTTTGATTTTTTTTTATTGTTTTATTTTGAATGGGGCGAAACGGGTGATTTGAACTTTTATTTTTTTTTTTTCAATTCTCTAAAGATTTTTTTTTAATTTTTTTTTTCACTCTTGGCATGCTTAAGTAGTCTCCATGGGAGACTAGAAGCTGCCATAACCCGATCGGCTCTGCTACATACATGATCAGATCACCTGTATGTAGCAGAATTGCTGACTTGCTATGAGTGCCGACCATCAGGTGGCGCTCATAGCAAGCTGGCAATGACAACCATAGAGGTCTGTAGGAGACCTCTGGTTGTTATGCCAACCCATCGGTAACCCACGATCACGTGACGGAGGTCACCGATAGGCGGATTTCTGGCCAGATGGCCGAAAGCAAGCGTTAAATGCCACTGTCAGAGTTTGACAGTGGCATTTAATGGGTTAATAGCAGCAGGTGTATCGCGATTCCACCCACGGCTGTTCCGGGCACATGTCAACTGTTCAAAACAGCTGATATGTGCCGGGAAAGATGTGGGCTCAGTGCCGGAGCCCACATCAAAGGGCGCATGTCGTGAAGGGGTTAAAAGAAAAAAAATGAATGGAACTTAATCAGGAAGAGGAGTAAACAATCACGGTTGACAAATTTAACATAATCTATGCAACAAAAGTGTCATAAATTATGGTAGAAATCTATTCCGGTCCCTGACTAAAGTATATTTCTTGTGATGGTGCATTGTTGTGATAGGCAATTCAGTACTACAATGGACATAGCGGTCAGAGCACATACAGTGATCTGACAATAACCCAAAATAATAGAACGAGCTCTGAGACGTGGGAACTCTGCAGACCGCAATCCCTAATCCTCTCCAAACAACACTAGAGGCAGCTGTGGATTGCGCCTAACTCTGCCTATGCAACTCGGCACAGCCTGAGAAACTAACTAGCCTGAAGATAGAAAATAAGCCTACCTTGCCTCAGAAAAATACCCCAAAGGAAAAGGCAGCCCCCCACATATAATGACTGTGAGTTAAGATGAAAAGACAAACGTAGGGATGAAATAGATTCAGCAAAGTGAGGCCCGACTTTCTTAACAGAGCGAGGATAGGAAAGATAACTTTGCGGTCTACACAAAACCCTAAAGAAAACCACGCAAAGGGGGCAAAAAGACCCTCAGTACCGAACTAACGGCACGGAGGTACACCCTTTGCGTCCCAGAGCTTCCAGCAAAACAATTAGCCAAGCTGCACAGAAAAAATAGCAAACAAATAGCAAAGAAGAACTTAGCTATGCAGAGCAGCAGGCCACAGGAATGATCCAGGGAAAAACAAGTCCAACACTGGAACATTGACAGGAAGCATGGATCAAAGCACTAGGTGGAGTTAAGTAGAGAAGCACCTAACCAGATCACCTGAGGGAGGAAACTCAGAAGCCGCAGTACCACTTTCCTCCACAAACGGAAGCTCCCAGAGAGAATCAGCCGAAGTACCACTTGTGACCACAGGAGGGAGCTCTGCCTCTTGAGGAGGGGTCACCGAACCCTCACCAGAGCCCCCAGGCCGACCAGGATGAGCCACATGAAAGGCACGAACAAGATCGGGAGCATGGACATCAGAGGCAAAAACCCAGGAATTATCTTCCTGAGCATAACCCTTCCATTTAACCAGATACTGGAGTTTCCGTCTTGAAACACGAGAATCCAAAATCTTTCTACACAATATACTCCAATTCCCCCTCCACCAAAACCGGGGCAGGAGGGTCAACAGATGGAACCATAGGTGCCACTTATCTCCGCAACAATGACCTATGGAATACGTTATGTATAGAAAAAGAATCTGGGAGGGTCAGACGAAAAGACACAGGATTAAGAACCTCAGAAATCCTATACGGACCAATGAAACGAGGTTTAAACTTAGGAGAGGAAACCTTCATAGGAATATGACGAGAAGATAACCAAACCAGATCCCAAACACGAAGTCGGGGACCCACACGGCGTCTGCGATTAGCGAAACGTTGAGCCTTCTCCTGGGACAAGGTCAAATTGTCCACTACATGAGTCCAAATCTGCTGCAACCTGTCCACCACAGTATCCACACCAGGACAGTCCGAAGACTCAACCTGTCCTGAAGAGAAACGAGGATGGAACCCAGAATTGCAGAAAAATGGCGAAACCAAGGTAGCCGAGCTGGCCCGGTTATTAAGGGCGAACTCAGCCAAAGGCAAAAAGGACACCCAGTCATCCTGATCGGCAGAAACAAAGCATCTCAGATAGGTTTCCAAGGTCTGATTGGTTCGTTCGGTCTGCCCATTAGTCTGAGGATGGAAAGCCGAGGAAAAAGACAAGTCAATGCCCATCCTACCACAAAAGGCTCGCCAAAACCTCGAAACAAACTGGGAACCTCTGTCAGAAACGATATTCTCTGGAATGCCATGCAAACGAACCACATGCTGGAAGAACAATGGCACCAAATCAGAGGAGGAAGGCAATTTAGACAAGGGTACCAGATGGACCATCTTAGAAAAGCGATCACAGACCACCCAAATGACTGACATCTTTTGAGAAACGGGAAGATCTGAAATAAAATCCATAGAGATATGTGTCCAAGGCCTCTTCGGGACCGGCAAGGGCAAAAGCAACCCACTGGCACGAGAACAGCAGGGCTTAGCCCGAGCACAAATCCCACAGGACTGCACAAAAGTACGCACATCCCGCGACAGAGATGGCCACCAAAAGGATCTAGCCACTAACTCTCTGGTACCAAAGATTCCAGGATGACCAGCCAACACCGAACAATGAACCTCAGAGATAACTTTATTCGTCCACCTATCAGGGACAAACAGTTTCTCCGCTGGACAACGATCAGGTTTATTAGCCTGAAATTTTTGCAGCACCCGCCGCAAATCAGGGGAGATGGCAGACACAATTACTCCTTCCTTGAGGATACCCGCCGGCTCAGATAAACCCGGAGAGTCGGGCACAAAACTCCTAGACAGAGCATCTGCCTTCACATTTTTAGAGCCCGGAAGGTACGAAATCACAAAGTCAAAACGGGCAAAAAACAGCGACCAACGAGCCTGTCTAGGATTCAAACGCTTAGCAGACTCGAGATAAGTCAAGTTCTTATGATCAGTCAATACCACCACGCGATGCTTAGCTCCTTCAAGCCAATGACGCCACTCCTCGAATGCCCACTTCATGGCCAGCAACTCTCAGTTGCCCACATCATAATTTCGCTCAGCAGGCGAAAACTTCCTGGAAAAAAAAGCGCATGGTTTCATCACTGAGCAATCAGAACCTCTCTGCGACAAAACAGCCCCTGCTCCAATCTCAGAAGCATCAACCTCGACCTGGAACGGAAGAGAAACATCTGGTTGACACAACACAGGGGCAGAAGAAAAACGACGCTTCAACTCTTGAAAAGCTTCCACAGCAGCAGAAGACCAATTGACCAAATCAGCACCCTTCTTGGTCAAATCGGTCAATAGTTTGGCAATACTAGAAAAATTGCAGATGAAGCGACAATAAAAATTAGCAAAGCCCAGGAACTTTTGCAGACTTTTCAGAGATGTCGGCTGAGTCCAATCATGGATGGCTTGGACCTTAACAGGATCTATCTCGATAGTAGAAGGGGAAAAGATGAACCCCAAAAATGAAACCTTCTGCACACCAAAGAGACACTTTGATCCCTTCACAAACAAAGAATTAGCACGCAGGACCTGAAAAACCGTTCTGACCTGCTTCACATGAGACCCCCAATCATCCGAGAAGATCAAAATGTCATCCAAGTACACAATCAGGAATTTATCCAGGTACTCTCGGAAGATGTCATGCATAAAGGACTGAAACACTGATGGAGCATTGGCAAGTCCGAATGGCATCACTAGATACTCAAAATGACCCTCGGGCGTATTAAATGCAGTTTTCCATTCATCGCCTCGCCTGATTCGCACCAGATTATACGCACCACGAAGATCTATCTTGGTGAACCAACTAGCCCCCTTAATCCGAGCAAACAAATCAGATAACAATGGCAAGGGGTACTGAAATTTAACAGTGATCTTATTAAGAAGGCGGTAATCAATACAAGGTCTCAGCGAACCATCCTTCTTGGCTACAAAAAAGAACCCTGCTCCTAATGGCGACGATGACGGGCGAATATGCCCCTTCTCCAGGGATTCCTTCACATAACTGCGCATAGCGGTGTGCTCAGGCACGGATAAATTAAACAGTCGACCTTTTGGGAATTTACTACCAGGAATCAAATTGATAGCACAATCACAATCCCTATGCGGAGGTAGGGCATCGGACTTGGGCTCATCAAATACATCCCGGTAATCAGACAAGAACTCTGGAACCTCAGAAGGGGTGGATGACGAAATTGACAGAAATGGAACATCACCATGTACCCCCTGACAACCCCAGCTGGACACCGACATGGATTTCCAATCCAATACTGGATTATGGGCTTGTAGCCATGGCAACCCCAACACGACCACATCATGCAGATTATGCAACACCAGAAAGCGAATAACCTCCTGATGTGCAGGAGCCATGCACATGGTCAGCTGGGTCCAGTATTGAGGCTTATTCTTGGCTAAAGGCGTAGCATCAATTCCTCTCAATGGAATAGGACACTGCAAGGGCTCCAAGAAAAACCCACAACGCTTAGCATATTCCAAGTCCATCAAATTCAGGGCAGTGCCTGAATCCACAAACGCCATGATAGAATACGATGACAAAGAGCAGATCAAGGTAACGGACAGAAGAAATTTTGACTGTACTGTACCAATGGTGGCAGACCTAGCGAACCGCTTAGTGCGCTTAGGACAGAGATAGCATGAGTGGAATCACCACAGTAGAAACACAGCCCATTCAGACGTCTGTGTTCTTGCCGTTCAACTCTGGTCATAGTCCTATCGCACTGCATAGGCTCAGGTTTAATCTCAGGTAATACCGCCAAATGGTGCACAGATTTACGCTCACGCAAGCATCGATCGATCTGAATGGCCAAAGACATAGACTCATTCAAACCAGCAGGCATAGGAAATCCCACCATGACATCCTTAAGGGCTTCAGAGAGACCCTTTCTGAATATAGCTGCCAGCGCAGATTCATTCCATTGAGTGAGCACGGACCATTTTCTAAATTTCTGGCAATATACCTCTATCTCATCCTGAGCCTGACAAAGAGCCAGCAAATTTTTTTCTGCCTGATCCACTGAATTAGGCTCATCGTACAGCAATCCAAGCGCCAGGAAAAACGCATCGATATTACTTAATGCAGGATCTCCTGACGCAAGAGAAAATGCCCAGTCCTGAGGGTCGCCACGCAAAAAAGAAATGACGATCCTAACCTGTTGAACTGGGTCACCAGAGGAGCGAGGTTTCAAAGCCAGAAATAGTTTACAATTATTTTTGAAACTCAGAAATTTAGTTCTATCTCCAAAAAACAAATCTGGAATAGGAATTCTCGGTTCTAACAAAGAATTCTGAACCACAAAATCTTGAATATTTTGAACTCTTGCCGTGAGCTGATCCACACATGAAGACAGACCTTTAATGTCCATTGCTACACCTGTGTCCTGAACCACCCAAATGTCTAGGGGAAAAAAAAAGGCAAAACACAGTGCAAAGAAAAAAAAAATGGTCTCAGAACTTCTTTTTTCCCTCTATTGAGAATCATTAGCACTTTGGGCTTCCTGTACTGTTGTGATAGGCAATTCAGTATCACAATGGACATAGCGGTTAGAGCACATACAGTGATCTGACAATAACCCAAAATAATAGAACGAGCTCTGAGACGTGGGAACTCTGCAGACCGCAATCCCTAATCCTCTCCAAACAACACTAGAGGCAGCCGTGGATTGCGCCTAACTCTGCCTATGCAACTCGGCACAGCCTGAGAAACTAACTAGCCTGAAGATAGAAAATAAGCCTACCTTGCCTCAGAGAAATACCCCAAAGGAAAAGGCAGCCCCCCACATATAATGACTGTGAGTTAAGATGAAAAGACAAACGTAGGGATGAAATAGATTCAGCAAAGTGAGGCCCGACTTTCTTAACAGAGCGAGGATAGGAAAGATAACTTTGCGGTCTACACAAAACCCTAAAGAAAACCACGCAAAGGGGGCAAAAAGACCCTCCGTACCGAACTAACGGCATGGAGGTACACCCTTTGCGTCCCAGAGCTTCCAGCAAAACAATTAGACAAGCTGGACAGAAAAAATAGCAAACAAATAGCAAAGAAGAACTTAGCTATGCAGAGCAGCAGGCCACAGGAATGATCCAGGGAAAAACAAGTCCAACACTGGAACATTGACAGGAAGCATGGATCAAAGCACTAGGTGGAGTTAAGTAGAGAAGCACCTAACGACCTCACCAGATCACCTGAGGGAGGAAACTCAGAAGCCGCAGTACCACTTTCCTCCACAAACGGAAGCTCCCAGAGAGAATCAGCCGAAGTACCACTTGTGACCACAGGAGGGAGCTCTGCCACAGAATTCACAACAGTGCATGGCACCTAAAAGATGCACCAAACTAATTAAGACAGAAATGCTGGAAGATGAGGTGGTGGAAAGCCGCGCTGCCAGAGACATGATACACAATAGGAAACCAAATTGAGTGTACATACGGTTTTATTCATCAATGCGTTTCGAGGTGATACAACCTCTTCATTAGGACAAAACGCATCCTGATGAAGAGGCTGGATCACCTTGAAACACATTGATTAATAAAATCGCATGTACACTCCACTTGGTTTCCTATTGTGTATTGTGTCTCTGGCAGCGCAGCTTTCCACCACCTCATCTTCCAACATTTCTGTCATCTGCAGCAGCCTTTTACTAGCCTTAAATAAGGGTTGTCACTGTCACAACCCCTCCAGGTGATTTCATCTATTCTCTGTTTACCGGGTGAAGACCCTATTGCACTTTTTTGTCTTTCCAGTTTTCTATTTATTCTTAAATTCATTAACAGGTGCACATCTCATAGGCAGCTTGGTGCACCATAGTCCAGTGCGCTCTTCAACACTGTACAAAACGCTGGTGTTAATGAATCTGGATTTTTGTTTCTATTTTCCATGCAGTTATCAGGCAGATCTCAATGCATTTTTTACTTTGTGTTTACTTTTTAACCTTTATATGTTTTCTTTGCATATTCTTTAGCTATTGGATCACATGTATCATTTTATGTTGCACTAGTGTGTGTGTGTGTGTGTGTGTGTGTGTGTTTTTCTGTCCCATCTCAGTGACATTGTAATCTTGCATTAAAGGGACCCTGTCAGCATAGAATGACTGTTCAAACTACTCAAACCAAGCAGAAGTGCTTGGTGCATCATGGCATGGACCATTATTTAAGTGCACTTCCCACCTACTTGTTTTCAATCAGTCTCTGCCCTTCTCTTCCTCTATAAAGAATGACTGTTCAAACCAAGTACAGGCACTTGGTGCTTCACGGCAGAGCCAATCATTTATATGCTCCTTCCCACCTGCTTGTTTTTCATCTTCCTCCACCTCCCTCTTCTTTGATGGACAGCACTGGCTTCATAGAGCCAAGGGCAGAGATAAAGGGAAACAAGAAGGTGGGAAGGTGTTTTTAAATGATTTGCTCTGCCAAGGTTGCACCGAGTGCCTGTACTGGGTTTGAACAGTCATTCTGTGCAGACATTAGCGTATGTCTAATCCTATTAATGTACACTATTGGTTGACCATATTATATTTGTGGTTTAGTTGTTTGTTTTTTTTAATCTGTTTTTAGCCTTATTCGTGTTTTCTGTCTTTTTTTCCCTCAGTAATATTAACCTTTTACTTAGTCTAATTTTTTTATGTGCATACTTTTCCTTTTTTCGACTGAAAAATGTGTCACGGGGATAACGCAACACAGAGGGGCCAGAAGAATGCAGTATCTGGTTTCATGCACACCTGCACTGGTTAGAAGTACTTCACCGTCGTATTACCGTAATTAGTGCAGTTTTTTTTCCATGCTAGCAGTGCAAGGGTTAATCTGTTCAGTTGAGACTCCTGGAGAATTCCTACCTGGATTGTCTCAGCGTTGGACATCTGCTGTATATACTCACCTCTGGCACTTAGAGACTGCCAGTATTAATTCTTACTGCCTGGTTGTGTTGGAGATGTTCGTGGTTGGAGTCAGTATTTGGAGATTGTTCAGGAGACTGTTGACTGCAGTTTGTTTATTTGAACTTCCTCATCCTTTCCTATTTGGTTTCTCCTTCCTTTAACTCCTCTGTGTCCCACTCTGTTGTTTTGTGTGAGTATTTTGTATGGCTGGTATTTTCATTTATCCCTGTCCGTTATCCCTTGTTTGTCTGGGTAGTGTAATTCTATGTACTTTGGCTTTCCCTATCCCTGGGTGGGGGAGGGGACAGATCAGGGTAGATATAAGAGCATAGCAAGGCACAAGAATACGGCGTCTCCACCCTCAGGAGTAATCAGGGGACAGGGATAGACCAGGGCGCCCTTGGTTCTAAGGACCTGGTTAGTGCCCAAAGTCCCAACCTATACGTGACTAAATGGTTGTGCAGCACCAAAACTATTGACTTAGCTGTGCTCGCCTCTCTTTCATTTCTAGTTTGATATGGAGTGAATAATGTTGCACGAGTCGGATAAAATCTACTGCCTATGTATTCCCTTTCTATATATTTTTTTTTTTGTGACCGACGCATGAAGGTCATGCTACGCAATTTGTGTGGACTGTTGGGCAATATTTGCTATCAGTGTTATCACTTTACCATAAGTCTGTGTGGAGGCACCGACTCTGTTCACATCACGTTTGAGACTTCCATCCAGAGGAGATTTATGTATGGATTGTGCCGTGTGATAAATCGCATATAGTTTCCAGTTGGTAAATAAACTCCCTGTTTGCTTAACACACCGCTAAGTCCCTGTGAGAAGTATGCTGTGTGAGTGCGCGTGTTGTCTTTATCCTTCTCAGTGTCTTGTTCACCTCTGCGTGAATCCTCTTGTTTGTTAACTCTGGCTGTGATTTGGATATTAAGCAGTGTTAAGCATTGCTGGTGTCAACCGCGCACTCCTCCTGCCCTGCGTACTGTATGTTATATGTTGTCACTGCTTGCTGACTGAGGAACACTCAATATCAATAACCACAAACACACCTGAAAACACGTTTCCAAGACTATGTCATTTAGAAGAATTTATGACAATGTTACAATTTATTATCTGTGGTTTACATAGGACTGCAAGTGAACCGTTTTAGTATAAGGGTCATATTATGAGGATTGAGATTCCCCACGGTAAAAGAGGAAAAGGTCTCCGGATATGCCGCAACATCGTAGGAGTTTGTGGGTGGCGGATGCAGTATCCACCGCTAGTCCAGTGTTTGGGGTGAGTGTCCACCCTAAACACTGGACTAGCGGTGGATACTGCGTCCATCACCCACAAACTCCTACGATGTTGCGGCATATTCGGAGACCTTTTCCTCTTTTACCGTGGGGAATCTCAATCCTTATAATATGACCCTTATACTCATAAGTATTTAAGTGAGGTACATTGATGAACGTCTAAACAGACCGAAACGTCTACTGTATGTACTTTACCTCATTAAACCTTCACTGCATTTACGTTTTGCGTGTGCCAAGTTTATCGTTAACTTTGTACGGCTTGGGCGCCTACTTGAGCACCACATATTTAGTAGTGCCTACAATATTTGATTCTAATGTAAGTGAACCGTCATTATATCAGCTCAAGAGGGTTTTTCAGGACTTTGATATTGATAGTCCTAGAGCTTAGCTCCCATTGAAGTGAATGTGATGTGAGCTGCAGCACTGGTGCTCGGCCACTACACCAAGTAAGGAGCTGTGGTGTGTAAACTCTGGTAGGTGTAATACCTCCACCAATCTCGTATTGATCACCTATCCTAAGGATAGTCCATCAACAGCAACGTCTTTTACAAACCCTTTAAATAACTAGTCCAAATCAAGTCCTCAAAACTATGTCATTGTTGTTTGCTTGTTTTTTAAATTAGCCTCTGTATCTGAATAATCTTTATGGGACCTGTGGTGCTCCATCGGGTGCTGTACAGTGGTGTAACTTGCAGCTCATGTGTCTAAAAGAAAGTCTCCAACAGGGCCACCAACTATCACAGGGTTCTCAAATAATGTATTAAAATGGCCCTCATCACATAGTTCACACAGAAGCCAATCCTATTCATGTGTTAGGGAGCACTGCAGTCTAAAATTACACTGATCCAGAGAAATGTGTCTTAACTGACAGAGGAGCTGTGTCATAATCACACACACTCAGAAAACCAAGGAGAAGGGGTGTGACATCAGAAGAAATCTCCTTGGCTGACTGCGCACAAAGGATTATTTTCTCTAGCCTCAGTCCTATGTGCGCTGTCAGTCATCCAAGGAAAAGATTTATTTTTTCCTTTTGTCCCTGCTTCTCCAGCAGCTCACAGGTATGTGTGCTCCTCTGTCAGTTAAGACACTGGTCTCGAGAATATTGTTTCTTCAGACTGCAGAAAGTTCTGACATGTGCCTAGGACAGGCCTTTGTTTGAATTATGTGACGGGGGACATTTTATTACATTCTTGGAGAACCCCTTGACTATCAAAGATATTCTAATTTGAGGCAAAAGTACCCATTAGTCCTCCAGAGGTTTCAAGGCCTGGGTTTGATTGCACCCAGTATAGTTACACCCCTGGTGCTGTGACCTCCACCAACATATTTTGATAACCTTTAATTAGGATAGACCATCACTATTTAGGACGCAGAAACCCCAATAGTGGCATTTCTCGCTTAGACCAGACATGGTTGGAAGGTGTCAGGCGACCGCCCGTCTTACCACTTTTGTGGCTTGTGGGCCTTTTTGGATAAAACCTGTGCCTAATAATTTTACTACTAAAAATTAATCTTGTTTGCAAGCAGCTGTCTGCAATACCAGATAGTTTTAGGCTTGGGCTAGAAAGTGACTGTCCCTGTGATACTTTGCATGCGGTGTAATATCCAACCTTCCCTTGTAGCATTGCACAACAGATCGATAGCCAGGTGGTGTATTCATGTGTAGCTGTCGTATGTTATAAGAATTGTTGCGTCAGTAATTAGCTGTTTAGCCTGTTGTTTCACATATGAATTCTATGTTCTCTCCCGGTTGAATGTCTTTCTAGTCTACATTATTTAAAAGAACGACTCTTGAATATCTTGTATTACAATAATGTGCCTGTTAGCGTAATGTGTGAAGTAATGCGGGAGAGATGTGTGAGCGCGGTGAACTCTCTCTGTATACTAATATACACATGGGGAACGGTAGAGTGGAAGCATGTGCCGGTAGCCCGCCGCTTGCTTAGTGCCGAGTTTCACTGCAGCAAGGTCAGCCAATGTAAAACTTGGTATGCATGATTCCCTTCAGGGCCTGTTATGGTAACAAAAACGCTCTCTCAATCGTTCTTTATTTTTTGCTTTTATGTTTTATTTATTTAAGGGTAACCTGTTGGCCGTTTCATGCCGCCAGAACCAGAATGAAAGCCAGATAGAATTACGGAAAGCTTTGTGCTTCTTTGAAGCTATGTTGATCAAAGCCGGATAGGGAGAGAAGTCTGAACTAACAATCGGCCCCCAACTTCTCCATCCCTGCTGGCTTAGCATTATTGACAATATCAATTTTTATTATCATTTATTTATAGGGAAAAAGCTGTCAAGATTATCCAATTTAAGGTTTGTTCTTGGAACGCGACAAAAAAAGCTAAAAAGTAGGGACCTATATATAAAAACCACTTGCTATGCATATAAAAAAAAAGCCAGTGGAAAAAAAATGTAAAAAAAAAGTACTCAGGAAAAGACAAAAAAAAAGTTAAGAAAAACACTACCAAGTTTTCAAAACTTCAGAGAAAGGGAGTGATTCCTGAAGTCTCTTTTGCTTTAAAAAAAAGTTTGTTTTTGAAGACCGTAAAAAGATGCAATGTGAACAGTGAGGAGCCAGAGGGAGCCGCCCACTGGACTCTTCTCCCCTGTCTGGACTCCTCCCACTCTACTCATTTTTCAAGCTTTGTTTTCTCTGAAATCTTGCACGGTTTCAGGTGAAGTATAGCTTTCTGTAATGAGGAAGCCTGTCTGGATTTCATGTTGCTCATGGTTCAGGCTCCTGCTAAATTGATTATTTCCTCCGAAAACTTGCCTTGGTTTCTGCACAGTATCTCACATGATCGGCAGTTTGTGCTCCAGAGCTGTCCTTCCTATACTTAGGAATAGACAGTTCTATGACAATTGAAAACTTGCATCCTCTCTATATACAAGAATAAAATTAATTTCCATTCTTTCCCGCACCAAAGATCTGACATTAGTTTGTATGATTTTCCCATACATGAGACATTTTTACAATGCGTATTCCCTCATGACTGCCCACATTTATGTTTCCGATTAGAATTTCCGCTCATTTAGATGAAACCTCCGTGAAAATATTACAAATATAGAAACGTATCTGTTATTTCTATAGAAATCTTTAATAAAATAGCTAATAAAATATAATTCACCCTTAAAGGGGCTGGTAGGAACTTACATGTTGATGACCTTTTCACAGGATAAAGTACTTTACTAGGCTCCATGATGCTATAATGTTGCATGGCCTAGTAGGGACAATAGGCTGTTAGGATGCTGGACCAAGAACGCCAGCTGCAAAAATAAAGACTGCCATGGAGGACTGGGCTGGACATGGGACCAAGGCAGCTCAAATCTTTTTGCTCAACTCTACTAATCACTTTTGGTTACAAACCAGCTACCATTATACCTGTAATCAGCAGAACTTTGGCCAGTCTTTTTAGCCATCTAACCTATACCTGATTAAAGCGGTGTCAATTACCACTGGCCGGCAATTGGAGTTTAAAGGGGTTGTCCAGGCTTGAGGTCCTAGGTGCGTGCTGTAAGCATTCTCCGATGCCAGGAGTGGGCTTATGACTGTGAATATATGATTTGCACACTTGCCAACTAGACGTGCGCAGCCACACTCAATACAAGTGAATTGAGCAATGCCAGACACGTCTAGTCGGAATGTGGCTGGAAGTATGTAAAACGCCTACTAGCAGTCACATAATCGTCCGCTCCCGAAGAATCCTGACATAGAGTGACTGCAGACTTGAGGCACAAGCCTGGACAACCCCTTTATCAGTAACCACTGGAGGAAAGTGTAGCCGGTGCTACTGAGATATATGGTGAAGACACAAAAGAGAATAGTAAAACCAAAAACACTCAGTTTGAAAAAATGTTGCAGTAATCCGCAAGTGCTAGTAAAAGATGTAAAAAACAGGGTATTTGGTTGATACGTTTTTTGCAAAAAATGTATACTAAGCTGCTCTACCAATCTTCACGGTATACCCTTATCAGAGCAGTCCTAACTAATGTATGCAATCCCTATCTGATGTATTTAAAAACCTGATCATCTGTATATAACCTGTGTGAACAGGGTTCAGAGAGGAAAAATCCATGTGTGCATACAGGGTAGAACAGCTTTTGTGTAGATAGCCCAAGAGGAGTGGTGGAACTCCCCAGTCTTGTAGACACAAGAGAACAATTATGGAAACAGGAACACATGGGCTACTTGCACAGTGAACAAGTCTGTATGAACATGTTCACACACCACCAAGAAACCTGAAGACACAAAAGAGAATAGTAAAACCAAAAACACTCAGTTTGAAAAAATGTTGCAGTAATCCGCAAGTGCTAGTAAAAGATGTAAAAAACAGGGTATTTGGTTGATACGTTTTTTGCAAAAAATGTATACTAAGCTGCTCTACCAATCTTCACGGTATACCCTTATCAGAGCATTACTGCAACATTTTTTCAAACTGAGTGTTTTTGGTTTTACTATTCTCTTTTGTGTCTTCAGGTTTCTTGGTGGTGTGTGAACATGATCATACAGACTTGTTCACTGTGCAAGTAGCCCATGTGTTCCTGTTTCCATAATTGTTCTCTTGTGTCTACAAGACTGGGGAGTTCCACCACTCCTCTTGGGCTATCTGCACAAAAGCTGTTCTACCCTGTATGCACACATGGATTTTTCCTCTCTGAACCCTGTTCACACAGGTTATATACAGATGATCAGGTTTTTAAATACATCAGATAGGGATTGCATACATTAGTTAGGACTGCTCTGATAAGGGTATACCGTGAAGATTGGTAGAGCAGCTTAGTATACATTTTTTGCAAAAAACGTATCAACCAAATACCCTGTTTTTTACATCTTTTACTAGCACTTGCGGATTACTGCAACATTTTTTCAAACTGAGTGTTTTTGGTTTTACTATTCTCTTTTGTGTCTTCAGGTTTCTTGGTGGTGTGTGAACATGATCATACAGACGTGTTCCTGAGATATATGGTGTCAGCTTTTGCATGTCCTCCTTCGATGCTTGGAATCCAGAAATATTCTGGTCTAACCCAGAAAGGCAGGGAAAGAGGAATGGAGCGGGCTATGGTGACATAAAATGGCACTATGTATGGGTTGTGCCATTGCAGAATACAGTAGATACCAGTGAGAATTGGGGTCGGGGGCGAATGGACATTATATAAAAGTTGCCTTTGACTCTTCTATTTGGGCTTAATCCTGCGCTGCTAATCTCCAGGCTGTGCAGACAAGTAACTGTACAAATGTCCTTCAGGAAATGTCTTTATTGTTTGAAAGGAAGCTATTAGATTAAAGAAAAGAGACAGGAAGAGCGTCTGCAGCCTGAAGAAAGGGCTGTCTGGCATGGCCAGTAGTGAATTCCTATTTCGTGCTCTGAGATGTACCTGCTAGATTATGAAAATAAAAAATAAAAAAAAAAGCCCATCTGTTTTTAAATCAAATTTCAACCACAATTTGCCTCCTGGGAATGGGATGCATTTGATATTAGTTTGTTTTCCAGATAAGCATTTCTAAATGAGCTATGCTGTATTATAAAAGCTTTCTGTTTGTTACTTATAAGCCAGGCGGTCACGTTCATAAATATGGGCCATGAATTATCTCTCCTATACGTTCCTGAAGATGGAGAGGGGTCTTTCTGGACATCTGCCTGCCCTCAGACCCCCTAAATGCTCCAATCACACTGGCAATGAATGATCTTTTTTTTGTCTTTGATGGATTTAGTGAGACTTTCCAACATTGAGCATATTTTTTTACGTCACTTTAAGAATTTCTCTTTATAAACTTTGCCTATCCACTTAATAGTTATGTATGTAGCTCAGCAGTTGGGCCACACAGCATAGTCGTCACACACCGTGCGCATCAATGAGCCTTGGGCGCCTCTGACTCTGACATGTCATCTGGTGGGTACCAACAATCGCATATCGGAAAGTGCAAGAATAATGTCTCCATTCACATTACCATAGAATCCTAGAATGTTAGAGCTGGAAGGGACCTCCATGGTCATCGTGTTCAACCCCCTGCTCAATGCAGGACTCACTACTATTGAGGAGGTGGTGATGGCGAACTCAGTCGAGGGGTTCAAGAGAGGCCTGGATGTCTTCCTGGAGCAGAACAATATTGTATCATACAATTAGGTTCTGTAGAAGGACGTAGATCTGGGGATTTATTATGATGGAATATAGGCTGAACTGGATGGACAAATGTCTTTTTTCGGCCTTACTAACTATGTTACTATGTTACACCATCTCAGACAGATGTCTGTCCAGCCTGTTTGAAGACTTCCATTGAAGGAGAACTTACCGCCTCTCGTGGCTGTCTGTTCCACTCATTGATCACCCCCAATGTCAAAAAGTTTTTTCTAATATCTAATCTGTATCTTCTCCCTTCAGTTTCATTCCATTGTTTCCCGTGTTGCTATGTGCAGATGAGAATAAGGATGATCCCTCTGCACTGTGACAGCCCTTCAGATATTTGTAGACAGCTATTGAATCTCTTCTTAGCCTTCTTTTTTGGAAGCTAAATATTCCCAGGTCCTCTAACCGTTACTCATAGGACATACTTTGCAGTCCGCTCATCATCCTGTAGCTCTTCTCTGGACTTACTCAAGTTTTTCAATGTCTTTTTTAAAATGTGTTGCCCAGAACTGAACATTGGGATATCTGTCGGACAAGCGCTCCTATGTTCTGGATGAGAAAGCTGCTTCTCTGCTGGTGGATTATCTCCTGGGAGAAGAAAACCATTGGCTGCTGAAATTCTGCAGTCTGGATCAATTTGTCCCCAATATCATCTGTCTGAGGATAGTTGGGAGGTCCCCTCACATATCAGACTATTGTCCGATTCTGCTGGCTTTAGTCTAATATGAATGAAGGCATTAACCCCTTAGTGACAGAGCCAATTTGGTACTTAATGGCCGAGCCAATTTTTGCAATTCTGACCACTGTCACTTTATGAGGTTATAACTCTGGAACGCTTCAACGGATCCCGCTGATTCTGAGATTGTTTTTTCGTGACATATTGTACTTCATGTTAGTGGTAACATTTCTTCGATATTACTTGCGATTATTTATGAAAAAAAACGGAAATATGGCGAAAATTTTTAAAATTTTGCAATTTTCAAACTTTGTATTTTTATGCCCTTAAATCAGAGAGATATGTCACGAAAAATAGTTAATAAATAACATTTCCCACATGTCTACTTTACATCAGCACAATTTTGGAAACAAAATTTTTTTTTGTTAGGGAGTTATAAGGGTTAAAAGTTGACCAGCAATTTCTCATTTTTACAACACCATTTTTTTTAGGGACCACATCACATTTGAAGTCATTTTGAGGGGTCTATATGATAGAAAATAATGAAGTGTGACACCATTCTAAAAACTACACCCCTCAAGGTTCTCAAAAACACATTCAAGAAATTTATTAACCCTTTACGTGCTTCACAGGAACTGAAACAATGTGGAAGGAAAAAATGAACATTTAACTTTTTTTTGCAAACATCTTAATTCAGAACCATTTGTTTTTATTTTCACAAGTGTAAAAACAGAAATGTAACCATAATTTTTGTTATGCAATTTCTCCTGAATACGCCAATACCCAATATGTGGGGGTAAACCACTTTTTGGGCGCACCGCAGAACTTAGAAGTGAAGGAGCGCCATTTGACTTTTTCAATGCAGAATTGGCTGGAATTGAGATCGGACGCCATGTCACGTTTAGAGAGCCCCTGGTGTGCCTAAACAGTGGAAACTCCCCACAAGTGACACCATTTTGGAAACTAGACCCCTTAAGGAACTTATCTAGATGTGTGGTGAGCACTTTGAACCCCCAAGTGCTTCACAGAAGTTTATAACGTAGAGCCGTGAAAATAAAAAATCGCTTTTGTTTACACAAAAATGATCTTTTCGCCCACAAATTCTTATTTTCACAAGGGTAACAGGAGAAATTAGACCACAAAAGTTGTTGTGCGATTTCTCCTGAGTACGCTGATACCCAATATGTGGGGGTAAACCACTGTTTGGGCGCACCACAGAGCTTGGAAGTGAAGGAGCGCCGTTTTACTTTTTCAACGTAGAATTGGCTGGAATTGAGATTGGACGCCATGTCGCGTTTGGAGAGCCCCTGATGTGCCTAAACAGTGGAAACCCCCCACAAGTGACCCCATTTTGGAAACTAGACCCCTTAAGGAACTTATTTAGATGTGTGGTGAGAACTTTGAATGCCCAAGTGCTTCACAGAAGTTTATAATGCAGAGTCGTGAAAATAAAAAATATTTTTTTTTCCACAAAAAAGATTTTTTAGCCCCCAAGTTTTTATTCTCACAAGGGTAACAAGAGAAATTGGACCCCACAAGTTGTCCAATTTGTCCTGAGTATTCTGGTACCCCATATGTGGGGGTAAACCACTGTTTGGGGGCACGGCAGAGCTCGGAAGGGAAGGAGCGCCGTTTTGGAATGCAGACTTAGATAGAATGGTCTGCGGGCATTATGTTGCGTTTGTAGAGCCCCTGATGTACCTAAACAGTAGTAACCCCCCACAAGTGACCCCGTTTTGGAAACTAGACCCCCCAAGGAACTTATATAGATGTGTGGTGAGAACTTTGAATGCCCAAGTGCTTCACAGAAGTTTATAATGCAGAGTCATAAAAAAAATAAAAAATGTTTTTCCACAAAAAAGATTTTGTAGCCCCCAAGTTTTTATTTTCACAAGCGTAACAAGAGAAATTGGACCCCAGAAGTTGTTGTCCAATTTATCCTCAGTACGCTGATGCCCCATGTGTGGGGGTAACCCACTGTTTGGGCGCACGGCAGAGCTCAGAAGGGAGGTAGCACCATTTGACTTTTTGAGCGCAAAATTGGCTGTCGTGTTTGGAGACCCACTGATGTACCTAAACAGTGGAAACCCCCCAACACACCCCTAACCATAATCCCAACCTGATCTATAATCCTAATCACTAACCCTAACCATAATCACAACTCTTACCCCAAAACAACCCTAATGTCAACCCTAACCATAACCCTAATCAAAACCCTAAATCCAACACACCCCTAATCCTAATCGCAACCCTAACCTCAAACCTAACCCTAATCCCAGTACACCCCTAATCACAACCCTAACCTTAACCCTAATCCCAAACCTAACCCTAATCCCAAGCGTAACCCTAATGCCAACCCTAACCCTAATACCAACCCTAATCCAAACCCTAATCCCAACTCTAACCCTAACTTTAGCCCCAACCCTAGGCCTAACTTTAGCCCCAACCCTAACCCTAGCCCTAAGGCTACTTTCACACTTGCGTCGTTTGGCATCCATCGCAATCCGTCGTTTTGGACAAGAAACGGATTTTCACAACGTGCGTCGGTATGTCGGGCCGACGCATTGCGACGGCCCCGTACCGACGTAAGTGTGAAAGAAGCCTAACCCTAAATTTAGCCCCAACCCTAACCTTAAATTTAGCCCCAACCCTAGCCCTAACCCTAGCCCTAACCCTAGCCCTAACCCTAATTTTAGCCCCAACTGCTGTTCTCCTGCCGGCCAGCAGATGGAGACAGATGGCGGGCGCACTGCGCATGCGCCCGCCATTTTCTTTTGCCGGCGGCCAGGAGGAGCAGCAGGAGGATCCAGGGACACAGGTGAGTATGATAGGGTCCCCGAATCCCCCTATTTCTCTGTCCTCTGATGTGCGATCACATCAGAGGACAGAGAATTACACTTTACTTTTTTTTTTTTTTTGCGGTCGCCGGTAAACAGTTAATTACCGGCGATCGCAAAACAGGGGTCGGTCAAAACCGACCCCGATCATGCTCTTTGGGGTCTCGGCTACCCCCGGCAGCCGAGACCCCAAAGATTCTCGCGGGGCCGGCCGGCGGGCGCACTGCGCATGCGCCCGCCATTTTGAAGATGACGGCGCCCACCGGGAGCCACGAGGAGCACCGGGGGAGATAAGTGAGTATTGGGGGGCTACCTGGGACCCCTTTTCTCTGTCCTCCGATGTGCGATCACATCGGAGGACAGAGAAATTAAAAAGAGATCGCGTTTTTTTTTTTCGATCGCCGGTAAACGGTTAATTACTGGCGATCGCAAATGCGGGGTGGGTAAAAAAACCCCCGAATCATGTTCTCTGGGGTCTCGGCTACCCCCGGCAGCCGAGACCCCGAAGAAAATCCGAATCTGGGGGGCGCTATTTACTTTTTCCACATCGCCGTTAATTAACGGCGCTGTGGTTTAAGTACCCTTAGCGGCCGCCGTTAAAAGGCGTATCGGCGGTCGCTAAGGGGTTTTCTGGTTTAGGAAATCCACCTGTACCCCAACTGCAGTTTGTTTTATAAAAAAAACAAGCTGTGCTTTACTCAGATACCCTGCTATTAAAACAAAGTGTTTCCTGGGGTGACAGGTGTTTTACCAAAATAATTTTTATTAATGCATCTGACATGCAGTAGCACAGTCTGACACATTTTCCAGCAGGTACAACTAATACAAAACCTATTAATATACAGTGGGGCAAAAAAGTATTTAGTCAGTCAGCAATAGTGCAAGTTCCACCACTTAAAAAGATGAGAGGCGTCTGTAATTTACATCATAGGTAGACCTCAACTATGGGAGACAAACTGAGAAAAAAAAATCCAGAAAATCACATCGTCTGTTTTTTTTATCATTTTTTTGCATATTATGGTGGAAAATAAGTATTTGGTCTGAAACAAACAATCAAGATTTCTGGCTCTCACAGACCTGTAACTTCTTCTTTAAGAGTCTCCTCTTTCCTCCACTCATTACCTGTAGTAATGGCACCTGTTTAAACTTGTTATCAGTATAAAAAGACACCTGTGCACACCCTCAAACAGTCTGACTCCAAACTCCACTATGGTGAAGACCAAAGAGCTGTCAAAGGACACCAGAAACAAAATTGTAGCCCTGCACCAGGCTGGGAAGACTGAATCTGCAATAGCCAACCAGCTTGGAGTGAAGAAATCAACAGTGGGAGCAATAATTAGAAAATGGAAGACATACCAGACCACTGATAATCTCCCTCGATCTGGGGCTCCACGCAAAATCCCACCCCGTGGGGTCAGAATGATCACAAGAACGGTGAGCAAAAATCCCAGAACCACGCGGGGGGACCTAGTGAATGAACTGCAGAGAGCTGGGACCAATGTAACAAGGCCTACCATAAGTAACACACTACGCCACCATGGACTCAGATCCTGCAGTGAAAGGCGTGTCCCACTGCTTAAGCCAGTACATGTCTGGGCCCGTCTGAAGTTTGCTAGAGAGCATTTGGATGATCCAGAGGAGTTTTGGGAGCATGTCCTATGGTCTGATGAAACCAAACTGGAACTGTTTGGTAGAAACACAACTTGTCGTGTTTGGAGGAAAAAGAATACTGAGTTGCATCCATCAAACACCATACCTACTGTAAAGCATGGTGGTGGAAACATCATGCTTTGGGGCTGTTTCTCTGCAAAGGGGCCAGGACGACTGATCCGGGTACATGAAAGAATGAATGGGGCCATGTATCGTGAGATTTTGAGTGCAAACCTCCTTCCATCAGCAAGGGCATTGAAGATGAAACGTGGCTGGGTCTTTCAACATGACAATGATCCAAAGCACACCGCCAGGGCAATGAAGGAGTGGCTTCGTAAGAAGCATTTCAAGGTCCTGGAGTGGCCTAGCCAGTCTCCAGATCTCAACCCTATAGAAAACCTTTGGAGGGAGTTGAAAGTCCGTGTTGCCAAGCGAAAAGCCAAAAACATCACTGCTCTAGAGGAGATCTGCATGGAGGAATGGGCCAACATACCAACAACAGTGTGTGGCAACCTTGTGAAGACTTACAGAAAACGTTTGACCTCTGTCATTGCCAACAAAGGATATATTACAAAGTATTGAGATGAAATTTTGTTTCTGACAAAATACTTATTTTCCACCATAATATGCAAATAAAATGTTAAAAAAACAGACAATGTGATTTCTGGATTTTTTTTTCTCAGTTTGTCTCCCATAGTTGAGGTCTACCTATGATGTAAATTACAGACGCCTCTCATCTTTTTAAGTGGTGGAACTTGCACTATTGCTGACTGACTAAATACTTTTTTGCCCCACTGTATTTTAATTTTACGAAAACAGGACCCTTACCCCATAACCAACCCTCCCTCCTCCCAGTCCCCTACCCATTATCCAATACAACCAACTGACAACATCATCTCTTGAAAATTGTCCAACAGTACATGTAAAATTCCCTCCAGAAGCAACTAAACGACCCCCATTCTACTCTGCAATAACTCAGCAGACGCCATGCCTGGGGGTAATCCATCCAGCCGCCCCACACATTTTCAAATTTTGTATTCTGACCTCTCTTGCTGTAGATATTCTTTTCTATAAGGACAATAAAATTAATTTTATTAACAAATTCCTTTTTCACTGGCGGTTTTTCATCCAACCAGTAAATCGCAATATGCGTTTTTTCGCAGCAAACAACAATCTTGCAATAATCAACCTTCCACATTCATCTGTAGCAATATCATCCATACAACCCAGAAGGCAAGTCAGTGGGTTACGCACCACATTTACCCCTGTCACCTCTTGAATCAAGCTAAGCACCTTCACCCAAAAGGGTTGGAGGCGAGCGCACGACCACATCATATGTATCAAATCTGCTTCCTCCTCACCACACCTTGGGCATTTTGAGTCTCTCAGTCCTGCCTTCCTCATCCATGCCGGGATCCTGTACACCCTATACACCAGTCAATGCAAAAATACCCAGACTCATATTGTTCAGTTTGCCAAGCAATTACTGCCTGGCTACTTACAGTACATACCACTCCATGTTAATTATATTCAAAAAGGAGAAACATTGGAGTTTTTGGCAAAATTTCTATAACAACCTTTATTGAAACAGACCATCAAACATATGTTAACAAACAAGATTTAAAAGATGTGACATGATGTTAACATAGGTTGATTTTTGTTACCATATGTATTAAGGGAGCAGTATGGGAGAGGAATCCCCAGAGAAGATTCTACAACAGCCACTGGGCTATATTGATTAATGTCCTCCCTCCATTAACCTTTGGGAACAGGTGGATGGACATTGTAGGTGATGGAGTCCTTAACCCCTTCCCGACCTTTGACGCCACGTAGGCGTCATGAAAGTCGGTGCCATTCCGACCCATGACGCCTATGCGGCGTCATGGAAAGATCGCGTCCCTGCAGATCGGGTGAAAGGGTTAACTCCCATTTCACCCGATCTGCAGGGACAGGGGGAGTGGTAGTTTAGCCCAGGGGGGGTGGCTTCACCCCCTCGTGGCTACGATCGCTCTGATTGGCTGTTGAATGTGAAACTGCCAATCAGAGCGATTTGTAATATTTCACCCATTATAACGGGTGAAATATTACAATCCAGCCATGGCCGATGCTGAAATATCATCGGCCATGGCTGGAAATACTAGTGTGCCCCCACCCCACCCCTCCGATCGCCCCCCCAGCCCTCCGATCTGGCCGGTACACTGCTCCGGCTCCCCTCCGTCCAGTGCTCCGCTCCCCCCCGTGCTCTTGTCCGCTCCCCCCGTGCTCCAATCACCCCCCCGTGCTCCAATCACCCCCCCTGCACTCCGATCCACCCCCCCCGGTGCTCCGTTCCACCCCCCCGTGCTCCATTCCAGCCCCCCCGTGCTCCGTTCCACGCCCCCCGTGCTCCGTTCCACCCCTCCCGCACTCCGATTCCCCCCCCCGTGCTCCGATCCCCCCCCCCCGTGGTCCCCCCCCACCCCATCATACTTACCGATCCAGCCGGGGTCCCGTCCGTCTTCTCCCTGGGCGCCACCATCTTCCAAAATGGCGGGCGCATGCGCAGTGCGCCCGCCGAATCTGCCGGCCGGCAGATTCGTTCCAAAGTGCATTTTGATCACTGAGATATAATCTATCTCAGTGATCAAAATAAAAAAAATAATAAATGACCCCCCCCCCCTTTGTCACCCCCATAGGTAGGGACAATAAAAAAATAAAGAAATTTTTTTTTTCCACTAATGTTAGAATAGGGTTAGGGCTAGGGTTAGGGGTAGGGTTAGGGCTAGGGTTAGGGCTAGAGGTAGGGGTAGGGTTAGGGTTAGGGCTAGGGTTAGGGTTTCGGTATGTGCACACGTATTCTGGTCCTCTGCGGATTTTTCCGCTGCGGATTTGATAAATCCGCAGTGCTAAACCGCTGCGGATTTATGGCGGATTTACCGCGGTTTTTCTGCGCATTTCACTGCGGTTTTACAACTGCGATTTTCTATTTGAGCAGTTGTAAAACCGCTGCGGAATCCGCACAAAGAAGTGACATGCTGCGGAATGTAAACCGCTGCGTTTCCGTGCAGTTTTTCCGCAGCATGTGTACAGCGATTTTTGTTTCGCGTAGGTTTACATTGAACTGTAAACTCATGGGAAACTGCTGCGGATCCGCAGCGTTTTCCGCAGCGTGTGCACATACCTTTAGAATTAGGCTATGTGCACACGGTGCGGATTTGGCTGCGGATTCGCAGCAGTGTTCCATCAGGTTTACAGTACCATGTAAACATATGGAAACCAAATCCGCTGTGCCCATGGTGCAGAAAATACCACGCGGAAACGCTGCGTTGTATTTTCCGCAGCATGTCAATTCTTTGTGCGGATTCCGCAGCGTTTTACACCTGTTCCTCAATAGGAATCCGCAGGTGAAATCCGCACAAAAAACACTGGAAATCCGCGGAAAATCCGCAGGTAAAACGCAGTGCCTTTTACCCGTGGATTTTTCAAAAATGGTGCGAAAATATCTCACACGAATCCGCAACGTGGGCACATAGCCTTAGGGTTAGGGTTGGAATTAGGGTTGTGGTTATGGTTAGGGGTGTGTTGGGGTTAGGGTTGTGGTTAGGGGTGTGTTGCGGTTAGGGTTGTGTTTAGGGTTATGGCTACAGTTGGGATTAGGGTTAGGGGTGTGTTGGGGTTAGTGTTGGAGGTAGAATTGAGGGGTTACCACTGTTTAGGCACATCAGGGGTCTCCAAACGCAACATGGCGCCACCATTGATTCCAGCCAATCTCGTATTCAAAAAGTCAAATGGTGCTCCCTCACTTCCGAGCCCTGACGTGTGCCCAAACAGTGGTTTACCCCCACATATGGGGTACCAGCATACTCAGGACAAACTGCGCAACAATTACTGGGGTCCAATTTCTCCTGTTACCCTTGTTAATCAAAAAAAATGCTTGCTAAAACATAATTTTTGAGGAAAGAAAAATGATTTTTTATTTTCACGGCTCTGCGTTGTAAACGTCTGTGAAGCACTTGGGGGTTCAAAGTGCTCACCACATATCTAGATAAGTTCCTTGGGGGGTCTAATTTCTAAAATGGGGTCACTTGTGGGGGTTTCTACTGTTTAGGCACACCAGGGGCTCTGCAAACGCAACGTGACACCCGCAGACCATTCCATCAAAGTCTGCATTTCAAAAGTCACTACTTCCCTTCTGAGCCCCGACGTGTGCCCAAACAGTGGTTTACCCCCACTCATGGGGTATCAGCGTACTCAGGAGAAACTGGACAACAACTTTTGGGGTCCAATTTCTCCTGTAACCCTTGGGAAAATAAAAAATTCTGGGCTAAATAATTATTTTTGAGGAAAGAAAACGTATTTATTATTTTCACGGCTCTGCATTATAAACTTCTATGAAGCACTTGGGGGTTCAAAGTGCTCACCACACATCTAGATAAGTTCCTTTCCGGGTCTAGTTTCCAAAATGGGGTCACTTGTGGGGGGTTTCTACTGTTTAGGCACATCAGGGGCTCTGCAAACGCAACGTGACGCCCACAGAGCATTCCATCAAAGTCTGCATTTCAAAACGTCACTACTTCACTTCCGAGCCTCGGCATGTGCCCAAACAGTGGTTTACCCCCACATATGGGGTATCAGCGTACTCAGGAGAAACTGGACAACAACTTTTGGGGTAAAATTTCTCCTGTTACCCTTGGGAAAATAAAAAATTGCAGGCTAAAAGATCATTTTTGAGAAAATAATTTTTTTTTTTTTTTCATGGCTCTGCGTTATAAATTTCTGTGAAGCACTTGGGGGTTCAAAGTCCTCACCACACATCTAGATTAGTTCCTTTGGGGGTCTAGTTTCCAAAATGGTGTCATTTCTGGGGGATCTCCAATGTTTAGGCACACAGGGGCTCTCCAAACGTGACATGGTGTCCGCTAATGATTGGAGCTAATTTTCCATTTAAAAAGCCAAATGGCGTGCCATCCCTTCCGAGCCCTGCCGTGCGCCCAAACAGTGGTTTACCCCCACATATTGGGTATCTGCGTACTCAGGACAAACAGGACAACAATATTTGGGGTCCAATTTCTCCTATTATCCTTGGCAAAATAGGAAATTCCAGGCTGAAAAATTATTTTTTATTTTCATGGCTCTGCGTTATAAACTTCTGTGAAGCACCTGGGGGTTTAAAGTGCCCAATATGCATCTAGATAAGTTCCTTGGGGGGTCTAGTTTCCAAAATGGGGTCACTTGTGGGGGAGCTCCAATGTTTAGGCACACAGGGGCTCTCCAAACGCGACATGGTGTCCGCTAACAATTGGAGCTAATTTTCCATTCAAAAAGTCAAATGGCGCGCCTTCCCTTCCGAGCCCTGCCGAGTGCCCAAACAGTGGTTTACCCCCACATATGAGGTATCGACGTACTCGGGAGAAATTGCCCAACAAATTTTATGATCCATTTTACCCTACTGCCCATGTGAAAATGAAAAAATTGAGGCGAAAAGAATTTTTTTGTGAAAAAAAAGTACTTTTTCATTTTTACAGATCAATTTGTGAAGCACCTGAGGGTTTAAAGTGCTCACTAGGCATCTAAATAAGTTCCTTGGGGGGTCTAGTTTCCAAAATGGGGTCACTTGTGGGGGATCGCCAATGTTTAGGCACACAGGAGCTCTCCAAACGCGACATGGTGTCCGCTAAAGAGTGGATCCAATTTTTGATTCAAAAAGTCAAATGGCGCTCCTTCCCTTCCAAGCCCTGCCGTGCGCCCAAACAGTGGTTTACCCCCACATATGAGGTATCAGCGTACTCAGGACAAATTGGACAACAACTTTCGTGGTTCAGTTTCTCCTTTTACCATTGGGAAAATAAAAAAATTGTTGCTAAAAGATAATTTTTGTGACTAAAAAGTTAAATGTTCATTTTTTCCTTCCATGTTGCTTCTGCTGCTGTGAAGCACCTGAAGGGTTAATAAACTTCTTGAATGTGGTTTTGAGTACCTTGAGGGGTGCAGTTTTTAGAATGGTGTCACTTTTGGGTATTTTCAGCCATATAGACCCCTCAAACTGACTTCAAATGTGAGGTGGTCCCTAAAAAAAATGGTTTTGTAAATTTCGTTGTAAAAATGACAAATCGCTGGTCAAATTTTAACCCTTATAACTTCCTAACAAAAAAAAATTTTGTTTCCAAAATTGTGCTGATGTAAAGTAAACATGTGGGAAATGTTATTTATTAACTATTTTGTGTCACATATCTCTCTGGTTTAACAGAATAAAAATTCAAAATGTGAAAATTGCGAAATTTTCAAAATTTTCGCCAAATTTCCGTTTTTATCACAAATAAACGCAGAATTTATTGACCTAAATTTACCACTAACATGAAGCCCAATATGTCACGAAAAAACAATCTCAGAACCGCTAGGATCCGTTGAAGCGTTCCTGAGTTATTACCTCATAAAGGGACACTGGTCAGAATTGCAAAAAACGGCAAGGTCTTTAAGGTCAAAATAGGCTGGGTCATGAAGGGGTTAAAATATCATGTTAGTTGAAGCCCTTTAGTATTACACTTAGTACTGAGTGCGGCCAGTGTTGGTGTCCTTTTTAATCACATCTTTTAAATCTTGTTTGTTAATATATGTTTGATGGTCTGTTTCAGTAATGGTTGTTATAGAAATTTTGCTAAAAACTCCAATGTTTCTCCTTTTTGAATACCCGATACACCAGGTATAACTGTGACACCCTCTTAGGATCACTCAAGGAAACCATGGGAATGTATTGAAGTATAGACTCCCACTGGGACTCCGACAAAGGACCCACATCCGCCAGCCATTTTTCCTTTATCCTTAACGGATGTTTCAATAAAAACATCAGACCCCTGTACATCAAGGTAATGAACCCCCTCGTACTCCTCCGAGGCCTGATAAGATTCAACAAGCTATTGGACTGCAGAATCACGCGCGACCCCTCCTTTTGACAATTTAGAACGTGTCTCAACTGCAAATATTAAAAGAACATCTTCTGGGACAAAGGAAACTCAGTCCTAAGTGTCTCGAATGTTTTAACAACATCCCATCAAGCAACTGAGACATGAACCAAATGCCAATGCGCATCCACTGACTGAACCCCCGCAATCTCATAAGCTCTGCCAACCTATGATCAAACCAAATTGGTGTATATCTCGTAAATTCTGTTACTCCCCTCCATTGCTTAATTTTCTGCCAGGCTTTCCCCATCATAGCTATTGTTGGGAATTTTGGGGGGGTTAATTCTGAATCTGCCTGCTTCCAGACTGGCTAACAATGGGCCTTTCCCTAAGGCGTGTTCAATGATTATCCCCACTGAAGAGCTCTGTTGCGGTTCTCCCCAACCTACCATATGCTGGCATTGAGATGCTATATAGTAAATCCATTGATTGGGGACCGCCAGACCACCCTTATCTTTTGCCCTTTGCAGATGTTCCAATTTGATGCGTGCCCGTCCACCCTTCCAAATTAAGTATTGATCCTATAAGATTTACTCTGAGGAGCTGAGGCATAAGTATCATTTAGATCAGATTGACTCTACCAGCATCCGAAAGAAATAGCTTCTTCCAGGCCCCAATCTTCTGCTGGAACTTCCCAAGCAAAGGAGTCAGGTTGAGCCGCACATAGTCCTCTATTTTGTCCGAAACCAGGATGCTCAGATATTTAAACTCATGTACCACCCTTAAGGGAACCCAAGGGTCTAGTGTCAGGGAGCCGCCGTGTCCATGGGCAACAAAGACTTATCTGTTATGAATAGGTAATTCAGAACCACAATGGACCTTGAAGTTCAGAGCACACAAGTGACCTGACAAAAACCACAAAACATAGGACGAGCTCTGAGACGTGGAAACTCTGCTGACCGCAATCCCTAAACCTATCAAACCACACTAGAGGTAGCCGTGGATTGCGCCTAACGCTCCCTATGCAACTCGGCACAGCCTGAGAAACTAGCTAGTCCTGAAGATAGAAAAATAAGCCTACCTTGCCTCAGAGAAATTCCCCAAAGGAAAAGGCAGCCCCCCACATATAATGACTGTGAGTTAAGATGAAAATACAAACACAGAGATGAAATAGATTTAGCAAAGTGAGGCCCGACTTACTGAATAGACCGAGGATAGGAAAGATAGCTTTGCGGTCAACACAAAAACCTACAAACAACCACGCAGAGGGGCAAAAAGACCCTCCGCACCGACTAACGGTACGGAGGTGCTCCCTCTGCGTCTCAGAACTTCCAGCAAGCAAGCAAACCAAAAAAGCAAGCTGGACAGAAAATATAGCAACAAAAGTAACACAAGCAGAACTTAGCTTATGCTGAGCAGACAGGCCACAGGAACGATCCAGGAGGAAGCAAGACCAATACTAGAACATTGACTGGAGGCCAGGATCAAAGCACTAGGTGGAGTTAAATAGAGCAGCACCTAACGACTTAACCTCATCACCTGAGGAAGGAAACTCCGAAGCCGCAGTACCACTCGTGACCACAGGAGGGAGCTTGATCACAGAATTCACAACACTTATCCCAATTAATAGATAATCCTTAAAAAGCCCCAAATTTTGTAATGCTGTTCATAACGGCCCCCAGAGACTCCTGCGCATCTCCTAAGAACAGTAACACGTCATCCGTGTACAGGGCAATCTTTTCTTCATAGTTTCCGTATCTAAATCCCTTTATGTCCCTATCCCTCCGTATCGCCGCCAAGGGCTCAACAGCAATTGCAAACAATAGAGGAGACAAGGGGCACCCCTGCCGCATTCCCCTATATAAAGGGAAATCCCCTGATAAGAGCCCATTTACCCGTATCCTGGCTCTTGGAGACACATATAACAATTGCACCCAACTTATTAATCTCTCTCCAAAACCCATAGCCTTCATAACCGCCCAAAAATACTGCCATTCCACATTATCAAAAGCTTTAGCGGCGTCTATAGACACCACAACCCCCTGACACATATTGTCTGACTTTACATGCATATTGAGAAACATTTGTCTAAGATTACATGATGTAGAACTATTGGGCATAAAACCGCACTGGTCCTGGTGTATTAGTGTCATTATCACCTTGTTAAGACGATTAGCCAACATTTTGGCCAAGATTTTGATATCTATCGTTAATAATTAGATTGGGCGATAAGAAGCCAGATCCGTCGGATCCTTACCCTGTTATGGCAACACTACAATTATTGCCTCACGCATGGACCACGGCAACTCCCCCTCCACCAGACCAGCAGCATACACCTCCAACAAAGCGGGAAGCGATACCTCTTTATATTTTTTATACACCTCCCCTGGGATACCATCCACCCCTATGGCTTTGTCAATAGACATAGAGGCCAGTGCAGTGTCAAGCTCCTCCAAATTAAACGGCTCTTCAAGAAGTCCCTGATCAACTGTAGAAAGTGTAGGAAGCTGAACCTCTGCCAAAAAACCATCCACCTCCTCCATCGTTGGTTGTACCCGCGATTTATAAAGATCCGAATAATACTCCATCATCACCTCCAAAATATTTAGCAGTTTGAAACGTTCAGCCTTCCACATGCACCCCCTAGCAGGCAAGGATCCCACACCCTCAAGTGCCACACTCATGGGAGAATGATCCGATATTGTTCTAGCCATATACGTTACCTCCCCAACAAGGCCCAACATCTGTGTATTGCCCAAGGCCAGATCTATTCTTGACAAAGAGGCGAAAGAGGACGAGAAACATGAATACTTGTACACCCCAGGATTAGAAATCCTCCATAAATCATGCAGAGCAGTCTCCCTCAGGATGGCACCAAATGGTGTAATAATAATAATCTTTATTTTTTTATATAGCGCTAACATATTCTGCAGGGCTTTACAGTTTTTTGCACACATTATCATCACTGTCCCCGATGGGGCTCACATTCTAAATTCCCTATCAGTATGTCTTTGGAATGTGGGAGGAAACCGGAATACCCGGAGGAAACCCATGCAAACACGTGGAGAACATACAAACTCCTTGCAGATGTTGTCCAAGGTGGGATTAGAACCCAGGACTCCAGCACTGCAAGACTGCAGTGTTAACCACTGATCCTGATGTACAATTACCACTAGGTTTCAACGGCTCTCATCTCCCCCCTATCCCAGTGTGTGTCTGGAATATTGTTAAAGTCCCCTATTATCAAAAATATTGTCTCCTCCAATATTGGAAAATGTTCTTTAAAGAGTACCTATTGTAACACCAATTCCAGCATCCCTGAATGGCCCCTCTCACTCCTCCCGGCAGGGACGCCGACATAATCACTGCCCTGGCTGCTCAATGGTGTGTCCGTTCCCTGCTGCTTTCTGGTCCACTGGGCATACACTTTTCTTTCAGCGGCGAGCCCCCTGATTCTTAAAGAGGCAGCACCCACACTTTGGAAATAGCTGGGAGGCATCAGGTATTAAAGGCATGCTCCCCAATACGGAGGTGCCTGACTAATCTCTGTAGTTTACCTGCTCAGTGTGTGTGCAACTAGTATATTGCCAGATCCCTGTCCTTGAGTCCTTTTTAGTTTAGACCTGAATTTGAAGCCACTCCGGCGGTACCTGAACCTGAAGCCGTAGTGGTGGTACCGGAACCTGAAGCCATATTGGTGGTACCTGAACCTGAAGCCGTAGTGGTGGTACATGAACCTGAAGCCGTAGCGGTGGTACATGAACCTGAAGCCGTAGTGGTGGTACATGAACCTGAAGCCGTAGTGGTGGTACATGAACCTGAAGCCGTAGCGGTGGTACATGAACCTGAAGCCGTAGCGGTGGTACATGAACCTGAAGCCGTAGTGGTGGTACATGAACCTGTAGCCCTAGTGGTGGTACATGAACCTGAAGCCGTAGCGGTGGTACCTGAACCTAAAGCCGTAGCGGTAGTACCTGAACCTGAAGCCGTAGTGGTGGTACATGAACCTGAAACCGTAGTGGTGGTACATGAACCTGAAGCCGTAGCGGTGGTACCTGAACCTAAAGCCACACCGGTGGTACCTGAACCTGTAGCCAGTTCTGTCTTCCTGGATACTAGTCCAGTATCTGAGTCTTGTCCTGCCAGTGACTCAGAGTTCATGTCTGAGACTGGGATCCTGCTGTATTCGGGGACTGCCCAGGAGTGGTAACTGGCCGTTACTTGCAACGCAAGCCTAACCCCACCATCAGGAGCTCTAGCAAAAGTTAGGTAGCCGCTTAGCCAAGCCCCTCCCTGGTAAGCCCAGCCCGTGGCACAGTGGGTCCACAATTCACATGTGACACCTACTGCTTGTCTGGGGCTATACTTTTAACTTAAAGCATCACTTCAGTGATTTTTTTTTTATTATTTCAGACCTGGAGTGCTGTCACTAATGTCTGTTCACTGACCTTAGTCTTATACTTACCAGCCACTTTAGCTCTTCCCGTCGCCACTCTATTCCTGCATCGCCACAACTTCAGACTGACCAGAAGTCAGAGGTAACGATCACTAGCTCTCAGTGTAAGTCTATCAGATTCTTGTTGTGGTTCTCATAGACTTACATTAAATAGTGACTCTCGGATCACTCAACAAACACTGTAGCCATCCGATCGGAGCAGCGCCAATAAGAATGAAGACAGTGGCTGGTAAGTACAATACTACAGGCAGGGAACTTAGATTGGTGACGCCACTTCAGAAGTTAATTTAAAAAAAACACTGGAATGGTACTTTAACCCATTATCTACCAATGTCCTTTTTTGGGCCGCCTAATCTTTAGCTTCTAGCAACTAAGATTTTTTAATTTTTTTAATTAGGTCCAATTTTTCGTGTTGTGTTTGTAAAATGAATGTTTTCAAAATAAGAAATAATGTCATTGTCATTTTTAAATGAATATTGGGACGCCCTTTTCTGAAAAATCCGTACTTGTAAAAATTTTAATTTGGCAAGTAATGGGTTTAGAAAAAGTGGGCACTTACAGAAAGGGGATTTTACTAAATAAAATTTAAAAAAAATGCACCGAAGTGTCCCTAATGGCACCCAAAAAGACACGACTTTCTAGCAAAATTTGAGACTGAACTTACAGGTTGTGGGATCCGGTGACATCTTTAGCGCTGCTACCAATCAGATGGCATTAGGGGAACTTCTGTAAATTTTTTAAAATGTAACATTATTTAGTAAGATCACCTCTCTGTGGCTGCCCACTGTTTTCTTGAATAAAAAGGTCTGTACCAGACAGGTGACAGGTCCTCTTTGGGACTGCATGTCCAACCTGCCAGACTTTAATGTTTACACAGGACAATGTGCTGCCAAGAATGATAATTTTTAAGCAAGCCTAAAAATAATTTCACCCGATGAACAAGCATTTTGTTCACTCGAGTGATTGCTGGCTTTCTTTTGACAGCTGATAATTTGAAACAAGTGTTCTTGGGAAAGCTCATTTCAGTTTTTGGCCAGTGTAAATAGGCTCCTAAGGTAGTCAGATTTACAGTCGCTGTTTAGCGCTACATTTGGAGAAATAAAAAGAGTCTGTTATGAATATTTATATAGTAGATGACAAGTGATAACTCAATGGCTGCCCTCCCTCCCCTCTCACAGCATGCTTTCTCACAAATATATAGAGGCCCAGAGATGACAGCAGCTTACAGGTACTCATCTTCTGTATTATAATGAGCTAGCAAGGTGAGGAAGATGGCACTTTCTGCTATAATATATTCTGCAAAGTGTTGTCTATTTACATGTTTATGCAGATGGTGTAATATGTACTGTATGTATGTGTTCGCTTAGATTAAAAATGCTTGTACAACGTAAGGAAAATACTTGTTCTGTAGTATGGAGCACTGATATATTGATCCTCCAGTGCTGATTAGATAAATCTATGTATCAGTAAGGGTAGGATCTTGGGGTATTGGAGTATAAATACTCCTCAGGTGGATAAAAAGATGATAAATCCTACGGTCTCATTAACATTGTTATCCACAGATTTTACTACATTAGTGCAGTAACAAAACAGCAATCCCTCTATTAAAACTGTCCCTCCACTGCTAAGGAACCAGCCCTTAAATTTATGATTTTAGAATCCCATACTGCTCTTTTTCGGAGATGGAAAGGCCACTGTCTGCACAGCCTGCTTATTAGATGTAGCAACTTCTGTGTGTAATAAACTGTTCGTGCGGACCCCGGCGTCCCTCATTACAAAGGGAGTTCTGTGTGATAAGCTCATCACATAGTCCTTCTGCAATGAAAAGGTCACCATGCTGTGTGCAAAATGTCGCTCTGAGAGTAGGAAGGGACAAAAGGCATAAAGCAAAATATGGTTTTCCAGCTAGGACACAACTACAGCTTCCTGCATTAACAAGGTAACCACAAGGTGAGAAGGCCAAAGGGTAGGACGGAAGGAAAAAGACGTACTGGTTTGGGAGAAGACGACTATAATAAACGATGAAAAAAACAACAGCCGACGTTCTGCATTAGGTCAGAGCTAGTCGTGTACAAAGTAACATCGCAACGTTGCTTCTGATATTTGTCAATGGAGTTGCATTGGGCTCCTAAAAGCCAAAATCTGTTGCATTTTTGATGATCTCTTGCTGATTAAACATTTGTTTTATCAAAACTACACTAAGCAGTCCTGTAAGTGATACATCACTGGAATCAGGATCTCTGTCTCTACATTATTCAGCTCTCGGATTAGCAGACAAAAACAAAACCTAGTGACAGATTCCTGCAATACCAAGCACAGCCCGTGGGCAATCTTGGTGACATTTTTTTTTGGGAGGGAGCAAACACTTTACAATTCAGCAACATTTTCATAATATATTCTTGATGTGGTCTTGACCGACCACTGGTTTATAGGAAAACTAAACCTAAAAGTCTAATCCTATCCCTAACTCCCTCCTGCCGTGCAGTGTATTGTTCCCTGTTATCAGTTATTTCGGGTGGAGGAGAGACTGACTGTAGTGAACAGTATAGTATCACTCTTATAAGCTGTTCCTTTAAATGTAGATCTCATTTCAATCCAGCACACAGGAGTTTCTAGATTTTTTTTTTGTCCCAGCACTGACAGCTCATTTATTTTATTGATCTCTAATAACAGATTATGCGAAAATTAGCTGCGGCTCTTTCAATTACAAAGTGCAGCCGGCATTTACGGCGATGCTGTTCGTCGCCGTACTCACGGTCGTGCCGATACTGATTAGGTAAACATTGATAATGAGCACGCTGTGTGATGCTTACTTCATGTGTGAAATGAATAAATAGAATATGGGTGTCAGTTTCCTGAGTATAAAATCCATGATAAGGAGAAGCTAAATTAAAGGGCCACAGAACTTAGATTTCCATTGAATGGTATACTATTTAGAAATCCATCCTTATTACTGGAGCTTATGCAGGGGGTAATAGGATGGATGGGTAAAGTATACTTTTAAGGAGGGTTTATAGATTTTACTTACCGCACAATTAAGTAAACCGCAGTATTCTTTATTTGCACGCAAGGAGATATTTCTGCTTGATGGTTACAGATACACACGGCGAGGCAAGGTAAGCTTGATGGTTGCAGAACAACTTCATGGCTTGATAAAGACTTTTAGTACGTTGATATGTCGCACCTTGTATATGGCTTAATCTTTGTTTAAACTACGACACCCTCCTTGGACACTATTGATTTTCCTGTGGACAACTTCAAGGCACAGTCCTTAAGAAGAGAAACACAAGTTTAGGTTTCGCAAGGTTTGAACATTTTTCAGAGGCCATGAGCTATGCGTACTCTACAGGTTCACCAAGAGTCAGATTGCGCCCACAGTGGCTGTCAGTTTTCACACGTTTTAGTGCCTCTGTGAGTTCTTGGTCAACCACCCACACATGCACTAAACAAAATCTCTGGTCGCCATGTAGGTATAGTGCATATTTTTACTAGTAAAGGACTCCACTACTCAAGAGACTGCTCACGTTAACTTGTAGCAGAGTGATATATACATTCACAAAACAGTAAACCATTTCATGATAGCAGTCACATGATATCAGACTACTCTTGGGTCAATGATAGCAGTCACATGATATCAGACCACTCTTGGGTCAATGATAGCAGTCACATGATAGCAGACTACTCTTGGGTCAATGATAGCAGTCACATGATATCAGACCACTCTTGGGTCAATGATAGCAGTCACATGATATCAGACTACTCTTGGGTCAATGATAGCAGTCACATGATATCAGACCACTCTTGGGTCAATGATAGCAGTCACATGATAGCAGACCACTCTTGGGTCAATGATAGCAGTCACATGATATCAGACCCCTCTCAGGTCAATGATAGTAGTCACATGATATCAGACCACTCTTGGGTCAATGATAGCAGTCACATGATAGCAGACCACTCTTGGGTCAATGATAGCAGTCACATGATAGCAGACTACTCTTGGGTCAATGATAGCAGTCACATGATATCAGACCACTCTTGGGTCAATGATAGCAGTCACATGATATCAGACTACTCTTGGGTCAATGATAGCAGTCACATGATATCAGACCACTCTTGGGTCAATGATAGCAGTCACATGATAGCAGACCACTCTTGGGTCAATGATAGCAGTCACATGATATCAGACCCCTCTCAGGTCAATGATAGTAATCACATGATATCAGACCACTCTTGGGTCAATGATAGCAGTCACATGATAGCAGACCACTCTTGGGTCAATGGTAGCAGTCACATGATATCAGACCACTCTCAGGTCAATGATAGTAGTCACATGATATCAGACCACTCTTGGGTCAATGATAGCAGTCACATGATAGCAGACCACTCTTGGGTCAATGATAGCAGTCACATGATAGCAGACCACTCTTGGGTCAATGATAGCAGTCACATGATAGCAGACCACTCTCAGGTCAATGATAGCAGTCACATGATATCAGACCACTCTCAGGTCAATGATAGTAGTCACATGATATCAGACCACTCTTGGGTCAATGATAGCAGTCACATGATAGCAGACCACTCTTGGGTCAATGATAGCAGTCACATGATAGCAGACCACTCTCAGGTCAATGATAGTAGTCACATGATATCAGACCACTCTTGGGTCAATGATAGCAGTCACATGATAGCAGACCACTCTTGGGTCAATGATAGCAGTCACATGATAGCAGACCACTCTTGGGTCAATGATAGCAGTCACATGATATCAGACCACTCTCAGGTCAATGATAGTAGTCACATGATATCAGACCACTCTTGGGTCAATGATAGCAGTCACATGATAGCAGACCACTCTTGGGTCAATGATAGCAGTCACATGATAGCAGACCACTCTTGGGTCAATGATAGCAGTCACATGATAGCAGACCACTCTTGGGTCAATGATAGCAGTCACATGATAGCAGACTACTCTTGGGTCAATGATAGCAGTCACATGATATCAGACCACTCTCAGGTCAATGATAGCAGTCACATGATATCAGACCACTCTCAGGTCAATGATAGCAGTCACATGATATCAGACCACTCTCAGGTCAATGATAGTAGTCACATGATATCAGACCACTCTTGGGTCAATGATAGCAGTCACATGATAGCAGACCACTCTCAGGTCAATGATAGTAGTCACATGATAGCAGACTACTCTCAGGTGAATGATGACATTCACATGAGATCAAACCACTCTTGGGTCAATGATGGCAGTCACATGAGATCAGACCACTTTTGGGTCAATGATGGCATGGGGTCGGCGGGCACCCAGGTCTGCTAGCCGAAACTGCATGGACAAAGGATTGTCCCACCTAATGCCCGCTCTCCCATTAACGTGGACATAATGCTACTTAGACAACGCAGGGTGAGGGTAAAACAGTGTGGCAATAATAATAATCTTTATTTATATAGCGCCAACATATTCCGCAGCGCTTTACAGTTTGGCAATGATTTATTGAACCACAAAAGAGGCAGATAACACGCAGAACAGTCCCAGCAAAATACCCAAAGATGGTGCACATTACAAAGTCTCACCCTTCCACTGACTCGTCATGGTAAAGGCAGCTGTTACTTCATAGCTCCCAGGGTCAGCTACCTCACCTGTGGCACGCACAGAGAGGAGGTAACAACAAGCGTAGGGAGATGACAATCCATTCAGGTACAAGGCCAGTTGACCTGAATGTCACAACATGGTTTTTCCGAACATCTCCATGGAGCCTGGCAACCAGCGAGTTCCAATCCTTGCTTTCTCCAAACAAATCCATGGTTCAGAGATGGTCAGTGGAGCAGATCTGTATTCTTCCAACCAGTGCCGAGAACCCCTAGGTTGTTTCCTGTAGAATGATAGATCCGTGTGCCTCGTGATGGAACCATGATTACTTGGCAGCCGTCCTGTAGTATCCTTTCGATGTTTGGCAGGATCTCTGGTTGTCTCTCTCTCTCCCTATACAGAGGCATGTAACCTATCTTTATACTTAACAAGTGTCCTTCATCCAGTATTTACATAAATGGGAAGAATGGAGATGAGATCAAGTAGCATTACTTGATTATTTAATCTATTTCCACAGTTTTCTTCCTCTGTTTATGAAGTCAGCAAACTATCTGACATAATTAGCATATCAGTAAACATCGCTAGTCATCATGGATAAACGCACAATACAAGTCAATATTACAGGCTTACTCAAACAAGTCTGTTTTCTTGACCAGCCAGAAAGAAATACTTAAATTCAAAAGCCAACATATAGATAACAGCCTATTCTTTTTGGTTTGCTAAAAAATATAAATCTGGTTAATTAAGATACAATGCTGTGTCTCCACAGCAGCCACATGATATCAGACCACTCTCGGGTCAATGATTGCAGCCACATGAGATCAGACCACTCTGGGGTCAACGATAGCAGTCACATGATCTCTAGCTTACGGGACTGGATCACAGCCAGGCCACAGGGCAACCAATCTCTCACAATGTACAAGGCCACAGAAAAGCTAAGGTCTATTCTCTCTAGGAAGCCACATCAGTCTCTTGGTCATCTCATTTTATTCCTCCAAATAATGCTCTCAAATAACCTCCTTCTGTCCCCCTCATATTCGCACCATGACAATCACCCCTATATCAATATCATGCTCTTCCCAGGCATTTGCTGATGCTGGCACCTACTAGTACAAGCTGGCAGCTGGGAAAAGTGTCATCCCTGCCACCCAGCTGTTCTGCTAAGGTGCCAATGCATACTGTGTCCACCAGGTGCTTAGAGAGTGCAGGAGCACACAGCGGCACAGTATATAGATATGATCAGTGCATATACACAACGGCACAGTATATAGATATGATCAGTGCATATACATAAGGACATAGCATCTACTATATAATTGTCTAAGGGTCACTTCCGTCTGTCTGTCACGGAAATCCCAAGTTGCTGATTGGTCGCGGTCATACCGCCACGACCAATCAGCGACGGGCACAGTGTGGCCGCGAAATGGCCGCTCCCTACTCCCCTGTCGTCAGTGCCCGCTCCATACTCCCCTCCAGTCAGCGCTCACACAGGGTTAATGGCAGCGTTAATAGACCGCGTTATGCCGCGTTGTAACGCAGTCCGTTAACGCTATTAACCGTGTGTGACCAACTTTTTACTATTGATGCTGCATATGCAGCATCAATAGTAAAAAGATCTAATGTTAAAAATAATTAAAAAAAAAAATCATTATATACTCACCTTCCGGCGCCTTTCCCGCACCTCGCGGCGGTCCTTGCATTGCGTATAAGGCAATCAACCAACAACACTCAGATGATCAAGGTGCACACTCTAAAGTCCATGGATCCAACTGGACCAATACTCACAAATATTGAAGAAAGAGCAGCATCCATTCCAGGTGAAAAACGTTTACAAAGTCTTTATTCTGCCATCACATAATACGTTTTGGCCAAACATGGCCTTTGTCAAGTATGACAGAATGGCAGAATAAAGACTTTGTAAACGTTTTTCACCTGGAATGGATGCTGCTGTTTCTTCAATATTGTTCCTTGCATTGCTGTCTCGCGAGATGACGTAGCGGTCTCGTGAGACCGCTACGTCATCATCTCGCGAGACCGCAATGCACTCTTGGGATCTGAGCGGCTATATACTACGTGTCTGTGCTATATACTACGTGTCTGTGCTATATACTACGTGTCTGTGCTATATACTACGTGGCTGGGCAATATACTACGTGTATGTGCTATTTACTACGTGGGCTGTGCTATATACTACGTGGCTGGGCAATATACTACGTGGCTGTGTTATATACTACGTGGGCTGTGTTATATACTACGTGGGCTGTGTTATATACTACGTGGGCTGTGTTATACGCTACTTGACTGTGCTATATTTCTCTGCTGTATCTGTGCATCATGAATCGTGGTATGTGTTAAAGAGGGGTTCCCACTGAGACTCTTTCGCCCGGGGCCCTCAAAAACCTGGAGCAGGCTCTGGCTTCACTGATTGGTCACGCCTGGCAACAAACAATCAGCGACAGTCGCAGTCCGCCCGAGAATTGGCGCGGAATTTGAACCACATTTCGCTACTTGGTCACGGCCGGCCGAATCCTGTGTATAAATTGCATTATTCTGAAAACTTCATAAATAAACTACATACATATTCTGGAATACCCGATGCGTTAGAATCGGGCCACCATCTAGTACAAACATAACAAGTGTTCATCATCATGCAGTACACAACCAGAGTCTTTTATGTAAGAAGGAAGGATAACGTTTATCACGCTCCCCCTTAAGAATTTGGGCTCTCCCGCTATGCAATATCAAAGCCCATATCAAAGAAATATCGTAGAATAGAAAGAATAAGAGATGAGACGTGCTTATTATTTTTCTGAGCCATGTATGAACCCAAATTGGAGGCACATCTGTAGCTTGTCTCTTGTGTGGGGAAGCAATGACCTGTATTCTAGTGACATCCAAATGTGACAGTGGCAGGGATATGACTTGGCTGCGTCTTGCATGGACTATTCCGTCCTTCTCCTGTGTGTTTCCTACTACAACTACTAATAAATCGCCTAATAATGCACATAGCGCTGCTTTTCTACGCCGATTGTGTGTGGTTCAGAGATACAAATGACAGTGTACGGACACTTTGTGCCAAACATATAAGGTACGTATTAGGCAGGACTTTTGCTTGCTTTTCGGAGTATGCTCACTGCTCATGCTTTTCTTCATCTGATTACCAGGTTGTGTTCACACATTAGAGGCTGCGATTCCAAAAACCGCTGCTTTGATAAATTGGGGGTCCATGCTGGTGAGAGAAATCCGCACTGAGTGCCCCGATTCTTGTTGGGTGGCCGTGCAATAGTGGGGATCACTGCCTCCGGTGCACAGGGGGACCCAGGCAGTAAGACTAATCTACTAAACGTGAGATCACCAGCAGGTAGACGATCGGAGAGGACATCACAGGAACACGCGCTATAATAAGTCTGTAGCCGAAATATTTACATACAGAAAGCATCTTATTATTAAAAGATTGCAGATGAAAATGTATTATGTTTCACATGATCTTACGGAGTGGATTAATATTTGTTTGTGGGATAAGGCATTTAATTTGAATTATAAGGTTTGCAGTACGGTACAATGAGCTGAAAGGTTGGCATCAAATATATTTTATGGTTCCTATCTGTTCGTCTCCAGTAAACCAATGCAAAATTATGACGGAGGAATGAATCGAGCGCAGTCTCATTATTCCGGCCTGGGGTTTTCACGAGGACTTTATGATGATTTTGCACATTCATATTTGTATGCCATGTACCATTGTGGTTACATTGATGAACTGGCATCATTAAAGGGGCAGCGAGGGAAGGTTAGTATGAGATATTCGGGGGGCCTATTCTATACCGAGATCATCACATGGACGGACACATACAAGAATAATATATGGGCCTTTTGCGGTCCAATAACTTATCATAATGCACAGCTCCACCTGCTCTGGAGGTAGTAGTGGCCCCCTTACCTCTTGGGCCCCTGGGCGGCTGCACAGTTTGCACCAATGATATGTCCGCCCCTGGAACACCTAGCTTTACAATCTTTAGTTATTTTTGCAATAAAAATGGCAAGATAATAAAAAGCAGATGCTGCCTGGGCAGCCACGTTACAGAGCAATGCCAGCTGATCATTACAGTGCACAGGGTTACTCACCAGGCACAGGGCTGGCCCATATATATACAACTCACATTATGACAAAGCCAAATAGGCAGCATTTAATAAAGCATATTTTATTGTCATCTCAGGCAGCCATAAAAGACTTGACTTCATTCAGAGAGAGTGCAGTGAGCATAATGGACTCGGCATTTCTATGATTTCTGCTTTTTTCAGATGCAAAGATAAAAGCTTCTTTCACATAGGATTTATTGCATTCAGTAAGCAAATCAGACCCGAGACCCTTTTTCAAAACCATACGCTATAGTCTGTTCTCTTCTGCTTTTTTCCCCGCATGTCATATTCACAAAGGAACACAATAATGGTGGATACAGCTGTATTTATAGACACTTTAGTTAGAAATAAGGATATTACGTCTATTAATGGTCAATTGGGTTTTGTGGGGCAGGTGAGCAATAAGAAATGCCCCAATTCTGTAGCTGCCAGTATATATTATATAAATCTACTATACTTCTATAGTAAATATTTAGCAAGATATTATCTTCCCCTGGAGCCATACTCCATTCGGTGTGTATATGAATGCTGCAGATAACCAGGTGAGTCCACCACCACCAATCTATTGTGAGGGGCATTTCAGAACCCCTTTCTCATGATTGCTGGGGGTCCTGGTGGTGTCAATCAGCAGGTTAATCCCCTCTTCTGACAGCTTTGGAGACTCTAGCTGTGTGACACCCTAGATGCTGCTATCATTACTGATGAGATGGAGTTAGGGGCGCTATTGTTTTGCCTGAAACGCGTCAGTCTTTCATGGCTATCATATGGACCTTTTCCATTGCAAAGGTTTTTATTAGCTATTTTTGTTATGTAATAAAGACTAATCGGTTATTTTATTCCTTAGCTTTTTCCCTATACTCATTACTGATGACTGATATTCCACGGATACTCCATATTGCTTAGCCTTTCTGTATTTAGTTTGTCGTATTACTACACAAAGATCTGAAGAAGGAATAAAACTGTTAATATTGGATTCTCAACATATGGAGAGCTACATGCTCCTCTGTCTTGTCATTCAAAAGGCTTTCACATTGTAGCACAGCTGAAACCCCCATTACAGGACCTACCGGTTCTATATTCTGCTTCCCCCAAGCAGCGCTTCATTCACGCTCCAGAGAGTTAATAACTCTTTTTTTTCCTTTTCATATGTTGAAGTTCAATAAAGAAGTACAGTGACAGTCTGTGAGAGAAAAGACCATATAATACTCATTATACAATAGAACATGTACAGGCTAATCTAGGGTTAGACATAGAAAAAGAAGCAAGCTGGTCCTCTCACAGATGAGGAAAGAAGCTGCAGCCTCCAGCAGGAATAGGACTGTAAAAAAAAAAGTTCTTTAGCTGAATGCTGGAAATCAAAAGAAATACATTTATACATACCGTAATTAGCTGTCACATGCTCATTTTTACATAGTCCAGCTCTATAAGTCTTCGTAAGGGTCTGGCAGATATCACATGTGCAGGGCACAGTTGACATGAATGTGCTGGATATCATAATCAGTGTGCTAGACATCATTTTTGGATCTTCTGTGCACTGGGCTCTGTCCCCCTTATAGGTGACTTTTGGCTACTGATGACTACATTCCTTTCCAACCCCTAGGTACTAAACCTGGTACCTGTGGTGCCGCACCTGGTTCTTACTTCCAGCTCATTCCATCATTTCGCTTGACCAGGCTCACACTGCCCGTAATCCTAGTGACTGTACCTTTCCTCTACCTGACTACAATACTTTATCTGACTATCCTACAGCTAAATCTCTTTACCACTGCCAGTCAGCGACTATTCTTGGGACCAGGACCTTGGGATTCTTCTGCTGCTCAATCCAACTTTCCTTGCTACATGTCAAGTGTGATCCACACTCTTCTTTAAGTAACTTTCGGCATTTTTTTTAACAATACTTTTGTTGACATTTTATTATATTTTGTTACATTTTTGTTACAAAAGAACAGGAAAAAAAAAAGTCATATGGAGAGCATACTGAATGTAATAAAAAAAAAAATACCACTGGCTTCAAAAACAGCAAAAGTACATTGGAGATTAGTAAACTAAATGCAAGTTATAGCTTAATTTATGCTAAAAACTGGGTGTACATGCCTCGCACCACATTTATTATGTGTTTTAGATTCTTGTTGGGCTCATTTGAGAAGAATACGTGTTCTTTAAATCAGAACTCCTTAAAGAGATTATCCAGGTTTTTTTTTTTTTTATTATTATGGGCCTAGAACTTAATAGGCAGGTATGGTAGCTGCAACTACCTGCCTGTTGTACCTGGCGCTGGCCCAAAGCGATCACCAACTAAGGCCACTTCACACATCTGTCTTTCGCCTTCAGGCATGGATCCGGCGAAATTAGTGAAAAACTGATGAGGGAATGAATTTCTGGGCATGTGCAGTGTAAAAACCAAAATCCGTCAGTGACGGATTCCGGCACCACAGGCTTCCATTACAGGAAAAGCCGGATGGTGCCAGATTAGGCGCTGTTCGCTTTTTCGCCGGACACAAAAAAAAGTTCCTCTGTCCGTTTTGTCCGGCCACCGGATCCGCAATTTTTGCTGGATCCGGTGAAAAACGGATGAAACGTAGGGCCATCCAGCGCAGTCCGGCACTAATACAAGTCTATGAGAAAAAAAACGAATTCGGCAGCATCAATCGCCGGATCAGTTTTTTTCAAAAATTGCCAGATTGCGCCTGACGGCAAAAGATGGATGTGTGAAAGTAGCCTTATCCTGCTGGTGATTCAGATGCTCCACCCCACCAGGGCAGCTTTTCTTTTTCAGGGCTGCTCTGTCGACGGGGTGTGACTGCCAACGTCATGCTGATTGACAGCCGGCAGTTATGCAACGGTGAGCCAGCTGTCAATCAGCATAACGTCGGCATTTACTCAACATCAACAGCAGAGTGGAGGAGAAGTTGCTAAATTGCCAACAGGAGCGGTCTGTTAGAAACTACCTGCCTGTTAGTTCTTAGGCACATTGTAAAAAAAAATAATATTCCCGGATAACCTATTTTCAACACTTTACCAAAGATATTCAGGGGGCAGAAGTAGAGCGCAGCTCTTGGACTGGAGATTGTGAAAGTGTCCCTGTGCCTAGAGTACATCAGTAGCTCCCCCAGGACAAAATGTTGGAAAAAAAAACATAAATTGACAAAATACACAAAGGACAAGAAGACATGTGAAATTCTATTTATTTCAAGAAAGAGATGGATAGTTGTCACTTACAGTTTTTATACTTATATGAAAGGAAATAAAGAACAAGAGACACATTCATCAGAACAGTGAAAAGATCAAGGCACCTTCTAGAGTCCAAAGGGCTATTTAGCAGTGCACTTTGGTTCTGTTTATTATTATTGTATGGAAACCCTTATGTATATATATTTATATATTTAGATTTTCTTTAACAAAAAACTCACTCAGAATATACAAAAAGAAAATTAGAAAGTTACTCTAGAGGGGCAGGAGGATTTTTAGGCTGCTGTTATAAAACAGTCCGTGAACATGTTCATCCCTCGGGCAGAAGTTTTATGAAGAATTGCAGATCTGCCTGCACTTACAACCCTCTACTATGTGACCGCTACGGAAGATATTAGTATGTACAACATAGAGAACTCTCCAGACACCTTCATTACGTTGTGTTTCAGCAATACCGGCAAAAAGCAAGACAATGCAGAGAAGAAAGACGAAAAAAAAAGATACATTTCTTCTTTGTTTTGAAATGATAGGGCCCAATAAATGCAGTCATCGGAGTTAGTCTTTGTAAAGAAATGATAATATATTCAGAAAAGTTCCTGATGACAAGGTACACAGACCATGAAAGGATTCCCTAGTTCCAGGATCATTCCAGCCGCCACATCATTTTTCAGAGAAGATAAGTGAATTTACATAGTATTTTGCATATTCACACTTTTGTACATTTGTAGCATTGACACATTATAAAAGTCCAACATGATTGAATACATTATAAAATATGTTTTTCGAGGCTGGAGTGGTACTTGTATCTAGTTTTAGGGTACAGCCACATAAAGCGGATGCTGCCATGCAGATCTGAATGATAATGCTGCAAAACTGCTACCATTAACAAAGAGTCACAGACGTCCCTGGCTCTGGGTTCATCTCCGTGCACTGGTCTGCATCACGGACTGGTGCAGGAGCTGCCTGCTATTATATGCCCTGTCCGTAAAATGGACAAGAATAAATGTGGCAATTTTTTTTTCCATCTGGAAAATCGTTCATTCACACTAGTCCATGTGCAGTACGTTGCGCTAGTCTTTGTTCAGTACGTTGCCCTAGTCCGTGTGCAGTAAGTTGCCCTAGTCCGTGTGCAGTACGTTGCCCTAGTCCGTGTGCAGTACGTTGCCCTAGTCCGTGTGCAGTACGTTGCCCTAGTCCGTGTGCAGTAAGTTGCCCTAGTCCGTGTGCAGTACGTTGCCCTAGTCCCTGTGCAGTACGTTGCTCTAGTCCGTGTGCAGTACGTTGCCCTAGTCCCTGTGCAGTACATTGCCCTAGTCCGTGTGCAGTACGTTGCCCTAGTCTTTGTTCAGTACGTTGCCCTAGTCTTTGTTCAGTACGATGCCCTAGTCCGTGTGCAGTACGTTGCCCTAGTCCGTGTGCAGTACGTTGCCCTAGTCCGTGTGCAGTAAGTTGCCCTAGTCCGTGTGCAGTACGTTGCCCTAGTCCCTGTGCAGTACGTTGCCCTAGTCCCTGTGCAGTACGTTGCCCTAGTCCGTGTGCAGTAAGTTGCCCTAGTCCCTGTGCAGTACGTTGCCCTAGTCCCTGTGCAGTACGTTGCCCTAGTCCGTGTGCAGTAAGTTGCCCTAGTCCGTGTGCAGTACGTTGCCCTAGTCCCTGTGCAGTACGTTGCCCTAGTCCCTGTGCAGTACGTTGCCCTAGTCCGTGTGCAGTAAGTTGCCCTAGTCCGTGTGCAGTACGTTGCCCTAGTCCCTGTGCAGTACGTTGCCCTAGTCCGTGTGCAGTACGTTGCTCTAGTCCATGTGCAGTACGTTGCGCTAGTCTTTGTTCAGTACGTTGCCCTAGTCCGTGTGCAGTACGTTGCACTAGTCTGTGTGCAGTACGTTGCCCTAGTCCGTGTGCAGTACGTTACCCTAGTCCGTGTGCAGTACGTTACCCTAGTCCGTGTGCAGTACGTTGCACTAGTCCGTGTGCAGTACGTTGCCCTAGTCCGTGTGCAGTACGTTGCCCTAGTCCGTGTGCAGTACGTTGCCCTAGTCTGTGTGCAGTACGTTGCCCTTCGCTGTGTGCAGTACGTTGCCCTTCGCTGTGTGCAGTACGTTGCCCTAGTCCATGTGCAGTACGTTGCCCTAGTCCGTGTGCAGTACGTTGCCCTAGTCCGTGTGCAGTACGTTGCCCTAGTGTGTGCAGTACGTTGCCCTAGTCCGTGTGCAGTACGTTGCCCTAGTCCGTGTGCAGTACGTTGCCCTAGTCTGTGTGCAGTACGTTGCCCTAGTCCGTGTGCAGTACGTTGCCCTAGTCCGTGTGCAGTACGTTGCCCTAGTCCGTGTGCAGTACGTTGCCCTAGTCCGTGTGCAGTACGTTGCCCTTCGCTGTGTGCAGTACGTTGCCCTTCGCTGTGTGCAGTACGTTGCCCTAGTCTGTGTGCAGTACGTTGGCCTTCGCTGTGTGCAGTACGTTGCCCTTCGCTGTGTGCAGTACGTTGCCCTAGTCCGTGTGCAGTACGTTGCCCTAGTCCGTGTGCAGTACGTTGCCCTAGTCCGTGTGCAGTACGTTGCCCTAGTCCGTGTGCAGTATGTTGCCCTAGTCCGTGTGCAGTACGTTGCCCTAGTCCGTGTGCAGTACGTTGCCCTAGTCCGTGTGCAGTACGTTGCCCTAGTCCGTGTGCAGTACGTTGTCCTAGTCCGTGTGCAGTACGTTGCCCTAGTCCGTGTGCAGTACGTTGCCCTAGTCCGTGTGCAGTACGTTGCCCTAGTCCGTGTGCAGTACGTTGCCCTAGTCCGTGTGCAGTACGTTGCCCTAGTCCGTGTGCAGTACGTTGCCCTTCGCTGTGTGCAGTACGTTGCCCTTCGCTGTGTGCAGTACGTTGCCCTAGTCTGTGTGCAGTACGTTGGCCTTCGCTGTGTGCAGTACGTTGCCCTTCGCTGTGTGCAGTACGTTGCCCTAGTCCGTGTGCAGTACGTTGCTCCAGTCCATGTGCAGTATGTTGCACACATGACCAAAAACACTCCTCTGAACTCGGCCTAATAGTTGCAGGATTTTGCATGTTATCAGCAGTTTTACGTGCAAAATCATGCATCGCAGACACTGGCGGTATCTCAGCCGTGTGGTTTTCAACCACGATGTATGGCTGTACCCTTATAGCTCTGTACACAGATCATAACCACTCACACTTGCCTGTCCCCAGAGGAGCTCACAATCTAATATCACATAATAAGAACAATATCTTGGGAGGAAGGTGAGATCCCTATTATTCTGGGATTTGTGAGCAGTAAGAAACCAAAATGACCCAGACGAGATCCATGCAATAAAAGTGAATAGATACCAACCCATAGATTAAACCAATGGCTGCATTCAACCATGGAGACAATGCACTGGACATTTAAACCAAGTCTATGACATATGTATCTGTTAATGCAGGATGTGCATGCTAATGAAGTCCGTCAACATTCACACAAATTGTATATTAACGATTCGCAAATAAAATCCCATTGCGGTGATATCACTATTCTGGTGGACATGATTGTCACACAGGTCTGCGCCCTCCAGGATCTCTGCCCGGCTCAGTATCACATTGCTACCTCGGACTTAATTGGATTTACAAAAGACAGTTAATTTCCCTGTACATTTCTGTGCCTCCGTATGTGCCCTTGAGCATATCATTTAGTGCTATGTGGAGCTTAATTTATTAATTTTCAATACATACAAATGAAAAATAATGATGTTTAATGCTCCGTTCACAGACAACCACACAGTCAGCATATAATAAGGGCTACACTATGATATTGCATGAAAGACGGGAGCTGGAGCAGAAGAGAAAAGTGCAAGGGTGTATATATATATATATATATATATATATATACATATATATATATATATATAGATATATATATATAATTTACTTATTTTTCAAGTGTTCGGACTATCAGAAAATTACCATCTGTGAAATCCACAATGTGCAGCCCTGCTATTTCTTATTGGTATAGTCCCTTTTATAAAAGATTACACTACACAATGGTGCCATTTCCTCCCCTTTACAAGGGTTTTCAAATTATAGCTGTCAATGACCGGCAAATATCTAACAATAGTCACACAATTGAGGGACAGGGATCAGAGACCCCAACTGATATCCAGAATGAAAAGGTTCTTACGCTGATTTCTATGAATGCAGTCAGAGCTTCAGTCACCTTTCCGTTAAGATCTGTCGGTAATGCTATAGCTAAAATTCTTCCTCCCATTTATATACAAAGAAACCAATAATGAACTAAAAATATAATACATATAATAAAAGTTGCACTAGCAATCGTCACCACTCCTTGAAATTTGTATCATTTCTGATATTTGGTAATATACTGTCTGTCGTATTTTTAGGGGATTCATTCTCCTTAAAGGGAATCTGACATCAGCATTGTATAGGGACAGAGACCCTGATTCCGGCAATGTATCACTTAGTTTAGTGGGTGCAGAAGCTGTGATAAGAATCACAGTTTTCTCTGCTGCGGAACTAGCAGAGCTCTGAATGCTGAGCTGTGTATAACCCCGCCCACACCACTGATTGGCAGCTTTCTATGTATATTGACAGCTAATCGGCAATGGGGGCAGGGCTGGACCAGGAGTCACCTAGTCCTGTAGTGGAAATCTGCTGATTAACACTGATTTTTATTGAATAGCAAAACACATCACAGTAAATGACACACCGCTGGAATCAAGGTCTCTGCCCCATACTGCTCTGATTACATAGCAAAAAAACCCTGGTGACAGATTCCCTTTAAACCGATGCGCTCACAGTGTAATCTTGTAGCTTGCATTATCTCAAGGCTGGGCTGGTGCTGAACAAGTAACCAAAAAAGTAGCTACCCTACCTGCCGACATGGAAGATACCAATAGGAATCTCTGCATTACTGAATTTGAAGAGCGTTCTGTCTTTCGATTCGTCACAGTTGATTATTCGTGATCATTATTGCTAAGTGGTCATCGCATCTTACAACTGATGCAATAAAAGTAAACTTGGGTTGTTGTTTTTTTTTTTCACAAGTCCTAAAAAAAGTAATAATAGAAATGTTCATATTATAAACTGAAATGTCGCCACATGGACTAATAAAACCTTAATTCATTTTTGCACTTTTACCTTTTTGGTGGGCTACCTCCATTATTATATATATATATATATATATATATATATATATATATATATATATATATATATTATACATATATATAAGGTTTGGTCACTACCTGGAAAGTTTGGCACCAAGATATTAATTTTGCTGGTGTGGCATGCAACAACTTTTTTTCCCTATATGTCCCAGAAAGTAAAGCCGCACAGAGTTGCCGTAGAGGTATAACTTGGTCAGATGACAAAGTATCTAAGGCCGTACATCCCTCGATAGGCACGCTCCGTTTGGTTACAATCTTGCAGTTTCAGTGTGTTGGATTTTACTGTTCATCTGAAATATGGCAGAAAGGTCTCCAGACATGATCATAATTCCCGTCATGAAGCCCTTGCATACAGCCCCCCGTGTAGTACTGTATGTTACAGTGAACTTATAAGGGTTTCATATTCTATCATTATGGCCGACAACAGATAAGGACAATGCTGCGTATAATGAATGATCTGCCTGTCTTCTGCCAGGCGTGGACCTCTGTAGGGCGGACTTTGAAGGCATGTCAGTCATTGATTGATGGCAGAACACTCCTAGGTTTCCATATCTTAAATTGATTTCAGTACAGCCGTAGGGTCACCTCTCTGCTAGAAAAAAAAATTAATGAAAACTGGGTCTCCCTTGTTCTTTATATGAGCTGATTGATTCTGACTGACCAGATCTCTATTATCAGTATGTCTGTCTGACGTGCCATGGTGGAAGATTTTGAAAATCTAAAATAACTAGGGTAGATATAGGATGATAAAAAAAAAAAAAAACAATGTTGCAAAATCATTAATGATGATAATCCAGAACTGAGCTGGCATTTCTTTTCCTCTTGTCTTATATTATCCCGGTGGTGTGGTTTATGTAGAGGATGTATCACGTCAATAAATGTGAATGTCTTCTGAGGAGTGAAGGAAAGCAGATCATCTCGGAGTCCGTCTCGGGGTTGTATCGCACTGGGAGCGGCAGCACGTATCTCCAGTTACTTTCATGGAAACTTCTACTCATCTCATCTACAAATCTAATCTTTTATTTATTGTACAGTCAGAGAACAGATCTAAATATTACATTTTAGATTCTGTTCAATTTTTCGTTTCTAGTGGCCATGACATTTTTGCAGCTGGTGATGGAGAGGGTCAACACCGTTACCAGATCACTTTTGCACTGCCATTAACCTGATACTGATTATTGTGTCAGGTTGTCAGAGAAAAGCGAAAGGGGAAATCTATTCACATGATCTCAGGCCTTAAATTGATTATTCAATCAGATGTGATAAAATAAACCACAGTCACTTTATGTCTCCCCTGCGATCCAGCAAGTGTCCAACACGGGGGCGCTGCAGCCAATCGGTGACCTCAGCAGTCACATGCTGTAGTGACTGACAGCAGCTCAGCGAGTGGAGACCTGATGCCAGTAACAATGCACGCGACCGCTGCGGCGACAGCGACTTCTCCACTTTTAAAACCAACAACAGAGAATGCCGGAGTTTTTGCACTTGGTTCTTTTTGAGAGACAAGGTGAATATGGTTTATTTAGTTATTTTATCACCTGAGCTGCATTTAAAAAAAAACAAAAAACTTTGGCCTTCTGATCCCTTTAACAACTAGGCTCTGTACGGTACTGTAACTTTTTGGTCGGAGATCACAGACTTCACAAATTAATCTATGGCATATTAGAATGCGAATCTGCCAGCAGATGTTTGCTATTTAATCTGAGAGCAGAATAATATAGATCAAGAGAGCATAATTCCAGGGATATGTCACGTAATAGGCTGAGTTTGAATACAATCAGTGGTTTATCAGCAGGAGATTATCACTACAGCTAATGTCCAGGGCAGTCAGGCTAATCTGCGTAGCTCCGCCCCCACCGATTGGCAGCTTGCTGATTGTACACAGCAAGCCGCCAATCAGTGGTGTGGGCGGGGTTATAAACAGCTCAGCATTTAGAGCACTGCTAGATCTGAAGCAGAGAAAACAGGAATTTCATCAAGACTGGACCAAGCAGTCTAGTAAGTAACTCATCCATGGAATCAGGGTCTTTGCCCCTACATTATGCTGCTCTCAGATTACATAACAAAAACCTGCTTACATATTCCCACTAATCCAGACAGCTTTAAACCCGTCACATTATTTCTATACACCGTATTTTTCTGACTATAAGACGCACTTTTTCCCCCAAAAAATTGTGAGGAAAATGGGGGGTGCGTCATATAGTTGGAATGCAGGCTTACCAGCATTGTGGCGGCGACAGAGGTGTCGGGATGATGTGGCGCGGTGAGCGGTATGGCGTGAGCAGGGTCCCTTCCACATTTGAGGTGACGCCGCGGCCTGGTATTGAAGGAGAGCAGCAGAGCTGGGTGAGTTATGGCTTTCCCGGTGGCGGCGGCCATCTTCCTGAGAGTTTTCTGCTTCCTGGGGCTTCAGGAAAATGGCCGCAGGAGGTCGTGCGTTCGCAGATTGAGATCGCGGCGGCCATTTTCCTGAAGCCGAGTTCGCAGATTGAGTTCTCGGCTTCAGGAAAATGGCTGCCGCGATCTCCATCTGCGCACGCGCGGCCTCCCGCAGCCATTTTCCTGAAGCCCTGGGAAGCACAGTACTGAATCTGTGCACGCGCGGCCTCAGGAAGACCGCCGTGGCGTCACCTCAAATGTGGAAGGGACCCTGGCCGCCGCCACCTGAGGAAGTGACCGCACATCTGCCGCCGCCACAGCACTGCCGCAACCTCCCCATGGACACCAGGCAATGGTTTTGCCCACCTAAGCAGGATGGGACCCTGCTCAGGTGCACGCCGTTCCACCCACCGCAGCTCAGCATCACCTCACGTCTGCCACCACCTTGCCTCCTGTGACCCTGCTCTGCCACTGCCTGCCCTCAGGTAAGAGATCTTAAATTCGGACAATAAGACGGACCCCCATCTTATAAAAAAATCTTTTTTTCTGCAATTTTCACCCCAAATTTGGGGTGCGTCTTATGGTACGGTGCGTCTTATAGTCCGAAAAATACGGTACCTGCAGGATAAGTATCTGCTAATGCAAGCTGATTCGGGGAGGAGCAGATTACTACGTCAGTAAAAACTTTCTTAAGTTTCTAAGAACTTTGTAATTTAGACAAGAGGGAAATGAACAGAGCTGTACAAGCAAGAACCGATATCTAAGAGGAGGGAAATCTTGACCATGAAAATGTATAAATCTGGAGAGGAGCTGATTTTAATACGAAGAGAAAATGTTGTTCTGTTATTGACAGATCAATCCCGATCCTTCTGGAAGTGAAAGCAGCAGCAGCCGGGGATGGTAAATGAGTATGTGCACTGGTAATCGGGGCCCTTCTCATCTTGGCACCGCCGTGCGGCTCCTTGCTGCACATTCTCTACGACTGTCTACAATCCTGCCACATTCTGTAACGGCGCTGCACAAATAGACGTTATCCAATTTAGCCTCCCAGATGCTGGTGTCTTAGAGGTCATAGACTAACAGGTTTAGCGGAGACACGAGCCGGCAGAGATGACAGCGAGCCTGACAGCTGGGATTCCCACATCACTTTACAGTGCATAGCTGCTAACACTCCCATACAATGCTCCTGCTTCCTGCGGGATAATCGGGCATCTTATCTGCAGGCGCCTTCTTACATGGTATGGGGGCACATTCACGAACAGCGCGACATAGAAGTGGCTGGAAATAAGGGGGATTAATTGGAACAAGAACATAACTGGTCCGATGTCTCCGGGCCTCACGGCAAGGAGTTAATGTAATCCCCGAGCCATTATCTCTCTGACAGGTGACTGCAACAAAGGTGAACGGTCACATATGGATAATTGATTTCCGAAAAAGATGATGGCTGAGTGTACATGACTGCCTATCAGAAGTGAAGACTAGGCCATATTATCTCTCTTGCCTACATGGCTGTGTCTACGTCTCCATCACTTCTGTCTATCTGTGATGCCACAAGCAGGTGTCATTCAGGAGACACGGAACTACTGAGATTAGATAATGGCGATTATAGATGAATTTCCAGGGGTCAGGGAAGAGCTCCGTTCACATTTAGAAGCCTTGTTGAGGTTCTACAGGATTTTAGAAAATCATATTTAAAGGGAACACGTAAATGTTGAATATTGAGGCAACTTGTTATGGAGCAGGATGAGCTGAACACATTGATATATAGTTTTGTGAGAAAAGACTCAGTCGAACTAGTATTTTATTCATAATTTCTTGCTTTCCATGCTTAGGAGTCAAGTGGGCGGATCCACTTGGCAACTGCAGCCTACAAAGAACTTAATATTTTCCCAGGAAACGATATATCAATCTGCTCAGCTCATGCTGCTCTAGAACATGTTGCCTCAGTGTTTAATATTACATGTTCCTTAAAATACGATTTTCTAGAATCCTGTAGAACCTCAGCAAAGCTTCTAAATGTGAACGGAGCTGTACCCTGACCCTTTGGAAATTCATCTATCACCGCCATTATCTAATCTCAGTAGTTTTTGTGTCTCCTGAATGACACCTGCTTGTGGCGTCACAGATAGGAGGTAACTGATCTCTTTCTAGAATCCTGTGGAGCCTCTCTAAATGTGAACGCAGTTGTGCCATGTCTATCTTATTTTTTCAATTATTATATTAAAAAACAGCATGTTCTGTTACTGATAACGAGGTGCAATTACATTTTCAAAAGTAACCGGATGGCCATTCACAAAAATATTCGGTTGAAAAAATAATTTTAAAAAATTAAGCTTCTTTTGAACTATTTTAGAATCATAAAATGTTCCTCAATTCCAGTGTGAATTCAATACATTTTCCAATGTATAACACGCTTTTTTTTTTTCTTTTAACACTCTAGTCGAGTATTGAAAATGTGAAGTTTACCGTAACATGAAAATGTACTTTCCGCACAGTTTTATTGTATATTCTAATGGGAATAAATAGTTTTGAATTCAGGAACAATTTTTATAATTGGGGAGACAGCGTAAAAGAAAATCCCTTTTAAAAAAATGTTTGTAAATCCAATATTGCGTTGTCCACAATAGGTGATGGAGAGCGGAGCTGGCAGCAGCCGTCTTACACACATACCATGCATCAATGCATGGCGTATAAGGTGAGCGCATAAACGCCATCTCTACTAGGATATCTGAAGAATATTATGACGTTTAAGAATTAAGGTCCATGGGTGCGGCTCACCGAACTCCACAAATATTCAAATATGCTTTTCGGAATGGGAACATTAAATGTTACTGAAATGTTGTATTGTGAGTCGTCGTGTTTAATCTGCCGGTAATGACATTATAGAGTTTGTTTTAACACAACTTGGTACTGCTCAGGGGAGCCCTGATTATCCAACTACCTAAATAACTGGATTACTGTCACATGTCATCATGTTAACTGGAATAACTAATGTGTTCTTAAGTAGATGATAACAGGCTTATCCCTTCTGGGAAGAGCGGTGTAATATGGTTATAGACAGAGTATTCCTGGAAATGTTTCCTTGGGGAGTATGGCGGCCCCTTCCACCGATCCGCAGATAGTTTAAAATAGTCTTGGGACCGCTGCTGTCCTCGTAATCCTAGCTTTTATATTCTTTGTCACTATATACATAGATCTATATGGTATTGATGTATAGACTGGCTACACGTTAGATCAGGTTTAGTAAATCCATGATGTCAGTCAAAGAAATACGTGACTATTCCCAGTGTTCCGGGCTCCAAAGACCATCAAATCCAGCATGTGTGAGATAGGGACAGATGGAAAATGTATTGAGAATGCCCAAAGTATATGTGGATATGAGTGTACAGCACTAAAGCTTCTCTGCCAAAACAGAACGTTTGGTCCTTGTGCTGCGGGAACACGTCGTCCATCCAAATGTACGTAGGTATTCCGAAGACTTGTCGGCTCAGCTATTTGGCGCTGAGGTTAAACAGGCTGTGGTTATTGCAGAGCACCTGTCCCCTTTCTGTTCTTTCTACACCTTTCTTTAAAGAAAACGTATAATTTTTCAGGATTTGCTAATGCCAAAAATCTATTTTATACTTTAGCATAAAGTAAACTCAAAAGATCCGGTCAGCGTTTTTTTTTTTTAATCTGTCTGTAAACTGTCCTTAAAGGGAATCGTTCAGCGGAATTTGGCTATGTAATCTGAGAGCTTCGTACTGTAGGATCAGAGACCCTGATTCCAGCAATGTGTCACAGACAAAGCTGTGTGCTGTTGTTTCAATACAATCCATGTTTTATCAGCAGGAGATTATCACTACAGGACTAGCTGCCTCATGCCTCCTAGTCCAATCACACCCCCACCACTGATTGGCAGCTTTCTGTCAATGCACAGTGTACACAGAAAGCAGCCAATCAGTGGTGTGGGCGGGGCTACACACAGCCCAACATTCAGAGCTCTGCTAGATCAGCAGGGAAACAGGGATTTTATCTTAACTGTTGCATCCAGTAAACTAAGTGAGACATCGTTGGAATCGGCATCTCAGCCTCGACATCTTACTGCTGTCAGATTACATACCAAAAACTTGGTGACTAATTCCTTTTAAGATTTTGGCTTATCTAATGCTATATTCCTACCTGTACTTAAATGGAGTTCACTAGAGAAGAAGCTGGGAAGATTCAGGGCCCCAGTCATATGACAGATTATACTATCGATAGTCAGTTCCCCTTAATACAGAAAAATATATTGCATACAGCACAGTATGCAGGTTTTTTTTAATGAAAGTTAATGGCAGCTGTATACTGTTGTATAGGTTTTCAGTGGGGTACATCTGGGGCGTACGTCACGTGGCGTGCACCTAGCCTTACTGATGATATCCTCAAACATAAAGCCTAGAGGGCGATATTAATGGTTACACGATGGGGCTCAGCTGCATTTCATCGAGGACCCTTATGTGCATTGTACTATTCAATGAAGCGATTACATTTGTAGTTTTGATTGAATTATTATAACTAATTAATTCATAGTTGCTATTATTCTGCTTCCTGTACTGTTACAATAGATTTATATACCTTTTCACCTTTCCCGACAATAAGAACGGCCGTAGAAAACAGTCAGAATTTAATAATGAGATTCAGTAAAGAAAAATAAAATCAGATTTGTATTTCTGTATCGGAGATATTTTGTGGGGAATGATTTGATAATTTCCGGTGTGTAGCAGTGACCTTGTTACCCGCTATCAGGGTAACCTGCTTGTGTACGTGTAGACTAGAGATCGGCAATCTCCATTCCAGAGCCCGTCTGCTTTTCTTATCAAAAACTAGGAGAGCGGGGGAAAACGTAATGGAAAATAAATGAACGGCAGTTTGATGGTAATGGCTGCTGCCCCCAGCTCGTTTTTATAATCTCCGGTCTATAAATGAGGACTATATAAATGCAAAGTGGACACATACACATAACATATCAGAACAGCTAACTCTCCAGCTCCCTCATATACACACGTGTTTGGATTGACAGAGTTTATACCGATAGGGAGAGAGGAATAAGCAGTCACCTCAGGCCTCGGTTCTCTAAGGATTGGGCATGTTAAAATACAACATGTCCACTCATGAATAATCTTGATATCCGATTTCAGAGCAATTATCTGATGTGCTTAAAAGGAACTTGTCACCTATTCTATTTACCTATACAGCCTTACAATGCTGACCGGATGCCTTTCTGAAAGGGCAGCTATCGGGAGAAAATTAACTTATATCCTCCCAGGTGCCATCAGCTTTCAGTTATGGGGGAATGGCTGCAGTCACCAACGACAGCACCACTTACTATACTGTGAGCGATGGCTGTAAGCATACCCCGTCACTTTTGATTAACAGCTCTCTGTGCACAGATACCCTGCAGAGCTAGCTGTCGATAAAAGTGGCCGGCCGTGCTTACAGTCGCCGCTCACTGTACAATGAGTGGTGCTGTCGTTGGTGACTGTAGCCACTCTGTGCATGCGCCATGACTAAAAGCCGGCGGCTCCTGGGTGGAAATAAGTTCATTTTCACTTGGTAGCTGCACTTTCAGCACCATTGTATCGCCATTTACCTGCAAATTAACCCTATATCTGTGGGTTAATAGGTAACAGGTTCCCTTTAAAGGTGGCTATCAAAATACAATAGCTGATGATCATTTTGGCCATCAGTCTTCTCTCCGGACTCACTATCCACATTAATCGCCGGCTCAATCGGATGTCGACATGTCTTCAAAGAACAAAGAAAGCTGCTGCCAAACAGCTATGGCAGAGTCTTATCTCCTGGAGAACAAAAGACAAGATGTTAAAATTCAACCTGACCCTACACGACGTCAGGGGATCCCACGGATATTCAGGGTTCAGCTGACTTTAGACTGGTATGTATCTATGGGGGGCTTTAGTTGCCTGTTTGAGACCCACATCTTTATATAATAAAAATAACTCATTGTGCTGTATAAATCAGATCTCGTTCTGATAAACTTACACGGTGGTCTGGAGTAAGTCTGAGCGTGGCTTTAAATGCTCTAATTCTATTACTATTAAATGAGGCGCTATAAATGATTATTCTCACACAGCTGGCAAACCTTTATAGGTGTCATTAATGCCCTATGCATTTTTTATATTTTAATTTACGGTATTCATTTATTAACAATTAATGAACAAGGAGAGGGGTTTTTAAAGAATGTATATACATATGCCAGTTTTGTGCAAAAAAAAAAAAAAGACAGCCATTGTTTTGTTTCCACTGCTTACAATATATGAGGATATGGCTTACCCGGATTCTTCTCTAGTGCACCCCGAGTCATTACACACAGGCAGAATCTGATTTCAAAGAGGGGGGGGGGAGGATGCAGGTGAGTGGTCTTCACTATACAAGACCCCCTTTACTATGGATAAAAGCAACAAATTAGCAATGATATTATTTAATAATGTATATTACAAAATAAAATAACAGAAAGGTGACAGGTTCTCTTTAATTTCTGCCCAAGGTTTGTAAAGCATGTAATTGAGCTACAGCATGTAATAATGGGAATTAAGCGGTAGATTTAAGTCAGCTGCTGCTTCTATACATTTATTCCTGTGCACATCCCCTGTTGGCCGGTGGTACGTCTTGATGCCGTACTTCTACACGCAATGAATACAGATCGGCTATTTTATAATCACGTGTCTGGTGTAAATATCACTTCATATGTGATTTGATCCAAATCCTTGAAAACGAAGAAATAAATTGCAACCTTTGATAACCCACAATCCTGTAAAGTGTCATGCATTTTTCATGATCTCCTCTCATTTTCCAATGAGTGTGACAAAACATATGCTCGAATGGCGGATAATCAAGGAAAATGTCACGAGATACAGCTCCACATTTGCACCCCTAGTAAATGTCTTTTGTTCTTGGATTTTTTGTACGCACGTGCAGATTTTATATGGTGAGGATCTTGCTTTCTGCTTCCTCTAAGACAAATGCCACTTTCTATGCGTCTGGATCTAAACTAGCAGTGGATATATAATATATAACGGCATTATCTTACGGGCCCTATGCCACAATGAAGGCACGTAATTGCCATTTCTATGTACAGGCTGATACCTGCCTGTTACTGCACTCACCCGACTCACCTGTCATTGTAATGTCACCCCATCAAACATTACTATTTACATCATCCCTTGCAGGGTGTAAATGCCGCCATTCTCCTAAATCTGACATTGTTTTTCTCTTGTTCCTACACTTTTCCGTTCCTGACATACAGTCTCCACTTCGGTGTATAAAAATCTAGTTTTTTTTTTTTTTTAGCCAAGTAGGCGACGTCCTCAGCTTTTATCTACAAAAATCTTAATGAGCAACCACACCCAGTTGGCAAAAAAAAAATTGATTTACAAACGGAAGAGAAGGCCACATCTCAGGGATGGAAAAGAGCAGGAGCAAAAGTAAAATAATGCTGGATTCGGGAGAACAGTGGCATTTACATATGGTTAAAATATATAAAATACATATTTATGGCAAGCAACAGGTCTTCTTTATAAGGCTAGAGTAACCCATTGAAATAATAAAGTTCTGGTTGTCTGCAGTTGCCACTAGAGGGAGCTTTAGAGCAGGCTCCATATTGTTAATATGCTCCCCCTAGTGGTGTCGGGAGGAATACCAGATTTTAAAACTTTGTATCAGAAACAGAGTGGCAATGATATACAGATATATTAAGAATTTAGGTATTCATTTCCCCCTTTCTTTTCAACTGCTATATAAACACCAATGGTCTTTCCTATCAGTATTGCATGCTTTATTTCTCCTTAAACTAGTACAGGCCCCTGTATCTTGGCTCCACTATGTCCATAACCATCCTTCCATTGTCCGTATTAATGACTGTGACCTAGCTAGTGGTTATAAGAATGACCAGACAGGATGCCGCACACATATACAGTAGCGATGCAATGCCAGTAAGCCATGCCATTCCATCCTATGAGGAATAACCCAAGAATGTAAAACAATAAATGGCATATTTTAATAATAGAACTAGTCCAGGCTTTTTTTTTTATAGAAGTATGGGTGGGTTGGGCATTGTGGCTGCTGGTGGGGGGCTGGAGACTGGAGCCGAGCATTTTATATTCTATCCCTATGGGTTCTGTACTAACATGTGGAGATGTCATCTAATTATTATATATAAAGGAACGCTTTTCTGATAAGAACAACACATAATAAAATATCTGCCAACACATTGAGTTTCATCTGTGAGATTACACATTGTCATCAGAACCTTCCCACCCTTTCTCCCGTTATAACTGTGAGAAATTTGCATTACCCTCTGAAATATATTTCCTCCCATCGTTTTTCTGCTGTTTTTCCACTTTCACATTTCAGCTCTCTTCCACATGTTGCAGACAGAGTTTCTCTAGCGGAAGAGAACTGCAAATTGCTTGTTAATATAAAGCCGGCAGCAAACAAAGACAAATCAGCGAGAAAAAGAAAATGAATGCTGGGAATAAGAGGAGTAGGAGCGCTCCGGCTCGCTCGTGCTGACTTTTCCAGTAATACATGGGGTCAGCTTACTGACGACTTTATGACAAATACAGGATTACATGAATTGGATTACAGTCACAGGAACCCAGAACAGAAGTGTGCTGGACAACAAACTCATGAATGCATGCCTTACTCCGTGGGTTACAGTCTTAAAAGGGGTCGTTTGAGGTTTAAAAAATGGGTCATCTTGTTTCCAAAAACAGGGGTTTCGTCTGATAGTGCAGGTCAGTCCCATTAAATTGAATAGGGTCCATGGACAAGAACCTAGCTGTTTCAGGAAGAAGGCAGCCATGTGTTTCCAGTCTGTTGTTGCATGGAATTATATATTTTAAATCCCCCATTAGCCCAGTGGTGATGCTCTGGTGGTCCTCAATGGTCTTTGTTTAGTCTCCTGGAACAAAATTATCCAGTACATGCACATGACCGCTGCAACTAATCACTGACCTCATTGATGATGCTACTGGAGGGACAGAGGGGTGGGGACCACCAAAGCATCAGAACTGGAATGACAGAGGGGTGGGACCATCATTCAGCACTGGAGCGGCAGAGGCCTGGGGACCACCAGAGCATCAGCACTGGAGCAACAGAGGGGTGGGGACCACCAGAGCATCAGCACTGGAGCGACAGAGGGCTGGGGACCACCAGAGCATCAGCACTGGAGCAACAGAGGGGTGGAGACCACCAGAGTATCAGCACTAGAGCGACAGAGGGCTGGGGACCACCAGAGCATCAGCACTGGAGCAACAGAGGGCTGGGGACCACCAGAGCATCAGCACTGGAGCAACAGAGGGGTGGGGACCACCAGAGCATCAGCACTGGAGCAACAGAGGGGTGGGGACCACCAGAGCATCAGCACTGGAGCAACAGAGGGTGGGGACCACCAGAGCAACAGCGCTAGAGAGACAGAGGGGTGGGACCATCATTCAGCACTGGAGCGGCAGAGGGCTGGGGACCACCAGAGCATAAGCACTGGAGCAACAGAGGGCTGGGGACCACCGGAGTATCAGCACTAGAGTGACAGAGGGCTGGGGACCACCAGAGCATAAGCACTGGAGCAACAGAGGGCTGGGGACCACCGGAGTATCAGCACTAGAGTGACAGAGGGCTGGGGACCACCAGAGTATGAGCACTAGAGCGACAGAGGGGTGGGGACCACCAGAGTATCAGCACTAGAGCGACAGAGGGGTGGGGCCTACCAGAGCATCAGCACTAGAGTGACAGAGGGCTGGGGACCACCAGATCATCAACACTGGAGCAGCAGAGGGCTGGGGACCACCAGAGTATCAGCACTAGAGGGATGGGGACCACCAGAGCATCAGCACTGGAGCAACAGAGGGGTGGAGACCACCAGAGTATCAGCACTAGAGCGACAGAGGGGTGGGGACCACCAGATCATCAACACTGGAGCAGCAGAGGGCTGGGGACCACCAGAGTATCAGCACTAGAGGGATGGGGACCACCAGAGCATCAGCACTAGAGTGACAGAGGGGTGGGGACCACCAGATCATCAACACTGGAGCAGCAGAGGGCTGGGGACCACCAGAGTATCAGCACTAGAGGGATGGGGACCACCAGAGCATCAGCACTGGAGCAACAGAGGGGTGGAGACCACCAGAGTATCAGCACTAGAGCGACAGAGGGCTGGGGACCACCGGAGTATCAGCACTAGAATGACAGAGGGCTGGGGACCACCAGAGTATCAGCACTAGAGTGACAGAGGGCTGGGGACCACCAGAGTATCAGCACTAGAGGGATGGGGACCACCAGAGTATCAGCACTAGAGCGACAGAGGGGTGGGGCCTACCAGAGCATGAGCACTAAAGTGACAGAGGGCTGGGGACCACCAGAGTATCAGCACTGGAGCGACAGAGGGCTGGGGACCACCAGAGTATCAGCACTAGAGTGACAGAGGGCTGGGGACCACCAGAGTATCAGCACTAGAATGACAGAGGGCTGGGGACCACCAGAGTATCAGCACTGGAGCGACAGAGGGCTGGGGACCACCGGAGTATCAGCACTAGAGAGACAGAGGGGTGGGGACCACCAGAGTATCAGCACTAGAGTGACAGAGGGCTGGGGACCACCAGAGTATCAGCACTGGAGCGACAGAGGGCTGGGGACCACCGGAGTATCAGCACTAGAGAGACAGAGGGCTGGGGACCACCAGAGTATCAGCACTAGAGTGACAGAGGGCTGGGGACCACCAGAGTATCAGCACTGGAGCGACAGAGGGCTGGGGACCACCGGAGTATCAGCACTAGAGAGACAGAGGGGTGGGGACCACCAGAGTATCAGCACTAGAGTGACCTTTTTTTACGAAGTCAGTGGTTATTATATATGAAATAACGAGCCGGCATTGAACATAAAAACATCACTCCCAGTACATTGCTATAAGGCACCTTCCAATCTACCTGCAATGTTTTTTCAGTTGGAAGCAGAAAGCGATAAGACCATGCACGCTCACATGAAGGATTCACATTGCTGAGTCTGCTACATACAGAATATCATTGTCCTTACCGCTGGCAAAGGGAAAGATCAAATTGTGCCTAAGGGCTCATTCACACGTCTGTTTTTCCCTTATTAATGCTATCCATGGTTTTCATGGAGAGCACTCAGAGCTATAATAGTCTATGGGGCCATTAACATGTCCGTGATTTTTCGCCAACCAAGGGGTCCGCACAAACTCCCGGTGACATGTACAATTTTGCTCCTAAATGCAAGTCTATGGGTCCATGAAAAAATACGACTGTCACATAGGAGAAAGTGGGGAAACCATTTTCTTTTTATATTTCCGCGTATGAGAAAAACTGATCAAAATCTGATAAAAAAAAAACAAAACAAAAAACTGTCCATTTTTCTTGCAGTGACGTGTGAATGAGGCCTTATTTTGAAATATTGTGTTTGTTTTTCATTTGCACATAAAATATCTATAAATGCGTTTACCACCATTCATCACAATCTCTTCCTAGGGAAAACAATGAATCCTATGCATGAACATTAATATCAAACTTATCATACAGACAGTATACAGTGCTTTGTGATCTGCATTGACCATATGTAATTTCCATCACCACTCATTGATTTTGCAGATCCCTCTTACTAATAAAAAAAAAATCTGATTATTTCCCAAGTAGAACAGTAAACGATAACATTTAGATTATATTTCATTTCTGAAATATTCCTGTCTTTTTTTGCAGATTGATGAGAGGGGCCAGCAGTATACATTGTAGATGAGGCTGTCATTCTGCGCCTAATTAACCAACCCATGATTCTTGCGGTCAGGTAGTGGAGTGTAAGATACATTGGGATACTGAACACGTATAGATTACCATCACACGCTACAGATATCTGCTGAAGGATCTGAGTGTCAGTAAGGGTTTCCACAGAGACTGAATAAAAAGTCTATTGTAAAGAAAGTCTACCATACGTAACATTTCAATTGTTCTCTGCTTCACAACTACTTTTCTATCGTTCAATTCAAATTAAACTTTTTTTTTTTTTCAAATGAATGCCAGCTCAATATAAATCTGTGAAAATTAGAAAAAAAAAAGAAGAAAGATTTCTTCTTTGTAGAATTAGTTGCTTTCTTATTTTGCCATTTATTTCCGCTAGGATAAAATAAAATGTAAAGAAAAAAGGAAAAAAAAAAACATCAGGAAGAAAAAACTGCAGAGAGGAAGAAAAATATACACGGAATATTCATATGAAATGTAAAACAAATATTCATTGCACTGTGTCGTCATTTTCACCCTGAATTTAACAAAAGTAAAAGAAAGAAGAACCGTCAAGTTATATGTAAATTGTATCCAAGCGCTCGAATCTCTCTAAAATTATTTCCTTGCTCTAAAATGGTTGAAACTTCTGTAATAAAGTAACTGAGTTCTCCTGCGACCCTTTGAGTTTGCAGGATATGTATTACTGCGTGTCTTTTTTTTTTTAATTCTTCTTGATACTCAGGTTTTGATACGAATATTGGTAGTTTTTCCATTCCTACAAAAGATTCCATACAGTCTTTGTATCATAACTTAATTTACTTATATTTCTATTTCTTTCTCCTATACTTAGGAATCTTGTGGGCACCAGGAGAACCAGAGATTTTACTATGGGAAGAAATCTGGTCTGTCCAAAAAAGTAATAATAATAATGGTTCATCATGTATAGGAGTAGTCTGTGTCAGGAATACCACCATCTCTGTATCCCCTGTGAGTGCCATAACCTATCGTGTGGGTACTTTTGTAAAGACTGGTGCCATTAGATGGGAATATGGTGTGAATCACATACTCCTCCTTGGCTCGGTGAGGGTTTATTGGTAGCATTTGGAGCCCTGGTCCTCTAATTTCCAATATAGAGTTATCTTTCTTAGTGCCAGATTCAATATAATCATCTTTCTTTCGGCTTCCTCGACTGCAAGCTCTTTCACGGGTTAGCAATTGCCCGGCTCGATGGACATACCAACATATTGATGCTAAGATGAGAAAAAGGAAGACAAGTGTGACAGCCCCACCAATAATGCCCGCCAGAGGTAAACCAGCCAAAGGATCAGCATTTTGTTCTCGATTAAGTGTAGTAGTAGGGCCATAGACATCCCCTGTCTCTGCCTTGGCACATACGGGTGGCTCATCTGTAAGATAGGTGTTCCCCGTTTCCATTCCTACCATACAGATAATATAGGTAGATCTTGGTTCCAGGGCAGTTAACAAATACTCTGTCTTATCTCCTTGCACCAAGGTTTCTGTTATAGAGCCAACAGCTGGGCTATGACCTAACCTCAACCAGCTCAGACGAAAAGAACTGGCGAGAACAGAGGACTTCCACGTGATGCGAATACTGTCCGCTGTCAGTGGTTTGACGCTAATCACCAAAGACTTTGTTCCTGCTCCGTTTTCCATAGGGTAATCCAAATTGGAATCTGGCAATCGAAGACCTGGCCTTTTAGACTTTAGGGTAAACAGCGATCCTTGGGGAGGGGTAGTAATTGAAGGGCTTGCTGGAGTTGCTCGTGCAGATGCTACATTGCTTTGGGGACCTCCCTCAAAACATTCATCCATTTCGTGAGTGATGTCTTTGATGGCCATGCCCCTAACTTTCTCAGGACCCTGACACATTAAGCCACGGACATTAACGATTGTAGCTCTTGCTTTCACCCAGTCCCGAAGCCAAATAAGATTGCAACCACAAAACCAAGGATTATTCCTGAGAAGGAGTTGGCTCAGGTTCTCCAGGTCATCAAAAAGGCCACGAGGGAGTGCAGTAAGGTTATTATTGGACAGATCCAGTCTCTGTAATTGCCTCATCTTAGACAGTGTATTATAGGGAATATGCGTTATGGCATTATCCTGTAAATACAGCTTTTGTAGATGAGCACTTGGTAGATTTACAGGAGGGGCAGCCAATGAATTTCTTACCAGTGATAACTCAGTCAAATTTTGGAGACGGCTAAATGTGTCATCTGCAATGCGTTGATTTGCCAGGAGGTTGCCATCCAGAACTAACCTCCGCAAACTGTTGAGTCCCTTGAAAGCATGAAGAGGAATGGTAGAAATGCGATTATCATCTAATCTTAGCTCTTCCAAAGTATGTGGCAAACCATTGGGAATGCTACTTAGATGGTTGCGGGAAAGGAAAAGCAGGCGAAGTTGACGACTATCTAGGAAGGCGTCATCTTCAATGCTGACAGTCGACACAGAGTTGTCATCTAGGTGAAGCTTCTCTATCAGTGGTATACGGGCTAGAGCATCCCGAGTCACGCTGCGTATGTTGTTATCTTGGAGGTGAAGCTCTCTAAGTGAACGGGGAAGGTTGAGTGGGAACTCGTCTAGGTCGTTCTCATACAAATAGATGACTCTAACATTGGTTTTAGTTTTCAGCTCTGGTGGAACTCCAGCATTATTGATCTGATTGTTCTGGAGGTAGAGGGTGGTTGCATCATCTGGGATCTCGGCTGGGATAGAAGTAAGACCTCGGTCATTACAGTAGATGAAACCATTGTCACAGCGACATACGTAGGGACAATTGGTGCTATCTATTACCTCTGTCAAAAATGCAATAAGTCCGTAACACAAAAATAGCCAATCGCGTAAGTCCAAGGTAGCTGTAGTCATTGCAACTGTGGTAGCAGTTACAGTTGTTGTGGCCACTGCCGAGGCGGCTGTCGCAGTGGTAGTGGTGGTGGTTGTGACAGTCATATTGTTGTGGAGTCTTCCAAATCACAACTGTCTTGTAAAGTTCTGATGAATTTGGATAAATTCCTGGAAGACAGAACAAAACAAAAACAATCAGGTGCAATGTAAAGTAGAAAATCCCCATCACCATTGTCAACGTCACACTTGAAAGGGGTTGACACCTTTCAGAGAACTTTTTCGTATAAGCTCTGATAGTTGACTCAACGCTGGATCCGGGCAGGGTAACTAAGCCACACTTTAGTGTTTTTTTTTTTTTACTATTATAGCTTATCGGAAAAACTTTTCTGAAAGCACACAACCCCTTTAACATTTTATCGTCTGTTATACCACATAATAAAATGCATTTCCCCTAATATGAAATGTAATATTCTAGTAGATCGGTATACCCAAAACTGAGTATTGAGCAAAAAACTTGCAGTTGCCTCCTTGCATACACGTCACATTATTGCAAGGTGTGACAATAATTCATACACATATAATTCCTGCACTCTGAATGGTCACATTAGATTGCTAGCTCTGTGGGGTTGGATTACCCTTAGAGTGCAGACTGTTATCCATTTATTACATCTGTTTTCATTGCCGCCACACTAGATTGCCCGTGTGAATCGCAGTGCCTGAGTTTTGCTTGACATAAAAGCAAATTAATAAGTGAAGAGATGCAGAAGATGAAGTGATTATAATGTGTGAGGAAGTTCTGAGAGTGATTTTTAAGCGCGTGATTGTAAAAGCAAGTCCATCTTTTGACTTACATAATAGCTTCTCCAAGCCATCTCAGCTGGGAGATTAAAGCCTGCGTCACTGGCATTATGATGGAAATCACATTCTGATAATGATTGAGGCCTTCTTGAGCCCTCTGAGATCGGCATAATATAACTCCCTTAACAATAGACACTGGTACCTTGCCAAACTTCAGAAAATCAGCCACAACTCGTCATCTATTTTGAGAGTTAATAGCGTGATACCCTTTAAGTTTAATGAAAGCCATATTTAACATAAATGCTGCATAAGCTAGAGAAAAAAAAAAAAAAAAAAGGTTTACTTAGTCTACTAATAAGAGAGAGAAAAATACATTCTGCTACAATATGACACTTATATGGAAAAAAATAAAAGAAATTAAAACAGTCTTGAATGGGATTTTGCATTGAAAATAGTGTAGACCTCTCCACAGAACAGATAAAAAAAAAGTGATGAAAGGAAATGATTGAATTTTTTGAAAGTGGAATTCGCCAGGTTTGACAAATTTTTCAAAAAAATTTGATTTGATTTCCCTTAAAAGAGGTGAGGAATCATAGAACTGTATGCAACCCCTATCATGCTCTTGAACAAAAACACAGCCTTAGTAATGCCTCATCATATAAAGGATGGTAAACTGGTAGTAACTAACAAACCATTTACTAACATATTTCACAGACTTGGTGATTTTTTTTAAATTTAAAAAGTCTAAAAATTATCCCTATTAGTAAGGCAGATTACTGAGTCAAACTGATGGTGTCGCTGTCAGAGGTAACCTCACCTGGCTGTGACTATGACAAGTCATGCCATATATTACATAACACTTCCTCCCTATTAATATGCTTGCTAGAGGCAAAGGGGGCCATTTGTGACCTGTGTTTAGTAGTACTTCTGCCCAGACAGCTAGTACTAGTGGTGGTGTTGCTTACGCTGTTGCTAGTGGCTCCCACATTCTTAGTTATGGTATTTTTTTGTTTGTTTTACCTTGCCAAAAAAAATCATAACGAGAAATGTTGTCACGAGACTGTAGTTTGAAATGCTGGGGTTAGGGGCTATTTCCCTATTCCTAAAGCTAGGCACGCCCTAGCTATCCCTGCTCCATGGATTACTTCTAATGGTGAAGATGCTGGGCCCATATACCTTGCTGAGCTCCTGAATCAGCCATTAGCTGTCCCCTCCCCCACCCAGGGAATTCGGGAGTAGTTGTATATAAGAATACGCAAACCAGAACAACAAGGGAAGACGTAAAGGGATAAATGAAAACTCAAAATCATAAAAAATATGCACTCACAAACAACAGAGTCGAAGTATAAGGAAGGAACAACCAAATAGGAGGGGATTAGAGGATGTACGCAGGCAATTCACTAACAGTGTAACAGTGTTTAGAACAACACTCCGAACATCTCAACCAACACCTCCAACTCCACACTAGGCAGTATAAAACTAATGTTGGCAATTCAGATTGCAAGAGGCGAGTATATATAGCCGAGGAGAGTGGCAAATACCGAAGAGAGAGTATCAAATCAGGAAAACTGCAAAGAATCCAAGCTGAACAGATTTAACCCCTGTGCTGCTAGCAGAATCCTACACCATTTAATAGGATAGTGAAGTGCTTCTAATCAGTGCAGGAGTATGCAGAATCGGACACCACAATCTTCTGGCCCCTCTCTGTCATGGTAAACACGTGACATGTTGGGTAGACACACGTACCAAGTTGTCAAATTGGACAATGACTGACACTGATTTAATATTTTGTTCTCTGTAAAAAGTATTGTGCTGCCTAACAGATGCTTTCTAGTGCATTGAGAATTAAGAAAAATGTGTAATTGTAACTCAAATGTAGCAGGACAAAGCCAGCTACATAATATCAGTGATCAATAACACTGAGTCTGTTGCTGCTCTCACCTCTATCTTTCTGCCCTATTAATTGAATTGCTCTATTATTTGCAGACTACTATACTCATCATCTTCATTGTTGTGGTTATAACAAATATTTGTCCTATGCTTTAGGACATTCTCTTCCTCCTCTGTTACTGAGTTGTGAGCTCTGACATCCTCTCACTATCCTAAATTGATATAAAATGACTGCTGGATTGCCTGCCTCAGCTTTCATACGGGCTATGATAGCCCCTCCATATTGGCTGCGTTATATCTTGTGTTATAATAGCTGCAAGGCATTATGGGGAAGCCGGAGCAGTCGCGCTTTAGGTCATGTGAGTTTTCATTGGCTGATTCCATTTTCTGCAATGTGTAAAATAGAAACGGTCATTTTTTTTGCAAATTGTTTGAATTCACAGGGACCTATCCGTTTCATGAAATTCTACAGGAATTGGATTTGTATCAAAACAATTTTCTTATTTCTAGCGATGATAGTTAATTAGGAATCTAAAGCTAGCCATACACATTAAATAATTGGCAGCCATATGTTCGTTCACCAGACAGCCATCTCTACTAATTCCCTCATAGACATGAGCGCCCAGTTCGGCCAGGTGTTCATGTGTTCTTAATGGGGAGAGAGTAGATAGCTGCTGGCAGACACCTCTGGCAACAGGTTATCTCCCCTGAATACAAAGGAAGGGCTAATTTTCAGCCTTTACCATTAAAAACTGTCTGAGAAAGCACACTGGCACTCTCATGGGAAATACATAAAGAGGTGAGTAAGCTCTAGTATTCTATGAAATGTGTGACCCTAATTGCAAGCGTATTCCGGTTTGGATAACCCCTGTTATCACTGTTTAACAGAAGTCAGTAATTGGGAACATATACCAAGCTAATTGCTCCAATTTTGTTCAGTAAAAAAGAAAATTATGGCGCACAACAGTGATGAAAAAGTTGTCAATAATTTATTTTTACGCTGCTCTTGCCACTTTCTCCCAAAAAGATCGGGTGGGACTTGCTTTAGGGGTACAGCCAATAGCACCAAGAAATTGGTGTAAATTATTGAGAAATTCTACATCACCTTATTTATACCTGTCGTAAAGTCATTTTGTGGTGCACATGGCTTACCGCACCTAATTTCAGCAGGCTTCTGAAATGCAAGTTGTAGTAAATTCTCCCCTTTATTTGTATAATCATCAAATTGATATCAGAACAATGATGACAACTCCAATGTCTCTTCCTTCATCCTTGCAGAATCTATTACAGATTACTGTTACTGGGAGTTGCTTCCCCTATGCTGACCCTTGGAAGAGGAAGCAACTAATGAGCAACATCGGAGATGAGGACTGTAATGTAGAGGAGATGACTGGTTAATATGGTGATGGGTCAAGCTTAGAAGGCATTCTGGTTGGCAGTGCAGATATGACTGACATTGGGGAGGTAATGGTCTGCATCTGGCTCATGCGGGGCTTTTACTTTTGACTCTGGGTATTACATTGGGAGTACTTCTAACTGAAAAAGGGCCAGTTGTCAGCCAGAATACCCTTGAGCGGCAAATAGAATGCGGGAGTTGTCTATGTTAGTCAATCAATGATTGATTTCAAACTCACATACTCTTCATAAAGAGGATCTACAGCAAGAGAAGTGCGAATAAATTTGTAGGACCTTGATCCAAAGGCTGCATCGGTAGTCTACGCCCTGCAAACCTCCTACATGTTGGAAACCCCGGCGCCTCTTCTGATTTGCAGGACAGGCTCGTGATGCACATATGATGTCACGTTAGGCCTACTAATTAGAAGAGATGCTGTGGATGCCAGAGGCTAGAAGACTGTTCGTAGAGCTTCCATTAGCCACAGACTACTGATGTGGTCAAGGGACCAAGGTCCTACAAATTGATTCACTCCTTTTTATAAATTAGACTTTCAAAATTAGAATGTGAGCCATCACCAACGGGTTCCGTAAGACTCCTCTCGTTGCATCGACTCCTGGATTTAGAGGTCCACTTGACAAAACCAGTTTACAAAATAATTTGCTACTATTGTAACCCCATGGGATACAGATGGACTAAAGGGGAGAAGCCATTGGGTAGTGTCCTTGGTCAGTTTTCCATCGTTGCTCAAGTGGGTCATTGTCATATTCAGTAGGAACAGATCGAGGGGCAGGGATGCCAGCAGCCCAGTTCATTAACAAGTATATAGAAAGTATAAATGTCTCTGTGACTCTTCTAGTAGCTAAATCTGCCAAGAAATAATTCTGAGAAGATGATGAGCAAAGTGGACAACCCACTTCAATGGTTATCTTAGGCATACCAGGATACCTGAAAGGAAGCTTTATGTTATACCATCAAAGATAACAGTTTAGCTTTTCAGATGCTCAAATAGGAAGAGAATAAAAACTAGAATCCTAAAGAAAAGGAAGGTATTCTTTAAAATACAGAAGAATCAGATGAGAAACTGAAAAGACATATAGCCCCATGGCGGCATCTTCAATAGGGCCAGATCTTTTTACCTGTTTAAAGTATTCAAAGAGCAAATAGCTGATAGAAATAAGTAAATTTGCTCCAGTATGATGGTTTATTCATTCCCCAGAGTCAAATCTGCAAATGTTCCTTCGGCTCTCTCCCTTCTGTATCCCAGGATTACAGAGAAAGACTCAGAAACCATCTCACAGTGTCAATACTCTGCTCTCCGAGCTCAGTCTTTAATCTCTGTACTGCAATAAGAGCTGCCAGCGAGTTGTCCCTGACGGGTCAGAGCTGGAGGCTTACTTACCCCATCACTAGTGGCGGCGGACGGTCTTTATGCTCCTGCGGGATGTATTAACCTCTCACCTCCACGGCTAGCTAAATAACTATTTTCTGGTGAGGAAGCTCTCATCTATTCGACTTTATAAATATTGTATGAGCCAGGGAGGGGTGTTTACACCATTATTCATTTACTAGAGGTCCAGCCGATTTGTAGTACACAGTCCTGAGTGTGGATATAATGCTGTACGTTAGTTTTTGGGTTTCTTTTTTGCTGACTGTGAACATTTTATGTTTTACTTCATTAAATCAAGTTTATGGACCATATGGTGTACAAGACTAAAGCACATGTTCCTCTATTAAAGACCCGATTATACTGGTCAATCACTGGTCATGCCGTCATGGCAATAACTGAATTCCACAAAACACGAGTGTTTATCACCAGTCTACACCGATTGTGGGGCCGTAAATATTTTGCATTAATGGTGGAACGTACACAAGACATTGCTAGTAGTTTATCTATCTATGTATATTCAGGATGGCCATTTTAGATGCTATTAGTGTTAACTAAGTGTAATACTTTATTTGATGAAAAAGTGTGCCTCTGTGTAGTGTGTGTATATAAATGTACAGTCGTGGCCAAAGGTTTTGAGACTTCCCAATCTTTTGTTTTCACACATTTTGTTGCTTTAGTGTTTCTAGATCTTGTAGTCCGATGTTTCTACAATTATCAGCATTGCATAAGTTTTTAAACTTTTATTGACAAATACATGAAGTTTATGCAAAGACTCAATATTTTCATTGTTGACCGTTATTTTTAACGTTATTTTTGCCTATTCAGTGCTTGGAGTTTATCACAATTTATGTGTTTTTGTTTGTACTCCCACTTTTTAAGAATTGAGCATAGTTCTCAATGGGATTGAAATCTGGGGCGTTTTCTGACCATGGACCCAAATATTCAATGTTTTGTTCACCGAGCCACTTAGTTATCACTTTTGCCTTGTGACATGGTTTCCATGCTGGAAAAAATCATTGCTTATCTCCAAATTGCTCTTGGATTGTAAGGATAAGTTGCTCTTTGAGGATTTCTAGATCCCATTCTTTATTCATGGCAGTGTTCTTAGGAAAAATTGTGAGTGCGCCCCCTCCATTGATAAGAAGCCCCCACACATGAATGGTCTCTGAATACTTTACTGTTGGCAAACACAGGACTCATGGTGGCTCTCACCATTTCTTCTCCAGACAATCCTTCTTCCAGTTATTCCAAATATTCTGCTTCATCAGAGAAATCGAATGAAATAAAGCAGCAAAATTTGTGGAATAAAAAAAATGTCAGTCTCAAAGCCTTTGGCCTCACCTGTAATGTATGCATGTAATGTGTGTGTTTGTAATGTGTATGTGTTTGTACTGACAGTGAGAAGTTCAGGTTTCGAAAGTTTTAATTCCGACAACTAATAAAACCCATTTGATCGCTCCTTTCACCCCTCCACCTTCAGAATAATTGAATTCATTCAGCCCTTCCATTATTTTTCCAGCCATTAATTTTAAATCAGGAACGTTAATTTTACGCTTCTCTTCCATTACGTGTACAACCCTTGTATTCTGTCTCAGTTTTGCCTTCTGTCATTGCTGGAGATCTTTAGACCTGAACTGGTAATGAGTTCAGTTTTAAAGACCTCACCTTCAGAAATATCATTTCAGTAAATGCTCTATAGGGGTGCAATGCCATCACATTTAGATAAATGAACAAACTTTCAGGTGTATTTATGTAGGACAGTATTACCATGGCGCTAATTATCATAGCAATTAAAAAGCATGTAAATACATGTATTTTTCCTTAAGCTGCTCCACTGAAATAATGTTCTTGGTTTGAGAAAAAGCGACAATTACAGTACTATTTGTAAGAAGCTCAATCTGAACCTGCATTATGTAATGTAACTCAATCTGAACCTGCATTATGTAACAGCGCAACTCTCTCCTACGCGATTACTACCCCATGTGAATATTTCCTTCAAAACCTAATTAGTCTTATTACTGTCGATATCAAAGATAAGATTGAAAAATTTGACCACGACGTTGCAGCCCAACTTGGAATTCCACGGAGATGGTTTAGGCCAGGTTCACACATGGATACTTCTTGTGTAGCCAAAATACACGGAACATAAAAAAGTGTAAAAAAAATTAAAATGAAAAACTGCACTACTGTAAAACTTGGCTTCATATGAACCCCCGTCTAGATATCCCCAATTATTGCATATCTGGGATATTTTGAAATGAAAACTCTGATATTAAGATTTCAATTGTATTTGTTAAAGGCCATCTGTCATCTGTCAGAAAAATGAACTTTCTTATTCCGGCTATATGGGCATGTAGGTCATAGGAAGTTGGATAAAATAACATCTTGATATCTGCGATCTGATGTCTTATTCCAGAGAAATCAACATGTTTCTTAATATATAAATGAGCTGTTACGATCTATGGGGCGGACATAGATCTCCCAGTGAATCTGCCTCCAGAGCTTATATTAAATGAAGGGCGTTGTTAGCAGTGTGAGACATGTATATCAGACTGTTAGTCATTACATGTCTCAAACTGTTAACATCCCATTTCATGTAAAATAAGCTCTGGAGGCAAATCATGGAGATCTATGTTCGGCACATAGATCTTAACAGCACATTTACATATTAAGAAAAACATGAATTTCTCTAGAATAAGACATCAGATTGCAGATATCAAAGATAGATACCATTTTATTCAACTTCCTATGACCTACAAGACCATATAGACACTTAGGAGGGATGATCCTACAGACATATTACCATTAAGCATCATGCAGATAAGCTAGCAGTCACAACTGTATGGACTTGGGGTCATATTATGATAGAGAAAACAGGTGCCTACATGTATTAAAGTCAGCTTCAGACGGAGAGAATTTCCTGGTCCATATACAAACTGCAAGTACGGTAAGTATAAGAGACTGATTTGCACTAAATGTATGAAAAAACAAGGACTTGTTTTTTCCCTCTTAAATGTTTGTGTATTTTAAACTCTCTGAAAAGAAATGGAAAGCTTTGAGCATGCATAGATATGCACCGAAATGTATCTGCGTCTGGTCAGGGTCTGTCTTTAAATCAATCAGAACCACATGAAAATAGGAGAAAAATACTACAATGTTCTAAAATGTTGCAGTACAGAAAAGGACACGGAGAAGGAGCCATAGATGAACCCAGCTCTGCAGAATCACAAATTATTGTCCATTTGATTTCACCTCTCACAGATATCATTAAAGTTTACAATCAGGAAAGTAGATTTCACAGGAGCCTAAGTGCTGAAACAAAAGTTCATGCTCTGTAACAAGATGTTCAGCTCAGGAAAATATACGGTAGTACCAGAGTATAGTGAAAACATGGAAGTTATTTTATTCATTATGTTTTCCTTTTTCCTTTTCACTTTTTATTACTGGATTATCTTTAAATCAAGCGCATTATTGTCTCTTAATAACGTAAGAAGGAAGAGGCTCTTTATCAGTGATTTTTTCTTTGATTAAAAATTAAAAAAAAGTTAATTTCTCCAGTGCAATGCCAAAAAGATAAAATTACTTCTTTATTGGTAATATATTAAAATCCATATTAAAGTGGTAAGCAGGATATAATAACCCCAACGCATTTCAAACTTCACATTCACCCTCAATCTTGGCCGAGTTTGGTACTTTATTATTTTTCTGCTGATGTAGACTTACGAGGGCTGATTATTTTTGTGGGCTTGTTGTATTTTTATTTACACTTTTTTAGGTACGTTTGAATAAATTGAGTCAACCCCAAAATGCAATTTAATCAGATGATAATACAGGAGACTTAGTCCCTAGTCTAGTTTTCTCAGTTGTTAAGAAAGCGGGTCTTATGCAAATGAAGGTGCTTAGTACACACCTAACGTGGCCAAACTAAGTACACTGCCCCTCACTCCCTCTTTGTTGACTGACAGCACACCTTTACCTAGAGCCGGTCGTAACTGTTCTGAAAATTCGGCCATGTGTGTGGGATCCGAGCAGGCATGCACACATCCTTCTGTCCTGACCCACAGAAGTACGAGTGAGTGGTCAGAGCAGACTGGAGACACTTATTTGCCTTGGACTCCACCCTATAATACACTAATTTGCCTTTTTGAAAGTAAAAGTTTCAATTATTGCCCCCTCTCTGCTTTGATTACATTACCCGAATCACAATGGACCCCCATACACAATAGACAGCTGACGATAAAATGATTATTCGCCCCCGACAGCTCTCCCGACTCATTCATACATCAGTTGGGGGGTGGGGGGATCGGAAAAGCACCCATATTGGCTGATCCAATATCCCCTAGTTTGGTTTACTTTATTCTAATGTTTCTGGAGGCCTTTAGAAACCCCTCAGTACCCACAATAATTAAAGTGAATCTTCAACTTTTATCAACATGTTTTTAGGTCCAGTATTCTGCACTGATTACGGTCTTATACCTCTTCATACTGGGCAGAGCTCCCCCTAGTGGTAGTTGCAAATGGACAGAATTATATTATTTGATTACATTTCTGCAGGGGATTTGGAGCAGAAAACAGCTGAGCCTTAAAATACTTACATAATTAAAATATTTACTGTTTACAAATTATCAAGGGTTAAACAATGATCAATATGGAAAAATGCTTTGTATTTACGACTGATGGTGACCCCCGACTGTATCTGTGAGCATAATGTGCAGATCCAGGAGCAGTTAGTAACTGATGAGTATTCTGGTAAATCTCTATTATTTATCTGCATAATACTGACAGGCACACTTTGCCATATTTTTATTGTTTTTTTCCGCTAATGCCATGACATCACTGAGTTGGCAGTGCTATAATTATCCAGCGGACGGAGGATCTGCCTGGAAATGCTGCTCATATTTCCATTCCTGAGATGTCACATCGATTAATTACACAATGAGTGGCCCCTTCTGTAGTCCACCAGATGCTGCCCAGTGTTTTCTCTGACCCCATAGCCACTTTCCTCCTGGCCAACCAGATCATTTCCCTGTCATTTCCATAGCGGGGATAGATGAGACATGGCAGTGACAGCCCGCCGCTGGCTCGTGACCACAAGCTACTGATCAATGCCTCGTTCCAAAATCACAAAAGCAGCTGCTGGTTCTGTGCAAGGAAGGAGTTATAGATATCATCAACCTTAGGTCAGCTCCTGCAATTCTGCAATATCTCCAAAGGATGTGTCCTAGCGCTACTATATTCTGCTCCCATTACCTGCCAGCTACAATAGGAATAATGACCTCCGTACAGTAAAATGTAAGAATACTAGAAACCGCAGAGAACCCCAGTGACCACATAAAAGCACAAGGCTCATGGCCAAGTACTTTTCATTGCAATATCCTTTATCTCGGATAAACCATAACATACAATCCTTACATCATATGCAATTTAGATTGTGTGCAAAAATGTAATGATTTTATGAATGTAGGAGAAAAATATTCCACAGTGCATTTAAAGGGAACCTGTCACCCCCAAAATCGAAGATGAGCTAAGCCTACGAGCACCAGGGGCTTATCTACAGCATTCTGTAATGCTGCAGATAAGCCCCCGATCTATCCTGAAAGATGAGAAAGAGGTTAGATTATACTCACCTGGGCGAGTGGTCCGATCCGATGGGCGTCGCAGTCTGGGGCCTCCCATCTTCATAGGATGACATCCTCTTCTTGTCTTCACGCTGCGGCTCCGGCACAGGCGTACATTGTCTGCCCTGTTGAGGACAGAGGAAAGTACTGCAGTGCACAGGTGTTGGGCCTCTCTGACCTTTTCCGGCGCCTGCGCACTGCAGTACTTTGCTCTGCCCTCAACAGGGCAGACAAAGTACGCCTGCGCCGGAGCTGCAGAGTGACAACAAGAAGAGGACGTCATCCTATGAAGATGGGAGGCCCCGGACCGGACTGCGACACCCATCGGCCCGGACCGCAGTGGGACCACCCCTGGGTGAGTATAATCTAATATCTTTTTCTCATCTTTCAGGATACATCGGGGGCTTATCTACAGCATTACACAATGCTGTAGATAAGCCCCTGATGCTGGTGGGCTTAGCTCATCTTCCATTTTGGGGGAGACAGGTTCCCTTTAAAGGGGGAATGCAGCTTCACTCCGCATCGGGAAATGAGCAGTGCCAATGACATCATGTCTACACATATCTTTGCGCCCTATCTATGTGTCCTATTCTCATGCATGTGAGCTAGCAGATGCCTGCAGACATGTCGTCACTGGCCAAGCGAAAGTGAACTGAACCAGATTATACCTTTTATCCTCATACCGAGGGGTGCACCTTCACCAACCGCTATGCATTACGGCTAATGTTAACCAACCTGGGCTTCTCCAGCTATTGCAAAACTTCAATTCTGAGCCTGCAAGTCTTAGTCCATGATAGAAGTAATCATTTGCAAAAGCTGGAGAGTCACCGGTTGGAGTCTCCCTACTTTACATTAATATGCCTCATTCTTAAAGCTAGCCATGCACACGAGATAGCCATCGGACAGTAATCGGCTACCTCTCCCAACTCCCCCATACACGAGTGCCTGGCTCAGCTGAGCATTCATGTGTATTCAATGGGTAGAGAAGAGAAAGTCTTTGTCAGACAGCTCTGGCATTGCCTTACCTCTGAAAATAAAAGAATCGGACATTTAATGAGAACCTGTCATTTCCTAAAAAAAAATATCTTGTAAAGATCCCTGCGCTTTCCCGAGTCTGCCACTTTTTAAATTTTTTGCTGCGTCACTCAATTGCAGAGATAGCCACACTTGTTTTTAGAGCGCAGTATGGGAAATCTCTTTGTGCAGACCAACTGAACATTTCTTCAGAGTCTTCTCTGGGGGCATACACTTTCACCCTTCACTCCAAGACCCTGACAATCACAGCACAATATCACATGAGACTGCTGGTCTGGATTACTAAATGGCAGCGTCCTGAAGGGCGGGTTGAAAGCACACGGCCCCCCAGAGAAGACTCTGAAGAAATGCCCAGTTGCACTACAATCATAAATCTGACATATTGCCCTCCAAAAGTGATGAATGTGAATAAGTCTGCAATTGAGCGACACAGCACAAAATGGAAAAAAATGGCAGAAACAGGGAAGCTCAAGGATTTTTACACTTTTTTTTTGCAAATAGCAGGTCTTCTTTGAATTATTTGATACTTATCTTCTTTGACATCATCTGTTGTAGGAGACTTGCCCCCATATCAGATGTTTGTCTGGTCTGGCCAAAATTGACGGGCTTGTCTAAATTTCATCTACTGTGTATGGTGGCACTTATGACTGCTAATCTATAAAGATAAGGCTTGGGTCACACCCAGCTTACTTTCTCTCATCCGAGAGAATCAGGTCGGGGATAATCATACTCTGATCAGAGTGTGATCATAGTGTGATCTAATTTTCTCGAATAAGGAGAAGATGGGGAAAAAAATGTCTCCATTCCATCAGTTCGTGAAATTTTTTTTTCCGCGGACTCACCTACTTGCATGGTCAATAATTGTATCCAAATTGGGCACGCTGCCATATTTTCCTCGGACCGTCTCGGTCCGAGGACAATGTCGGACATGTGCATGGTTCCCTAGATTTCCTGAGTTAGCATATTCTTGATACTGTATACAAAGAGGTTCATAAATCAAACAGCTATAACGCAGAAAAGAGCATAAGGTAAGTGATTAGGATAATATTTTGTCTAACTGAAGAAACTATCACGGACGAGCAGCCTCAATGCTCCTGCGCCCCATGGTTGGTTATCAAAGTGCTCCGGTTCCAGTGATCATTGGGCAGGATGCCCTCTCTATTTTCAGCACACAGTGCATCCAGTCAGCATGGCCAAGCCATTGTCAGGCCACGCGGTACGCACAGCACACTTCTGCTGATATATGAGCAGGAACTATGGGTTAATTGTTTCTGAAATGTATTAGGCCATTTTTAAGAAAGACTTAAAGGTTACGGAGAGTCAGCTGGCCGGCTGCTGAGCTCTGCGTATGGGCAGGGAACAAAGATGAGACAAAGGGGGATTAAAAGTCCAGACTTTGATGTATTCAGTTTATACAGAGTCTCGGGAAAATGTGCAGAATTGCTAGAAATGCTTCACATGGAGCTTTATAACTACGGACAAAAATAACACTTGTATTGTTTAATATGAATCGGGGACCTGAGTGCCTTTCTGGCCATGTACATCCCATCCCATCACTCAATCATCTGCTTCTTATCACACAATATAAATGTATCGCTCAAGATCATCTTTTACTTTACCCTCCATCCGTGGACAATGGAAAACTCATTGAGCTGCATTGTGCGTTACAATGTACACCGTCTATAAATGGTATACAATGCAGGATGGTGTCTCCGTTCTTCCCGGACCGGATCAACAGTCTGTTTATGTTCCTTTATCGTCTCCTGATCTCTATTGTGCTCCTCGAATAATGGAAATATAATTCTGGTCCTTTACGGTTTGCTCCCAATAAAAATGCCCATGTCAGATGTAATGTTTTTATTTAGAGCAGCCGAGAAGAAACCTAAACTAATAGAGTATTAAAGCCAAATTTACTATAAAGTGATGTAGTGCGGAGGTAAAGACTGTGCAGCCTCATCTCATGGCATAATTGAATATTTTGTTTTACGCGATTTGTACGGCGAATAGACTTTCACAATCGCTGAATTAATATATCATTAGTTTATATTAATTAAGATTCATTTTAGAGACAAAACTTTTCTTTTTTTTGGTAAAAAGTAACAGCAATGGCCGACTCTACTCTGAAGTCATAATCATTGACCTTAGCTGAGGACAGAGTGGCTTTTGGTTCCTTGGAAGTCTTAATTTGTGGTTTCCTGTGTAGTTCGGCTCTATTTTGGGCTTATATATATTCTATGTATTCAGCTTCCTATTCTATGTCTGAGCCAGACACAAATAATAGAAGAATTATGCATTCTGTCTATCATCCATAGCTGGCCTGAGAAATGCAGCATGGAGAACTTCTCTGTCTGACTAGGTATCATGACGTAACATCAAAATTGACGCTACAAGGAGCTATTGGATCAATTTTTACCATCGTTTTCTCTCCAGCTCTTTCCAATGAGCCAGAGGTAAAAAAAAACAAAAACAATTTGAGAGCCAAGATGAATTGGCCCTAAAACTTCTAATTTAGCAACTTCTTTAGCAGTCTTCTTCCTTATAAACTTGTTTTTGCGGATCCGTTTTAGACGTCTTAGGCTACTTTCACACTAGCGTTTTTTTTAATACGTCGCAATGCGTCGTTTAGGGGAAAAAACGCATCCTGCAAAGTTGTTTGCAGGATGCGTTTTTGCCCCATAGAGTAACATTACCGACGCATTGCTACGTATTGACACAAGTCGCAACCGTCGTGCGACGGTTGCGCCTTGTGGCGGACCGCCGGGAGCAAAAAACGTTGAATGTAAAGTTTTTTGCTGCCGACGGACGGCTTTTTCCGACCGCGCATGCGCGGCCGGAACTCCGCCCCCACCTCCTCGCACCTCACAATAGGGCAGCAGAGGCACCGGAGAAATGCATCCGCTGCACCCGTTGTGCGGCGCATCAAACGCTAGCGTGAAAGTAGCCTAAGAAGTATTCCAGACGAGTATATTTCATTCATTTTGTACTTTGTTCTTCTGAGCCTGAAACAAGCAGTATATGTAGGAAAACCTACCAATATATCTCTCGGTGGGATGATTTTAGTTACATTTTTCACACGGATAAGATGCGTGTATGGTCCTATATAAAATACAGCATTAATAGACTATATTATATGTCGGAAATATGTCCTGATTTCTACGTTTTGATAAATGACATACGGTACATTGGCAATAGGTCATAGTGGCACAAAAAAGAATAGCTAAAAAAAAACTATGCCACATGGTATCCTTGTGTTATTGCAGTGTACTTTATTATACAAAGGTTTTTTTTTGTTTGTTTTTTTTTTAATAAGAAAAAAAAAATCTACAAGAGCACTCTTTTGGCCTTCATCAAGTCAGTGGAGGTCAACGGCTATGTTCAGTGTAAGAATCGAGAGCTTCGTGATCTATATCCTAAGCGTGTTGACGTAACATGTAGTGATTAGACCTCATTTCTTCCTTGCCGCCATCCATGGTTTTTCTGTCTGGGCTTGGTATTGAAACGCCAGTGGAAAAATGGTGCAAGACCTTATCCCAGTTATTACGCTGGACCCGTTATGGTATGTGAACACAACTTCTTTTTCAGGTGGATTCTAACTGTAAACCTCCTGAAAAAGCGTTAAACACATGCCAAAAAGAATGAACAGCAATGTAAAAACAGCTTGCTGTGTACATATCCTTTTTTTTTTTTTTCACTTCTTTTAACCACTTCAGGTTTTGTATTTTTTTGAAATGGCTAAAAAAAGGTGACCGCTTCATACATTGTCACTATGTTATATATAGAGTTAAAAGAAAAAAAAAACACTGGAGGCAAAGACATTGCAAAAAAATGTCCAAAGAGACATCAGAAAGAGACACCTTAAGGAAAACACCGCCAACGTTTTCGAAAAGATTTTGAAAGTGTATAGAAGACACCATGTGCACATACTATTAGGGATCTAGAATGGTGAAAACATAGGGCCGATTCATTAAGTGGCGTTGCACTCTCCATTGTTAAATGAAGTTCTCGTTGGAGTACAGTGCACCTCTGTGCGCCTAGCCAGAAATCCTACTCCAGTCAGGGTATGGAATAGCATTTTGGGTATTAAATAATGGGGGCACTTAAGGTGAATTTTAAGGGAAAACGTCGCGTCCCACCTCCTCCCCTCTTCCACCCATTTTGGTGGAGTTGCTTCAAACTGTTGTAAAAACTCCCAAAATTTGTCTTGCGTAAAAATATATATATTTTTTTTTAACTTTTCAAAAGCATTTTAACACCAGTATTCTGGCCTCAAAACTGTGATGAATCGCCCCCATTGACTTTAATTAGGCAAAATCTAAAAGTTTGGACTGAGTTTGACCTTTTTTTGGCATTATTGACCTTCCTTTACGCCGGTCACAATAGCGCAGTAGACTAAGCTATTGTGCCTCAGTCAGAATCTCATTTTTTTCTGCGCTTCTGATAGAAGCCTCTGGCGGGAGCGGCAAATAAAGCTAAAACGTGGTGTGAAACGATCCTCGGCCTAGTTTCACTTCATCCAATATAACATTTAGAACATCTTGTATAATGATGAGAAATCAATCAGTGTGAGAAATATGCAATATCGGGCCATCCGAAAAGGGTCAAATACTTTTTCTCGGCGGTGCATTTTAACTGGAAGCAGTATTGGTATTCTCCTGTTTAATATAGTAATTTACTATACAGCTTTTTACTTTCCATCCATCCTTACAAAATTCAATATATCTGAGGAGAAGGACTAAGTGCGCCTTTATAACCGAGCTTTTCATGCTTCATTATACGGATGAGGATCTGCTGCATTAAAAGACATGCTCCAAGCCTGCAGATCCTCGGAGAAGTGGCGTATCACAATGGCGTATAGTCATGCTGTATGTGATCATGTAAACGTGTGTCATTACCTTGTACATTGCATTACGGCTGCTACAGTCAGCCACGGCGTCTATTACTCTATTCTTCAGCAATTGCATATATGGATACATAAATGATAATATAAGATAGTACGACGATGCACAAAGCAATAATAGACAGTACTGCATTTCTGTGTATAAAGCTCACAATAACTGGGGGGAGATTCTAAGCACAAATAGAAGATTGATAATGGAGAATAACGATGGAAATCTAACAATGTCTCCAATGCTGAAAAATCCTCTTCAAAGCAGTGTCTCGGGAGGCAAACGTTATCAATACTCCATCACTTCTAAAAGAAAAAAAATATATATCTACTGCAATCCATTGATAACAAAACTTATTATCATTTTTCGACTGGGCAGATAGTGAACTTTTCATTAATCCTTCCTTGCCAGTGCATAGCTGGCTGATCGTTATTTGTCTTGCCAGCCGGACGTCTTCTGGTTTTCGGCGCTTCTGATACTATTACGAGTCATTTGTGCAGCTCAATAGCGGGTGATGATGCGCACCGTATAAGACCGGCTCCTAAAACACCAACTTTATTAACACTAGATATGATCATAATACAAATACCACCCTGGCTCTGAGCTTAGATTACTGTATTTTGTAGGTGCCCTCTGCAGATAAATACAGCATTGCATAAAAGAAATAACTACCTATGTCCGCACAAAGGAACGATAAATGTATTTATCGGTATCGACCAGCAATTCCGGCTCATACACACTGGTACCTGACACACACAGCTGAACATATCTCAATGGGCACATTGAATAAACCTATTATGAGCAGGGGTGAACCTAGCCACACTGCTGTCTGAGGCGAACTTCAAAACGGCGCCCCCCCAAACACATATACAGTACAGCCCCCCTATAGGGCTCCCATCTCATATACAGTCGCCCATACATTACATGAGTGATAACTATTGTACATTCTACAATAGGTCATAAATCAGACAGTATAGTCCTCTATACAGAATTCTGGGCACCACAGTGCTCCATACATAATAATGAGCCCCATATATTGCTCCATATAGTATAATTGCCACACATGATGCTCCATACTGTATATCGGCTGCACATGATGCTCCATACTATATAATGACCCCACATGATGCTCCATACTGTATAATGGCCCCACATGATGCGCCATACTGTATAATGGCCCCACATGATGCTCCATACTGTATAATGGCCCCACATGATGCTCCATACTGTATAATGGCCCCACATGATGCTCCATACTGTATAATGGCCCCACATGATGCTCCATACTGTATAATGGCCCCACATGATGCTCCATACTGTATAATGGCCACACATGATGCTCCATACTGTATAATGACCACACATGATGCTCCATACTGTATAATGGCCACACACGATGCTCCATACTGTATAATGGCCCCACATGATGCGCCATACTGTATAATGGCCCCACATGATGCTCCATACTGTATAATGGCCCCACATGATGCTCCATACTGTATAATGGCCACACATGATGCTCCATACTGTATAATGGCCACACATGATGCTCCATACTCTACTATGGCCACATATGATGCTCCATACTGTATAATGGCCACACATGATGCTCCATACTGTATAATGGCCACACATGATGCTCCATACTGTATAATGGCCACACACAGTGCTCAATACCGTATAATGGCAGCACATGATACTGCGTACCGTATATTGGCAACACTTAGTTACTCCTACACACGCGGCTGTGCTCCTTACACCTTACACACACAGCTCCGCTCCATACACCTCATACGTGCCCGGCTCTGCTCCGTACACCTCATACACATGCAGCTCCGCTCCGTACACCTAATACACACGCGGCTCTGCTCCGTACACCTCGTACACACGCAGCTCTGCTCCATACACCTCGTACACACGCGGCTCTGCTCTGTACACCTCGTACACACGCGGCTCTGCTCCGTACACCTAATACACACACGGCTCTGCTCCGTACACCTTGTACACACGCGGCTCTGCTCTGTACACCTTATACACACACGGCTCCGCTCCGTACACTTAGTACACATGCGGCTCCGCTCCTTACACCTTGTATGCAAACGGCTCCTCTCCGTACACCTCGTACACATTCAGCTCCGCTCCATACACCTCATACACATGGCTCCGCTCTGTACACATCATACACACGGCTCCGCTCTGTACACCTCATACACACATGGCTCTGCTACATCCACACTGTAAACCCCTCCTGACCCCACACATAAGGTAGCTTACCATAGCAACCAGTACAGCAGAGTCCTGCAATCCATGGAGGTCCCGATCATGTGACCCCTGACTCCTCCCCTCCTGTGACCTCATCACAGATCCTGTGCGCACAGAGCAGCCAATAGGTTGTGAGTTGTGAGCAGGGGCGCGTGCACTGCACTAGTGACAATCAGCAAATGTCAGGGATTATGAAGAGTCGGCACCACGGGTTCTGACTGCCGCCCCCTGTCTTTCACTGAGGACTGCCGCCTGAAGCAAAGGGCTCAACTTGCCTCATGATAGCGGCGCCCCTAATTATGACCAGAGTATGGGCACTTACAATAAGGCTACAGACCTTTTTGGAGTTTGGGTATGTTCCAAAAGATGCCTAAAAAAAGGTTGAAACATTCTTCCGATTCATATCGATTATAAAATGACTTAAAGATCGTATATTTAGTCTTTTGGGCGTTTTTCTTCTAAAGTTTTGAAAAGTGTCTGACGGGAAAAAGAGTGCGCATCACTTCTTTTCAAAGTCTCCTAAAGGAAAACTCTTCAAACTAGGCACTGTCCGATTAAAAGCCTACAAAAAAAAACTTTAGAAAATAATAAACTTCCCCAAAAACCCACCAAAAATTGAGCCTAAAGTGGTTTCTACTAGAAAACTAATATATTTTTACTGCCTCAAAATAACCTCCGTGTGCACATAGCCTATGAGTTTAAGGAAGGGACTGCTTTAAAGGGAATCTACATGCAGATTGTGCCCTATTAAATCCATAACAGTGCCAGGTGGTACACTTAAAAATCTGTAAAAGCAGACCTCCCTTTGCGCCCGCTGACTTGGCATTGAGGAGAAAGTTTACTGTTAAAGTGTCCAGTGGGCATTCACACAAGTGCTCTGGCTGTCAATCACTATAACTTCCCCGACACCTCCCCCTTGGCGTTGATTGATCAATACTAAGGGGAAGGGGTTGGGGAGGATTTAGTGATTGGAGCCAAAGCACTTGCCTGGGTTCAGGATCACCCACTGGGCACTTTCAAGCTAATGTGCATTGGTCGGCATTCCTGTCCCCTATCACTAGTATCTGACCAGCGGCAACATTTGCATTAAAGGGAACCTGTCACCTGAATTTGGCGGGACTGGTTTTGGGTCATATGGGCGGAGTTTTCGGGTGTTTGATTCACCCTTTCCTTACCCGCTGGCTGCAATATTGGATTGCAGTTCATTCTCTGTCCTCTATAGTACACGCCTGCACAAGGCAAGATTGCTTTGCGCAGGCGTGTACTATGGAGGACAGAGAATGAACTTCAATCCAATATTGCAGCCAGCATGCAGCCAGCGGGTAAGGAAAGGGTGAATCAAACACCCGAAAACTCCGCCCATATGACCCAAAACCAGTCCCGCCAAATTCAGGTGACAGAGTCCCTTTAAGTTCATTTGTCCTTCACATATTTGTGAAACTTTTGCACTCTGGTTTCCTTCCATATTCCAAAAACATGCGGATAGTTTAATTGTAGAGTTCAGCAAAAATATCCGCGTGACCCTGATCCAGCGGCCATGTAAGTTGTCCAGACCAGAGAGCTACGAACCTACTAGTATATGCAACTTTCCCTGCGTGTCTCCAGATTAGTAGCCGGCCAGGATGTTGTGCATGCATAATGATGTTTTGGAGGCTATCTTATCAGAAGAGGCACTATGGACGGAGCAGGTAGTAGGTTTGCGGTGCTCTTATCCGGCAGCCACAGGATGTGGCCCAATGTCCGACGCTGTGTGTCAAAAAAAAAAATGCGCCAGAAGTTCGGTGCACATTTCTGGCACAAAATAAGCCAACTAGTATTTGGTGTAAACAAGACATTCTTAAAATACACCCGGTTTATCAAACAGCGTAAACCACTGAGATAAATCTGGAGCATATCAGACTGTTTAGTCTAAATTTGCATCGTGTAAGAATTCGATTTTGATACATTTGCCCCATTGTCTGTACAGCGCTGCAGAATATGTTGGTGCTGTATAAACAATATGTTGGTGCTTTATTCCTATTTCACTAAATTGGCCTACCCTATAAATCTTGCAGAAGAGTCACCTTCATGCCGCCTGCATTAAAAATCCCCCCTCAAAAAAAAAATCACACAGAGGATATAGGGAACATACACTAATTGACTTTGTGAGCCTGTCAAGGCTAAATGCTAGCAACACGCTGACGAGTATAATCTCTTCTGTAGGTTTATAAATCGCCCCCAGCTCTGCGTGGTTTCCCCTGGCTTTACAGATCACCCTGATGCCTAAACAGAGCCGATGATCAGATACGCTGCCATTATCAATATTAGCAGTTCTCGAAGATCTGCTCTCTATATTCTGGATGTACAACTGTGACCGGATGGAGAGCTTTAGAAGTGCGAGTAAACAAGAGCCTCCGGTGACGCTCCGTCAGGGACCTGCGGTCTGACACTACGGCGAAGGGCGAGCAATAAAACAGACACTGTGGGCTCCTGATAGCCCATGACACGACCAATGGATTGCACCCCTGTCACCAAGCAAATTTAATAAATACAGGGTTTAATGGTTTTGTTAGAAATTAATTATTTTACAGAAATAGCTTGTGATAAATTATTAATTTAGCTAGAAGTGAGATAATCTCAAGCCCGCGAGCTCATAACTATCGTACACCCAGTACCTGAAATGGCATTGATCTTCACACTTGGGGCAAAGAAAATTCGACGTCCCCTAGGTTAGTAATGAATAGTTATTAAAAGTCAACTCACAAGTACCAATTTAATTAGTAGAAGGCCGGGTTCAGACACTCATATTTCACGGGCTTCAATGGGCCAGACTGACCATGGGTCTCCTCACCCAAACTCACACCTCATAGGTTATATTTGAGGCTGTCAATTTTGGTCATGAGATGCGCAGTTGGTCTGATTAGCATGGTACTTACTGTATAGTTGGTTTTTACACTTGAGAAAGATGCCAGTCCAGCACGAAAACGTGTTGTGGAATAAAAACCGCTTCTTTATATATTGGATCAAGGATCATCATTATGATAAGTGCAGCCAAAAAAACAGTGAATTGTCTTTTCCTTCATATTCATTAGACAGCTATCTCAACTCCTCCATACACAGAAATACCTAGCTGAGCATTCCTGTGCACTCTATGAGAAAGCTGCTGCCAGAATCATCTGGCAGCAACTTATCTCCCCGATAAACAAAACGATTGTGTAGTTGAATTCCTAGTACCTGATCCTTGGACATAATTTGTCAGAGATAGTCATGGGCTCCCATGCACATTAGATGGTAGACCGTTCCCACCATAATCCATGGATTTGGACAACTTTTATCTATTGTGTATGGGGGCCTTTAATCAGTCGGTGAGCAGAATACTTAATCAACACTGATGTCTGCTGATGAAAACCACCGCCAAAGAGGAAGAGACTTCTGAGTGTCAGCTTTTTGGCTGCTCACATGCCACTTACCCGCGGCTATGAGACCGTAAGTGATGGTGTGATTGTAGTTTTCTTTACATAAACATTATGGCTACTATTTTTTATAGGGGAGCTTGGTGTCTGACACTTTTTATAGGGGCATGCTTCATCAGACACTTTATGGGGACACTTTTTTAAGGCATTTTTAAAGTCACTGTTTAGTCAAGCTTAAAAATGATAGGTAAATCATTATCTATAAGGAAGGATTACCTATGATTTCTTTTCATCGGTTCACTTTTTGGCTGCGTTTTAGCTCAGCATAGCTGTGATCTGCGACTACAGTTTATGTGCAGTGTCTACAAGAGTCTCAGGTTGTCTGGGACACGCCTCTGTGTCATTATTGGTTCAATCTGCTGCTCTCTCCCGCCTCCCTGCTGCTCTACCTCCTCTGATTGGCCGCTCTGTATAAAACCAAGTACACATTATTAAACCATAAGCGAGAAAAATACAATTATCAAGTTACTGCTACACATTTTCTCATGCAAATAAAGCCTTAATGAGGGAGGATTTAGGGGGTTGCTTTAATTAGGGACAGACAGTATACAGGCAATTCCCAGCTCAAAATCTTTATGAAGCACGCTTGAGATTGGACTAATAATGAGGGCACTCTCCGATTGCCAGTATTTATAGGAATGCTCTCGGACTGACACTATTCCTTCATTGATACAGGTCCATGGAACTCAAGTTTACCCATAATTTTCCTACAAGACTCTTTTCCTGATTTGGGAAAACTTGACTCTGGATCAGAAATAAAAAGAGGACAATGTATTACCCCCAAAAATGTCTAAGCAGAGCAGTGTTGTGCAGAGTATCCATCTATATCAAGGGTGCACGTGTGGCACACAATGCTTTTCTGTGGTACCCCCAACCACCCCTGGCACCGATATATTTAGAGATTCCTCTCTGTTTGCCATCAGGTTTACAATTTGCCCGCTCTCTAAAACATAGTTCATGGAGGTTGAGAAAAGCTCACTTCCCATACAGTACACTCCAGACCGCCGAGCTTACAAGCGACAACTTCCACAACGCCAGTGATAAATGAATCAGCAGGGGGCACTTACTTTAGTCTCTTGACAAGTAAAGCACCTGAAATGGAACTTCCACCTATAAGACATTTATGTTGTGTACTGTCGATATGTCATAAACGTGTCAAATGGAAACATTCAGTTATTGCAGCAACAGTGAGTGATACAATGCGGCCTTCTAACCAAAAACACGGTGCATGCCTTCCCTCTCTCTCTTGCAAGGACTTTTTTTTGTGTATTTTTTCATCAATGTGTTAGATCCAATTTTCATTCATTTTTGATCCTTGTAACCATTTTTTTCTCATTTGCAAAAAAACCCCCCCAAAATTTAAGTTTCTCCTTCCCATTAAACCGTAAAGAACCAGACAAAATTCAGGTGACACGGATGGCATTCAAGTGTTATATACTGTATATAAATAATAATAATAATAAAATAATAAATATATACCGTATATATTAACTGGACCCATTAACATCAACATGTCTTCAACTTTTTGGGGGGGCAGTCAGTCCACAGAAAACAAACATCTGGACATGTTTGTAAACCCTAAAGGCCTGTTCACACTTTTCCTTTTGCCGTGAAAAACAACAACCGCGTGTTACCGTACCAGCAAAATGAATGAGATATCTGAAATTTCATGCACATTTTGCTGCTCATTTTTTCATGGCAGATTGGAAGTAGTGTCAAATGAATGTGGACAAAAAACCTAATCCAAAACGCGCCTACTTTAAGCACCATTTTTCCAGCCACGTTTTTGGTACAGAAATGTTTGCATCCAATACATAACGTGTGCATATGAAAGACAGTTGTCAGAATGATGCCCAATACTGACCAAAGAAGATGAGTGTTACAGATTCTCGCACAAATTGTAACCATGGATGGACATCGAGATTATGAAGAAGGAGCAGCAGATTGAAATAAAAAGAAAATAATAATAATTCCGTGACGAACTGTCCAAGGTTTTGTTTATTTTCGAGATAACAATTCACATATAAAGGATTAAGTGAGGATTTTTTTAAGATTTTATACAACCACGGCATGTACGGGAATGGAAAACTATAAAGCAATGATAATTATAGATGCCTTGGAGATGAGGAAGGATCACGCTTGTGCCGTGTGAGCAATTGTGGTTCATCACATCTCTTATATAGAGTAGCTCTTCGCTGGCTCCATTTTATACGGAAGGACAGCAGATTAGAGATTAGTTAAGTCTATAGCTGCTGCAGAGTGACCTGTGCGCCTCTTATCTGCCGCAGACAGTTTTAGGGAGCGCTTGTTTATATCTGGAGCACGGTGACTTCTACGACTGGAGATTATCAGGTGCAGCCTTGGTCATTGCTCGTCTTCCAGCTGAAAGACCTCCAGAATACATTTATTAGGGGCAGGCTCAGGCTGCCGGCGTTATCGGCACTTTCCTCCTATTTGCATTTTAGCCTGTACCTGGCATTATTTCCATAACTTGTCTCTGCAGGGCCCATGAGGTTACTGCCTGTGGAATAAGTAGTGCAGGCGAGTCAAGCTGAATACAGAGCAGGCCGGCGATAAACTTTCAGCATAACGAGCAGCGTAGCCAGATAAGGCCTTATTTTATAACTCCCCTCTATGTCTAGTGTTTTCCTGGATATTAGGCTGAATGATATAGAAGTGCTGAGTATTACTAAAATAGATAAAGATGTTAAAGGGGTTGCATCACATGAAATATGGCTTCTTTCTTCCAAATACAGCACCACTCCTATGCATGTTACTATTTGAGGAAGGAAGTAAAAATGTTTTACTTCCATCTCATCCGACCAGTCATGTTACGGCTAGGTTCACATTCTTCCTTTGCTCTATGCTGAACACTGCGCTGGGAGTTTCCATCTAAATCTTCCCCCCAAAAAACATTATTTATACAAAACCCAGACTGAGCAATTTACTATCATGAATCAGACGAAGTCACTTGTATGCCATCTGGCACAGAACTCTAGTAGACCTCCACTATTGTGTCCACCTAAAAAGATGGACACTGCCAGAACGGAGACAAGACAAGAGTATAAAGTTACTCCTTCTGCTTCTTTATAGTGAATAGTACGTCTGTCTGAATCCCCTGGAAAACCCCAACTCAGTGATTCCAGGAGGTATATGAACCAGGCTTCCCAGACATTTAAGGATCAGCTCTGTATTCCTACCACTAAATTACTGGTTGTAGAGTTTATTACATTATTTTAACATCCCCCTCGATATTTTTTCACGGCCGTAAATACGGCTCTCACGGCCATACAGCGCTCCTATGATTTTTGGCAGCCCGTTTTTGCGGCCCCATTGAAATCTATTGGGGCCGCAAAAACACGGCAAGTGTAAAACAAGCCTTAGACTCTTTGTCTAAGGGTAAGTTGATCACAATACTTGTAACCTTGAGATTGTTGATATTGTTGAACAACTGTGGATGTCAAGTCCTCAGACAGTTCTCTTCGCTTTCTGTTCTCCATGCTTAGCACACACACAGACACACAAAGCAAAGATTCAGTCAACTTTCCCCCTTTTTATCTGGTTTAAGGGTTTGATTTTCATACTTCGCACATCAGTTACTTGAAACAAGTGAGTTTAAACGAGCATGACATGCTTGAAATAAAGTTGTTTACCCACTATTTTGGAAAGGTGACAATTTTGTCTGGCCCATTTAGTTTTTTTGTTTTTTTTTAAATTACAGTATGTTCAATTGTCCTTTTTTTCTCAGTTTTCTTTTGTGTTGTTCGAATACACACAAAGACAATAAACATGTAGATAACAAAACATGTGTAACTGTAATAATTTCTAGGGACAAATACTTCATTTTCTGGAATAATTTCAAGGGTGCCAACACTAACGGCAATGACTCTGTGTGTGTGTGTGTGTGTGTGTGTGTGTGTGTGTTTGTGTATGTGGAATGAATATTCCACTATGAATGTGGAATTATATACTTAACAGAAAAATATGAAACAACTGAAATTATGTCTTATATTCTAGGTTCTTCAAAGTAGCCACCTTTTGCTTTGATGACTGCTTTGCACACTCTTGGCATTCTCTTGATGTGCTTCAAAAGGTAGTCATTGGAAATGGTCTTCCAAAAATCTTTAAGGAGTTCCCAGAGATGCTTAGCATTTGTTGGCCCTTTTGCCTTCACTCTGCAGTTCAGCTCACCCCAAACCATCTCGATTGGGTTCAGGTCTGGTGACTGTGGAGGCCAGGTCATCTGGCGTAGCACCCCATCACCCTCCTTCTTGGTCAAATAGCCCTTACACAGCCTGGAGGTGTGTTTGGGGTCATTGTCCTGTTGAAATATAAATGATGGTCCAACTAAACGCAAACCGGATGGAATAGCATGCCGCTGCAAGATACTGTGTTAGCCATGCTGGTTCAGTATTCCTTCAATATTGAATAAATCACCAACAGTGTCACCAGCAAAGCCCCCCCACACCATCACACCTCCTCCTCCATGCTTCACAGTGGGAACCAGGCATATATAGTCCATCCGTTCACCTTTTCTGCATCGCACAAAGACATGGTGGTTGAAACCAAAGATCTCAAATTTGGACTCATCAGACCAAAGCACAAATTTCCACTGGTCTAATGTCCATTCCTTGTGTTCTTTAGCCCAAACAAGTCTCTTCTGCTTGTTGCCTGTCCTTAGCAGTGGTTTCCTAGCAGCTATTTTACCATGAAGGCCTGCTGCACAAAGTCTCCTCTTAACAGTTGTTGTAGAGATGTAAACAGGAACACATGGGCTACTTGCACAGTGAACAAGTCTGTATGATCATGTTCACACACCACCAAGAAACCTGAAGACAAAAAAGAGAATAGTAAAACCAAAAACACTCAGTTTGAAAAAATGTTGCAGTAATCCGCAAGTGCTAGTAAAAGATGTAAAAAACAGGTTATTTGGTTGATACGTTTTTTGCAAAAAATGTATACTAAGCTGCTCTACCAATCCTCACGGTATACCCCCATCAGAGCAGCCCCAACCAATGTATGCAATCCCTATCCGATGCATTTAAAAACCTGATCATCTGCATATAACCTGTGCGAACAGGGTTCAGAGAGGAAAAATCCATGTGTGCACACAGGGTAGAACAGCTTTTGTGCAGATAGCCCAAGAGGAGTGGTGGAACTCCCCAGTCTTGTAGACACAAGAGAACAATTATGGAAACAGGAACACATGGGCTACTTGCACAGTGAACAAGTCTGTATGATCATGTTCACACACCACCAAGAAACCTGAAGACACAAAAGAGAATAGTAAAACCAAAAACACTCAGTTTGAAAAAATGTTGCAGTAATCCGCAAGTGCTAGTAAAAGATGTAAAAAACAGGGTATTTGGTTGATACGTTTTTTGCAAAAAATGTATACTAAGCTGCTCTACCAATCCTCACGGTATACCCCCATCAGAGCAGCCCCAACCAATGTATGCAATCCCTATCCGATGCATTTAAAAACCTGATCATCTGCATATAACCTGTGCGAACAGGGTTCAGAGAGGAAAAATCCATGTGTGCACACAGGGTAGAACAGCTTTTGTGCAGATAGCCCAAGAGGAGTGGTGGAACTCCCCAGTCTTGTAGACACAAGAGAACAATTATGGAAACAGGAACACATGGGCTACTTGCACAGTGAACAAGTCTGTATGATCATGTTCACACACCACCAAGAAACCTGAAGACACAAAAGAGAATAGTAAAACCAAAAACACTCAGTTTGAAAAAATGTTGCAGTAATCCGCAAGTGCTAGTAAAAGATGTAAAAAACAGGGTATTTGGTTGATACGTTTTTTGCAAAAAATGTATACTAAGCTGCTCTACCAATCCTCACGGTATACCCCCATCAGAGCAGCCTCAACCAATGTATGCAATCCCTATCCGATGCATTTAAAAACCTGATCATCTGCATATAACCTGTGCGAACAGGGTTCAGAGAGGAAAAATCCATGTGTGCACACAGGGTAGAACAGCTTTTGTGCAGATAGCCCAAGAGGAGTGGTGGAACTCCCCAGTCTTGTAGACACAAGAGAACAATTATGGAAACAGGAACACATGGGCTACTTGCACAGTGAACACAGTGTACATATATATAGATTTATATATATATATATATATATATACACACAGACACTATCGTTCCAAATTTTCAGGTCACCCAGACCATTTAGTGTTTTCCATGAAAACTCATACTTTTATTAATCAAATGAGTTGCCAAATGAATGTAAAATCTAGTCCAGACATTGACAAGGTTCGAATAAACCTTTTTATTTGAAATAATAATTTTCTCCTTCAAACTTTGCTTTCGTCACAGAATGCTCCCTTTGCAGCAATTTCAGCATTGCAGACCTTTGGCATTCTAGCAGTTACTTTGCTGAGGTAATCTGGAGAAATTTCCCCCCATGCTTCCTGCAGCCCCTCCCACAAGTTGGTTTGGCTTGATGGGCACTTTTTGCACCATACGGTCAAGCTGCTCCCACAACAGCTCAATGGGGTTGAGATCTGGTGACTGCGCTGGCCACTCCATTACAGATAGAAAACCAGCTGCCTGCTTCTTTCCTAAATGGTTCTTGCATAATTTGGAGGTGTGCTTTGGGTCATTGCAGTATGAAATTGGCTCCAATCAAGCGCTGTCCACAGGGTATGGCATGGGGTTGCAAAATGGAGTAATAGCCTTCCTTATTCAAAATCCCTTTTACCTTGTACAAATCTCCCACTTTACCAGCACCAAAGCAACCCCAGACCATCACATTACCTCCACCATGCTTGACAGATGGCGTCATGCACTCTTCCAGCATCTTTTCAGTTGCTCTGTGTCTTACAAATTTTTTCTGTGTGATCCAAACACCTCAAACTTGGATCCGTTTGTCCATAACACTTTTTTCCAATCTTCCTCTGTCCAATGTCTGCGTTCTTTTGCCCATATTAATATTTTCCTTTTATTAGCCAGTCTCAGATATGGCTTTTTCTTTGCTACTCTGCCCTGAAGGCCAGCATCCCGGAGTCGCCTCTTCACTGTAGACGTTGACACTGGTGTTTTGCGTGTTTTATTTAATGAAGCTGCCAGTTGAGAACCTGTGAGGCGTCGATTTCTCAAACTATAGACTCTAATGTGCTTGTCTTGTTGCTCAGTTGTGCAGCGGGGCCTCCCACTTCTCTTTCTACTCTGGTTACAGCCTGTTTGTGCTCTCCTCTGAAGGGAGTAGTACACACCGTTGTAGGAAATCTTCAGTTTCTTGGCAATTTCTCCCATGGAATAGGCTTCATTTCTAAGAACAAGAATAGACTGTCGAGTTTCACATGAAAGTTATTTTTTTTCTGGCCATTTTGAGAGTTTAATGGAATCAAGAATTGTAATGCTCCATATTCTCAACTAGCTGAAAGGAAGGTCAGGTTTATAGGTTCTCTAATCAGCCACACTGTTTTCAGCTGTGCTAACATACTTGCACAAGGGTTTTCAAGGGTATTCTAACCATTCATTAGCCTTCTAACACAGTTAGCAAACACAAAGTACCATAAGAACACTGGAGTGATGGTTGTTGGAAATGGGCCTCTATACACCTATGAAGGGGCGCGGAGGATCACTGGCAGAGCACGGACATCACACTTTATTTACCAACCAATGAGGTAATGTCACTTATACATTTGTAATACGAATCCTTGTGAATGGGTTACTCTACTCTCTATGTTTGAAGCATATGTTGTCCTAATATTAGTACTGGGATATAGTAGGAGTAAATATGTATATATATATGGAATGCTTTTAGCACTTGGTAGACTGATTTGCAAATTATATGTTAATGCATACTCTGTATCCCATAAGAGATTAATTGGATGTATTATAAGCATAAACATAATTGAATCTTATCTGTCAGTTTTGCCCTCCATTGGGGGTATGTTTTTTGAATAATGGATATGTGGCTTTTATATCAATTTTTAATTTTTTCAATAAAAGATAATTCATTTTATATTGATGGTTCTCTTCATTTAGGTGGTGGTATACTCTACTGCCCCTTTTGAGTTGTTTCTGCTATTCAGAAGTGCCATTTGGTAATTTGGGACATTAATTAAAATTAGCTCAAAGGAAGGTCAGGTTTATAGGTTCTCTAATCAGCCAATCTGTTTTCAGCTGTGCTAACATACTTGCACAAGGGTTTTTAAGGGTATTCTAACCATGCATTAGCCTTCTAACACAGTTAGCAAACACAAAGTACCATAAGTGATGGTTGTTGGAAATGGGCCTCTATACACCTATGAAGATATTGCAAAGGGCAGAGAGCTCCACTCCAGCAAGGTGGAGGTGGGGTACTGGTATGAGCTGGTATCATCAAAGATGAACTTGTGGGACCTTTTTGGGCTGAGGATGGAGTGAAGCTCAACTCCCAGACCTACTGCCAGTTTCTGGAAGACAACTTCTTCAAGCAGTGGTACAGGAATAAGTCGGTATTGTTCAAGAAAAACATGATTTTCATGCAGGACAATGCTCCATCACATGCCTCCAACTACTCCACAGCGTGGCTGGCCAGTAAAGGTCTCAAAGAAGAAAAAATAATGACATGGCCCCCTTGTTCACCTGATCTAAACCACAAAGAGAACCTGTGATCCCTCATAAAATGTGAGATCTACAGGGAGGGAAAACAGAACACCTCTCGGAACAGTGTCTGGAGGCTGTGGTGGCTGCTGCACGCAATGTTGGTCGTAAACAGATCAAGCAACTGACAGAATCTATGGATGGAAGGCTGTTGTCACTAATTTTTTGGGGTTTTGTTTTTGCATGTCAGAAATGTTTAATTCTAGATTTTGTGCAGTAATATTGGTTTACCTGGTGAAAATAAAGAAGTGAGATGGGAATATATTTGTTTTTTATTAAGTTGCCTAATAATAATTCTGCACAGTAATAGTTACCTGCACAAACAGATATCCTCCTAAGATAGCCAAATCTAAAAAAAAAAACACTCCAACTTCCAAAAATATTAAGCTTTGATATTTATGAGTCTTTTGGGTTGATTGAGAACATAGTTGTTGATCAATAATAAAAAAAATCCTCTAAAATACAACTTGCCTAATAATTCTGCACACAGTGTATATATATATATATATATATATCAGCTGTGTAATCCAAATATAAATAAGAAGATGAGGGCACTCACCGGTCTTCTTGAAATGCAAAACACTTTTATTAACAACACATCCAGATAAAATTCATGGCCGGGAACGACGGAGCCGAAGCTCTTGTGAGCAGGGGGGAACGGAGACAACGGCCGTTTCGCGCTGTGCTTGCGCTTCTACGGGTCAGTTAGTGCAAGGGCAAGACAGCGGAAATATAGTGCCGGCCATGACACCTCCCTCCACCACCTAATCCCTCCCACAAAACTAAAACACACTCAGTAAAAAGCACAACTTTAAAATAATGTAACGCACAAAGCATGTTTTACAGTGCATGAATTCAGGCTTTTACAAGGAAACAAAATAATAAATTAATAAATTAGCGCGAACAATACAGGTACAAATGTGCTCATGAACACTACATATCTTTTATCCCGCAAATAGCAACTCGCCGCCTCAGACTACCTAAATTAACCCTTTAGTTAGAGAAAAATCGAGAGATCTACCCTGTCATTAAAGCCCAAAGGCTACTACTATTTAAGTATGAAATAAAGTCCCTGAAGGCTTCTTCTGTACTGTCCCAGACCACTACTACATCGTCAATGTACCTTTGGTAGAACTTAATATGCTGTAAAAAAAATGTTACTACTCGCATAGACATATTTTTCTTCAACGAGGCCCAAAAACAAGTTGGCGAAAGTACAAGCTACCGGAGTCCCCATCGCAGTCCCCACTTCTTGTACATATTACTCATCTAGATACATAAACGCATTATGCGTTAAAATGAAGTCTAATCCTTCACAAATAAAGCCAAAAAAATCTCGGCTTCTATCTGTATTTGTGCGTTTCCGGGAGCATTGCAGATCGATAGAAGTGGGAAAAGGGGTGCCGCGCCTGATCACTCATGTAAGAGAAAAGCATGGGGGGAAGCCAGATTGTCTCACCTTCGCGGGTATTGAGAAAGTTTCTCTGCCGGCGAGAGGAGGCGATTTGGACAACTTGCTTCTCAGAGCCGAGGCAAGATGGATCTTGCGCAGTAATGCGATGGGGCCTTTGGGCTTTAATGACAGGGTAGATCTCTCGATTTTTCTCTAACTAAAGGGTTAATTTAGGTAGTCTGAGGCGGCGAGTTGCTATTTGCGGGATAAAAGATATGTAGTGTTCATGAGCACATTTGTACCTGTATTGTTCGCGCTAATTTATTAATTTATTATTTTGTTTCCTTGTACAAGCCTGAATTCATGCACTGTAAAACATGCTTTGTGTGTTACATTATTTTAACCCCTTAATGACCGCCAATACGTCTTTTAACTGACCTGAGATATAAGAGAATAGCCTCCCCGTACAGATGACAATCCAGCATCTGTTGGTTGTACACTATAGCTGACAACTTGCTGTATCAGCCACGATCAGTATTTGCGCCTTCTAAATCTGTTTAACCCCTTAGATGCTGCTGTCAATAGTGACTACATCATTATAAATGGATAACAGAGTGTGGGGGCTTCTTCTTTATCCCAATTGGTGCCCTCAGATCATGATTTTGTTGTCCTGATGTTTGCGATGGCAATTCATGACCAAATAGCGGCCTTAGAGTCTGCCGGCTATAGTAATCTGTTTAGAAGTTAGCAACATTTAGGTGGTAAATATACACATTTTCATTTCTGTCATGCCATTTTGCATTAATTCCTGTAAAGCACCTGAAGGGTTAATAAACTACCTGACAGCAGTTTTCAATATGTTTAGGGGTTCTGTTTTTAAAATGGTATCACGTTTGGGGGTTTCCCAATATATGGGACCCCTAAAGTCACTTTAAACATGGATAAGTCCCTAAAAAAATAAATGTGGTAAATTTCTTTGAAAAAATAAAAAATTGCTGCTACATTTTTAAACCTCCTAAAATGCTAACAAAATAAAATAACATTTTACAAATGGTGCTGATGTAAAGCAGACATGTGGGAAATGTTATTTATTAATGGTTTGCTGTTGTATGACTATCTGGATTAAAGGGATAATCATTCAAATTTAGAAAATTGCTAATTTTTTAACATTTTTCTCAAATTTTTTATATTTTTTATAAATAAACACAAAAAAATGTTGAACCAAATTTACCATTATCATAAAGTATAATGTGTCACGAAAAAACAATCTCAAAATCACTGGGATTTGTTGAAGCGTTGCAGAGTTATTACCACATAAAGTGACACTGGTCAGATTTCAAAAATTTGGCTCGGTCACTAAGGGGTTAAAGTTGTGCTTTTTACTGAGTGTGTTTTAGTTTTGTGGGAGGGATTAGGTGGTGGAGGGAGGTGTCATGGCCGACACTATATTTCCGCTGTCTTGCCCTTGCACTAACTGACCCGTAGAAGCGCAAGCACAGCGCGAAACGGCCGTCGTCTCCGTTCCCCCCTGCTCACAAGAGCTTCGGCTCCGTCGTTCCCGGCCATGAATTTTATCTGGATGTGTTGTTAATAAAAGTTTTTTGCATTTCAAGAAGACCGGTGAGTGCCCTGATCTTCTTTTTTATATTTGGATTACACAGCTGGTTTTTGTTCCTGTCTTTGAGGAGCACCCGAGGTCAGAAATGTCATGGCTGTTGTAACCACTGCCAAGCACCTAGTTTGAGGTAGCAGTCTGGTCATAATCTCCGTACTAGAGACTGTGCTGCCCCACCTGTTTCATTTTGTATATATATATATATATATATATATATATATATATACACATACACATACATACACACATACAGACAGACACACAAACATTGTGGTAGTTCAGCTCACACGGCGGTAGAGACATGAACACTGCATCTTTAAGGATGTACTTGGTTTATTAGCTACTGTATAAACCAAGTTGTCACACAAAATAAACACTCAATGCCTTCATCTTGTAAAAACTGCTGACACTCCAGCCACATGAGGTCTGGCATTGTCCTGCATTAGGAGGAACCCATGGCCAACCGCACCAGCATATGGTCTCACAAGGGGTCTGAGGATCTCATCTCGGTACAGTGGCAGTCAGGCTACCTCTGGCGAGCACATGGAGGGCTGTGCGGCCCTCCAAAGAAATGCCACCCCACACCATTACTGACCCACTGCCAAACCGGTCATGCTGAAGGATGTTGTAGGCAGCAGATCGCTCTCCATGGCGTCTCCAGACTCTTGTCACATCTGTCATGTGCTCAGTGTGAACCTGCTTTCATCTGTGAAGAGCACAGGGTGCCAGTGGCGAATTTGCCAATCCTGGTGTTCTGTGGCAAATGCCAAGCATCCTGCATGGTATTAGGCAGTAAGCACAACCCCCATCTGTGGATGACAGGCACTCAGACCATCCACATGGAATCGGTTTCTAACCATTTGTGCAGACACATGCACATTTGTGGCTTACTGGAGGTCATTTTGCAGGGCTCTGGCAGTGATCCTCCTTGCACAAAGGCTGAGGTAGTGGTCCTGCTGCTGGGTTATTGCCCTCCTACGGCCCCCTCCACATCTTCTGGTAGCACCTCCAGCTTCTGGACACTATGCTGACAGACACAGCAAACCTTCTTGCCACAGCTCGCATTGATGTGCTATCCTGGATGAGCTGCACTACCTGAGCCACTTGTGTGGGTTGTAGAGTCCGTCTCATGCTACTACAAGTGTGAAAGCACAACCAACATGCAAAAGTGACCAAAACATCAGCCAGAAAGCATTGGTACTGAGATGTGGTCTGTGGTCCCCACCTGCAGAACCACTCCTTTATTGAGGGTGTCTTGATAATTGCCAATAATTTGCACAACAGCATGTGAAATTGATTGTCAATCAGTGTTGCTTCCTAAGTGGACAGTTTGATTTCACAGAAGTTTGATTTACTTGGAGTTAGATTATGTTGTTTAAATGTTCCCTTTATTGTTTTGAGACGTGCGTGTGTGTGTGTGTGTATATATATATATATATATATATATATATATATATACATATACAGTGGGGCAAAAAAGTATTTAGTCAGTCAGCAATAGTGCAAGTTCCACCACTTAAAAAGATGAGAGGCGTCTGTAATTTACATCATAGGTAGACCTCAACTATGGGAGACAAACTGAGAAAAAAAAATCCAGAAAATCACATTGTCTGTTTTTTTAACAATTTATTTGCATATTATGGTGGAAAATAAGTATTTGGTCAGAAACAAACAATCACGATTTCTGGCTCTCACAGACCTGTAACTTCTTCTTTAAGAGTCTCCTCTTTCCTCCACTCATTACCTGTAGTAATGGCACCTGTTTAAACTTGTTATCAGTATAAAAAGACACCTGTGCACACCCTCAAACAGTCTGACTCCAAACTCCACTATGGTGAAGACCAAAGAGCTGTCAAAGGACACCAGAAACAAAATTGTAGCCCTTCACCAGGCTGGGAAGACTGAATCTGCAATAGCCAACCAGCTTGGAGTGAAGAAATCAACAGTGGGAGCAATAATTAGAAAATGGAAGACATACAAGACCACTGATAATCTCCCTCGATCTGGGGCTCCATGCAAAATCCCACCCCGTGGGGTCAGAATGATCACAAGAACGGTGAGCAAAAATCCCAGAACCACGCGGGGGGACCTAGTGAATGAACTGCAGAGAGCTGGGACCAATGTAACAAGGCCTACCATAAGTAACACACTACGCCACCATGGACTCAGATCCTGCAGTGCCAGACGTGTCCCACTGCTTAAGCCAGTACATGTCCGGGCCCGTCTGAAGTTTGCTAGAGAGCATTTGGATGATCCAGAGGAGTTTTGGGAGAATGTCCTATGGTCTGATGAAACCAAACTGGAACTGTTTGGTAGAAACACAACTTGTCGTGTTTGGAGGAAAAAGAATACTGAGTTGCATCCATCAAACACCATACCTACTGTAAAGCATGGTGGTGGAAACATCATGCTTTGGGGCTGTTTCTTTGCAAAGGGGCCAGGACGACTGATCCGGGTACATGAAAGAATGAATGGGGCCATGTATCGTGAGATTTTGAGTGCAAACCTCCTTCCATCAGCAAGGGCATTGAAGATGAAACGTGGCTGGGTCTTTCAACATGACAATGATCCAAAGCACACCGCCAGGGCAACGAAGGAGTGGCTTCATAAGAAGCATTTCAAGGTCCTGGAGTGGCCTAGCCAGTCTCCAGATCTCAACCCTATAGAAAACCTTTGGAGGGAGTTGAAAGTCTGTGTTGCCAAGCGAAAAGCCAAAAACATCACTGCTCTAGAGGAGATCTGCATGGAGGAATGGGCCAACATACCAACAACAGTGTGTGGCAACCTTGTGAAGACTTACAGAAAACGTTTGACCTCTGTCATTGCCAACAAAGGATATATTACAAAGTATTGAGATGAAATTTTGTTTCTGACCAAATACTTATTTTCCACCATAATATGCAAATAAATTGTTAAAAAAACAGACAATGTGATTTTCTGGATTTTTTTTTCTCAGTTTCTCTCCCATAGTTGAGGTCTACCTATGATGTAAATTACAGACGCCTCTCATCTTTTTAAGTGGTGGAACTTGCACTATTGCTGACTGACTAAATACTTTTTTGCCCCACTGTATATCTCCATAAAACGGAGGCAGCACACCATTAGTAGTGGAAAAAGCAGGAGCTACCTTTATTAGCCCAAATGGATTTTTTGGATTCCTACATTTGAGGTTTGGTCTATGCCTGGGGGGGGGGGGGGGGGGGGGGCTCTGTGCCCGACTCTATTTTTCTATTTTCACTGTGCTGCTCGAATACTTTTTCTATAAAAAAAAAATAAAAAAAAATAAATATATATATATGGTTATGCAGTGGATGTTGCAATGGGTCCTTAAAGTACTACCAGAATCTTAGGGGAATGAGGAGAGAGAAAAAAAAAAAAAAAGGGTAAATGTTTGTATTGGTGAATTTAGTGAGACTAAATAGATTTATAATATATACTCACTCAGATATTAAATGGAAATGTGCAATGAAGAGACGTGATCCCTGTGTATCTGCAATTGATGCGGGTATTGTGATGACCACGGTTGCTTAATCTTCAGAGGTTTATAGTAGATGCCCCTGCTTAGATAAATGTACAACCTTTATAGGTAATGGTGGTTTTAAATAAATGTGGTCTAGTTTTCCCAGTACACAATAAACTTACTGCTGGTGGGAGTAGCGCAGGATTCCGTTAGGTTAAGGTAGTAAGATGACCATCAGATGCTGGCTGACAAGGATTACTGTGATTAGAATTGATTGCCCATATGTTGAGATGAGGAGAAATGCTCCCCTAGTATGTTGGAGCACTAATATGCCACAATTGCTATGTGCACATAAAATATGCTATACTCACTGTGGTGCTGAGTGCGGAGGGAAGCGGTTCCGGAAAGTCTGAGCCACCGCTAGGTGTACCACTATGACAGAGCGGTGGGTTAAGGAGAGAGTGGCGGCAGAAGCCGTGCGACCGCGAAACCTCGCGTGCCCCGGCCGGATGCAGCGCTGAGGTAGCGGTCGGAGAGGGTGGGCAGAGCTGCTGGTGATGTCACCACGCTACGGGGCTAAAGAGGACAGGTGTGCTAGTATAGCTAGCGGTGGCTCAGACTTTCCGGAACCGCTTCCCTCCGCACTCAGCACCAGTCTTTTTCTACATGTTTTTCTCAATATCTGACATAAAATCAGAATAAACCTTTCGTTTTCATTTCATAATTATTAATATTTGCCAAATACCAGAATAATGGGAGAGAGAATGTTTTAAGGCATTTTTCTTACTTACTGCAAAGTCAAATGTTTACATACATTTCATTAGTATTTGGCACCATTGCACTTAAACTGCATAACTTGGGTCAAACGTTTAGGATTTCCAAACACAAGCTTCTCACAATAGTTGGTCGGAATTTGGACCCATTCCTCCTACCAAACTGGTGTAACTGATCCAGGTTTGTAGGTCGCCTTGCTCGCACCGGCCTTTTTTAACTTTTCCCATAAATGTTCAATAGGATTGAGATCAGAGCTTTGTGATAGCCACTCCAAAACATTGACTTTGTTATCCTTAAGACACTTTGTTACCATTTTGGCAGTATGCTTTGGGTCAATGTCCATTTGGAAGACCCATTTCCTCCCAAGCTTTAACTTCCTGGCTGATGTCTTGAGATGTTGCTTCAGTATTGCCACATAATCTTTGTTATGATCTGGTGGCCTTGGAGCAGCATGGCACCTGTACTGACCACAAACCCTGAACTTAACAGCGCGACTAGAAGTAGCCGTGGGGGGTACCTAACACTCCCTAGACCCCTCGACACAGCCTAAGAACTAACTACCCCTAAAGACAGAAACAGGAAACCTATCTTGCCTCAGAGAAAATCCCCAAAGGATAGACAGCCCCCCACAAATATTGACTGTGAGAGGAGAGGGAAATAACATACGCAGAAATGAAATCAGGATTTAGCATAGGAGGCCATACTAGCTAAAAAGAAAGAATAGAACAGAGTACTATGCGGTCAGTATTAAAACACTAGAAAATATCCACCACAGAAAATACAAAACACCACATCTGACTAAAGACATGGAGGGTATATCTGCATCTCCAGAGAAATAGCTAGGCTGCAAAAAATCCTTCACAGACTAAGCTGGACAAGACAAAAACATGAAAATGCGCAGAACTATAAGGTCCACAGCAGGTGGACAGCAAAAACAAAGCCAGGACTTATCTTTGAAGAAAAGCACAGCAGACAGGAGAGACCAGAAGGGATGTGAATCCTCCAAAAACAATGGACAACTGGCACTGATTAAAGGATCAAGCAAGGCTATATAGCCCAGCCCAAATTGCAAAAAATAGATACACCTGATAAATGCTGCGATCCAACTACCGCAGCACTACCACTCATAACCACCGGAGGGAGCCCAAGAGCAGAATTCAGAACAAATCTTCTTTTCTCGTGATGCCATCTATTTTGTGCAATGCACCAGTCCCTCCTGCAGCAAAACAACCCCACAACATGATGCTGCCTCTCCCCGTGTTTCACAGCCTGGGTAGTGTTCTTAGGCTTCCAAGTTTCTCCCTTTTTCCACCAGTAAAAGTAAGGATGGTCATTATGGCCAAAAAGTTACATTTTAGTTTAATCAGACCACAGGACATATCTCCAAAATTAAGACCTTTGTTCCTGTGTGCATTTGCAAACATTAGTCTTGTTTTTCTATGTTTCTTTTGGAGTAATGGCTTCTTCCTGGCAGAGTGGCATTTCAGCCCTTGTTGATACTGTACTAATTTCACTATGGATATTTACAGCCTTACCAGCTTCGGCCATCATCTTCACAAGGTCTTTTGCTTTTGTCCTTGGGTTGATATGCACATGTCGGACCAAAGCACGCTCATCTCTGGGACACAGAACCTGTCTCCTTCCTGAGCGGTATGAAGGCAGGACATTCTCATCTTGTTTGTACTTGCGTATAATTGCTGTACAGATGAATGAGGCCACCTTCAAGTGTCTTGATATTGTACCCAAGGATGAGCCAGACTTGTGCAAGTCACAAATTCTCTTCCTGATATCTTGGTTGATTTCTTGAGACTTTCCCATGATGCTACAAAAAGAAGCAGTGTGTTTTCAGGTGTGCATTAAAATACATCCATAGGTGGGTCTCTAATTAACTCAGATGTTGCCAAACACATATCATCATATGGGCAGTCCAGAATTGTTTAAAGGCACAGTAATCTTGGTGTATTCAAACATTTCACTTTGCAGTAAGTAATAAAAATGCCTTAAAACATTCTCTCTTCCTCAATCTGGCAAATGTCATGGTAATCCTAGCTGACCTAAAACTGGAAAGGTTTATTCTGATTTATTTTCAGATACTGAGAAAAACATGCAAGTGTCTTTTTATAGAGTGTATGTAAACTTTTGGTTTCAAGTGTGTGTGTATGTGTATATATATATATACACACAGGTTCTTGTGTTAAAGGGAACCTGTCACCCCCTCAGGCGTTTGTAACTAAAAGAGCCACCTTGTGCTGCACTAATGCTGCATTCTGAGAAGGTGGCTCTTTTAGTTCGGGTCCCTGGCACTGCTGCAATAATCGTTTTTGATACCTTGAAATCGCCACGGGAGCAGGTCTTTCCTCCCTAATCCAGACGCCTCACAGCCGTCACTCATGGCCTCTGCACGCCGCCTCGTCTTCTTTATCGTCCCCGGCGCCTGCGCTGTAAATTCGAAGGGCAGCACAACTGCGCATGCCCGAGAAAAAAATAAAAATAACAATGCAGGTGTCGGGAACGCTAATGAAGGAAGAGGAGGTGGCACCCGGCGCGCAGAGGCCATGAGTGATGGCTGGGAGGCGTCTGGATTAGGGAGGAAAGACCTGCTCCCGTGGCGATTTCACGATATGGGGGACAAATTTCAAAAACGATTATTGCAGAAGTGCCAGGAACAAGAACTAAAAGAGCCACCTTGTCAGAATGCAGCATTAGTGCAGCACAAGGTGGCGCTTTTAGTTACAAAAGCCTGGGGGGGGGGAGGGTTCGCCGGCTCAAGCCTCCATGCGTCTTCAGCTCCATCAGGAGCGACCGTTTGGAGCCTTGTCTTTCCAAACACAACACACCCACTGACTCATGTCCAGCTATTTAACCTTGACCATGTGATGATCACATGACTGTGACATCATCATAGGTCCTGTCAGGACTCTGCATGTGGAGATACGGTGGACACTCTCCCACCCGCTCTATGAATGTCCACCAAAAACAAGCCCATGTAACTTTAACTCTCACAACACGTGGTGTGCTGGAGGAAAATTCTGATTTCACACCACTGACGCCATTATGCGCAGTGACACATATCTCCCCTCATACACTGTGTCAGTGACTCTGTCACAATATATACATATATATTTATTTTTACCAGTGGCCAACGGGGCCAAATATCACTGTATGACTATATGAAAGGGATCTTTTGAAGGTATATGGGAATACTTATCCATAGCTCTTAGCTTCATGAAACACTTTCTACATACTACAGACTCCATGTTGAGTTTGTTTCGGAGGCATTACGGCTGTTCTAAATTTCATTTTTAAAGCAAAACCCAAATCCTGGTGGATGCATTTGACTTTAGAAGGGTCTATCGAGCTTCCAGTATTTTCGACAAAAAAATAACGAGGAGTGTGTTATTCTTGCCATCTAAATCCATAATAAAAACCCCAACAGAATAGATACCAATATCTAAAAACTATTTTTATTCTATTTTTGGAAAAGTAACATTGATTTACAACCAAGCTTTCCTGTGTATATAGCCAGGGCTTTATTTTGGTACTTCTCTAACCTGCTATGAATGGTTCATCATGACGGATCAACCAATTCCACATCGATGAAATCAGAAAATCAGTCTTGTGTGACATGATTCGTGATTTCATGCAGATAATACATGGAGAAATCTGCTAAAATTACTTCATCTTCATTCGGTCTGGAGAGAAAGGAAGAAATCTCATGAATAAAGATGAAGGCGAGGAGGAATACGAGGTCACGTGACACTTTTATTCTCAGTAGTCAGGTAAGAAGACAAGAATGTGCTCTTCTCCAGTAAAATAATGCATTAATTGGTGACTAAATGTAGAATAAAACATTTCCTTGAACCCGAGATTGTGCTTTTTTTCAGACTTCATGCAGCGTATTGCCTGAAAAGAGCACTTAAGGATAAATATTAAATTTCATACTGACAATGTATGTCACTATAAACACAGATACACTAAGTATAAAAGTAGAATTAGGATGTACTGTATTAGTCAGAGATGGAAACATAACGCTCCAGTCACATTTATGGATAACATCCAAAGCAGGGATGGACAATACTGCTGGTGCCACCTGTGAAACTGCACAGGGTCCTAAGACGTAAGGGGGCCCTTTTCCACCTCCAGAACATGTAAAAAATGGTGCATTATGATGAGCTTTTGGACTGAAAAGGACCCTTATATTGTTCTTGTGCAGGGTCCCTTTTCTGTCAAAATGATCTGTCCTTTTATACTCTGTCAAATCCATTTTTTTTTATGGGCCAAAAGTATGCAAAAAGAGTGATGGTATGAGTAGAATGACTGGTCCAAGAGGCAAGTCCCTGCCGACTTTGAATCGCACCCCTATAATTATAGGTCTCTCCCTACACATGCACATTGGGAGAGATATGTGAGTCCAGCGGGAGTAGAGAAGCCGCCAGGGACCTGCCTCTTGGACTAGTCATTCTCGTTGTTTTGCCCTAGGTCGCAGTTTTACAGTATATTTTCTCTGAAATGCTGCCTCATGTCAAAGTAAACCATGCACGGCTGCAATACCAGAGCTCGTCTTTGATTTAGCCGTCGATTGACCTGTCAGGTTCCCTTTAATGTATTGAATTAAAAAAGTCCTCACACCAGTTGAGTAGATGAGTAGGAAGACTTTATACTGGTTTCTACTAACAAATGACATCCAGTAATTAACCGCTATACTTTGTGACACACTACTATGGCCTCTTTCACACGTCAGTGCCATCTGTGTTTTTTACGAATAGCACTCGTAACTATAATAGTCACATGTCTACAAATTTTCGCAGAGCTAGAGGTCCGTGCAAAATCACAGAGACGTGTCCAATTTTGACCTTAGTGTCTGAACAAATTTGGTAATGCATGTTTATAGGTCCATGAAAAAATTAGACTGCTTTCGAGTGTTGTCCGAATGTCATCTGATTTTCACAGACTGAGGCCAGTCTCACACATCCAGATAATTCCGGTACCGAAAAAATCGGTACCGGAGTTATGTGTCCGTGAGCTCACGTAGGCCATCCGTGTGCCGACTGGGTACCACACGGAAGCGTGCAGGAGACAGCGCTAGAGATAAGCGCTGTCCCCTGCATCTGGTGCTGAAGCCGCCATTCATATCTTCTCTCCAGCAGCGTTCGCTGGAAAGTAGATATGAAAAATCTTTTTTTTTTTTTTTTTCGTGTTTTAAATAAAGATCCCTGTCCCCACCTCCCTCCCACCCCCTATGGGAGGTGGAGCCGCATATTCATGACTGTAATGGGCGGCACCACGTGACCGCTCATACAGGAGAAGCTGCGGAGAGGACAGGACGCTGCGAGGGAGCCGGGTGAGTATTTTATTACCAGCGGGCGGGTGCACAGGGGGTGGGGACAGGGATCTTTATTTAAAACACGAAAAAAAAAAAAAAGGATTTTTCATATCTTCTTTCTAGCGAACGCTGCTGGAGAGAAGTTATGAATGGCGGCTTCAGCACGTGGGGGGGACAGCGCTTACTGTAGCGCTGTCTCCTGCACGGCACACGGACTGCACACGGACAGCGTCCGTGTGTGGTACGTGTTTTACACGGACCCATTGACTTTACTGGGTCCGTGTAATCCGTGCGCTCCCACGAACACTGACATGTCTCCGTGTTTTGCACACGGACACACGGTCTGTGAAAACACGCTGACATGTGCAAAGACACATTGCTTTCAATGTGTCTACGTGAGTCAGTGTCTCCGGTACGTGAGGAAACTATCACCTCACGTACCGGAGCCACTGACGTGTGAAACCGGCCTGAGAGACAGGAGAGGGTGGAGAAAATTTTTTTTTTCTTACAAAGAGTAAGAAAGACTGATGAAACTCGGACCAAACTCCAATAAAACTATGATGAAACTCAGACTGAAATCATTGATGAAACTTTTTTTTTCACATACAAAAAAAAAATCTGACAGACATATAAAAGGGCCCTTACCCTTCTGTCCCTGGTGCTGGGGCAACAAATATATAAAAGAGCTCATTCGGATGTCAGTGATTTGGTTCTTGTGTCAGTTTTTACCATGAGATTTTCATCATTGTCAGTGAAAAATAGACAGCACAATGATGGCCTACAAGTGCTGTTCGATTTTTTTTTTCAAGGACTGAAAGACTTGCTTAGGTAAGTTTTATCCGTGATTCAGATCAAAATCGGACGTGTTTGTGTCTTTGTGCGGACCACTCAGTGTGCAAAATAACACAGAAGTTTGAACAGCCCCATTGGCTTTAAGCCTTCATTCACACATCAGTATTTTTGATCAGAATTTCATCAGTATTTGTATGCCAAAACCAGGAGTGTCTCCAAAACACGGAACAGGTGTAACTCTTTCAATTATAGGTTTTCACTGTAAGTTCCACTCCTGGCTCTGGCAAACAAATGCTGATGCAAAAACACTGACCAAATACTGACGTGTGTGAATCAGTAAAGAACATAGATTGAAGTTGTACTTAAAAAAACTGACGTCAAAATTAGACCCTAAGTTTGGGGGAAATGTAAGTTAATGTACCCTGGCACTGTCAGTTGAAGGTGAAAAGTCTTGTCAGCTATCCTTATCTTATTTAATGGCCTTCAGCTCTTTCGTGAGCCATTGTGACTTGATGAATGCTCTGAAGGAAGATTGATCTTGTGCAAGCCTAGATAGGTCCACCAGGGTCTTCTCCACGGTTATCTTCATACTATCAAGCCATTGGGTTGCTGGTCTTCCTCTTCGTCTTGTTCCTTCTATTCTTCCGACCATGATGTCCTTCTCCAGTGATTGCTCTCTTCGTTTGATGTGTCCAAAGTAGGCAAGTTGTAGCTTGGTGATCCTTGCTTCGAGTTACATGTCTGAATTGATTTATTCCAAAATTAATTTGTTTGTTCTTGATAGTTATCTTGATAGTATCAAGCCATCGGGTTGCTGGTCTTCCTCTTCGTCTTGTTCCTTCTACTCTTCAGACCATGATGTCCTTCTCCGGTGATTGCTCTCTTCGTATGATGTGTCCAAAGTAGGCAAGTCGTAGCTTGGGAATCCTTGCTTTCATTGACATGTTTGGCTTGATTTATTCCAATATTGATTTGTTTGTTCTTCTTTCCATCCATGGTATTGATAACATCCTTCTCCAGCACCACATTTTGAAGGTGTCGAATCTTCTTCTGTCTTGTTCCTTTAACGTCCAGGTTACACATCCATATGTCACCACAGAAAAGACCAAACTATGTACGAGCCGTATCTTTTTCACCAGTGAAATGTTCCTCGATTTGAAGACCTTGTCCAGTGACTTCATTGTTGATTTGCCCATAGCTATTCTTGTTTTGACTTCTGGTGTCATTGCTACATCTTGACTGATCACTGATCCAAGTTGTTTGAAGTCCTTTATAACTACTAATTCATTTAACACAAAAGCATATGCAGTTAGGAAATGAGTCCAGCTTAGTTTGGCCATTTTCAAATCCTTCGCATCATTTCCTGATCAGTATACATTCTTAGTTTTAGCATGACCACATGTATTTGAGAAAAGGAGTGTAGCCAGGGCATAGGTTAGTAAGGGGCTGGTCAGTACCAGGAATAGTTTTATGACTTTAATGAATGCACTACTATACGATGGTTATAAGCGGTTAAAGAGATGATCTGTCCATTCTGTGACCACAGCATAACCCTGTAATGAATGGACAGGAAACTCATTCATTGGACATGGAGCTTGTGGTTCCACATTGCTGCCTCTTACTGAATGGACAAATGGGGATACGCATACAATAGGCGCAGTGCTTGCTGCATTAATGAATTAGGTGACGCCATAACAATCACATGCTTTTTATTAAGGTCAGTTCCTTGCAAAATTTTATGCGTCAACATAAAAAGCATTCACCACCAGAACAAAACAACAATTTTTTTATTTTGACCTTGATGCTCTGCTGAACGGTCATTGTGACCTTTCTTGCTAGGACAGTCTCCTTCCTTTGTCTTCAAAAGTCGCAGAATTTCAGGAACTAATATTGCAAATAGCTAGTGACCATTGTGCAGGTTCAGTACACGCTTCTTCAAAACTATGTACAGCGTAGATTCAGAAGTACACCAATTATTACACCTACTGTCCAGTATAAGCACAAAAATTATATACAAGTCAGTATTTATTTTCATCGGGTCCTGCTCCTTGGCTGCTTGTGTGTAACGTGTGACTACATTATATGTACAGTAGATGCAGAGAGTGTAAAGGTGTCTGAGACACGCCTCCTATCTCCTCATTGGTTGAGATGGCTCCTCCTTACCCCTGCAGCTTAACCCTCTCTGATTGGCTGTTGTATGTAAACACAAGCTCAGCACTTGCCCCTGAGGAATCTGGTGCATGTAGAGCTGACTTCCATTACAGCATGGGCAGAATTAATATACGGTACAGAATACTAAACCGCCAACGAGAAAAATAGGCTGCTCCGGTAACTACTGTACATATACTGAAGAAAATAAGTCTTCGTAAGAAGGAGCCTAGAAGGTCACTTTAAGACTGGCAGTAAATATAGAGATTGCATCCATACTTCTGGCTGCTATTGAGAAAATCTGCATTTTAGGAGCTAGTATCTAACTTACCACTAGTTATGACAGGGTTGATTTACACTTTTTCGGGCCACCCGTATGTTCATCGTTTGCCTACGTCTCTATTCCTGATCAAAAACACTCATCCTTAAGTCTAGTGTCATCGCCCATCAGTATTACCTCTCATCCGAGAGAATCGGGCCGATTTATGCTAATCACACCCTGATCAAACTCTGATCACAGTGTGATACAATTTTCTCAGATGAAAAGATAGATCTTCTCCAATCTTTTAGTTTGTGAAAATCGGACTGCACTCGGATATCATCCGAGTGCAGTTCTATGTTTTCCAAGGACGCATTAACTTGCATGGCTGAGTGCAATCCGAATATCTGATCCAACTTGGGCATGCAGGTTTTTTTTTTTTTTCTCTCGGACCGGCTAACTCCAAGGGAAAAAAAATCGTACATGTGCATAACATTGGTCCGAGTGCAATCTGATGTTTTGTCGGATTGCACTCGGACCTAAACTATGGTTGTCTGCACAAGCAATTAGAATAGGCTATCAATGTCTGATCGATAAGTGACAGAAAACATACTTACAGCCTTTCCTAAAGTTTATCCATCTGTGTGATTTGTGGTGGTCTCTGGAGTGTTGCAGCCCTTTAATTCCGCTGATCAATGGGGATGACGGAGATGGACCCCGCCAATTACACATTGTCTATAGCCATGTCATCAATGTGTCTTCCCAAAAAATTCCTTTGAGCTATCTACCCTGTTAGATGACTTCCCTTGCTATCTTGCTATCTCATTAGATGTTTTTGGATTATTTAGCCATGAAACACTTTTTTAGGTGGATATAAATAATTTGCATGTCATACGATTTTTAATTGTAGGGTTATGTCATTAAAGAAAAAATAAATAATAAAAAGCCAAATTTAAATCAAACAAATCATCCTGAACATTAATTACTGTCGCACTGCCTTATACATTAATCATGCGAGCCTCCCATCCTCTCTATGTAATTACCAGCACACACACGCCAAGCCGGAGCGCTCAGTCAGCTGCACAGACTTCATTTAATCACAGCGGATAAGGCCTGGGCTCGCAGACTCCGAAAGAGAAGGGAGAGGTGCATGTCAGATTATATGAGGCAATTGAAGGAATATTATATTGAGGGCGATAAAATGAGCTGTAAAGGACAGAAATTAGAAGACCAATATTAGAGTAAATATAAAAGAGCAAATAGTTTTATGAGTAAAAAGGAGGAGCGAGGGGACCCTGCAGCGTCAGCAGACGGGCCTGGAAGTGAAGCCAATGTCGAAACGTCTGCGCAATAAAACATTATATCGCTGTTTACTGGCAATCACAGCCATGGTGAGTAGTGCTCTACGTAGAATAAGACCTCTTATTCTCAGGCTGATATTGGATCCAAGACTCAGTCATATAAAATTACAGAATAAAAAAATAACGTCATAATAATACAATGGGGTTCTAAAGGCAGGAAACGTGGGCAAAGGTAAAAGGGCATTTATACGCGGCAGCACAATGTTCTGTGCAAGCAAGACCTGTGATAAAACAGGCAGGGAAATGTGTTACCTATGAAAGCAGCATGTGTGAGCCTCTGCTGTTTTGTCTGTATGCTCACTTATCATAAGTGACCCTCCCCTGGCACAGGAGCTGTGGTACGTGGCGAACATGAACTGGAGCAGCTCCACATGGTAAGACACAGCCATTACACAGTACAAAGCAGAGGCGTATTTCTAAGATTATCTCAGCACAGGAACATTTTTTTTAACACACCCAATGGTGGAAATTTTTCAAAACATCTTGATTTATTCAGTACCGAGAGTATGAGCGCCGCATGCAGAAATCCCCGCACTTACAGCCTCGGTTGCTATCAATGAGGTTATTCATGGCTGTCTGAGGAATGTTCTGCCGCGCTGAATACATTTGGCAAATCATCAAGATCCACTGCTGGCAGCTCCTGTGTGATCACCGACCAATGACGTCCCAGATGTGCTCGATGGGAGACAAGTCTGGAGACACTGCAGCCATAGGAGCACGTTTAGGCCACGCAGGATGCTCACAGTAGCACCAACAATAAGCAGCCGGGGGTTGTCATTTTGTAAAACGAGTCCTGAGACACTTTAGAAAAATGTTTTCTGAATGTACAGTAGGTATATTGTTTTTCCCACCCTGCATTGTGGAATATATTGTAACATAGAAAATACATAAAACTGCAGAATGAAATTTTGCAGCTTACTGCAGACTGCAGAGAAGGATCTGAATCAGTTAAAGTATAGGACAATTATCCTTATATATTCTTACTTTTCCCTCCAGAGTCCTGGTAATAAATAGAAGTGTATGGGTGGGGGCTGTTGCCTAGAAAGCAGCAGGTTGATCAGTTAACAAGGCCCAGAGGGGTAACCTGCGCTCGATTTACATCATCCTTTCATCACCCGGATCCACCCTTATCCTCACCGGTGCCATGTGAGCGGCGGAGGTACCTGCACCTCGTATCTGGGCTCCAGGTCCGCGCCGAATGTCTCATGAGACGGAAAGCAGTATAATTGTTACCATGGAGACAGATCCGTCTTATGGTGATTTTTTTTTTAATACATATATTCGCCTTTTCTTTTGTGCAGAAGATGCATATAATGGGAATTATAGAAATAATAGTTATTAACAGTAGTAACAGTAAGAATGTTTACTACAGGTGTAGTGATAGCAGCCATTATATAGCTCCGCTATAATGTAAGTACGGTATATATACACCAGGAAATTCTCAGGATGTCCCAGCACCTATAGGTCTAAAGGAACATGATGGTTAGTTTTTACTATTTTATGATCAAGGGCATTATGAAGTCCACTTTTTAGCATCATATAGTGGTTCTCATACTGGGCCAAAGATCCCCAAAATAGATATAGCATTAAATTATAACTTTCTGTCACTAGGTGGGGCTTCAGAGTTTACCGCATATTGATTCTAGTCAATATAAAACAATGTACTCCTGAGCTCCCCCTTGTGGCCACTGCTGGCAGCATTAATTTTAAGAACTACCCATTGACTATATAGACCAGACCTGGGCAAGATGCGGCCCGCCTGACGATTTTAAACGGCCCGCGGCACCGCTCGGCCAGCCGCCAGAGACAGTGCAGCTGCTGCGCGTCGCTACGGCGCTATCAGCCAGGTTCCCCTTCTCTTCAGCCACTCCAGCGCCTGCGCGCCCTGCATTGAAACCCCTGTCCGCTGAGAGGCGCTGACCGCCGCTGGCACTTCCGCATCAGGGAAGCGGCAGCGGGTGACGTCACTGAGCGTGACACAGGCTGCTGCGCTGCTCCTTCATTTGTTGCGCCGGACGCCGGTGTTCTGTGCGACTGTACTGTGGTAACTTGTGGGGTCAGACGGTGCCGGTGGTCGGTGGTAAGTGCTCCATACCGCGGCCGCGGGGACCGGGTAATGGAGCTGCCTGGCGCCTGCCTGCCTGCAAGATAGGGGGGAGGGAGCAGCGGCCAGCCCTGGGGGGGATGCGGATGGGGGCAGCACAAACAGGACATTATGGGGCTGTGGGGCACAATTATCAGGAGTCAGGACAGTATGATGGGGGCACAAGTGACAAATCAGGACAGTATGGGGGTACAAGTGACAAATCTGGACATTATGGGGCACAAATGAATGAAATCTGGACATTATGGGGCACAAATGAATGAAATCTGGACATTATGGGGGCACAAATGAATGAAATCTGGACATTTTGGGGGCACAAATGAATGAAATCTGGACATTTTGGGGGCACAAATGAATGAAATCTGGACATTATGGGGGCACAAATGAATGAAATCTGGACATTATGGGGGCACAAATGAAATCTGGACATTATGGGGGCACAAGTGAAATGTAAATGTCTGCATTGTTTAACATACTGTTTGTTTATGAAAAGATAGCATATGTATACTACAGTATTGGGTAAAAATGAGTTAATTATATTAGTCTGGCCCTCTGAAACCATCCAAATTTCTCATGCGGCCTCATGGCAAAATTAATTGCCCACCCCTGATATAGACAGTCCTACATAGCTATGGTCATGTACAGTCCACCACTTTTATTCCCACATCAGACACAAGGAACTTTAGGATTTACCATTGGGGGGAATACACCGCTGGACTGTTCCTTTTCCCCAGACTGCCTTCCTGGTTACTAGCCTATGGTTTGCCAATAGGTATACCACTCCAGACCGCCAACTTCTCCACAGAGTCGTACATGTATTCCTGGTGATTCTCTTGGGTCTGAGGAAGGGTTAAAACCTTAAACGTTGCGACTTGTCACCTTTTAGCTACTTTTCACTTTATGTTCTGTAATAATATATCACTCAATATGGTGCAAAACTGGCCTATGAGAAAGAATCAATGAAAACACTGAAGCAGATCTTGTTCCTATATGTGTGCGGTTCCTCCAAGTAACTGTACGATATCGATGGAGCAAGGAGCTAAGTGGCCTGCTCCAAAGGAACGGGCAGACTCTCACATTGACATCAAGTTTGGTAAGTGAAACCCACAACGTTTCATTAGATCCTATATAAGTTACATGCGCAAATACATTTTCCTTTGTGGCACTAGCTAATTGCTGGAATTTTTGCAGGCAGGAAGCAAGGAAACAAATGTCTCATGACTGGTGATGAGTGAAAGTGCTGGGATAAGGTGTTACCCGAGCATGCTCTGGTGCTAACCGAGTAACTTCGGTGTGCTCGAATAATATGTTCGAGACTCCGTGGCTGAATGTCTCACAGCTGTTCAACAGCCACAACACGTGCAGGGATTGAATAACAAACAAGCAATCCATGCATGTGTTGTGGCCGTCTAACAGCCGTGAGAATTGCAGGAGCAAGGACTCAAACATATTATTCGAACACGCTGAAGACTCTCGGTTAGCACTCGAGCATGCTCGGATAACACCTTCATAGAATCATAGCATGGTAGAGTTGGAAGGGACCTCCTGGGTCATCTGGTCCAACCGCCTGCTCAAAGCAGGAGTCACTGAATCATCCCAGACAGATGTCTGTCCAGCCTCTGTATGAAGACTTCCATTGGAGGAGAACTCACCACCTCTCCTGGCAGCCTGTTCCACCCATTCATCACCCTCACTGTCAAAAAGTTTTTTTCTAATATCTAATCTGCGTCTCCTCCCATTCAGTTTCATTCCATTGCTTCTAGTCTTTCCTTGTGCAAATGAGAATAAAGATGATCCTTCTACAATGTGACAGCCCTTGAGATATTTGTAGACATCTATTAAGTCTCCTCTCAGTCTTCTTTTTTGCAAGCGACCTTATCTGAGCATGCTCACTCATCACTAGATACAACCTCTAGGCAGTGGAGACAGTGGTGCCCTACATAACTGCCTATCCTGTTGACTTCTATTCCTGCCCAAATTCCAAAGAAAGCATACTGTATGTGACTTTAAGTGAATCCAGTTGGAATTCACCCCTTAAACTATTTACATGCACATGTATCTGTTTCAAAGACAAGTCCAGCAACATCTTTACATGGTCAGTACTTTCCTACGTTACTAAGAAATCAGCATTTGATCTGATATGCAAATAATTATGGTAGGTGTGAAGCCTCTGTCACTCCAGCTCTATTCCCCACCCAGCGCCACCACCTCTTCCTCCTGCTTTTCTGAGAGCCTCTATGCTGTGTGACTGTAGGCACAGGAGCCATTAGTCAAGCAGGAGGAGGTGGCACTGGCCGGGGAATTGAGCTGGAGCGACAGAGGCTTCAGATAAAGCTTTTTAGCCCAATTTTCTTATCAATTCAAATGCTGATTTCTCAGTAATGGAGGAATGGACTGACCATGTAAAGGTATTGCTGGACTTGCTTTGAAAGAGCTACATGTGCATTCTGTTTGTCATGTGAAATCCTGCTGACAGATTCCCTTTAACCCCTTCCCGACCCATGACGCCACGTAGGCGTCATGAAAGTCGGTGCCAATCCGACCCATGACGCCTATGCGGCGTCATGGAAAGATCGCGTCCCTGCAGGCCGGGTGAAAGGGTTAACTCCCATTTCACCCGATCTGCAGGGACAGGGGGAGTGGTAGTTTAGCCCAGGGGGGGTGGCTTCACCCCCTCGTGGCTACGATCGCTCTGATTGGCTGTTGAAAGTGAAACTGCCAATCAGAGCGATTTGTAATATTTCACCTATTATAACGGGTGAAATATTACAATCCAGCCATGGCCGATGCTGAAATATCATCGGCCATGGCTGGAAATACTAATGTGCCCCCACCCCACCCCACCGATCGCCCCCCCAGCCCCCCGATCTGGCCGGTACACTGCTCCGGCTCCCCTCCGTCCAGTGCTCCGCTCCCCCCCGTGCTCTTGTCCGCTCCCCCCGTGCTCCAATCACCCCCCCGTGCTCCAATCACCCCCCCTGCACTCCGATCCACACCCCCCGGTGCTCCGTTCCACCCCCCCGTGCTCCATTCCAGCCCCCCCGTGCTCCGTTCCACCCCTCCCGCGCTCCGATCCCCCCCCCGTGCTCCGATCCCCCCCCCCCCGTGCTCCGATCCCCCCCCGTGCTCCGATCCCCCCCCGTGGTCCCCTACCACCCCATCATACTTACTGATCCAGCCGGGGTCCCGTCCGTCTTCTCCCTGGGCGCCGCCATCTTCCAAAATGGCGGGCGCATATGCAGTGCGCCCGCCGAATCTGCCGGCCGGCAGATTCGTTCCAAAGTGCATTTTGATCACTGAGATATAATCTATCTCAGTGATCAAAATAAAAAAAATAATAAATGACCCCCCCCCCCTTTGTCACCCCCATAGGTAGGGACAATAAAAAAATAAAGAAATTTTTTTTTTCCACTAATGTTAGAATAGGGGTAGGGTTAGGGGTAGGGTTAGGGGTAGGGTTAGGGTTAGGGTTAGGGCTAGGGTTAGGGTTTCGGTATGTGCACACGTATTCTGGTCCTCTGCGGATTTTTCCGCTGCGGATTTGATAAATCCGCAGTGCTAAACCGCTGCGGATTTATGGCGGATTTACCGCGTTTTTTTCTGCGCATTTCACTGCGGTTTTACAACTGCGATTTTCTATTGGAGCAGTTGTAAAACCGCTGCGGAATCCGCACAAAAGAAGTGACATGCTGCGGAATGTAAACCGCTGCGTTTCCGTGCAGTTTTTCCGCAGCATGTGTACAGCGATTTTTGTTTCCCGTAGGTTTACATTGAACTGTAAACTCATGGGAAACTGCTGCGGATCCGCAGCGTTTTCCGCAGCGTGTGCACATACCTTTAGAATTAGGCTATGTGCACACGGTGCGGATTTGGCTGCGGATTCGCAGCAGTGTTCCATCAGGTTTACAGTACCATGTAAACATATGAAAAACCAAATCCGCTGTGCCCATGGTGCGGAAAATACAGCGCGGAAACGCTGCGTTGTATTTTCCGCAGCATGTCAATTCTTTGTGCGGATTCCGCAGCGTTTTACACCTGTTCCTCAATAGGAATCCGCAGGTGAAATCCGCACAAAAAACACTGGAAATCCGTGGAAAATCCGCAGGTAAAACGCAGTGCCTTTTACCCGCGGATTTTTCAAAAATGGTGCGGATATATCTCACACGAATCCGCAACGTGGGCACATAGCCTTAGGGTTAGGGTTGGAATTAGGGTTGTGGTTAGGGTTAGGGGTGTGTTGGGGTTAGGGTTGTGGTTAGGGGTGTGTTGCGGTTAGGGTTGTGATTAGGGTTATGGCTACAGTTGGGATTAGAGTTAGGGGTGTGTTGGGGTTAGTGTTGGAGGTAGAATTGAGGGGTTACCACTGTTTAGGCACATCAGGGGTCTCCAAACGCAACATGGCGCCACCATTGATTCCAGCCAATCTCGTATTCAAAAAGTCAAATGGTGCTCCCTCACTTCTGAGCCCCGACGTGTACCCAAACAGTGGTTTACCCCCACATATGGGGTACCAGCATACTCAGGACAAACTGCGCAACAATTACTGGGGTCCAATTTCTCCTGTTACCCTTGTGAATCTAAAAAAATGCTTGCTAAAACATAATTTTTGAGGAAAGAAAAATGATTTTTTATTTTCACGGCTCTGCGTTGTAAACGTCTGTGAAGCACTTGGGGGGTTCAAAGTGCTCACCACATATCTAGATAAGTTCCTTGGGGGGTCTAGTTTCTAAAATGGGGTCACTTGTGGGGGTTTCTACTGTTTAGGCACACCAGGGGCTCTGCAAACGCAACGTGACACCCGTAGACCATTCCATCAAAGTCTGCATTTCAAAAGTCACTACTTCCCTTCTGAGCCCCGACGTGTGCCCAAACAGTGGTTTACCCCCACTCATGGGGTATCAGCGTATTCAGGAGAAACTGGACAACAACTTTTGGGGTCCAATTTCTCCTGTAACCCTTGGAAAAATAAAAAATTCTGGGCTAAATAATTATTTTTGAGGAAAGAAAACGTATTTATTATTTTCACAGCTCTGCATTATAAACTTCTATGAAGCGCTTGGGGGTTCAAAGTGCTCACCACACATCTAGATAAGTTCCTTTCGGGGTCTAGTTTCCAAAATGGGGTCACTTGTGGGGGGTTTCTACTGTTAAGCCACATCAGGGGCTCTGCAAACGCAACGTGACGCCCACAGAGCATTCCATCAAAGTCTGCATTTCAAAACGTCACTACTTCACTTCCGAGCCTCGGCATGTGCCCAAACAGTGGTTTACCCCCACATATGGGGTATCAACGTACTCAGGAGAAACTGGACAACAACTTTTGGGGTCCAATTTCTTCTGTAACCCTTGGGAAAATAAAAAATTCTGGGCTAAATAATTATTTTTGAGGAAAGAAAACGTATTTATTATTTTCACGGCTCTGCATTATAAACTTCTATGAAGCACTTGGGGGTTCAAAGTGCTCACCACACATCTAGATAAGTTCCTTTGGGGGTCTAGTTTCCAAAATGGGGTCACTTGTGGGGGGTTTCTACTGTTAAGCCACATCAGGGGCTCTGCAAACGCAACGTGACGCCCACAGAGCATTCCATCAAAGTCTGCATTTCAAAACGTCACTACTTCACTTCCGAGCCCCGGCATGTGCCCAAACAGTGATTTACCCCCACATATGGGGTATCAGCGTACTCAGGAGAAACTGGACAACAACTTTTGGGGTCAAATTTCTCCTGTTACCCTTGGGAAAATAAAAAATTGCAGGCTAAAAGATCATTTTTGAGAAAATAATTTTTTTTTTTTATTTTCATGGCTCTGCGTTATAAACTTCTGTGAAGCACTTGGGGGTTCAAAGTCCTCACCACACATCTAGATTAGTTCCTTTGGGGGTCTAGTTTCCAAAATGGTGTCATTTCTGGGGGATCTCCAATGTTTAGGCACACAGGGGCTCTCCAAACGTGACATGGTGTCTGCTAATGATTGGAGCTAATTTTCCATTTAAAAAGCCAAATGGCGTGCCATCCCTTCCGAGCCCTGCCGTGCGCCCAAACAGTGGTTTACCCCCACATATGGGGTATCAGCATACTCAGGACAAACTGGACAACAATATTTGGGGTCCAATTTCTCCTATTATCCTTGGCAAAATAGGAAATTCCAGGCTAAAAAATCATTTTTGAGGAAAGAAAAATTATTTTTTATTTTCATGGCTCTGCGTTATAAACTTCTGTGAAGCACCTGGGGGTTTAAAGTGCTCAATATGCATCTAGATAAGTTCCTTGGGGGGTCTAGTTTCCAAAATGGGGTCACTTGTGGGGGAGCTCCAATGTTTAGGCACACAGGGGCTCTCCAAACGCGACATGGTGTCCGCTAACAATTGGAGCTAATTTTCCATTCAAAAAGTCAAATGGCGCGCCTTCTTTTCCGAGCCTTACCATGTGCCCAAACAGTGGTTTACCCCCACATGTGAGGTATTGGTGTACTCAGGAGAAATTGCCCAACACATTTTAGGATCCATTTTATCCTGTTGCCCATGTGAAAATGAAAAAATTGAGGCTAAAAGAATTTTTTTGTGAAAAAAAAGTACTTTTTCATTTTTACGGATCAATTTGTGAAGCACCTGGGGGTTCAAAGTGCTCACTATGCATCTAGATAAGTTCCTTGGGATGTCTAGTTTCCAAAATGGGGTCACTTGTGGGGGAGCTCCAATTTTTAGGCACACGGGGGCTTTCCAAACGTGACATGGTGTCCGCTAAAGAGTGGAGCCAATTTTTGATTCAAAAAGTCAAATGGCGCTCCTTCCCTTCCAAGCCCTGCCGTGCGCCCAAACAGTGGTTTACCCCCACATATGAGGTATCAGCGTACTCAGGACAAATTGGACAACAACTTTCGTGGTTCAGTTTCTCCTTTTACCATTGGGAAAATAAAAAAATTGTTGCTAAAAGATAATTTTTGTGACTAAAAAGTTAAATGTTCATTTTTTCCTTCCATGTTGCTTCTGCTGCTGTGAAGCACCTGAAGGGTTAATAAACTTCTTGAATGTGGTTTTGAGTACCTTGAGGGGTGCAGTTTTTAGAATGGTGTCACTTTTGGGTATTTTCAGCCATATAGACCCCTCAAACTGACTTCAAATGTGAGGTGGTCCCTAAAAAAAATGGTTTTGTAAATTTCGTTGTAAAAATGACAAATCGCTCGTCAAATTTTAACCCTTATAACTTCCTAACAAAAAAAAATTTTGTTTCCAAAATTGTGCTGATGTAAAGTAAACATGTGGGAAATTTTATTTATTAACTATTTTGTGTCACATATCTCTCTGGTTTAACAGAATAAAAATTCAAAATGTGAAAATTGCAAAATTTTCAAAATTTTCGCCAAATTTCCGTTTTTATCACAAATAAACGCAGAATTTATTGACCTAAATTTACCACTAACATGAAGCCCAATATGTCACGAAAAAACAATCTCAGAACCGCTAGGATCCGTTGAAGCGTTCCTGAGTTATTACCTCATAAAGGGACACTGGTCAGAATTGCAAAAAACGGCAAGGTCTTTAAGGTCAAAATAGGCTGGGTCATGAAGGGGTTAACTTACTGCCAGGCTACTGACCAATTCTTAACCATTTCTTCTGAGCACTTGCTTCAAGCCTTACCTATTGTATCTGCCTGAGCCTACGTATAATCTTTACATTATATGGCTTAGTTTGATTTAGTCCTAGTAAGAATTGTTAGAGATATAAAGTGAAGGAAAAAAGTCAGTGGCACCGAACGAAGCCCAAGAGGACCTTGTGATCTGTAAGAGAAGATTTGTACTATAAATCATGTTAGAACTGAAAGGAATCATAACACGCAACGTTTCATGATATCAAGTGCAGCTTCAGTAAAGCAGTAAGCTTTTTAGTAACATGCACAAGAGCTAGAGAAAGCTCCGATGCTACAAGAGATGAAAAATGCAACGTACACTAATATACTACTGCAGCCCTGGGTCAGGGAAACAGCCAAAAATGAAATGATACGGGGTCTGGTGTAGACTTATAGAGCCGATCACTGCAGGGACTGCAGGTTATGCTCACAGTGTGCACGCCTGTCTGCGGGCAGTCGTTACGGTGTGATACCTGCATCCCGCCATATTAGCAGCACAACAAGAATTTATAGCGGCACTGACTGAGCATCAGATCATGATAAGCAATTAAACATGTTAAATGTCCCAGTTATCTTTTAACCCAGCCCAAAGTGTGATTCTGCAGAAGAATGAGGCTTTGAATCAGGTGAAAAAATGTTTTGGCCTTACGCATTTGTGACACTTGCATGCGTGCATGCATGCAGAATGAATGAAGGAAAGTGCAATTGGGGCCAACATCCGCATGTAAGGATAGATTAAAACTCACATTTATTGTAAAATAGTTTAAAAATAAATAGAAGTAAAAGCCAAATGTGACATGAAGGACTCCGGGTCTGTGCATTTCAAGTCCAGCAGGGACTCTTAAAGGGAACCTGTCACCTGTTTTGGCCGTTATTAGCTGTGGACACCACCTTTCGGGGCTTATCTACAGCATTCTATAATGCTGATCTGATCTGACCTGAAAGAGAAGAAAAATAAGTTATATTATACTCACCGGGGGGGCGGGGGGTGTTATGACCTGGTGGTTAGGACAATAATGGACCTGGTGGTTAAGAGCACACGGAATGACCTGATAGTTACTAATAATACAGGACAAGCTCTGGGACGTGGTAACTCTGCTGACCGCAATCCCTAATCCTATCACACACACTAGAAATAGCCGTGGATTGCTCCTAACGCTCCCTATGCAACTCGTCACAGCCTAAGGAACTAGCTAGCCCTAAAGATAGAAAAATAAAGCCTACCTTGCCTCAGAGAAATTCCCCAAAGGAAAAGGCAGCCCCCCACATATAATGACTGTGAGTTAAGATGAAAATTACAAACACAGAGATGAAATAGATTTAGCAAAGAGAGGCCCGACTTACTGAACAGACAGAGGATAGGAAAGGTAACTTTGCGGTCAGCACAAAAACTACAAAAAGACCACGCAGAGGGCGCAAAAGACCCTCCGCACCGACTCACGGTGCGGAGGCGCTCCCTCTGCGTCCCAGAGCTTCCAGCAAGCAAAACAAAAATCAAAATAGCAAGCTGGACAGAAAAATAGCAAACAAGAGAAAAACAAGCAGGAACTTAGCTTCTGCTGGGAAGACAGGTCACAAGAACGATCCAGGAGCGAACTAGACCAATACTGGAACATTGACAGGTGGCATGGAGCAATGATCTAAGTGGAGTTAAATAGAGCAGCCAGCTAACGAATTAACCTCGTCACCTGTGGAAGGAAACTCAGAAGCCGCAGCCCCACTCACAACCACCAGAGGAAGCCCATGGACAGAACCAGCCGAAGTACCATTCATGACCACAGGAGGGAGCTTGACAACAGAATTCACAACAGGGGGGATTTGGGCGGTCCGATGGGTGTTGCAGGTCCGGGGCCTCCCATCTTCTTACACCGCCGCCCTCCTGCTTCTTCCTCGCTCCCCGGCATCGGCGCTCCTGTGCAGGTGTACTTCTCTGCCCTGTTGAGGGCAGAGCCAAGTACTGCAGTGTGCAGGCGCTGGGCCTCTCTGACCTTTCCCGGAGCCTTTTTTCTTCTCTTGCAGGTCGGATCGGGGGCTTTCTACAGCATTATAGAATGCTGTAGATAATCCCTGAAAGGCAGTGGTCGCAGCTAATATCGGCCAAAACAGATGACAATTTTTCAAAATTCGGCTACGATTCCAATCGGATGCGAATATTGTATTTGCAATATTTGCCGAACGTCATTGGAGTCAATGGGGGTAGAAATGACCGAATATGTTCAGAATCGATCGTCAAACATAAATTCGGCACAACTAGGGTACCAATATGGCATGAATATGGCAAATTCAGATTTGGCAACCAATTCCAAACATATTCACTCAACTCTAATCTTGACATGTGCAATGAATATAAGACTTAAAAGATATTTGGGCCTTATGCACATGTGACATAAGTCTTATATTCATTCCACATGTGCAGATCCACTTGTCACATGTGCATAAGGCCCAAATGTTTTTTAATAAAAGTTGAAAAATGCCCATTAATCGGATAGTAATGTGTAAATCCACCCTTAAAGAGGTTGTCTACTACTGCAGACTGCTGATTTAAATAAAAAAAAAGTATACTTACCTACTGCAGCTGCACTTTTTTACCGCTCAGAGCACTGTGTCCTGTCATTTCTTTGACATTGACAAACCTCTGCGCTCATTGACTGCAGCAATAAAATTAATACTGAGCAGAATTAGGGCTTGTACAGACGAGATTATAACTTGTGTATGTGCCGTGTGTACCATGTGTAAGGCTAAGTCACTACTCACGGGCAAGCCATGAGACAGTGTAGTCAGGAGGTCCGCGGTCAGATATCAGGTGGACTCGTAGTACAGAAGGGTAAGGTGCGGGGTCATGTGCCAGGAAGGTACGTCAAGACAAGGGAGAGTACAAGAAACAGATAGTCAGAGGACAAGTTCGGGGTCAGATACCTGATGTCAGACAGCGTCAAAAGCAGAAGGGATAATACACACAAATAGTCATAACAAATCCGAAGTCAGCAACAAGATCAAGAAGTCGGACAGAGAGCAAGCACACACACCGAACTAAGCAAAGCTACAACCGACACTGAACTGCAAACAGCAACCCAGCTAAATAGTTTGCAAATAATCCAAGATGGGAGTCACCTTGGGAAATGCCCACAGACTAGACCAGATTGAGCACATTATAGTCAGTGCACGTGTCCAATTTGCCACACTGACCAATGGCCTGTGTGGAAAAAATTTTCACCATTCTGGTCCATTCTGGCAGCTTTGCCACCTGACCGTAATGTCGATGACCATACGAAGCTGAACATGGAGTCAGTCCCGTCCAGAAATTTTTAACATGTCTGTCTGAAGCCAGCCCTCCACAGCAGCTCCAGTTTCTCATGTGGCCCCTTTGCAGAATTAATTGCCCACCCCTTTACTATACGAAATAAATGTTATATGTAAGACACCGCATAAAAAAACCATACAAATACCCGGTGTGAACTTATTTTCCCTATATATCGAATGGGATGCATATCCTCTATTTGTACTTTGGTTGGAAATGCATACTTCAGCTAATGTCATAAAAACCGCTCATCCTATATATGTTGTAAATGTCAAGTGCTATAAACCACACTGCTGTTCCCGTCATGAAAAACTAACAAGTAATATAGGACGAAAACATAAAAGGAAACTGAGTGAAGGGTGCTTGCCTTGCTTTGCTCAGCATTGAAGGCGCTGGGACTTTGGAGTCAGATTTTACTCGTCCCGTGCCGTCACGGGCTCCACTCTTTCTACCCTGTAATAGGTAATATGTGCTTGCTAGGACTGGAGGGATATGTGCACAGTCTTACATAGAAATATTACATCACACATTCACTGGGCTGGGCGCGTCCCGTATATTTCACGTTTCTTAGCTCTGTGGTTCCCGATGGACCAATAAGCCACAACCATGTTTGTGATTTCTTGTTCGAAAGAAATAACTACTATAATTATTATTTCTCTTTATTAAGCATCCCCTATAATACACTGCCGCCCGCATTTTCTCATTACGTGCAAGTCTTAACTACTTCATGAAGCCCCAAACATGGTGGAGAGAAATGTCATTGCTATAAAACAAGACATCATTATTTCTCTCCGTGGAGAATAGAGGTTTTTTGTTTTTTTTGCTTCACATATACCGGTACTTAAGAAATTAAATTATATGATGTTCCTGCCGCTCAACCTCTTCTCCAGTGAAACAACACATGAGATAGTAATGTTAATGCATCAGGTATCAGGTGTAATATACACTTAGGATTGGATGAGGTGGATTGTACAAATGCATTGTTGTTTGGTAATCATTTATGACTGCAGACAATCATATTTCAGGCAGTCACATGGAAAATAAATGGAGCAAAGATGCACACGGTCAACCTCCACTCCATTTAAACAGGGCTCGTTCTCCGATTCGATGGCTGTCCTAGTGGTCAGAGCCCCTGTGATCAATAAAATATTTCCTATCCAACCGACGATAACTTAGAAACTTGATACAGCCCGTTAAGCTTTAGCAACCAATGTCAGGCAGCTGCTGCCAAGTAAAAATCATGGGATGCATCAAAAGAGGCAGAGATGCTCATGATAAGAACTGCTCGACCACTTTACAGATCACTGATCATTCCACACTTGAAATATTGTGTAGAGTTTGAGTGGGTTCACAGGCGGGCAAGCAAAGTAAAATCAGTGGAAAAACAAACAAACACATTTTTAGCTTAGAAAGAAATACAACATGAACATGAGGTAACCTAAAACAATGTATAAATACAGTGGCATGTAAAAGTTTGGCCATCCCTGGTCAAAATGACCGTTATTGTGAACTGTTAAACAAGTTGGAGATAAAATGATCTCTAAAAGGGATAAAGTTAAAGATGACACATTTCCTTTATATTTTACGGTGAAAAAATATTGTAATTTTTTACATTTTAAATATTACAAAAAGGAAAATGGGCCTATACTAAAGTTTGGGCATCCTTGGGAATTTGTGTGCTCAAATAACTTTAAGGTTTCAGACCTTAATTAGCTTGTTAGGGTTATGGCTTGTTCATAATCATCATTAGGAAAGGCCAGATGCTGGAAATGTCCCAGCTTTATAAAAACCCAGCCTAGCACTCTGAAAATGAAAATGGTGGAGGTCCACAAAGCAGGATAAGGCTATAGAAGGAAAGCAAAGCGTTTTCAAGTTGCCCTTTCCTCAGTTTGAAATGTAATTAAGAAATGGCAGTTAACAGGAACAGTGGAGGCAAAGATAAGGTCTGGAAGACCAAGCAAATTTCAGTGAGAGACGCTTGTAGAGAGAGGCAAATTAGAACCCCAGCTTGACTGCAAAAGACCTTCAGAAAGATTCATCAGAAGAAAACCTCTCCTGCGTCCTCACCATAAAATTCAGCATCATAAGTATGCAAAAGAACATGTAAACAAGCCTGATGCATTTTGGAAGCAAGTAACGTGGACCGATTAGGTTAAAATAGAACTCTTTGGCCACAATGATCAAAGGTATGTGTGGAGTAAAACTAGCAGATAATTTCAGGAAAATAACATCTCACCAACCATTAAGCATGGGAGTGGATCAATCATGTTTGGGGTTGTGTTGCAGCCAATGGCACTGGGAACATTTCAAGGGTAGAGGGAAGAATGGATTTAATGAAATTTCAACCTATTCTTGATGAAAACATAACAAATATCTGTAAAAAAGCTGAAATGAAAATAGGATGGCTTCAACAAATGGATAATGATCCTAAACACACCTCAAAATCCTTAATAGACAACCTAAAAAGGCGCAAACTGAAGCTTTACAATCAATCCAGTATCTAATTACATATCAAATCTGTCCGTTTTTCATCTGAAGGCTAAGAATATAAATTCTCATTTTTTGAAGCAGTGTAGTGTCATGACATGCACCCCTTCTGAGGAAGATTGAATATCGAAATGCGCGTTAAGGGGGTACACTGGTACGTGACGTCAGACAGGTTGTATCTTGATTGCCTTTGATACTCTCGATTGCTGCTACTGCGGTCCATTTAACCATTTCAGGTCATGGTGTGCATTATGCTCTGTTTTTCATTTGAAAGCTTTGGATCTCACTGATCCTACTACACTGCTTCAATAATCAAAATAAGAATTTTTTCTTTATATTCTTAGCCTTCAGATGAAAAACGGACAGATTTGATATGCAATTAGATACTGGATTGATTTATCCCTCTATATATTTCATTGAAAATTCTCTGCACTGTGCACTTTACCTAATTTTCACACCATATTCTTGAACGGCCCTATTATTTCTATGACTAGTTTTGATGATATTAATCTCACCTTTACTCCATTTATATTGTCAAATTTTTCTCTCTCTCTTTAAACTGTCTGTCTGATTATTACTTGATATTCGCTATTCTGCATAATTCGTATTGTTGCACTTTATGTATCATATCATTATCATGTACAGTGTTTGCGCTTTTTCTCATCATTTTTGTGGTTGAGTTGCATTTCCAATTTTTAATGGTTTTTAATTCATATTATGTACTTTAATAAAATTATTTTCTATGAAAATCCACTCTGGAGGATTTTGTTTGTCCCTACATTTTCTTTTGTTACCTTATGGTCCTCCTATTTTGGTATTTTTTGAGCAGGTCATTTTGCATTGAGTTATTAGTGAGTTAAGGAATTTTTTTTAAATCATATTTGGAGTTGGGCAGAAAAATTAATATATATTTTTCTCCACATTGGGTGTTTTTGCACTCCTGGGACACTGCAGGCTGAAGTAAAAAGAATTACGGTATATCCTTTTTAAAGTCCACATGCTGAGAACCCTACTAAACACCAAAAACAAAGCGGCAGGAGCACTCCACTGGGCACTGTGATATTTGTCTCAGATGGGCTCTGCTCAGCTCTCCTTGCAGAGGAAAGTCAACGGACTACATAGTTACATAGTTATTAAGGTTGAAGGAAGACTTTCAGTCCATCTAGTTCAACCCATAGCCTAACCTAACATGCCCTAACATGTTGATCCGGAGGAAGGCAAAAAAAAAACATGTGGCAAAGAGTAAGCTCCACCTTGGGGAAAAAAATTCCTTCCCGACTCCACATACGGCAATCAGACTAGTTCCCTGGATCAACGCACACTAGTACCGATAAAGAGTGTGCATGGGATATCAAGACTCCACGGGAATGAGTTTCTCACACACTATTCTTTATATGGGATTCCTATTATTGAATATCGCTTTCTTGATAAGTTCGGAATATTGGATATGTTGCTTTTCCTCTTTTCTACAGAAATGATCACACCTGGGTCTGGGTCACTCATTGATCAGCTAATCAATAAACTTTGATCACTGAACAACATAACATTATAGATCTGTCAAATGAGTCATAAGAGATATTGGTCATTGATCCTGTAATAACCTAACAAGATGTGACGTGAGCCTTACACTTTGCTTTTGAGGATCTTATCCTTGTTTACAAAAAAAAAAAAATGAAAAATGAGGCCTTACAGGGACCTGAAATGATATAGAGAACATATACCTAAACCAAACAGCCTATTTAATGGGCTATTTACAACATTATCCCCTTCATGACCCAGCCTATTTTGACCTTAAAGACCTTGCAGTTTTTTGCAATTCTGACCAGTGTCCCTTTATGAGGTAATAACTCAGGAACGCTTCAACGGATCCTAGCGGTTCTGAGATTGTTTTTTCGTGACATATTGGGCTTCATGTTAGTGGTAAATTTAGGTCAATAAATTCTGCGTTTATTTGTGATAAAAACGGAAATTTGGCGAAAATTTTGAAAATTTCGCAATTTACACATTTTGAATTTTTATTCTGTTAAACCAGAGAGTTATGTGACACAAAATAGTTAATAAATAACATTTCCCACATGTTTACTTTACATCAGCACAATTTTGGAAACAAAATTTTTTTTTGCTAGGAAGTTATAAGGGTTAAAATTTGACCAGCGATTTCTCATTTTTACAACGAAATTTACAAAACCATTTTTTTTAGGGACCACCTCACATTTGAAGTCAGTTTGAGGGGTCTATATGGCTGAAAATACCCAAAAGTGACACCATTCTAAAAACTGCACCCCTCAAGGTACTCAAAACCACATTCAAGAAGTTTATTAACCCTTCAGGTGCTTCACAGCAGCAGAAGCCACATGAAAGGAAAAAATTAACATTTAACTTTTTAGTCACAAAAATTATCTTTTAGCAACAATTTTTTTATTTTCCCAATGGTAAAAGGAGAAACTGAACCACGAAAGTTGTTGTCCAATTTGTCCTGAGTACGCTGATACCTCATATGTGGGGGTAAACCACTGTTTGGGCGCACGGCAGGGCTTGGAAGGGAAGGAGCGCCATTTGACTTTTTGAATCAAAAATTGGCTCCACTCTTTAGCGGACACCATGTCACGTTTGGAAAGCCCCCGTGTGCCTAAAAATTGGAGCTCCCCCACAAGTGACCCCATTTTGGAAACTAGACGCCCCAAGGAACTTATCTAGATGCATAGTGAGCACTTTGAACCCCCAGGTGCTTCACAAATTGATCCGTAAAAATGAAAAAGTACTTTTTTTTCACAAAAAATTCTTTTATCCTCAATTTTTTCATTTTCACATGGGCAACAGGATAAAATGGATCCTAAAATGTGTTGGGCAATTTCTCCTGAGTACACTGATACCTCATATGTGGGGGTAAACCACTGTTTGGGCACATGGTAAGGCTTGGAAGGGAAGGAGCGCCATTTGACTTTTTGAATGAAAAATTATCTCCATCGTTAGCGGACACCATGTCGCGTTTGGAGAGCTCCTGTGTGCCTAAACATTGGCGCTCCCCCACAAGTAACCCCATTTTGGAAACTAGACCCCACAAGGAACTTATTTAGATGCCTAGGGAGCACTTTAAACCCTCAGGTGCTTCACAAATTGATCTGTAAAAATGAAAAAGTACTTTTTTTTTCACAAAAAAATTCTTTTCGCCTCAATTTTTTCATTTTCACATGGGCAATAGAATAAAATGGATCATAAAATTTGTTGGGCAATTTCTCCCGAGTACGCCGATACCTCATATGTGGGGGTAAACCACTGTTTGGGCACTCGGCAGGGCTCGGAAGGGAAGGCGCGCCATTTGACTTTTTGAATGGAAAATTAGCTCCAATTGTTAGCGGACACCATGTCGCGTTTGGAGAGCCCCTGTGTGCCTAAACATTGGAGCTTCCCCACAAGTGACCCCATTTTGGAAACTAGACCCCGAAAGGAACTTATCTAGATGTGTGGTGAGCACTTTGAACCCCCAAGTGCTTCATAGAAGTTTATAATGCAGAGCCGTGAAAATAATAAATACGTTTTCTTTCCTCAAAAATAATTATTTAGCCCAGAATTTTTTATTTTCCCAAGGGTTACAGGAGAAATTGGACCCCAAAAGTTGTTGTCCAGTTTCTCCTGAGTACGCTGATACCCCATGTGTGGAGGTAAACCACTGTTTGGGCGCACGTCGGGGCTCAGAAGGGAAGTAGTGACTTTTGAAATGCAGACTTTGATGGACTGGTCTGCGGGCGTCACGTTGCGTTTGCAGAGCCCCTGGTGTGCCTAAACAGTAGAAACCCCCCACAAGTGACCCCATTTTAGAAACTAGACCCCCCAAGGAACTTATCTAGATATGTGGTGAGCACTTTGAACCCCCAAGTGCTTCACAGACGTTTACAACGCAGAGCCGTGAAAATAAAAAATCATTTTTCTTTCCTCAAAAATGATGTTTTAGCAAGCATTTTTTTATTTTCACAAGGGTAATAGGAGAAGTTGGACCCCAGTAATTGTTGCGCAGTTTATCCTGAGTATGCTGGTACCCCATATGTGGGGGTAAACCACTGTTTGGGCACACGTCAGGGCTCGGAATTGAGGGAGCACCATTTGACGGAATCAATGGTGGCGCCATGTTGCGTTTGGAGACCCCTGATGTGCCTAAACAGTGGTAACCCCTCAATTCTACCTCCAACACTAACCCCAACACACCCCTAACCCTAATCCCAACTGTAGCCATAACCCTAACCACAACCCTAACCCCAACACACCCCTAACCCTAACCACAACCCTAATTCCAACCCTAACCCTAAGGCTATGTGCCCACGTTGCGGATTCGTGTGAGATTTTTCAGCATCATTTTTGAAAAATCCGCGGGTAAAAGGCACTGCGTTTTACCTGCGGATTTTCCGCGGATTTCCAGTGTTTTTTGTGCGGATTTCACCTGCGGATTCCTATTGAGGAACAGGTGTAAAACGCTGCGGAATCCGCACAAAGAATTGACATGCTGCGGAAAATACAACGCAGCGTTTCCGCGCGGTATTTTCCGCACCATGGGCACAGCGGATTTGGTTTCCATATGTTTACATGGTATTGTAAACCTGATGGAACACTGCTGAGAATCCGCAGCGGCCAATCCGCACCGTGTGCACATAGCCTAATTCTAAAGGTATGTGCACACGCTGCGGAAAACGCTGCGGAAAACGCTGCGGATCCGCAGCAGTTTCCCATGAGTTTACAGTTCAATGTAAACCTATGGGAAACAAAAATCGCTGTACACGTGCTGCGGAAAAACTGCACGGAAACGCAGCGGTTTACATTCCGCAGCATGTCACTTCTTTGTGCGGATTCCGCAGCGGTTTTACAACTGCTCAAATAGAAAATCGCAGTTGTAAAACCGCAGTGAAATGCGCAGAAAAAACGCGGTAAATCCGCCATAAATCCGCAGCGGTTTAGCACTGCGGATTTATCAAATCCGCAGTGGAAAAATCCGCAGAGGACCAGAATACGTGTGCACATACCGAAACCCTAGCCCTAACCCTAGCCCTTACCCTAACCCTAACCCTACCCCTAACCCTAGCCCTACCCCTAACCCTAGCCCTAACCCTAACCCTAGCCCTAACCCTAACCCTAACCCTATCCCTAACCCTATTCTAACATTAGTGGGAAAAAAAAAATTCTTTATTTTTTTTATTGTCCCTACCTATGGGGGTGACAAAGGGGGGGGTCATTTATTATTTTTTTTATTTTGATCACTGAGATAGATTATATCTCAGTGATCAAAATGCACTTTGGAACGAATTTGCCGGCCGACAGATTCGGTGGGCGCACTGCGCATGCGCCCGCCATTTTGGAAGATGGCGGCGCCCGGGGAGAAGACAGACGGACCCCGGCAGGATCGGTAAGTATGATGGGGTGGGGGGGAGCACGGGGGGGATCGGAGCATGGGGGGGTGGATCGGAGCGCGGGAGGGGTGGAACGGAGCAGGGGGGTGGAACGGAGCACGGGGGGGTGTAACGGAGCACGGAGGGGGGTGGATCGGAGTGCAGGGGGGGTGATTGGAGCACGGGGAGGGTGATTGGAGCACGGGGGGAGCGGACACGAGCACGGGGGGAGTGGAGCACAGGATGGAGGGGAGCCGGAGCAGTGTACCGGACAGATCGGAGGGCTGGGGGGGCGATCGGTGGGGTGGGGGCACATTAGTGTTTCCAGCCATGGCCGATGATATTGCAGCATCGGCCATGGCTTGATTGTAATATTTCACCAGTTATAAAAGGTGAAATATTACAAATCGCTCTGATTGGCAGTTTCACTTTCAACAGCCAATCAGAGCGATTGTAGCCACGGGGGGGGGGGTGAAGCCACCCCCCCCTGGGCTAAACTACCACTCCCCCTGTCCCTGCAGATCGGGTGAAATGGGAGTTAACCCTTTCACCCGATCTGCAGGGACGCGATCTTTCCATGACGCCACATAGGCGTCATGGGTCGGATTGGCACCGACTTTCATGACGCCTACGTGGCGTCAAAGGTCGGGAAGGGGTTAAAAGTGTTTCAACTGCTAGGACCACAACCGATCTGGTGAAATGGGCTCTGAAATCCTTTAATGGAATAGGTCGCCAGTACACCATTCTTTTGCATGTTTGTCACATGTAAATGTTTCCGCTCACCAAACTAATTTTAATATAAGACAACGATAACACAAGTAAACACACAACGCAGTTTTTAAATGAAGGTGTTTATTAATAAGGGAAAAAGAAATCCAAACCTACAGGGTCCAGTGTGAAAAAGTGATTGCCCCTAAACCTAATAATTAGTTGGGCCTAGCAGCAACAAATGCAATAAAGCGTTTGCGATAACTGGAAATGAGTCTTTTACAACGCTCTGGAGGAATTTTGGAAACTTATCTTAGCAGAATTGTTGTAATTCAGCCACATTGGAGGGTTTCAGAGCATGAACTGCCTTTTTAAAGGGAACCTGTCACCCCGTTTTTTGAGATTGAGATATAAATACTGTTAAATAGGGCCTGCGCTGTGTGTTACTATAGTGTATGTAGTGTACCCCGATTCCCCACCTATGCTGAGAAATAACTTACCAAAGTCGCCGTTTTCACCTGTCAATCAGGCTGGTCAGGTCGGGAGGGCGTGTTCACAGCGCTGGTTCTTCCTCAGCTTTACGTTGGTGGCGTAGTGGTGTGCGCCTGTTGAAGTGACGAATCCACTGTGGGCACGTGAACAAGCAGCGCGCGATCTGCGCTGTCATCCCTTTCGTCGGTGGGGGCGGCCATCTTTCTGGGGCCGCGCGTGCGCAGATCGAGTGCTCTGCTGCACGGGGCTTCAGGAAAATGGCCGCGGGATGCCGCGCGTGCGCATTAGAGATCGCGGCGGCCATTTTCCCAAAGCCGAGTTTGCATCTCGGCTTTGGGAAAATGGCCGCCGCTATCTCTAATGCGCACGCGCGGCATCCCGCGGCCATTTTCCTGAAGCCCCGTGCAGCAGAGCACTCGATCTGCGCACGCGCGGCCCCAGGAAGATGGCCGCCCCCACCGACGAAAGGGATGACAGCGCAGATCGCGCGCTGCTTGTTCACGTGCCCACAGTGGATTAGTCACCTCAACATGCGGACACCACTACGCCACCAACGTAAAGCTGAGGAAGAACCAGCGCTGTGAACACGCCCTCCCGACCTAACCAGCCTGATTGACAGGCAAAAACGGCGACTTTGGTAAGTTATTTCTCAGCATACATGGGGAATCAGGGTACACTACATACACTATAGTAACACACAGCGCAGGCCCTATTTAACAGTATTTATATCTCAATCTCAAAAAACGGGGTGACAGGTTCCCTTTAAGGTCATGCCACAGCATCTCAATCAGATTAAGACATCAAACAAACCAACAAGTGCCATAAAAATATCCAAATTTTATTGATAATATAATTAAAAATAAAATTATATTTAAAATCTAATTAAAGGGGACAACAGTGCAATGAGAGCCACCATCCAAAAAAATAATATAATACCCCAAATAGCTGGATAATTAGTTCCTGTCCAGATTGTAAAAAAGTGCAAGTGTGCATATGCCCCGGTAAGGAGTTAAGGTACATAGTATGCGTGCCCTAGATGAAGAAACTAATTCTGGAGCAATTCCTAACAGTATAAATCATGTGGGTAAAAAAGTCATTGGTAATCCATGTGTTGATTCCTTTGGAAGCGCCTATCAGGGTGGATAAAAATCAATGGGTTTTTAAAAAAAATAAAAAAAATCAGATTTTTTTAATTTAAATCGGATTTTTTTCAATAAACTGCTTTTTGAGGAAAATATTTTACCATCCAAAGGATCTTCCATCATGAGATAAAGCTGAGTTGTTTAACTCAGTAGAATAAAGGCTGTATATGTGTAACATTCACAATGCCATGCTCTTCCAGAGGTTTCTGTAGGAATAGTGGGCAGTTTCTCTCCTATATTATCACAGAGTCATCTTCATCACCGCACTTCTCATGATGTTGCCTCATTCGCGCCACCAGGCCTTGCATCTCTTTGTTGCATCGTTTGCATTTTGCACGCATGCCTACCTTACCGATAGGCGAAGGAGCTTCATTAAAATATTCCCAAACTGGGTCTCTTTTATGGCCTGCTGCCATTATAAGGAAAGAATGTAATAAACCTCAGATCGTACACCCAAACAGATCCAGACTTGTCTGTCTGTGGCTATGCTGCAGTATTGTGCTCAAAGTTTCACTTTCATTTTCTTGTCTGCTTGCCCTTCCTCCTCTTCACACTTAGATTCACATTCCTCTTGTGTTGTGCAGATCTATTCCACTCCAAACAATCAGAAACATATTGTCTAACTTCTTGGACTTGGCACTGAAGGGGTTGATTCTGTATTCATAGGTTTGTAGAACAATAGGATTAAGGTCTTTTTCTCAACTCTGTTCATGTTGTAACATTTTTGCCGTGAAGAGGCTGGGACAAATTCAGTTAGGTAGAAACTTTGATTTAAATCACTGATTAAAATCAAGCCTTACTGACTAGTGATTTAAATCGTGATTTAAATCAGTTAGATTTAAATCAAATCCACCCTGGCGCCTATTAGGCATATTCGCATTTTTTTTGATGATCAATCAGATTAAGGTCAAGACTTTGACTAGGCCACTCCAAAATCTTACTTTTGTTTTTCTTAAGCATTCAGAGGTGGACATGCTGGTGTGTTTTGGATCATTGTCCTGCTGCATAACCCAATTGCGCTTCAGCTTGAGCTCACAAACAGATGGCTGCACATTCTTCTTCAGTATTTTTTAATAGGCAGCAGAAATTATAGTTCCATTTACCACAGCAAGTCTTCCATGTCCTGAAGCCGCAAAACAGCCTCAGATCATCACACTACCACCACCATCTTTTACTGTTGGTATGATGCTCCTTTACTGAAATGCTGTTTTCCTTCTACACCAGATGTAATGGGACATACACCTTCCAAAAAGTTCAACGTTTGTCTTGTCAGTCCACAGAGTATTCTTCCGAAAGTCTTGAGTATCATCAAGATGTTTTCTTGCAAAACTGAGATGAGCCTTTATGTTCTTATTGCTCAGCAGTGGTTTGCGTCTTGGAACTCTGTCATGCAGGCCATTTTTTGCCCAGTCTCTTTCTTATGGTGAAGTAATGAACACTGACATTAACTGAGATAAGTGAGATCCGCAGTCCTTTGAATGTTGCTGTGGGGTCTTTTGTGACCTCTTGGATGAGTTGCCACTGCATTCTTGGGGTAATTTTGGTTGGCCGGCCACTCCTGGAAAGATTCACCACTGTTTCATGTTTTTGGCATTTGTGGATAAAGACTCTCACAGTGGTTCGCTGGAGTCCCAAAGCTTTAGAAATGTTTTTATAACCTTATCCATACTTTTAGAGCTCAATTACTTTGTTTCTCATTTGTTCCAGAATTTCTTTGGATCGCGACATGATGTTTAGCTTTTGAGGATCTCTTGTCTACTTCAGGCAGGTCCTATTTAAGTGATTTCTTGATTGAGAACAGGTGTGGCAGTAATCGGGCCTGCATGTGGCTAGGGAAATTAAAACCACCATCCCAAAGATGTGATAAACCACTGTCCATTTATGTTTTAAGGAGTGGGGGGGCAATCACTTTTTCACATAGGGCCCTGTAGGATTGAAGTTCTATTTCCCTTAATTAGCCTTCATTTAAAAGTTGCATTTTGTGTTTAGGCTGGGTTCACACTGCGTTAGTGTGACCCGTTTAACGGACTACGTTACACCGCGGCATAACGCGGTGTAACAGTTCGTTAACGCCGCCATTACTTTCAATGGCGGACGCATCGCTAGCGCACGCCCACAATGGGCGTGCGCTAGCGATGTGCCGTCATTGAGTGACGGACCCGAGACGCAGGCTGCAGCGTTCTGGGTCCGTCACTGCTAGCGCACTGCTAGCGCAGGTGGAGCTAGCAGATGCTCCATCTGCGCTAGCGCTGTGCAAACGTCGGCACTTGCGCTAGTGCAGTCTGTTTAACGGATGTGTTGAACGGACTGCACAACGCAAGTGTGAACTTAGCCTTACTTGTGTTATCTTTGTCGAATATTGGAATTTGTTTGGTGATCTGAAACATTTAAGTGTGACAAATATGCAAAAGAATAGAAAATCAGGAAGGGGCAAACGCTTTTTCACACTACTACACTACTGTGATATATATAATCCGAAAAATAAGGTGTATGTATGTGTGTGTATGTGTGTATATATACACATATATATATACACATACATACATATATAATGTATTACGTATTTTTCAGATTACAAGACACACTCCTTACCTACAAATTATGAGGCGAAAATGGAGGGTGTATCTTAGAATTCGAATATACCTTACAGGCTGCGGTGGAGCGGTGTCGCAAGGGGGCTTCTGGTGGAGGCAGGAGTGGGGCGAAGTTGCGGGCCTCAAGATGGGAGGAGGGGGTGTTCGGAGGTGCAAAGCCGTAGGTGCTCGGTGGTGCGGCAGCTCCGCCGACATTTTGTGAAACCCGGTGGTTTCGGCAGACGAGATCTCGGTGTCGAGATCTCCATCTGCACATGCGCAGTCCCTGGTGGCCATTTTTCAGGAGTTCACCACAATGTAAGCTATGGAAGTGCGGGGGCTCCGGGCCTTCACAAAATGTCAGCAGAGCCCCAGCACCACCAAACATCGTCGAACCTTCGAACACCCCTTCCTCCCAGCCTGGGATCTGCAGCATTGCCCCACTCCTGCCTCCGACAGCAGCGACCCTAGGACTCCACTACCAGTAAGCAGTAAGACACACGGATTATAAGAAGCACCACCATTTTATTAGGTTTTTTCCTCCACAAAATTGGGAGTGCGCCTTATAAACCACAAAATATGTATGTATATATATATATTTATTATAAATACTAAATTCATATAAATATGAATAATAAATACATGCAAAGTAATATAAATAGTGAATGCATATAAAAATATATTAAAAGTAAATCCATTTAAAAATAAATATAAACAAGTCCATAAATAAAAAATATAAATAAATCCATATAAAAATAGATAACATATATTATATAAATATATACCGTATATACAGTGGGGCAAAAAAGTATTTAGTCAGTCAGCAATAGTGCAAGTTCCACCACTTAAAAAGATGAGAGGCGTCTGTAATTTACATCATAGGTAGACCTCAACTATGGGAGACAAACTGAGAAAAAAAAATCCAGAAAATCACATTGTCTGTTTTTTTAACATTTTATTTGCATATTATGGTGGAAAATAAGTATTTGGTCAGAAACAAAATTTCATCTCAATACTTTGTAATATATCCTTTGTTGGCAATGACAGAGGTCAAACGTTTTCTGTAAGTCTTCACAAGGTTGCCACACACTGTTGTTGGTATGTTGGCCCATTCCTCCATGCAGATCTCCTCTAGAGCAGTGATGTTTTTGGCTTTTCGCTTGGCAACACGGACTTTCAACTCCCTCCAAAGGTTTTCTATAGGGTTGAGATCTGGAGACTGGCTAGGCCACTCCAGGACCTTGAAATGCTTCTTACGAAGCCACTCCTTCGTTGCCCTGGCGGTGTGCTTTGGATCATTGTCATGTTGAAAGACCCAGCCACGTTTCATCTTCAATGCCCTTGCTGATGGAAGGAGGTTTGCACTCAAAATCTCACGATACATGGCCCCATTCATTCTTTCATGTACCCGGATCAGTCGTCCTGGCCCCTTTGCAGAGAAACAGCCCCAAAGCATGATGTTTCCACCACCATGCTTTACAGTAGGTATGGTGTTTGATGGATGCAACTCAGTATTCTTTTTCCTCCAAACACGACAAGTTGTGTTTCCACCAAACAGTTACAGTTTGGTTTCATCAGACCATAGGACATTCTCCCAAAACTCCTCTGGATCATCCAAATGCTCTCTAGCAAACTTCAGACGGGCCCGGACATGTACTGGCTTAAGCAGTGGGACACGTCTGGCACTGCAGGATCTGAGTCCATGGTGGCGTAGTGTGTTACTTATGGTAGGCCTTGTTACATTGGTCCCAGCTCTCTGCAGTTCATTCACTAGGTCCCCCCGCGTGGTTCTGGGATTTTTGCTCACTGTTCTTGTGATCATTCTGACCCCATGGGGTGGGATTTTGCGTGGAGCCCCAGATCGAGGGAGATTATCAGTGGTCTTGTATGTCTTCCATTTTCTAATTATTGCTCCCACTGTTGATTTCTTCACTCCAAGCTGGTTGGCTATTGCAGATTCAGTCTTCCCAGCCTGGTGCAGGGCTACAATTTTGTTTCTGGTGTCCTTTGACAGCTCTTTGGTCTTCACAATAGTGGAGTTTGGAGTCAGACTGTTTGAGGGTGTGCACAGGTGTCTTTTTATACTGATAACAAGTTTAAACAGGTGCCATTACTACAGGTAATGAGTGGAGGAAAGAGGAGACTCTTAAAGAAGAAGTTACAGGTCTGTGAGAGCCAGAAATCTTGATTGTTTGTTTCTGACCAAATACTTATTTTCCACCATAATATGCAAATTACAGACGCCTCTCATCTTTTTAAGTGGTGGAACTTGCACTATTGCTGACTGACTAAATACTTTTTTGCCCCACTGTACATATAATAAATCAATTTAGAAATAAACAACTAGAAATAGATAATTAATCTATATAAAAATAAATACATATCTATATATATAATTGTCTAAAGGGTACTTCCGTCTGTCTGTCTGTCGGCAACTTCCGTCACGGAAATCCCGTGTCACTGATTGGTCTCGCCAGCTGCCTGTCATGGCTGCCGCGACCAATCAGCGACGGGCACAGTCCGATTAGTCCCTCCCTACTCCCCTGCAGTCAGTGCCCGGCGCCCGCATACTGCCCTTCAGTCACCACTCACACAGGGTTAATGCCGGCGGTAACGGGCCACGGGTACCACACTCTGTAACCGCTGCTATTAACCTTGTGTGACCAAGTTTTTACTATTGATGCTGCGTATGCAGCATCAATAGCAAAAAGATCTAATGTTACAAAAAAAAAAGGTTCCTCCGACGTGGCGCTGTCCTCAGCAGTGCAAGCGGCAGGTTCCGGTGCTAAGGATCCTATGCGAGAAGGATCTGCCATGATGTCACGGTCATATGACCGCAACGTCATCACAGGTCCTGCGCTCATACCAACCCTGGGACCGGAAGCTGCCGCGTGCACCACACACAGGCGCCAGGACTACAAGAGCCCTTCAGAAGGTGAGTATGTTTATTTTTTATTTTAAGTCTTTTTTTAACCTGTTGCATACGTGGCTGGGCAATATACTACGTGGCTGGGCAATATACTACGTGGCTGGGCAATATAGTAAGTGACTGGCCAATATACTACGTGACTGGGCAATATACTACGTGTCTGTGCTGTATACTACGTCGCTGTGCAATATAATACGTGGCTGTGCAATATAATACGTGGCTGGCAATATACTACGTGACTGGGCAATATACTACGTGGCTGGGCAATATACTACGTGCCTGGGCAATATACTACGTGACTGGGCAATATACTACGTGACTGGGCAATATACTACGTGACTGGGCAATATACTGCGTGACTGGGCAATATACTGCGTGACTGGGCAATATACTACGTGGCTGGGCAATATACTGCCTGGCTGGGCAATATACTACGTGACTGGGCAATATACTGCGTGACTGGGCAATATACTACGTGGCTGGGCAATATACTGCCTGGCTGGGCAATATACTACGTGACTGGGCAATATACTACGTGGCTGGGCAATATACTACATGGCTGGCCAATATACTACGTGACTGGGCAATATACTACGTGACTGGGCAATATACTGCGAACTGGGCAAAATACAACGTGGCTGGGCAATATACTGCCTGGCTGGGCAATATACTACGTGACTGGGCATTGGGCAATATACTACGTGACTGGGCAATATACTACGTGACTGGGCAATATACTACGTGACTGGGCAATATACTACGTGACTGGGCAATATACTACGTGACTGGGCAATATACTACGTGACTGGGCAATATACTGCGTGACTGGGCAATATACTGCGTGGCTGGGCAATATACTACGTGGCTGGGCAATATACTGCCTGGCTGGGCAATATATTACATGGGCTGTGCAATATACTACGTGGACATGCATATTCTAGAATACCTGATGCGTTAGAATCGGGCCACCATCTAGTAAATAATAGATCCCAAAAGCCACCAAAATGCTGTATTTGATTAAACCAGCCTTAGGCATTCAGCAGGAGGAATTGTTTCGGGCCTCATTGATATATTGATGGCACTGGCAAAAGTCATACATTAATAATAGTTGTCACTCTAACCTTTTACTGAAATAAGGGCAAGAAAAAATATTGCTGACCAGAATACGCAAAGACGGGTGTCATTCTGTAGTTAATATGTGTGTTTAGTCTGTGTGCCAAGTACTTCATCACGAAAATTTCCCTCCTTGATTTATACATCCTGATATTCTCCAGTACACCCCAAGAAAACAGTCTCACTAGTAAATCATAAGCTTTCCTAACTTTACTCCTCTCGTGTATACCTCCGGCAACTCTAAATCTATGCAGATCCCGAGCTCGCAGCAGATGCTTCACAACCACCATATGCTTCTACATTGATTCAATATCTGTAAAGAATTCTCTCCAAAATGCACATAGAACCAAATTTATTCCCAAATTCAAGAATGTGACTAATAGAGGCTGATGTCACTGAGCAGATAAGACAGGACTGATAAAAAAACAGTTATTGGAAAATAACTGACAAATAGTGGACACCTCCATAATTTACATAAAATTCCTCAGTAGGAAGAAAATCTGATTTTTTTATTCCCCTTATTGATGTGTAACTATTCTCTAGCAAATTCTTCTGGGGGCCAAAATGATGGCTGTTAGCAGCCCATGTATAAGTGTATCGGTCCGTAGCAGGCACATGCACCCTGTCCTCCCTGTATTCATTCTCTTATTCCACTCTTTATACACCCAGAATGGAGGTTCACAGTCACCTCCCACATGTCCCCGAAATAGGAAGACAGTTCTGGACGCTAGAGATGGTCTTCGATACTGTAATAAGGCCTTCTACACACCGCTATATTACAGATCCTTTAGACACCTAGAGAAAAGCACATGTATAAGGAAAGGTAGGCAGGAGTTTTTCATGGCATGTTTCACTGGATGCTGAATGTATAAACTTGTATTCCCTAAAAGCCATTGCTTCTAGGGGAGAACAGACTCAAAGATACAGCAACCGACAAAGCTTGTACTTGTTTATTATGTATACCCCTCCTCACATGTAAAGCGCCATGGAATAAATGGCGCTATAATAAATAATAATAATAATAATGTGTGATGTCTGCATCATAGATACAGCAACCGACAAAGCATGTGTAATGTCTGCATCATAGATACAGCAACCGACAAAGCATGTGTAATGTCTGCATCATAGATACAGCAACCGACAAAGCATGTGTAATGTCTGCATCATAGATACAGCAACCGACAAAGCATGTGTAATGTCTGCATCATAGATACAGCAACCGACAAAGCATGTGTAATGTCTGCATCATAGATACAGCAACCGACAAAGCATGTGTAATGTCTGCATCATAGATACAGCAACTGACAAAGCATGTGTAATGTCTGCATAGGACTCCATGTGCCACGATGCAGCCAACCATACAGCATCCGACAAAGTATATAAAGAGTCCTCACAGGACTCACATGCCACCATGGATAAGGCATCTAACAAAGTAATATAGAGAATCCGCGTTGTAGTCCATGTGCCACCGTGCAGCCAAACATATGGCATCCAAGAAAGCAATACATAGAGTCTGCACTGTAGTCCATGTGCCACCATGGAGCCATACATACATACAGCATCCAAGAAAGCAATATATAAAGTCTGCACTGTAGCCCATGTGCCACCATGTAGCCATACATACATACAGTATCCAAGAAACCAATATATAGAGTCTGCACTGTAGTCCATGTGCCACAATACAGCCATACATACATACAGCATCCAAGAATGCAATATATATAGTCTGCGCTGTAGTCCATGTGCCACCATGTAGCCACACATGCATACGGCTTCCGAGAAACCAACATATAGAGTCTGCACTGTAGTCCATGTGCCACCATGGAGCCATACATACATACAGCATCCAAGAAAGCAATATATAGAGTCTGCACTGTAGTCCATGTGTCACCATGGAGCCATACCTACATACAGCATCCAAGAAAGCAATATATATAGTCTGCACTGTAGTCCATGTGCCACCATGGAGCCATACATACATACAGCATCCAAGAATGCAATATATAGAGTCTGCACTGTAGTCCATGTGCCACCATGTAGCCATACATACATACAGCATCCAAGAAAGCAATATATAGAGTCCGCATTGTAGTCCATGTGCCACCATGGAGCCATACATACATACAGCATCCAAAAATGCAATATATATATAGTCTGCACTGTAGTCCATGTGCCACCATGTAGCCACACGTGCATACGGCTTCCGAGAAACCAATATATAGAGTCCGCATTGTAGTCCATGTGCCACCATGGAGCCATACATACATACAGCATCCAAGAAAGCAATATATAGAGTCCGCATTGTAGTCCATGTGCCACCATGGAGCCATAGCTACATACAGCATCCAAGAATGCAATATATAGAGTCTGCACTGTTGTCCATGTGCCACCACGGAGCCATACATACATACAGCATCCAAAAATGCAATATATATATAGTCTGCACTGTAGTCCATGTGCCACCATGTAGCCACACGTGCATACGGCTTCCGAGAAACCAATATATAGAGTCCGCATTGTAGTCCATGTGCCACCATGGAGCCATACATACATACAGCATCCAAGAAACCAATATATAATATAATTGATAATATAGGTGAATTTAATGAAAATGTAGAATCCCTGTGGGTGGAGATAAGGGGAGTGGGAAAAAATAATAAATTACTGATAGGGGTTTGTTATAAATCTCCAAAAATAATGGAAGCAATGGAGAATATCCTCGTAAAGCAAATAGATGAAGCTGTGACTCAGGGAGAAGTCATTATTATGGGGGACTTCAACTACCCTGAAATAGATTGGGGAACAGAAACCTGCAGTTCCAGCAAAGGTAATCGGTTTTTGACAACTATGAGAGACAATTACCTTTCACAACTGGTTCAGGACCCAACAAGAAGGGGGGCACTACTAGACCTAATATTAACCAACAGGCCAGACCGCATAGCAAATATAAGGGTTGGGGGTCACTTGGGAAATAGCGATCACAAAATAATAAGTTTTCATGTATCCTTTAAAAAGATGTGTAATAGAGGGGTTACAAGGACACTAAACTTCAGGAGGGCAAATTTCCAACGGATGAGAGAGGATCTTGGTGCAATTAACTGGGACGATATCCTGAGACACAAAAATACACAAAGAAAATGGGAGACATTTATTAGCATCCTGGATAGGACCTGTGCACAGTATATACCGTATGAGAATAAACATACTAGAAATAGGAGGAAACCAATATGGCTAAATAGAGCTGTAAGGGGCGCAATAAGTGACAAAAAGAAAGCATTTAGAGAATTAAAGGAAGTAAGTAGTGAGGAGGCATTAAATAAATACAAAAAATTAAATAAATTCTGTAAAAAGCAAATCAAGGCAGCAAAGATTGAGACAGAGAGACTCATTGCCAGAGAGAGTAAAAATAATCCTAAAATATTCTTTAACTACATAAATAGTAAGAAACTAAAAAATGATCGTGTTGGCCCCCTTAAAAATAGTCTGGGTGAATCGGTGGATGAGGATGAGGAAAAAGCCAATATGCTAAATGACTTTTTTTCATCAGTATTTACACAAGAAAATCCCATGGCAGACAAAATGACTAGTGATAAAAATTCCCGATTAAATGTCACCTGCTTAACCCAGCAGGAAGTGCGGCGGCGTCTAAAAATCACTAAAATTGACAAATCTCTGGGCCCGGATGGGATTCACCCCCGAGTACTGCAGGAATTAAGTACAGTCATTGATAGACCATTATTTTTAATCTTTAAAGACTCCATAATAACAGGGTCTGTACCACAGGACTGGCGTATAGCAAATGTGGTGCCAATATTCAAAAAGGGGACAAAAACTGAACTCGGAAATTATAGGCCAGTAAGCTTAACCTCTACTGTGGGTAAAATCCTGGAGGGCATTCTAAGGGATGCTATACTGGAGTATCTGAAGAGGAATAACCTCATGACCCAGTATCAGCACGGGTTTACTAGGGACCGTTCATGTCAGACTAATCTGATCAGCTTCTATGAAGAGGTAAGTTCCGGACTGGACCTAGGGAACCCAGTGGATGTAGTGTATATGGACTTTTCAAAAGCTTTTGATACGGTGCCACACAAAAGGTTGATACATAAAATGAGAATAATGGGGATAGGGGAAAATATGTCTAAGTGGGTTGAGAGCTGGCTCAGGGATAGGAAACAAAGGGTGGTTATTAATGGAGCACACTTGGACTGGGTCGCGGTTAGCAGTGGGGTACCACAGGGGTCAGTATTAGGCACTCTTCTTTTTAACATATTTATTAATGACCTTGTAGGGGGCATTCAGAGTAGAATTTCAATATTTGCAGATGACACTAAACTCTGCAGGGTAATCAATACAGAGGAGGACAATTTTATATTACAGGATGATTTATGTAAACTAGAAGCTTGGGCTGATAAATGGCAAATGAGCTTTAATGGGGATAAATGTAAGGTCATGCACTTGGGTAGAAGTAATAAGATGTATAATTATGTGCTTAATTCTAAAACTCTGGGCAAAACCGTCAATGAAAAAGACCTGGGTGGATGACAAACTCATATTCAGTGGCCAGTGTCAGGCAGCTGCTACAAAGGCAAATAAAATAATGGGATGCATTAAAAGAGGCATAGATGCTCATGAGGAGAACATAATTTTACCTCTATACAAGTCACTAGTTCAACCACACTTAGAATACTGTGCACAGTTCTGGTCTCCAGACATAGCTGAACTGGAGCGGGTGCAGAGAAGAGCAACCAAGGTTATTAGAGGACTGGGGGATCTGCAATACCAAGATAGGTTATTACACTTGGGGTTATTTAGTTTGGAAAAACAAAGACTAAGGGGTGATCTTATGTTAATGTATAAATATATGAGGGGACAGTACAAAGACCTTTCTGATGATCTTTTTAATCATAGACCTGAAACAGGGACAAGGGGGCATCCTCTACGTTTGGAGGAAAAAAGGTTTAAGCATAATAACAGACGCGGATTCTTTACTGTAAGAGCAGTGAGACTATGGAACTCTCTGCCGTATGATGTTGTAATGAGTGATTCGTTACGTAAATTTAAGAGGGGACTGGATACCTTTCTGGAAAAGTAAAATGTTACAGGGTATATACACTAGATTCCTTGATAGGGCGTTGATCCAGGGAACTAGTCTGATTGCCGTATGTGGAGTTGGGAAGGAACTTTTTTCCCCAATGTGGAGCTTACTTTTTGCCACATGGGTTTTTTTTTTTGCCTTCCTCTGGATCAACATGTTAGAGCATGTTAGGTTAGGCTATGGGTTGAACTAGATGGACTTATAGTCTTCCTTCAACCTTAATAACTATGTAACTATATATAGAGTCCGCACTGTAGTCCATGTGCCATCATGGAGCCATATATACATACAGTATCCAAGAAACCAATATATAGAGTCTGCACTGTAGTCCATGTGCCACCATGGAGCCACACATGAATACGGCTTCCGAGAAACCAATATATATAGTCTGCACCATGTAGCCATACATACATACAGCATCCAAGAAAGCAATATATAGAGTTCGCACTGTAGTCCATGTGCCACCATGTAGCCATACATACATACAGCATACAAGAAACCAATATATAGAGTCTGCACTGTACTCCATGTGCCACGATGGAGCCATACATACATACAGCATCCAAAAATGCAATATATAGAGTCTGCACTGTAGTCCATGTGCCACCATGTAGCCTTACATACATACAGCATCCAAGAAAGCAATATATAGAGTCTGCACTGTAGTCCATGTGCCACCATGTAGCCATACATACAGGGCCGGCTCCAGGTTTTCGAGGGCCCCGGGTGAAAGAGTCTCAGTGGGCCCCCAAACAGTCACACTGGCTGCCTTCTCTTAACCCCTATGTGTGCCTGCCTGGCTGCACTGACTGAGTGAGAAGATGCTTGTGTCAGAGCTGGCACATAGGGGTTAAGAGAACGCAGCCAGCAGTGACATTGTGGGCGGAGAGAGCATGTTATCTCCTGCTCTGCTCTCCCAGCTGTAAGTGGGCCCCCCTCTCTCCCCAGGGCCCCGGCATTTGCCCGGAGTGCCGGGTGCTGACGCCGGCCCTGCATACATACATACAGCATCCAAGAAAGCAATATATAGAGTCTGCACTGTAGTCCATGTGCCACCATGGAGCCATACATACATACAGCATCCAAGAATGCAATATATATAGTCTGCACTGTAGTCCATGTGCCACCATGGAGCCATACATACATACAGCATCCAAGAAAGCAATATATATAGTCTGCACTGTAGTCCATGTGCCACCATGGAGCCATACAAACATACAGCATCCAAAAATGCAATATATATAGTCTGCACTGTAGTCCATGTGCCACCATGGAGCCATACATACATACAGCATCCAAGAAAGCAATATATAGAGTCTGCACTGTAGTCCATGTGCCACCATGGAGCCATACATACATACAGCATCCAAGAAAGCAATATATAGAGTCCGCACTGTAGTCCATGTGCCACCATGGAGCCATACATACATACAGCATCCAAAAATGCAATATATATAGTCTGCACTGTAGTCCATGTGCCACCATGTAGCCACACATGCATACGGCTTCCGAGAAACCAATATATAGAGTCCGCACTGTAGTCCATGTGCCACCATGGAGCCATACATACATACAGCATCCAAGAAAGCAATATATAGAGTCCGCATTGTAGTCCATGTGCCACCATGGAGCCATACCTATATACAGCATCCAAGAATGCAATATATAGAGTCTGTACTGTAGCCCATGTGCCACCATGTAGCCATACATACATACAGCATCCAAGAAACCAATATATAGAGTCCGCACTGTAGTCCATGTGCCACAATACAGCCATACATATGGCATGCAAGAAAGCAATATACAGAGTCCTCCCAGGACTCCATGTGCCACCATGCAGCCATACTCCCTGTCTGCTATAGCCTCGTTCCCCTGATGATGCCGAGAGGTGAAACATCTCAGGGAAGCTAAAAGCTGCTATCTTTTAACAGCAGGCGCTAGATTCTGAACAGGGTACGTTAATAGGCAGACAGTGGTGCAGGGTCTACTACATATTTAGAGGCACCGTACAGGCTAATAATTGATAGAAGAGGTAGTGAATATGCAGCAGGCTTGTCTAATGACGTACGTAGGTATTGGCAGAGGCATTGATAAGGAGCCTGCTGATCCTGCCCACTTGGCATAAATGACTGCAGTCGCCATAGAAATTTATCTTTACCATCAACAGCCTAATATTAGACTTATTAGCAAATTGCATGTATGATTGGGGCAACTCTGTCCCTGACACTGTACTTTACTGGCAATAGTCTGCCAATGATCTGAGCATAAGCACTTTAATGAATACATAACCCACTGTCCTAATCTAGTGTAATGTGTTTTTCATGAGTTTTTCCCTTTATTTAGTATAGCAACAATTAAAAGTTCAGTTTTAATTTGGGTTCTTTATAAGGGATCTTTTTTTGCCTTCGGCAATTTGGTGTGACTTTGATAACCATAAGCTGACTATGGACAGTTTTTTTTCCCCGTGTTATTGTTTTCTGATACACACACCCTTTCAGGAGGTTGTCCATTTTACACAGTCTCGTTCTGCTAGCAGGTTCCTGCAATGATAATATGATCGGTGTCCGCCATTGTCAGACTCGTCAGCGGTCAGCTGTAATCTATGGTGACATTGCAAGGGTGCTGCTCCTACAGGAGAAACGAGGCATTACATGGTGCGAATTTCATGGGCTGGACATGTAATACAGGGATGGGCAAGGTCCTCTGGAACTCTGCAGGTAATTCAATGAGACACCAATTAAAGGGCTCCCCCCTCTACTAACTCTGTATCTTAATTGGGTATTTGAAAATTGTTTCCTAAACCAGACAATCTCTTATGAATGTCATTAAAAAACATCTATTGATAAAATTCTCTTCCATGGTGCATTAACACAGTATGGTCTTTTTTAAAACTAATTTCTTGTGAAAAGTTTGGCAAAAGAACAATGTTTCAGCTGCCACTAATGATCATGGTAAGGGCTGATTCTCACTATATTGTGGGAGCACCGCTGTAAAACGTTCCTAGAAAATGTCCTATAATTTAATGTACGTAATCCGATCTGGATCCATGACATAAGGCTAATGAAACCTGAGCATAATTCACTACAAATACAATCAAAGGTGATACATCTGTATGTAATGTAGCAAGCAGGAGACTTCTATAGCATTATTCCAATAGTATCGAAATGTAGCAGAAATTCAAGGTGCTGACTATATCCCAGAATGACTGGATCATTAGATACACGCGTTCCTATGTGCGCGTTTCTATAAGGGCATTTCTGGAGGTTATTTTATGTGGCATGAAAATATAATCATGACAGCTGCGTGCAAAATAATTGTATTCGAGTCAGTTTCTATGGCAAAACACGGCTCCTTGAAAGCAAAGCTTTTCTAATTGGAAACCCCTAGATATGTCTCACCTGTAATTAAGATATCATTGTTACCAACACAGTAGAATCACCCCAGTAAAATGACTTAAAAGCACCTTTCATCAGAAAATGACCTATTGTTTAAGTCTGTTTTTTGTGTTACGTGTACTTTAACAAAAATGTCGACTTTTATTTTTACGTTTTTAAAGATTGCGTTATGAAAAAATCAATTAGTAATCTTTAAAATTCACATTGGTCTCTGGGTTTTTTAGACTCCTACATCTTGTCCTTTTAGGAAGAAAAATGTGATTCATCCTTAGACTACAGTCTGAGTTTACACCCCGTATCAGTTGGGTTCCTTTGTGGTGACAATTTGCACAACATTTCTCGATCAATTTTGGTGCATGGTGTCACAATTTATCAGCACATCCTCTTTTCCTAAGCCATGCCCCTTGTCAGATGTGTTGGAGAAAAGGTCTAAAATGCATGCTTATTGAGCAGAATTAAGCCATATTTCTATCATCATCTGTCGAAGAGCCAGACATTGACCATCTACTTGACGAGAACCAACTCCAATTAAAGAATAGGACAATATGCTATAGGATGGGTAATCCCATACGTGAAAAACAGTTAATACATGATTTATAGTGACATTAAGTACATAGCACAGCCGCTCTACTACAAGTAATGATCCTTGTAGATCAATGCATGATGCCTCCAGAAAGGTCCGAGGTCCTCATGAACTTGTCCTCTTCTTCTGTGGTTATCTATGTCTCCTGCCCCATGGCAGCGCTCTCTCCTTAACCCATATACACCTGACAGATGGACATAGGCTAGTTTACAAAAGATTAATCAGCTAATGAGAGCTTCAGACACATTTTATGTTCTTCCCCCATGTAAGCACCGTCTGGTAAGAGACCCTTGCAGTTCTCCAGGTTTGTTTTCGAGCCTTCTTATTTTTTTTTCCTATCTTGTTGTTTTCCCAGCTGACTGCTCGCTGTAACATTTATACTTCCATCCACCAGTGATGTCTCTCATACTTAATACTGAAATGTCAGGGAAATGATATCCGTTCTGACTGCTGTGTTAATGGACTTCTACTCTCATGTGACAGTTCATGAAGAATCGCATCTGCACACAAAGATGACATTAGCAGGAAAGCGCTTCCATGAAGTGCTGTACAATCGGAGGCATGTAAAAATGGTTGTTATTTGTCACCTCCCGTTATTACCTGCTCAGTAATCTGATAAAGCTGTTGGTGCCGTCCAGATACTCTACCTCCTGTGTCTGTAAGTGACAAAGACCGATATATTAAATTGTATCTGTGTTTTTTTGTGTATGCTGACTATATAAACCTGGCCTTATCCTCCAGCGCCAGCTGGCAAACTGTCTTTACCCTCTGGCACTAAGCTCTCAATGGTCCAAAAAGAAGATGTTCTCCAGCACCAAAGGAAAGTAGGTAAAACATAGTCTTTCATCATACGGGATTAAAAAAAAAATGGCTGAATGTGCACATATACAGTTAGGTCCATATATATTTGGACAGAGACAACATTTTTCTAATTTTGGTTCTAGACATTACCACAATGAATTTTAAACAAAAAAATTCAGATGCAGTTGAAGTTCAGACTTTCAGCTTTCATTTGAGGGAATCCACATTAAAATTGGATGAAGGGTTTAGGAGTTTCAGCTCCTAACTGGACCTAACTGTATACCTACGCATTTTGGGTATAGCTATGATTAAGAGTTTGTCTTCTTGAAACTAATCATATAGGATAAAAAAATTGACAGAATGTGTACATATTAAAAAACAAACAAACGCATTTCGGGTAGAAAATCCTTTAATCAAAACTATGATTAAGGTTTTTTCTGCCCGAAACTAATCATATATGATTTTTTTTTTTTAAATGGCAGAATGTGCATATATTAAAGAAAAAACAATGCTTGCCTGTTTCGGGTAGAAAAACTCTTAATCATAGCCATAATTAATTATTTTTTTTTCTACCTGAAACGCTTAAGGATTGTATTTTTTTTAAAATGTGCACATTCTCCCGATTTTGTTATCCTATATGATTAAAGGCTAAGCTTTAACTACTTTCCTTTCGTGCTGGAGAACATTCCCTATTGGACCATTGAAAGCTATTTGACCTGTAAGTCAGAAGAGTGCATACTCCGTGCACCACACCCAGACCAGTGCATACTCCGTGCACCGCACCCAGACCAGTGCATACTCCGTGCACCACACCCAGACCAGTGCATACTCCGTGCACCACACCCAGACCAGTGCATACTCTGTGCACCACACCCAGACCAGTGCATACTCCGTGCACCGCACCCAGACCAGTGCATACTCCGTGCACCGCACCCAGACCAGTGCATACTCCGTGCACCGCACCCAGACCAGTGCATACTCCGTGCACCGCACCCAGACCAGTGCATACTCCGTGCACCACACCCAGATCAGTGCATACGCTGTGCACCACACCCAGACCAGTGCATACTCCGTGCACCGCACCCAGACCAGTGCATACTCCGTGCACCGCACCCAGATCAGTGCATACTCCGTGCACCACACCCAGACCAGTGCATACTCCGTGCACCGCACCCAGACCAGTGCATACTCCGTGCATTACACCCAGATCAGTGCATACTGCGTCCACCACACCCAGACCAGTGAATACTCCCTGCACCGCACCCAGATCAGTACATACTCCGTGCACCACAACAAGATCAGTACATGCTCCGTGCACCACACCCAGACCAGTGAATACTCCCTGCACCGCACCCGGATCAGTGCATACTCCGTGCACCACAACAAGATCAGTACATGCTCCGTGCACCACACCCAGACCAGTGAATACTCCCTGCACCGCACCCGGATCAGTGCATAGTCCGTGCACCACACCCGGATCAGTGCATAGTCCGTGCACCACACCCGGATCAGTGCATACTCCGTGCACCACACCCAGATCAGTGCATATTCCGTGTGCCGCACCCGGATCAGTGCATGTTCTGTGCACCGCACCCAGATCAGTGTATACAAATTAAGATGAACTTCTTTTGTAGTGGAGAACACAGTTAAGACCCAGAGTAAAGCCACGTTCAGATGGGCGTATTTTTCAGTCCACATACGGGCCGCAATGCCCGTCTCCCAACCCAAATCTACAGCCTCAAGTGTATCGACGAGGCTATAGGTTCGGGTCAGCAGACCCGCGGTCAGAGTATGGACTGTGAAAAAACACAGCCTAAGTCACAAGCTCAAAATGCAGGTTTGAGGCAGAACAGACCGATAAATGGCCATGTTCTTTAAACACAATGTGACGGAGAAACTGGGGAAAATAAAAACATACACTAACAGGGTGGAAATGAGTAAATGTACATATAATACAGAGTAACATTCTTTATATCAGGGTCATTTTTATATTTTTATACTCATTCACTGCTGCGCTTCCTTTGTATGGCATTAAATAAATTCACTAGCGGCACCTATCCATGCAAAGAAGTAATATACATAAAGCAAAGCTCAGACTCGCATCATTCTATGAACTGTTTGACTGAATTTATTTCCTTTCACCTATTTTATTTCCTTTCACCTAATTTTATCTATTTTTTTATAAAGTGACTATACATACCATCAAAGTACCATGTGGCTATTGTTTTTTTGTCTTGGGCACAACTGATCATTAATTACAGAATAATGGAATATATAATGACTTACGTTTTAAACCCATTGTATGTATGTGTGTGTGCATAATAATAATAATCTTTATTTTTATATAGCGCTAACATATTCCGCAGCGCTTTACAGTTTTGCACACATTATCATCACTGTCCCCGATGGGGCTCACAATCTAGAATCACTATCAGTATGTCTTTGGAATGTGGGAGGAAACCGGAGTACCCGGAGGAAACCCACGCAAACACGGGGAGAACATACAAACTCTTTGCAGATGTTGTCCTGGGTGGGATTAGAACCCAGGACCCCAGCGCTGCAAGGCTGCAGAGCTAACCACTGAGCCACCGTGCTGCTATATATATATATATATATATATATATATACATACATATATACACATACATGTATATAAATACATGTTGAATTGGTGTTCTTTAGAAATACAAGATGTGTAAGGATAATGTAAAAACAGACAACCTATCCCGTCCATGTTCTTACCTTTTAGTGAAACACTGAAGGCATCTGTATTTTGCTATTCACAAGTCTTCATCAGTAGTTGTCTTTTTTTCTGCTCACATCCCTGAAATTTGTAAATCCAACAAAGGGTGGTAAAAATGAAAGGTGCAATCCACAGGAGGTCTCTCCCCTGCCCTTGACAGGTCTTATTCCACTGTCCAGATCAAAAACAGAAATTAAAGCATTTCTTCATATTTTTTTTCCAGCTAAAAAAATATTTTCTTTTATTTCAGTCCTTCTATACCTTCAGTTTATAGCAGTGAGGGATGCTGCTTCATGGCAGGACACAGACAGAGGGGGCAGGGTTGAGTGTATGGAATAAGTGCAGTGTGGCGTGACCGGCAGAAAACCGAGGGACTTTTCACCAGAATGTATTCATAGACAAGTAACGGTGGTTTGATCTTTCTCTCCGGAGTATGGGGGAAGCGTGAGGGATCTTTCTTCCCAATATATCGCTACTTGACAACATGAATTACTTATTTAACTTTTCTAAGTTATATCTAGAAGAGTGTGGAAAGGAAGACTGTACACTCCACTTAGGCTTTCATTTTATAATCCCAAGGAAAAACCATACAGTGACGTTGCGGCTTTCTGACGGGCTGACGTCTTGAGAAATGTTTTAATACCTGTATGGAAGGGAAAAAAAGAAAGATACCATTTAACAAGGCAGAAACAATCTAGTGTAACATAACCTTTACTCAAGTGATAATAAGATGTTTACAGTGAGCCGGAGTATTGTTAAATCTGCTAATTGCTCTTCTCTTTATCAATGAGTCCATGCTCTAAAACCTATTACCATGTTTAATATTGTTCACAATCGTTGTGTTGTGCCTAGCGCTACACAGACCTCTTGGTAATCATTGACTTCTGAGAAATAACTGGTGCTAATAAAGAAGGCGACAAATTAATGCTAATATGCTAAACATGGAAGGAACGCAAGAGAAAAAAACGCTCTGTTTCTCCAAGAGGTGCCCATATGCCGTTTATAACAAAGACAACTCTGGCGGTGGCTTATCTTCCCCGAGAAGACATGGATAGAGTTATCCATTGGGGAAGCATCGGAGGGCACTCATATACATAGGTTGTATGCTGAAAACTAAATTTGATCGTTCGGCCAAGTTCTATTACTGTAACGTAAGGTGGTCTTCAACCTCCAATATGTAGAACAGCAATCAATGGTGACAGCAATGATCCACAGGTGTCGAGTACTATTGCAGCAGTTCCCAAAACTGCTTGGGATGTAACATTTTCAGTTGTTTTATACTTTATTACGCTTAACTTCTACGGCATCATCATATTCCACAGAGCTTCATAGATAATTATCATCAATGACCCCATTGGGGCTCTCAATCTAAATCTTTTATCAATAGGTCATTGGAGTGTGAAAGGTAACCGGAGTAGCCGGAGGAAACCCACGCCAACACGGGGAAAATATATAAACTCCTTTCAGATGTTTTCCTTGGTGGGATTTGATCCCAGGACCCCAGTACTGTAAAGCAACAGTAGGAACCATTGAGTCACACTTTGAGCTGTCATCATGACTCCTTAGACCTTGAATAGAAACAGTGGGTACAATATGTCCCCAATATGATGCTCAGTATACCATAATACTGGGGAGAACATACAAACGCCTGGCAGATGTTATTCTTGGTGGGAGGATTTAAACCCAGGACCCCAGCGCTGCAACTTTGCATTTTTTTTCTATAGTTTCATAGCATCTAAACCACATATAGACAGCACAAAAAACCTAAAAGAACTATACCCAGGACATATTGTCATACAGTATAGCACCATTACTGAAGACGAAGGATCTTCAAGTGCTTCATTCTAAAAGTGTGCGCGCAGAGTTTAGTTATTTTTAGTCAGCTGGCCCTTTTCGTCTTCTTTCTCACAACAGAACACAACATCACACACACACCAGCCATGAATTGAGAAATGTGGCAGATATAACAGAGCCTGGAGGCGTACACACAATGTAAAAAAAAACAAAACACACAGGCGGAGGAGAAGGAGAGAATGATAGAGAAAAGAGGGAGGGAGAAGTGAGAACTGACAGTGCTGTCTATGTGCTGTGAACCCAAGTAACGTCTCAGGCTAATTAAACTTCTTTCGTAATAACGTGTACAATTGTCAGATGAACCGGAATACAAGTGCACGAGCTCCTAATGTGTTAACAGAAGGTGGGGAAGAGGCAAGAAAGCGAAATGGGCTCGTTTTGATACTTGTTAAGCTTTGCAGGCTTCTTAATGAGATGAGAGGCGGCAGGAGCAGACGTGAGGAGACATCAAAGCCAAGAGTGTAGAGTTAGTCCCTTAAAAGAAAACTAGACCTCACCATTATCGTTCAACGTAGGGTTCGTCTTCCCATTATCTTGTGATGGGCCGTGAAATAAGTCAAGATAGTAGAAAAGATTCACAGGTGAGACTCTAGGGTGCAATATCAGGACATAGGAAACCAAAAAAAATGCAATAGTGGGCGTTCTCCTCTCTTCAGCCAGAGCGGAAGCAAGAAATGGTCATGGTAGCGCAAATGGGAAGTATGAGCCAAAAATCCTGAATTTTACTAGAAAAATAAGTCAGATGAGGTAAAGCGAGGAGTTAAACATGAAGCCACAATAGTAATTAATGCCATAGATATGGTCTTGACAGGGGATAAGCACATAGATATATACCAAGTGTTGTGAGATAAGTTCTCAGTGTGACAACAAATATGTACACGACGAGATAGTGACCTTGTATAGCGAGGTAGAAACAAAATAAGCATTCCTTGTAGATAGGACGCTTCCTATTATTAAGTGTATGTGATAAGGAACAGTTTATGGGACATTCGCAGATTGAGCCTCCAAAGTAGTTTCAAGAATCAGTTTTATAGCGCAATAGCAGGGGCTTACAGAAGAACAGGTACGTACAGGAATATTAAAACCTGGCATCAAACCAGAAAATATCCTATAAAACGCAGTCAGATGGATAGAAATGCAGAGATATGAGGAAGGAAATATAGAAAGGCATCTTTCTCACCGCTCTTATACATCGCAGTGCAGAAGCCCTTGTAGACAGGAGAAGATTTTCATATACGGTAGAGAAATTGCTTTTCTTCCTTGGTCCGATCGCCTCCCCTGAATCAGCCCCCCTCCATTTATGCACCCCAATAGAATTGGCGACTGCTCTTGGTAGCCTGACCCCCTTTTAGGGTAACCTCTCAGGGGAGTGAATAAAGATTGTATTGAATATAAAGGCACGCTCATGAAATGCATTACAGCAAAAGCAGAGAGAAAGGGAGGAGGAGAGAGAGACAGCGAACAGGAGGAGGAGAGAAAGAGGGAGGGAGAAAAAGGAGCAGGAGGAATATAGAGAGCTTGCACAACCTGAAAATGGTCCGAGAACATGAGAAATTAACAAAAAAAAACACATAGAAAGAAAGAACTGGGGGACTAGCAATACATTATTGTGGGAGACGACTTATTTATATGCGAGTCTAGTAAGAGGACGCTTGATTGTAGAGATATTTAACTCCTTATTCCAAACCAATGCTAGTGGATCTTATAGGTATCACAAGGCCTCCACAAAATTCTCCAAAACTGTTAACGTCATAAGGAAATTAGCACAATCTGCTCATATATTGAGGCCAGATCCGGGGATTTGCAACAGTGTCTGTGTTTCCTGGCCAGGTGTTAAAAAGAAGTAACAATGTATGATAGTGACTGGTATTAAGAATGATATTGTATCACTGCGGAGCTGACATCCAGCATCACCACTTCTCAGTACTAGTAATCAAACTGCTGGTGGAGCGGCCTTTTGACAAATATATTTTGGGCTTGTTACGAAAATTGGAATTAATGCACATGGCTCTATATATGGTTGGACACATTTGTGCACCCCATAGTCCTGCATGTTACTGTTTGGCTGTTTCAGAATAAAGTCGTGCGATTAGTGCTACTTGTCTAGTTGGCACACCATACAAGTGCGTGCTCCATTCTTGTGAATTAGGCATGATAGTGTTATCATATTACCCCATTTCAACATCATTATTCATGAACAAAACCGTGCAACCACCTTCACGATATCCCAGGAAGGAGAAAAATGTGTGAGGGGTAAATACAATAGATTGATAAATGCTTATGGCTGTCCATCAGAAGATGAGGAAGTGATGTAATCAATAGCAGATTGAAGTCTCGGTTTGTTACATGCATACAAGATGGGAGGATGGGGGAGCCGAGCCATGCATACAAGATGGGAGGATGGGGAAGCCAAGCCATGCATACAAGATGGGAGGATGGGGGAGGCGAGCCATGCATACAAGATGGGAGGATGGGGGAGCCGAGCCATGCATACAAGATGGGAGGATGGGGGAGCCAAGCCATGCATACAGGATGGGGGACATGTATGAGGAAACAGTACTGGGAAATGGGGGGCATATATGAGGAAACAATATGGGGAATGGGTGCAGACAGTATGGGGAGCGAACGAGGGAATGTGTGTGGACACAGTATGAGTAGCGATGTGAAAAATGGATGTGGACAGAGTACGGGGAGTGAGGGTGATGGGATGTGTGCAAAGTATGGGGAGTCAGATGAGCAGGCAGTATAGAAAGTGAGGGGGTAAATATATGAGGAGAAAGGATGGTGAACAGGGGGGATGTGAGAGGAGACAGTATGAGGATGGAGAGGAATAGTGTGAGGAAACAGTATGGGGGCAGAAAAGTGAGTGGGCACAGAATAGAAACTGAGTAGTGGGGGCGTAGCATGGAGGGACATTGTAAGGGCACAGTCAGGAGGGGACAGTATACCAAGGAGGGGGAGTATGATGAGAGGGTACAGTATAAATACTGAGCCCTATAGGGGGGACACAGTGTGAGAGGACAGTGTGAAGAGGGGGCCGGTATGGAAAGCAGAGATCAGTGTGAAGAGCATGTACCATAAGAGGGACAGTGTGGGGGTCATATTTTGTGCAGACAATATAGTGAGGGGCAATTTTTTATTCAGGAGCATTATAATGACACTTGCATCTTTAAGGGCATCATGTGGAGATTTTCTGCACAAGAGAGGAGAAGATGGAAGTCTGCAGAGACGGCTGTGGATGAAAAAACCCATCATGGGATCTGGACAAGATGAAGAAAAGAAGAACGGCTCCACAGACGACGTCATCTATAAGGTACCTGGATGTAAATGTTATTTGTGATACTGACTAACTCTCATGTTTTTATTTACGTTAGGAGCATTAAAGGGGATGTCCAGGTTTGTGATGATATAGAGAGTATAGAAGGCTAGCACTCGACAGTTCTGAAGGTGACGGTGCAAATGAACGGAACCAGTGGTCCTCTCAATCATAGAATGTAAAATCACTGCACTCGTACGATGAAGATATTCAATTCATGTGGATAATTTTATTTAGATAAATGTTCAGGTGAAGCGATAAGTATAAACGTTTCGGCCAGCCCGTGGCCTTGTTCACTAAATCGCCTTAGGTAGTAGATCCTTCCTTTGAATACATGAATATTGCTGCTGGAATATCAGCCAAGAGAAAGAAGTAAATAACCTTAGTGTTAATGATGCCGTAGTTGCCGTGATGCAAGGCCGACAGGTAAACGTTTTGGCCAGCCCGTGGCCTTGGCTGTACTGGCTGTACTGTTCCAAGGTATCCGATTTTGGCTCTGGCAAGTCTCTTAAGGCGCACAGGTAGCTAGATACTTTTGTTTCCACCATCGGTATCATCTACTGGTTATACACACACCGATTATTTTAATGTATCTACATCTATCCATACAGCTTTTGGTACTTATACCTGTCTGCCCTGCTCAACGGCGACCACGGCACCTTTACCATTAAGCCACACGAATTTTCTAATATTTCTAGTTGTACTCTTCCAAGGCATCCAACTGTTGCTCTGTCTGGTCCCTTAAAGCACACAGGTAGTTATGTAATTTTGCTCTGTATCACCTACTGATTTGTCATGTACACACTGGATTATATAGTGCATTTATATCTACCCATACAGCCATTGATATATACCTGTCGGCCCTGCATCACGGCAACTACGGCATCATTAACACTAAGGTGATGTGTAAACATAAACACTCTAATAACGGCCAAGTTAGGCCTATCTATGGTTGTATCTGAGGTTATACATACACCAGTCATGCAGCAACCCAGCTCACTTTTTCCATTACCCGTTACAGGTTATTTACTTCTTTCTCTTGGCTGATATTCCAGCAGCAATATTCATGTATTCAAAGGAAGGATCTACTACCGTCTCTTCTGTAACTAATCTATTGTGCATTTCTCTTGCTCCATTGTTTTTTGTTCCTTGTTAAATTTTGATGGTATGAGCCTAGATAGCCTCTGTTTCCTTGACACTAATATGGACGTGTTTTCTGAACTGTATATATGTATATATGTATATATGTAATCTTGTCTTTGTCCTGTACATAGTTATTCACGATGTGTTTTATTCTGTTTCAGCGATTTAGTGAACAAGGCCACGGGCTGGCCGAAACGTTTACCTGTCGGCCCTGCATCACGGCAACTACGGCATCATTAACACTAAGGTTATTTACTTCTTTCTCTTGGCTGATATTCCAGCAGCAATATTCATGTATTCAAAGGAAGGATCTACTACCTAAGGCGATTTAGTGAACAAGGCCACGGGCTGGCCGAAACGTTTATACTTATCGCTTCACCTGAACATTTATCTAAATAAAATTATCCACATGAATTGAATATCTTCATCGTACGAGTGCAGTGATTTTACATTCTATATTCCAGGTTTGTGATGAGTCTGCAGTCATTCTTTGTGACTGCAGAGTTCTGAATTCTCACAGTGCGCACTGCACGCTGTCAGGATTCTCTCGTGCTGGGGATTTACATTAATGCGGTCATGTACTGACTAGACATATGTGGCCTCCGTCAATGAAAATGAACTGAGCGAGGTCAGGCACGTCTAGTCAGAATGTGGTCAGAAGTATACAAATTACATACTTGTGCTGACATGACCGTCCACTGGCAAGGGAGAATCCTAAAAGTGTGCAGTGCACGCGTTGTGAGAAATCAGAAGCTGCGATGTCAGGATTCAGCTCTGCAGGTTCCAGTAGTCGTCACATGGATACTTCACTCATATGCGATTTTCATACTTATGGTCCTGTGACAACGAGCTTCTCTTCTGCTTCTCTGTTTTTCACTGAACATTGAGAGCATTAGGGAGAGGAGCTCATGGGTACATGACTAAGTGTGCAAATCACATATGCCCTGTGGGGGGGGAGGGCACCAAAATGAATTCTTGCCCCTGGTGCCAGAAACCCTAGATAGACCTCTGGCGGTATGCTACTGCGAGCAGTGATTACCGGGTTCGGTGGAGGGAGGTCTGTGCACAGGCACTGAGGCAGGGACAGAGGGTGTGCACAGAGAGAATGGAGATGCGAAGACTGCCCGTCCCAGTCTGCGCCGTAGCCTGGAGCCTCATTATCATAGGAATATGTCAGGTAATAAATTGTTTTCCTAAAGCTTTATAGTGTAGCTTTAGGACAGAGTGGGATGGTTAGGGATGAAATAGGAAGGTGCAGGGACAGGTAGTGATGGCTACTTGCGGACATGTGCGGCACTTGCGGTGATACAAAAAACACTGCTAGCAGTGTTTTTTTCCATTGCTGCTAGTACCGCATTTGCCGGATCGCGGCAAAACCGCAAGTGCCGCACATGTCCGCAATTCCCATAGGAAATGAATGAGGCCGAACGCAGTGTTGCTGTAAGTGATCCATTACACGGCAGATGCGGAAAAACTGCTGGATCTGCTGCAAAAGGCGACTTTCACATCAGCGATTTATGGCAAAGTCACTGCCGATAGTGTCATACTCACCAAAGGGGGAGGCAGCACTAAAAGTGCCTAGGGCAGCAGAAAGTCTAAATACGGCCCTGGCTATGGCCCTGGTAATAGGGGTCCAAAGTGACAGATTTAGCACAGTAAACAGGCTTCAGAGTAGATTTTTAAGAGTTTGTTACTAATTTTGTAGTAGCCTTCATTGTAGCATCGTAGGTAGGTGGAGTAGAGTATTAGTATGCCATAGCAATCTACAGGCTCTTGTTGGGTTTAAGAAAAAAATGGAGTGACACCACAGGCTGGGATCTTACACAGATATTAATCTGTAATGAAGTGGTGTACACAGGCGCTATATAGCAGGGCCTAAACTGTGTATAACTTGTACAAGAGGCCAGTACGGTGGCTCAGTGGTTAGCACTGTTGCTTTGCAGCGCTGGAGTCCTGGGTTCAAATCCCACCAATGACAATATCTGCAAGGAGTTTGTATATTCTCCATATGTTTGCGTGGGTTTCCTCCGGGTTTTCCAGTTTCCTCCCACACTCCAGATACAGGGAATTTAGATTGTGAGCCCCACTGGGAATATGATAGTGGTGGTTGGATGACGTAATCCAAACTGTGTGACGGGCCTCACTCTTGAGGTTCTGCTAGGGAGATCTGCATCGGAAGGTGAGCAGAACTGGTGATACCTAATATCTACTGGGACGCGTACACGATCGATAGATGTGAAATGTGAAAGTGAGCCCAGAAATGATAACCCCCTCTAATGTGCTGTTGGATTCAGGAGGAAAACGGAGATACATTTTTTTCCATTGACTACAAACAATAGCGAGGCTCGGCCACCACCATTTTCTGGCTGGCAATGTCTCATTAGAAAAAATATTGAGAAGCCTTGATCTAATGACATGCACGACCTTTGTTGGGTTGGGAAAATGGTAAGGCATGTTAACTTTCAACATGCCTGATCCTGAAATAAAGCCACTGCCAGAAGTATTTGACAGCTGCTTACTCCACATTCGCTACTCAGAAAACAAGTACAGTTGGCTCATCCAAGAGCATATTTTGGAGGAGTTCATTAGGCAGACGGAGCTACTGAAAGAGTATGGCCAGTTTAATCCATATAGAAATAAAAATGGTAAGAGTCGTATGGAGGGACATAAAATAATGTTATGTAATCAAAACACATGAAGAAGGGCAACATGTTCAAGATTTGTAAATTCTAGCGTATGCCGTTTGGTATACAGAATACAGTTTACAATTAGAAATGTGGCAGAATTACATAAGATGGGGAAATGGAAATGAAGCCCAGTAGCTTCTGGTGCTTATGTATGAATAATGCTCCTGGAGAACGTAATTATAGTCCTCTGAAACCATTACACAAATGAGTGTACGAGTAATCAGGAACAGACTACACATACTATTTTTTTTTGTGGTGGATTACTGTCCGGAAGAATATTGGAAACTGTATAATTCTGTGTGTTGGATAATATTTTGCATCACATTACGTTAGTAGTGTCCTGGAGTGAATATTTCTAACCATCATTATACAGCATTACTAAAGCTGGTCACAGACTCCGAGATTTTTGCCATCGGAGATGAAAGTTATCAGATCCCTCATCCGTGAACAAACATGCACAAATGTTTTTCTACAATCTCATGGATGAGATGGAAAAAAAGTCGAAAAGAAATCAGTAAATTTATCTCTAAGAGATCACTTACAGGTGTAATGACTGGTTTATCTATGATTGGCATTCCAAGGGTTAATATTGAAGGATGGTCTGTCTGTCTGTCTGTCTGCAAGAAGAAACTTCTCTTGCTTCTATCATCCCATAATCCATAGACAGAAGTGGAGGGGAAGCCTGTGAGTCTTTCCCAAAGGACTCATAAGATGCTGCAGTTATCGCCTGTCACTTCCACTGAGCGGACGGCATTAACATCAGTGTATTTAATTATGCTTAACGATCCTAAAACATCAAATATTTAGAACTGAACTCTGCTTCTCTTCTGGCTAAATAAACCTTCCCCTCCCTACGCTCATCACATGGAAAGCAGCCCGGATCTGAGCACAGTGTCGCTCCGTTATTAGAGCCATACCACGATTTTGGCAAGGGAAAGGCTAAATATTGCTGTGGTTGGGGACTTGCATCACGGCGGTTAAGTGGTTCCTATAAGCAAAGATCCAACCCTATTTTAAATGAGCGTATGTACGTGTGGAGTAGCTCACTGACATGCGTGTGTCATGTTTAATTTGCAATGTCACTGCTGCCTGCTTTCAGCCTGTCCTCACGAATCACCAACAGAAAACAAAGCACATCCCCAAGAGGTAAATGCAAAACTTCCCTTTGCTAAACGTGGCTCTGAACGGCTAATTTACCAAGCATTTATTTCTTAACAAAGACCTGCAAACCTCAACAAGTGGCACATGGTGAGGTATGTTTACATCAAACGCGGCATCTACTGATCTTATGTTTCCATCTTGGGGCCTCTCATCATCTAAGGTTGAGGTTTGTGATGCATGACTTCAAAAGGTTTTAGTGATAATCACTGTATACTCGGAATCATTGGAGATTTTGGAAATTTGATTGGCCGGCTATGATGGTTGATCCCTTGGCAATGTATTCCGCATGACATTTCAAGGGTCGCGTCATTATTCATGAACCCACTGATGATGAGAGAATGTATGGTTTCACGGCTCGTAGAGTTCTAGAACCCATCTTGGTTTTCTCTGAGCCAACACTCACTTCCCGTCAGACCTCCGTCTGTCACTCCGTCTGGAAGTTTCAAGTGTTTCTTACGTTAATTAAAAAAAAAATCCTATTGACAAACCTGTTACATCTGACACAATGAGTGCCTTGCATCAGCAAACATCTGACAGATTGTCCGTCTAAGTGCACCTAGATTTATATATTTAATGTATACCTTTTATGACCCTCTAAGTGCTTACACCTATATTTATACCTCTATATATTACTTGATTCTTTCACCCTTCAATTCTCAAACTTACTCCCACTCAAGCTGACCTCCAGATACCATTCACCCGAGACACCTACGCTAATATATATGTACATGTTAAGGATATGGTGCACAATTGTTGCCCAGAATATACACTTATATTATAATATTATTTCTTAACCATTCACGAGACCCATAAATCAAGATCCTTAATGGATTGGGAGTGAAGCAGTGTGTGTTTGTGCGTGAGAAGGGGGGGGAGAAGAGAATAAATATATCTGGCAAGTGTTGGAGATAATGAATTAATATTGATTTGGAGACGCAGGAAGGAGAGAGAGAGAGAAAAGGGAGTAACAACTCGTGCCTTGCTGATGTTTTATGGGGGGTGATCTCGCTAGACCTACCTTCTAAGATCCAGAGAGGGCAACTTAGAGAAAAACAAAGCTGTAAATAAGATATGAAAGAGAAGAGAGACGCTGTTTTCCCAACCAACTCACCATGGGCTTTGCTGAGTTACAGAGCCCCTGGCTCCTTACAATTTATAGCCATCCAGCACTAATGCACTTGGCACAACGACCAGAAAGCGAAGCAGAGACTGAGCCCAAACAAGACGCAGACACTGTTTAAGCTGCTAGTCTGAGGCTCTGGCTAGCCCATGGGGTTAACGCATGAAAGACAAATGCTATTTTAAGGTCAATCGCTATTTTTCTTTACATTTTCATGAACAAACGCAAAGGTTTACATGTCTGCACCTCCGACTACAAGCTGCACTTGCCGGATGATTCTGATACCAAGATACTACTCCTACTAGACAGATACGTTTAGGACTTTGAAGACATTTCTTTTCATCATGGAAACTTATAGAACGATTTCCCTTGACCTATTACTCTGTGCAGGTAAACTATTGAGCAAAGCAACTCGGGTTCATATATTCAATGTTTTATGTGAATTTTACACAGTACGTTCTTGCAGAAAAGTCATTAGGTGCATTGGTAAAGTGATAATGCATTCTAAATATAGTATAGGGGTCCATTCAAATAGCATTTTTGCCCTTCCTTTGTTTGTCTCTACAGACAGGCACAAGAACGTAGTCTTCAGAGGAACCAGACACTGCTGGAAAAAAAAAGCACAAAAGTAGTCCATTAGCCAATCGTCTCTGTCAATGGTTCTATCTGAATCCTTTCTAAAAGCCAAAATGCACCGTGAATGGCCCCTTAGAGACATATAACTGCCGCTGCACAAGCACCTTACTGTTGTTACCTGCAGCAATCTGATTAGGTGTGAAAGGCCATATAATTGTTTAAAAGACTTTTTTTTACATGAAATCTGGGTCTGTATCTTACCACGGTCATACTCAAGTAGAATACATCATTTTAGAGATGGGTGAACCCAAACTGTAAAGTTCCGAGTTTGTACTGGACACAGATATTTTCCAGCTTCATAGTTCAGGTCCCCATTGTTTTCTATGGGGTTCAGGATCGAGTTTGGGTACAGTTTTGGTACCCAAGCCGAACGTTGGACTATAGCTCGGTTAAACCAAAACTTCCATGGGTGTGTTCATCGCTAATCATGTTATTTAATTTACTCACTTATATAGGGCCATTAATTTCCACAGCGCTTTACAGACATCATCATCACTTTCCCCATTGGGGCTCACAATCTAAACTCCCTATCAATATGTCTTTGGAGTGTGGGAGGAAATCTGAGAAACCGGAGGAAACCCACGCAAACACGGGGGGAACATACAAACTTCAATTAAGGTGCCTCAGATTTTTTAGGATTCTATTGACTTTATTTGACCTGAAGGGAGGTCTAACCGAGTAAGCCCAGAAACTCATCAATGGTGCATGAGAGATGCCCACTGGATCAACTCCATGTTCCTTTGAATAAAGGAGCAGCTGTTCCACCTACATACTGTATGAACCCTACATATTTTAATTTCTAATACCCTACAGATTATGTGGAGAGTACAGGCATCCCTCCTGTAAGGATGAAGAGATGTGTATCAGACTAATATTTGGTAATTATACTCTTCGGCATGTACAGTTATTTGTCATCACCAATCACAATCAGCTGAGTATTAAAGGGGGTATCCGGGACTATACAAAAAAAAAACCTAAGAACTAACAGTTAAATAATTGCAACTTACCTGCCTGTTGTGACGGCACCATTTTTCCCTGGCACATAGCAGGCACAAACCGCTCCTGCCAGGGATTAAGGTGCCAACGCGGCGGGGCAGGACTTCTGGTGTCATTCTGACTGACAGCCGGCTTCCCCAGTTAGGCAGTGGGGATCTGGCTGTCAGTCGGAATGACACTGGAAGTCCTGCCTCATCGACAGAGCAGAGCTGAAGAGAAGCCTCGGCTCTGTAGACGTGATGTCAGTAGAAGCTTCTGAATCCCCGATAGGATTTGTGACCGCTCTGTGCGGGGGAAGGAACGCGCCTTACACAACAGGCAGGTAAGGTGCAATTACCTGCCTGTTACTGTTAGTGCCTAGGTACATTTTTTGTAAAATCCCAGATACCCCCTTTAATGCTTTGAACAACCTCCAAGCACCCATAGAAGTGTATGAAGCCTCATTTCAAACAGAGGCATAGTGGCCTGTTGGATTCAGAAGTAATCTGCCAGAATGAAAATATTCCCATGGTCCACTACACAGCTTCCCTCCCATAGACGCATTACTACATGGCACTGTAATAAAGCGATGCAGGAACTACATATGTCTTGCACATTTTCCCTACATACAACACTGTATGTAGCCTAGTTTGCAGAAGTAACCAGATAAAATGTGGCGTCGAACAAGCAATTTATTGAAAATACTAGTAGGTTGGGTCATTGGCTACGAAAAACAGGATTTCTTCCTGACTTACAAGGATACATTAGAATTTCACTTTATACGAAAATGTTAAATTTTATTTAGAGAGCTAAGCAATAATGTATTATGGGCTTGGACTGATCCATTTGTCAGATCCAGGCAGTATGACAATCACAAGTAATGTCCTGAGGATGTAATTTCAGGTAATATGAATTCTGCAAAATGAAACAATCCCCATATAAATGTATGTGTCTACTGTAGAGGGGATGAAAAGACGATGACATTACTTCCATTTTTCATTCCATCCTTTGTTTCCGTGCCACTTTCTACGCACTTCCTTATCTTCTGGACACTTCACCACCCAAAGTGCAAAATATTATTTTCCTTAAAATCTTTTCACTGAAAGCCAGCTGGAAAGCAACCATTAGATTATTACTTTTGTACTTTGTGTGTCATGTGCCATTTATAATGCTGTTGTCGTCTTCTGCTGTGGAGGGCCCTTTGGGCCTCCTCCGGTACCAGAATCTTAGTGCAACTGTATCCCCTATTACCATGCCCTTAAGCACCTTAAACTTTACAGTAAATTATACTGTTTCATATGTTGTTAATCTATAATTTGCATTCCTTCCCCAAACTCCGCTCTAATGTTAGAAATACATTGTGCAGATCCAGCAGATCTGAGAAATATTGATTGACAGGTTCTGCTTTTTATACTTCTACCTTGAGAGTGAACTTGATAATAGGATTGTGTTTTTAAGTTTCTTGTCGTCTGCAACCCATTTTTTTTATTTTTTGGAAGCAAGATTTATTTATTTTATATTTTTCGGCGACTCAGTAAAAATGCAGCTTTCCTGGGCTCTTCTCCAAGGGATCCGTGTTGAGTGAGGGGGTGAGAGTGGGAGGGAAAGCTGCAGAAGTCAAATCTCGGCATGACTAAACAGCCATCACCATTTATTTTAATGTCTTTCTGGGCACCCGCTTTGTAATATATATCTATACACACACACGCGCCGCAAATTTTACTGCTACACGCTGCTAAATTATTCCAGGTCAAGTTCCTGCTCCACAGACACACTCCTATTTATGGGGAAATCCCTTAAATATCATCTGTTGAACCGCAGCAGACAGGGAACATTATGTTTTGCTATTTATGCAGTTGTCTGGATTCTGCGCCCGACTTCCCCGCTGACAAGCCGAACCGCTACCTCATAGGAAGTCTCATTTATTGGAAAGCGGAGGCACTCATTTCCAGGCAGGCTTTGGAAAGGTTTTCTTGCTGAGGACATCCTCATCATATTTTACCTGGCCAGGGGAACTGTCCATGGTGCCAGTTTCTGTATATTCACTCATCTTAATTATATGTGTATAATGCAAAAAAAAAAACGCACGGTAATCCAAGAAACAATGGTCACAATCATACTAAAAATTACACGTCTAAGACCATCCAAACAATTTTGTATTCATTTACTGTGCCACATTGCTAATAATGGCATACTAATACTGGCATTACAATAATATTTTATATATGTGTTATATACTTATATACCGTATTTTCCGGCATATAAGACGACTGGGCGTATAAGACGACCCCCAACTTTTCCAGTTAAAATATAAAATCTTCTCAAAAGTCGGGGGTTGTCTTATATGCCGGGTGTCGTCTTATAGGGTGGGTGCGGAGCAATTTGCGGTCGACGTATATAGTGGGGGGGAGTGGTCCCGATGACGAGGTGAGGGAGCGCCTCACCAGGAAGGTGTAAGTGAAGCAAACTGTCAGCGTCTGGGATGCCAGGGTTATGCAAAAAAGAGAGAGAGCGGTGCTGTGCCTAGAAAAACACTCCTCTTTCACTCATCTGGCTCGCCCTTGTATCCTATTATCTCCTTCTCTGCCTCTGCTTCACTTACACCTTCCCGGTGAGGCGCCCCCTCACCTCGTCATTGGGGTCGCTCCCCCCACAATATGCGGCGACCGCAGATTACTCCGCACCTGCCCTATAAGACGACACCTGGCGTATAAGACGATACCCGACTTTTGAGAAGATTTTCAGGGGTTAAAAAGTAGTCTTATGCGCCAGAAAATACAGTATATATATAGCAAAAAAAAATCGGCACTCAACTTAATGTGATCAAGTGAGGTTTTAATGGTGTCCACAAGGTAGTAACAAACGTTTTGGTCCTGATAATGGACCTTCATCAGTCACCGTTATAGTATATGTAGAGATATGGGTGGACTCACGGACGAGCGGTGGATACCGCGTCCCTACGCCATCCAGACAGCCGCACACTACCCGGGCTTTCTGGTGACCGGCTAGCCCTCATACCGGTCATTCCTCCTCTATATGCAGGCAGCACTCTACTATATGGTCTGATGTGCCAGCCCCTATCCTGACCACTCACACCTCAATAAAGGCAGTAATTTCACAAATAGCCTGGATTGATTCAATAACCGTCTTACTGGCCATATTTTCTCCTAAGTGGGCAGCAGTCTCAGTTATAGCCGGACTACCTCTAGCAATAAGTGATCTCATGAGTCCACCCATATCTCTACATATACTATAACGGTGACTGATGCAGGTCCATTATCAGGACTGGAACGTTTCTGTTCCTACCTTTTGGATATCATTAAAACCTCACTTGATCACGTTGAGTGCCGAGTTTTTTTGCTATATATCTTACGGTGTGGGAACCTACTCTGGCACCTCCCTTAAACGGCTGTGCACACGCATATTCATCTAATATATAAAGCTGAATGTGTGTGTGTGTATGTATGTATGTCCGGGATTGGCATCTGCACCGTCGCAGCTACAGCCACAAAATTTTGCACAATCACACGTCTGGACCCCGAGAGAGTCATACACTATGTTGTGAGGTGAAATTTTAACCCAGCGCTTTCCAATTCACCAAACAATTTTGCCCCTATCTACATAATGGGAAAAAATGAAAGGAAAAGTGTTGGAGGCAAATTGACAGCTGCCAGATGTGAACAAGGGGGACTTAAAGAATGAGAGCGATGGTGCCAAAGAGTATATACCGGACAGTTGCTAAGGTGGGGCCCCGACATGGGATACTCACCACACACGGGGATATGAACACACACACAAAATGCGCCACACACTACCACGTGCTTGAACACATATTACCCTCAGCACACATTTCACCACAAATACACCAACCTCGCCACATAAAAGTCGAAACACAAAAGTCGCCGCTCAAAACTCGCCATGCGCAGAACTCGCCACATGCAAAAACTAGGCTCTTGCAAAACTCGCCACAAGTGCAAAACTCACCTCATGGAGAACTCGCCACACGCAAAACTTGCACACGCGGAAATAACGCCACATGCACAAAAGTTGCAACACATGCAAAAGTTGCCTCACACAAAACTTGCACATACTCAAAAGGCACCACACATAAAACTCGCCACGTGCAAAACTTGCCATGCGCAAAACTTGCTGCACACAACTTGCTACACTAACCTGTCACATGCAACTCGACACACAAAAAGTTGCTACACGTATGTTGCCACACAAAACTCATCTCACAAAAGTCGCTACATGCATGTCGCCACACGCAACTCAACACACACAACTTGACAAACGAAACTCGCCCTAAAACACACACAAGTCTGGTATTATCCTTCAAAAATAAAAATCTGATTAATAAGCAGACAAACTACAAGAGCAACAAATGTACCATATAGGAAATACGGCAGCTGTCAGTCACATGACCTGTCTATTATGTGTATGTGTGAGCTAATATATACTGCCAGGGGGAGGGCTTCCTGTTGGCTTGGGATTTATCAGGCTGCCAATTTAGCTTACAAATACTGAGGTAAAAATACTGAGCAAATAACGTGTGAACGAGGTCTAATACAGGAGGAGATGACACACAGGTATATACTATATACAGGGGAGATGACACAGATATATACTATATACAGGAGAGATGACACACGTATATACTATATAGAGGAGGAGATGACATACAGGTACATATATATACAGGAGCAGATGACCTACAGGTATATACTATATACAGGAGGAGATGACATACAGGTATATGCTATATATAGAAGATGACATGCAGGTATATACTATATACAGGAGGAGATGACACACAGATATATACTATATACAGGGGAGATGACACACAGGTATATACTATATACAGGAGGAGATGACATACAGGTATATACTATATATAGAAGGAGTTGACATTCAGGTATATACTATATATAGGGGAGATGACACACAGCAGGTATATACTATATACAGGGGAGATGACATACAGGTATATACTATATACAGGAGATGACATACAGATGTATACTATATATAAGGGAGATGACAAACATGTATATACTGAGGTGATGAGGTGAAAATGAGAGGTGTGAGGTGAAAATGAAAAGGTGCGAGTGCAAAATGAGAGGAGTGAGGAAAAATAGTGGAGTGATCAGAAAATGACAGATGTGAGGTTGAAATGACAAGTGTTAGGGGGGAATGGGAGGAGTGAGGGAGAAAATGAGAGGTGTGAGGGAGAAAATGAGAGATGTGAGGGGGAAAATGAAAGATGTGATTGGGAAAATGAGAGGCGTGATGGGAAAATAAGAGAAGTGAGGTGCTATAACTAACCACAGATATTTACTATGCCCAGGCAACGCCGGGCTCTTCAGCTAGTATACCCATGTATACACACATGGACAAAAGTTGTTGGTACCCTTCGGGTAAGAAAAACCCCATAATGGTCACTGAAATAATTTGAAACTGACAAAAGTAATTTGCAATTTATATTTACTAAATATCCACTACTAAACATCAGATATTGCTTTTGACTTGAGGATCAACAGAAAAAATAATAATAATAAAAAAAACTAATGAAAACTTCCTGGAAGAAAAAATGGTGGTACCCCTAGAAAAGATTAAAAATAATTTAAGCATAGGGACATGTTAAACGAAGGTGTGTTCTGTAATTAGCACAGCAGGTGTCTACAAACTTTTATTTAATCAGTCTGATTATTTAGAAGGTGAAAAGTAGTGATTGTGCTGTTTGGTATCACACTGAACATGGACCAAAGAAAGGTGAGGAGAGAGCTGTCTTGGAAAATTAGAAAGAAAATTATAGAAAAACATGTTAAAGGCTATAATACCATCTCCAAACAACTTGGCGTTTCTGTTACCACAGCTTCACAGATTATTCAGAAGTTCATAACTGTAGTCGAACCCCCAGGACGTGGCCACAAGAGGCACATTGATGACAAATAATCGAAGATACCGAAAATACGATATGTAACCCAAGAGCATAAACCAAATTCCAAAGAGATTAGAGGGAACTCCAAGGTCAAAGTACATCAGTGTCCGATCGCACCATCTGTCCCTGTCTGGGCCAAAGTGAACTTCATGGAAAGCGACCGAGGAGGAACCCACTGTTGAAAGCAAATTATAAAAACCAAGACTGGAATTTGCCTAAATGCATATTGACAAACCACAAAGCTTCTGGGAGAATATCCTTTGGAAAGATGAGACAAAATTGGAACTTTTCAGCTCTCTGTTTTCAGATGCAAAAATGAAGCCTACAAAGAAAAGACGATTGTAGTGGCTGTGAAAGATGTAGGAGGCTCCGTTATGTTTTGGGGCTGCTTTTTTTTGCATCTGGCACAGGGTGTCTTTGAATTTCTGCAGGTTACAATGAAATCTCAAGACCATCAAAGCATTCTGGAGCACAATGTGGTCTGAGTCGCAGGTCATGGGTCCTGCAACGGAATAATGACCCAAAACACAGCTAAAAAATATCCAAGAATGTCTAAGAACAAAGCATTGGACTCTTCTGAAATGGCTTCTATGAGCTCTGATCTAAATCCTATTGAATATCTGTGGAAGGAGCTGAAATCTGCAGTCTGGAGAAGGCACCTTCACATCTGAGACAGCTCGAGCCGTTTGCTCAGGAAGCTGGCAAGTGCATAAGTCTCATTAATTGAGAATTACAGAAATCATTTGTTTGCAGTGATTGCCTTAAAATGCTGTGCAAAAGAATATTAAGTTCTGGGTACCATCATTTTTGTACAGGCCAGTTTCTTTAGTTTGTTTTTTAATTTTTCTGTTAAACCACAAATCAAAAGCAATGTCTGATTTTCATTAGTTGATATTCAAAAATTAAAGCAAAGTTTCACCAGTTTCAACTTATGTTATTGATCATTGAGGGTTTTTCTTACTTTAACAGAAGGGTTTCATCAGTTTCTGTCCCTGTGTGTATATATACTGATCACTTAAAGCATTATTCCCATCTCTGTCTCTTCTGGCCCAAGATGCAATTACTTCTAAACCCCGGCCATCAGAAGAAAGGTTACAAAAATAGCCAAACGAAGTGTAATGTCTGCCACATGGTTCCCTTCTTCCCACCATGTGGGGAAGCCATCTTAATCACCGCCTTGGCTGCAGTAATGTCCTCGCGAGTTTAATCCTTCTCCCTTGTGCACACTTCACTGTGTACCGGCGGTGCGTCTAGTGCACGTGTTGCCCTGCTCTTAAAGGGGCACCACTCTCACATAGTACAATGCCCCCAGCTAACAGCTAGGGGGCATATAGAAGTTACCACCTGCAAGGTATCTCCCAGCCACTAGCTGAGTGACATCTTGTATAAAAGGCACCCTCTCCAATAGAGGGGTGCCTGAGCAACCCCTATAGTTTAATCTTAGTGGTGTTCGTTTGTGCAACTGTATGTTGCCAGGTCCTCTGTCCCTAGTATGTTATAGTTATTTCCGTAATTATTCCGTATTCTGTGTTCCCATTATCCTAGTATAGCTTGTCTTGTTCCTGTGACTGCTTCGGTGGTATCCTATGTTATGATCTGGTGGCCTAGGAGCTGCATAAGACGTACTCTGGAGAAGGTGGTACCTTTACTGACCGCAAACCCTGAACTAGCAGCGCAACTAGAAGTAGCCATGGGGGGTACCTAACACTCCCTAGACCCCTCGACACCGCCTAAGAACTAACTACCCCTAAAGACAGAAACGGGAAAACTATCTTGCCTCAGAGAAAATCCCCAAAGGATAGACAGCCGCCCACAAATATTGACTGTGAAAGGAGAGGGAAATAACATACGCAGACATGAAATCAGGATTTAGCATAGGAGGCCATACTAGCTAAAAAGGAAGAATAGGACAGAGTACTATGCGGTCAGTATAAAAACACTAGAAAATATCCACCACAGAAAATACAAAACACCACATCTGACTAAAGACATGGAGGGTATATCTGCATCTCCAGAGACACAGCTAGGCTGCAAAAAATCCTTCACAGACAAAGCTGGACAAAACAAAACAAGAAAATGCACAGACTATAAGGTCCACAGCAGGTGGACAGCAAAAACAAGGCCAGAACTTATCTTTGAAGAAATAAACAGCAGACCAGGAGACCAAGAATGGATGTGAATCCTCCAAAAACAATGGACAACTGGCACTGACAAAGGATAAAGCAGGACTTAAATAGCCCAGCCCAAATTACAAAAAATGGATACACCTGATAAATGCTGCGATCCAACTACCGCAGCACTACCACTCATAACCACCAGAGGGAGCCCAAGAGCAGAATTCACAACAGTACCCCCCCCCCCTTGAGGAGGGGTCACCGAACCCTCACCAGAGCCCCCAGGCCGATCAGGACGAGCCAAATGAAAGGCACGAACCAAATCGTCAGCATGAACATCGGAGGCAACAACCTAAGAATTATCCTCCTGGCCATAACCCTTCCAATTGACCAGATACTGAAGCTTCCGCCTCGAAAAACGAGAAACCAAAATCTTCTCAACCACATATTCCAACTCCCCATCAATCAACACCGGGGCCGGAGGATCAGCAGAGGGAACAACGGGCACCACATACTTCCGCAACAAAGATCTATGGAATACATTATGGATGGAAAAAGAGGCTGGAAGGGCCAAACGAAAAGACACCGGATTGATAATCTCAGAAATCCTATAAGGACCAATAAACCGAGGCTTGAACTTAGGGGAAGAAACCTTCATAGGAACATGACGGGAAGACAACCAAACCAAATCCCCAACCCGAAGCCGGGAACCAACACACCGACGACGGTTAGCAAAACGCTGAGCCTCCTCCTGAGACAACACCAAATTGTCCACCACATGAGCCCAAATCCGCTGCAGCCTGTCAATCACAGAATCCACACCAGGACAATCAGAAGGCTCAACCTGTCCTGAAGAAAAACGAGGATGAAAACCAAAATTACAAAAAAAAAGGCGAAACCAAGGTAGCAGAACTAGCCCGATTATTAAGGGCAAACTCGGCCAATGGCAAGAACGCCACCCAATCATCCTGATCAGCAGACACAAAGCATCTCAAATAAGTTTCCAAAGTCTGATTAGTTCGCTCGGTCTGGCCATTTGTCTGAGGATGAAATGCGGAAGAAAAAGACAAATCAATGCCCAGCCTAGCACAAAAGGCCCGCCAAAACCTAGAAACAAACTGGGAACCTCTATCGGACATAATATTCTCCGGGATGCCATGCAAACGAACCACATGCTGAAAAAACAACGGAACCAAATCAGAAGAGGAAGGTAATTTAGGCAAAGGTACCAAATGAACCATCTTAGAAAACCAGTTACAAACCACCCAGATAACCGACATCCTCTGGGAAACCGGAAGATCTGAAATAAAATCCATAGAAATATGCGTCCAAGGCCTCTCAGGGACCGGCAAAGGCAGAAGCAACCCACTAGCGCGGGAACAGCAAGGCTTGGCCCGCGCACAAATCCCACAGGACTGCACAAAAGAATGCACATCCCGCGACAAAGAAGGCCACCAAAAGGACCTACCAACCAAATCTCTGGTAGCAAAAATCCCAGGATGGCCAGCCAACACAGAACAATGAACCTCAGAAATCACTTTACTAGTCCATCTATCAGGAACAAACAGTTTCCCCATTGGACAGCGGTCAGGTTTATCAGCCTGAAATTCCTGAACAACCCGTCGTATATCAGGGGAGATGGCAGAAAGAATCACCCCTTCCTTCAGAATGCCGACCGGCTCAAGGATCCCAGGAGAATCAGGCAAAAAACTCCTAGAGAGGGCATCCGCCTTAACACTCTTAGTACCAGGAAGGTACGAGACCACAAAATCAAAACGGGAGAAAAACAGGGACCATCGAGCCTGTCTAGGATTCAATCGTTTGGCAGACTCGAGGTAAATCAGATTCTTATGATCGGTAAAGACCACAATACGGTGCTTGGCCCCCTCAAGCCAATGACGCCACTCCTCAAATGCCCACTTCATAGCCAACAACTCCTGATTGCTGACATCATAATTGCGTTCCGCAGGCGAAAACTTCCGAGAAAAGAAGGCACACGGTTTCATCAAGGAACCATCAGAATTCCTCTGAGACTAAACGGCCCCTGCCCCAATCTCAGACGCGTCAACCTCAACCTGAAATGGAAGAGAAACATCTGGCTGACGCAACACAGGGGCAGAAGTAAATCGGCGTTTAAGCTCCTGAAAGGCAGAAACAGCCGCAGAGGACCAATTCGTCACATCAGCGCCTTTCTTCGTCAAATCGGTCAGAGGTTTAACCACACTGGAGAAGTTGGCAATGAAACGACGATAAAAATTAGCAAAGCCCAAGAATTTCTGAAGGCTCTTCACAGATGTGGGCTGAATCCAATCATGAATGGACTGAACCTTAACCGGATCCATTTCTATAGATGAGGGAGAAAAAATGAAGCCCAAAAAAGAAACCTTCTGCACTCCAAAGAGGCACTTCAACCCCTTCACAAATATAGCATTATCACGGAGGATCTGAAATACCATCCTGACCTGTTTCACATGAGACTCCCAATCATCGGAAAAAATAAAAATATCATCCAAATATACAACCATGAATTTATCAAGATAACTCCGAAAGATATCATGCATGAAAGACTGGAACACAGATGGGGCATTAGAGAGTCCGAATGGCATCACCAGGTATTCAAAATGGCCTTCGGGCGTATTAAATGCAGTTTTCCATTCGTCACCCTGTTTAATACGAATAAGATTATATGCCCCTCGAAGGTCAATCTTAGTAAACCAGCTAGCCCCTGTAGGGGTTCCACTCACTCAGCTGCGACGGCTGACACACAGGAGACGTGTTCCTTTAAAGTTCACTGGGTTTATTGCTTCATAAACCATGTGGCAAAACAACAGAAAACAAGATAGCCTTTGGTTCAGGCAAAGAAAACAAGTGTCCAGTTCTTCCGGCTCAGTCCTGAAGCCGTAACACACTCAGGAGGGTTTCACCTCCACACATATCTACCTGTGTTAAGCATTAGGCTTTCTTTTATATGTCTAACCACACCCAGAACCCATCACATGACCAGACATGTGGTTGTGACATCACCACAGGTCCTGAAACACATATCGGTAGCTATGGTTACATCACAGCAGCAAGCCATCTATAAGACACATATCTCCCATCGATTAGACATCCTTTAGCCACGCTACATACCTCCCCCCTCTGCCTAAAGCCGTGGGGCTTGGCACTTTCTCCCACTAGACAAGGGATTCTTGACAGGGCATCAGCATTACCGTGCAGCTTTCCGGCCCTATGTTCCACATGGAAACAGAAGTCCTGCAGGGCTAAGAACCAACGGGTGACCCTAGCATTTCTACCCTTCGTTTCCCTTATCCACCTAAGTGGGGCATGGTCGGATATCAGTCTAAATTTACGTCCCAGCAAATAGTACCGTAATGTGTCGACTGCCCATTTTATGGCCAAGCACTCGTTTTCAACGACTGAGTAGTTCTTTTCAGACGAGGACAGCTTCCTACTCAGATAGAGAACAGGATGCTCCTCTCCATGTAGTTCTTGGGAAAGGACTGCTCCCACCCCAACATCTGAGGCATCTGTTTGAAGAATAAACTCTTTCTTGAAGTTTGGGGCCATCAGAACGGGTTGCTTACATAAAGCCTCTTTCATTTCTTGGAAGGCTGAATCTGTTTCTTCGGACCACTTAACCATTACTGATTTTGTCCCTTTTAGCAGGTCAGTCAGAGGCGCCGCCATTGTGGCGAAGTTTGGGATGAACCTCCTGTAATATCCCACGATTCCCAGGAAGGCTTTAACTTGCTTCTTGGAACCTGGTTTTGGCCATGTTTGAATTGCCTCCACTTTACTGATTTGGGGTTTTATTTCTCCACGACCCACTATGTATCCAAGGTACTTAGCTTCTTCTTTACCCAATGCACACTTCTTCGGGTTTATTGTAAATCCGGCCTCTCTTATAGCATCAAACACCGCTTGGACTTTCTCCAGATGACTCTCCCAGTCCGGGCTAAAGATGACGATATCATCTAGGTACGCAGCAGCGTATGCCTTGTGGGGTGCAAGGACTCTATCCATAGCCCTTTGGAAGGTGGCCGGAGCTCCCTGTAGGCCAAATGGCATCCGGACATACTGGAAGCATCCATCTGGTGTAGAAAACGCCGTCTTCTCCTTGGCTTCCTGTGCCATGGGGATCTGCCAATACCCCTTCGTCAAATCCAAGGTGGTTATGTACCTGGCGGGCCCAAGCCTTTCGATGAGCTCATCAACGCGGGGCATGGGATATGCGTCGAACTTGGAGACCTCATTCAACTTCCTATAGTCGTTGCAAAATCTCCACTCCCCATCAGGTTTTGGGACCAGGACAATTGGGCTCGACCAACCGCTCTTGGATTCCTCAATGACTCCAAGCTTCAACATACGCTCCACTACCTTGGAGACTATTTCTCGACGGGCCTCAGGAATTCTATAGGGCTTCACGTTCACGCGCACATGGGGCTCTGTCAGGACCTCATGCTCTATGACCTTCGTGTACCCAGGCAACTCGGAAAACAGGTCCCTGTTTTTCTGGAGTAACTCCCGGCATTGCTGTTTCTGGGACTCCGATAGCGTCTCCGCTATAGTAACCGCTCCAACCTCATCTTCTGGGTTGCTTAACAACGATGGAGTTACTGTCGGCTCTCTATCTTGCCACGGCTTGATAAGGTTGACATGGTATACTTGGAATGGTTTCCGTCTTCCTGGTTGGTGAATTTTATAGTTTACTTCACCAAGTTTCTCGACAACCTCATATGGCCCTTGCCATTTGGCCAAGAACTTGCTTTCCAGTGTCGGAACTAACACAAGAACTCGGTCTCCCGGATTGAATTGCCTCACTCTTGCAGACCGGTTGTAGACCCTGGCCTGAGCTTCCTGTGCTTGGAGAAGGTGTTCTTTCACGATAGGCATCACCTTTGCAATCCTCTGCTGCATCAGGGCTACATGCTCAATGACGCTTCTGTGGGGCGTGACTTCGGCTTTCCAGGTTTCCTTGGCTATATCCAGGAGTCCTCGTGGATGTCGGCCATACAGAAGCTCAAACGGTGAGAAACCTGTGGAGGCCTGTGGAACTTCACGAATGGAAAACATCAAATAGGGTAAAAGACAATCCCAGTCTCTACCGTCTTTCTCTATAGCTTTTCTCAGCATGCTCTTCAGTGTCTTGTTAAATCTCTCAACAAGGCCATCTGACTGGGGATGGTACACCGAGGTCCTCAACTGGGAGATTTTCAGGGCTTTGCATAGTTCCCTCATCACCTTGCTCATGAAAGGTGTACCCTGGTCAGTCAGGATCTCCTTCGGCAGACCTGTCCGGGAAAAGACATGGACCAACTCGCGAGCTATACTCTTTGAAGAAGAATTTCTCAAGGGAATTGCCTCAGGATAGCGTGTGGCATAGTCCAGGATGACTAATATATACTGATGGCCCCGGGCTGATTTAACTAAGGGACCGACCAAGTCCATGGCAATTCTCTCGAATGGCACCTCAATAATGGGCAGTGACACAAGGGGGTTTCGGAAATGAGGAGTGGGAGCAGTTAGCTGACATGTAGGGCAGGACCTGCAATAGTTCACTATTTCCCGGTGGCACCCAGGCCAATAGAACCTCTGCACAACCCGTTCCTGCATTTTTTCCACCCCTAGGTGTCCACCCAAGATGTGTGAATGGGCCATGTCCAACACCTTCCGTCTATATGGACCCGGCACTACCAACTGCTCTACCAACTCCTCCCTTATTTTCGTGACCTGGTACAACAACTCCCTGCTCATTAGAAAATGGGGAAATCTTGTGTCTGCCCCCGGCTCCTGTACCACCCCGTCAATAACTGTGACATTAAAGGCTTCCCTCAGAGTGGGGTCCCTATGTTGGGCAGTCCCAAAATTTTCACCGGATACCTCTAACTCCAGAATGTCAGATGCAGGGGACACTTCCTCCTCATCTCCAGCCAGGACACAAAAAGGAAACCTGTCTGACTCTGGGTGTGGCACCACCCTTCCAGGGTTCACTGGTTCCCTACTCTTGCTAGGGAGCTCAGAACCTTTCCCCCACAAATCCCAAAACAAACAGAAATCCCGGCCAATAATTATAGGGTGCAACAAGTCCTGAACGACGCCGACTATGTGGGACTCCGTGCCACATGTCGTTTCAATGTTCACACTGGCCACAGGGTAGTCCTTTGCATCACCATGTATGCACCGCACTCCGACCTTCTTTCCCGGGAGCAGGTGGAGAGGAAAAGTGGCCCTCACCAGGGTTACTAGGCTCCCCGAGTCTAACAGTGCCGTTACTGCTCGACCGTTCACCTTTACGGGACACGCTTGAGGTCCCTCGTTGGGCGGAGAGTTCACACTGCAGGCTGGATACGCATAGTATGAACAACGGCGTCCCATGCTGCAGTCCATCTGCTCAGTGGCCTGGGAACAACGGGCAGCTATATGTCCTGGCCCGTGGCACCTCCAACAAATAATATCACCCGTAGGGACCTTGGGCACCACCTCCCCCGCCCTTGGTGACCTTGGACGCGCCACCCCTTTTTGGGGCTCAGCTCCCTTCTGGGACCCCCAGTATGGCATGGGCTGCCTCCTGAAGGAGCCTTCCAACCCTTGGTATCTCTCAACCAGTCCGATCAGCTCGTCGGCATTCTGGGGATCACCCTGGGCAACCCAAGTCTGTATAGGCCTCGGGAGGGAATGGACAAACCGATCCATCATCACCCGTTCTACCATTTGAGCAGGCGTAGATGACTCTCGCTGCAGCCATTTCTGGACCAGGTGCAACAGATCAAACATTTGGGAACGAGGTGGTTTGTCCCGGTGATAGGCCCAGCAGTGAATTCGCTGTGCCCTGACAGTCAGTGTCACCCCCAAACGTGCGAGAATCTCGGCTTTCAACTTGTGATACTCCTTGGCATCCTGCAAGGTCAAGTCATAGTACGCCTTCTGGGGTTCTCCCGTCAGGTATGGCGCCAATACCTCTGCCCACTGCTCTGGCGGAAGTCTTTCCCTCTCAGCGACCCTCTCAAACACTGTCAGGAAGGCCTCAACATCATCCCCGGGGGTCATTTTCTGCAATGCGCGTCTTACCGTCTTCCGGACGTGGGCGTCATCAGCCAAACCTGGGGTTGGGGCGCTCGCCTTGCCCTGGATGGCGGTTGCCAGAAGCTGCATCTGCTGCTGATGCTCCTGTTGGCTCTGCTGCATCTGCTGCCGTTGCTCCTGCTGGTTTTTCTGCATCTGCTGCCGTTGCTCCTGCTGGCTCTGTTGTATCTGCTGCATCAACAGCCTGTTGGTCTCTTGCTGCCTTTGCTCCTGCTGGACCAAGTGTTTCAGCAAGTCCTCCATTTTCTCCGGCAATGCTTGCTGGCTTGCAACAGCCTTGACCCAGGACATTCAAAAATAAACTCACGTCTCCGCTGGGAACGCTGCTCGCATGTCTACCACCAATTGTAGGGGTTCCACTCACTCAGCTGCGACGGCTGACACACAGGAGACGTGTTCCTTTAAAGTTCACTGGGTTTATTGCTTCATAAACCATGTGGCAAAACAACAGAAAACAAGATAGCCTTTGGTTCAGGCAAAGAAAACAAGTGTCCAGTTCTTCCGGCCGTAACACACTCAGGAGGGTTTCACCTCCACACATATCTACCTGTGTTAAGCATTAGGCTTTCTTTTATATGTCTAACCACACCCAGAACCCATCACATGACCAGACATGTGGTTGTGACATCACCACAGGTCCTGAAACACATATCGGTAGCTATGGTTACATCACAGCAGCAAGCCATCTATAAGACACATATCTCCCATCGATTAGACATCCTTTAGCCACGCTACACCCCCTTAATCCTAGCAAACAAATCAGTAAGCAAGGGCAAAGGGTATTGAAATTTGACCGTGATCTTATTCAAGAGGCGATAATCAATACACGGTCTCAAGGAGCCATCCTTCTTGGCAACAAAAAAAAAAACCTGCTCCCAATGGTGAAGAAGATGGCCGAATATGCCCCTTCTCCAAAGACTCCTTAATATAGCTCCGCATGGCGGCATGTTCTGGCACAGACAGGTTGAAAAGTCGACCCTTAGGGAGCTTACAACCTGGAATTAAACCAATAGCACAATCATAGTCCCTATGTGGTGGAAGGGAACTAGATTTAGGCTCATCGAATACATCCTGGAAATCTGACAAAAACTCAGGAATTTCAGAAGAGGGGGAAGAGGAAATTGATATCAAAGGAACATGATCATGAACCCCCTGACAACCCCAACTAGTCACAGACATGGATTTCCAATCTAACACCGGATTATGTAGCTGTAACCATGGAAAACCCAGCACAATATCATAATGCAAATTATGCAACACCAGAAAACGACAATCTTCCTGATGGGCTGGCGCCATGCACATGGTCAGCTGTGTCCAAGACTGAGGTTTATTTTTAGCCAACTGTGTAGCGTCAATCCCCCTTAAAGGAATAGGGTTCTGCAAAGGCTGCAAGGGGAAACCACAACGCCTGGCAAATTCCAAATCCATTAAATTCAGAGCACATTTCAAAAATCTGACCGGCACATCCAAACATAGACTAAGTGTGAACAGGTGCTGAACCTAGAGTCGCCAACTCGTATATAGTTAAGTAAATAAGGCAGCACACTACAGCGCTAAAACCTGCAAACTTGAAACACGAAATTTGAACTGCATTACTGCACTAGAAATATGAAAAATGAGAGCGTTTAGCGCATAAAAATGGCCAATTTTATGTGTACCTGGTAGCCCCTTTACAGCATCTCTCTTATACCAGGTCCTAAAGTTGCCTTACCTCGTTGAGAATAAACGTCTCCATCTGAATGGGTACATGTGAAACCTCTTCCTAGACTAAAATTCTCTCTCTCTGTGGAGAGGTATTGGACCTGCTGTAATTAAAACACCTGAGGCTAGGAGGCGGAGTGCACGATCAGAAGGCTGAAGAATACATTTCAAAAACCTGACCGGCACATCCAAACATAGACTAAGTGTGAACAGGTTTTTAATTACAGCAGGTCCAATACCCCTCCACAGAGAGAGAGAATTTTAGTCTAGGAAGAGGTTTCCCATGTACCCATTCAGATGGAGACGTTTATTCTCAGCGAGGTAAGTAATTAAAACACCTGAGGCTAGGAGGCGGAGTGCATGATCAGAAGGCTGAAGAATACATTTCAAAAACCTGACCGGCACATCCAAACATAGACTAAGTGTGAACAGGTTTTTAACTACAGCACGTCCAATACCCCTCCACAGAGAGAGAGAATTTTAGTCTAGGAAGAGGTTTCACATGTACCCATTCAGATGGAGACGTTTATTCTCAGCGAGGTAAGGCAAGTTTAGGACCTGGTATAAGAGAGATGCCGTAAAGGGGCTACCAGGTACACATAAAATTGGCCATTTTTATGCGCTAAATGCTCTCATTTTTCATATTTCTAGTGCAGTAATGCAGTTCAAATTTCGTGTTTCAAGTTTGCAGGTTTTAGCGCTACAGTGTGCTGCCTTATTTACTTAACTATATACGAGTTGGCGACTCTGGGTTCAGCACCTGTTCACACTTAGTCTATGTTTGGATGTGCCGGTCAGGTTTTTGAAATGTATTCTTTAGCCTTCTGATCGTGCACTCCGCCTCCTAGCCTCAGGTGTTTTAATTACAGCAGGTCCAATACCCCTCCACAGAGAGAGAATTTTAGTCTAGGAAGAGGTTTCACATGTACCCATTCAGATGGAGACGTTTATTCTCAGCGAGGTAAGGCAAGTTTAGGACCTGGTATAAGAGAGATACCGTAAAGGGGCTACCAGGTACACATAAAATTGGCCATTTTTATGCGCTAAACGCTCTCATTTTTCATATTTCTAGTGCAGTAATGCAGTTCAAATTTCGTGTTTCAAGTTTGCAGGTTTTAGCGCTGCAGTGTGCTGCCTTATTTACTTAACATTAAATTCAGAGCAGCGCCTGAATCCACAAATGCCATGACAGAAAATGACGATAATGAGCATATCAAGGTCACAGATAACAGAAATTTTGGTTGTACAGTACTGATGGTAACAGAACTAGCGATTCTCTTTGTACGTTTAGGGCAATCAGAAATAACATGAGCAGAATCGCCGCAGTAAAAACACAACCTATTCTGACGCCTAAATCCTTGTCGTTCAGCTCTAGACAAAATCCTATCACACTGCATAGGCTCAGGGCTCCTCTCGGATGACAACGCCACAGTGTGCACAACTCTGCGCTCGCGCAAGCGCCGATCAATCTGAATGGCCAGAGACACAGAATCACTCAGACCAGCAGGCGTGGGGAACCTGTCATGATCCCAATGGCAGGGGATCACAAAAATGACAAGCACAGATACAAACAAGCTCTAGGGCGATGGAACCTGAGCTGACCGCGACCCTAAACCTAACACACAAATAAAAGTAGCCGGGGAACGTGCCTACGATGATCCTAGACGTCTCGCTCCAGCCGAAGATCTAACTTCCCCTATCAGAAGAAACACAGACCTCTCTTGCCTCCAGAGAAATACCCCACAGCAAATAGCAGCCCCCCACATATAATGACGGTGAAATGAGAGGAAAGCACATACGTAGTATGAAAACAGTTTCAGCAAAATGAGGCCCGCTAAAGCTAGATAGCAGAGGATACAAAAGTGAACTGCGCGGTCAGCGAAAAACCCTTCAAAAAACCATCCTGAAATTACTTGAACTCATGTGCCAACTCATGGTACATGAAAAGCAATTTCAGCCCACTAGAGCAACCAGCAGCAGAGAATCACATATCTGCAGGCTGGACTAAAAACCAAATTAAGCAAAACACAAAACAGGAAAATCCAAACTTAGCTTGTCCAGAAGGTTCTAGGAGCAGGGAGCAGAGGTAACAAGACACACTGGATACATTGATAACCGGCGAGGAAATGCCAGCAAAGCCAGGTTAAATAGGAAACTCCCATATGCTGATGGAACAGGTGGAACCCAGAAACCCAGGAAAGAAAAGTCACCCAGTACCATCAGTAACCACCAGAGGGAGCCCAAAAACAGAACTCACAACAGTACCCCCCCCTTGAGGAGGGGTCACTGAACCCTCACGAGAACCACCAGGGCGACCAGGATGAGCCATATGAAAAGCGCGAACCAAATCATCAGCATGAACATCCGAGGCAACCACCCAAGAATTATCCTCCTGACCATAACCCTTCCACTTGACCAAATACTGGAGTTTCCGTCTGGAAACACGAGAATCCAAGATCTTCTCCACAACATACTCCAATTCTCCCTCCACCAGCACTGGAGCAGGAGGCTCAAGCGAAGGAACAACAGGTACCTCATACTTCCGCAACAACGACCGATGGAACACATTATGAATAGCAAACGATGCCGGGAGATCCAAACGAAACGACACAGGGTTAAGAATTTCCAAGATCCTATAGGGACCGATGAACCGAGGCTTGAACTTAGGAGAAGAGACCTTCATAGGAACAAAACGAGAAGACAACCACACCAAGTCACCAACAAGAAGTCGAGGACCCACGCGGCGACGGCGATTAGCAAACTGCTGAGCCTTCTCCTGGGACAACTTCAAATTGTCCACCACATGACTCCAAATCCGATGCAACCTATCCACCACCATGTCCACTCCAGGACAATCAGAAGGTTCCACCTGACCAGAGGAAAAACGAGGATGAAACCCCGAATTACAAAAGAAAGGAGAAACCAAGGTAGCAGAACTAGCCCGATTATTAAGGGCAAACTCGGCCAGCGGCAAAAAGGTAACCCAGTCATCCTGATCAGCAGAAACAAAACACCTTAAATAAGTTTCCAAGGTCTGATTAGTTCGTTCAGTCTGGCCATTCGTCTGAGGATGGAATGCAGACGAAAAGGACAAATCAATGCCCATCTTAGCACAGAACGTCCGCCAAAATCTAGACACAAACTGGGATCCCCTGTCAGAAACGATGTTCTCAGGAATCCCATGCAAACGAACCACATTCTGAAAAAACAGAGGGACCAACTCAGAGGAGGAAGGCAACTTAGGCAAGGGTACCAGATGAACCATTTTAGAAAAGCGATCACACACAACCCAGATGACGGACATTTTTTGAGAGACAGGGAGATCCGAAATAAAGTCCATGGAAATGTGCGTCCAAGGCCTCTTCGGGATAGGCAAAGGTGACAACAATCCACTGGCCCGAGAACAGCAAGTTTTAGCCCGAGCGCAAACCTCACAAGACTGCACAAAAGAACGCACATCCCTCGACAAGGAAGGCCACCAAAAAGACCTAGCCACCAAGTCTCTAGTACCAAATATTCCAGGATGACCTGCCAACGCAGAAGAATGGACCTCGGAGATGACTCTACTGGTCCAATTATCCGGAACAAACAGTCTCTCAGGCGGACAACGATCAGGTTTACCCGCCTGAAACTCCTGCAAAGCACGTCGCAAGTCTGGGGAGACAGCAGACAAAATCACCCCATCCCTAAGGATACCAGAGGGCTCAGAATTTCCAAGGGAGTCAGGCACAAAACTCCTAGAAAGAGCATCCGCCTTCACATTCTTTGAACCTGGCAGGTATGAAACCACAAAATTGAAACGAGAGAAAAACAGTGACCAACGAGCCTGTCTAGGATTCAGACGCCTGGCAGACTCAAGGTAAATCAAATTTTTGTGATCAGTCAAGACCACCACACGATGTCTAGCACCCTCTAGCCAATGACACCACTCCTCAAATGCCCACTTCATGGCCAAAAGTTCCCGATTACCAACATCATAATTCCGCTCAGCCGGCGAAAACTTTCTAGAAAAAAACGCGCATGGCTTCATCACTGAGCCATCGGAGCTTCTCTGTGACAAAACCGCCCCCGCTCCAATCTCGGAAGCATCAAACTCAACCTGAAAAGGGAGCGAAACATCTGGCTGACGCAACACAGGAGCAGAAGAAAACCGGCGCTTAAGTTCCTGAAAGGCCTCCACAGCCGCAGGAGACCAATTTTGCAACATCAGCACCCTTCTTAGTCAAATCCGTCAAAGGCTTAACAACACTAGAAAAATTAGTTATAAAACGACGATAGAAATTAGCAAAACCCAAGAACTTCTGTAGACTCTTAAGAGATGTAGGCTGCGTCCAGTCACAAATAGCCTGAACCTTGACGGGATCCATCTCAATAGTAGAAGGGGAAAAAATATACCCCAAGAAAGAAATCTTCTGGACTCCAAAGAGACACTTTGAGCCTTTTACAAACAAGGAATTGGCCCGCAGGACCTGAAACACCTTCCTGACCTGCTGAACATGAGACTCCCAGTCATCAGAAAAAACCAAAATATCATCCAAATACACAATCATAAATTTATCCAGATATTCACGGAAAATATCGTGCATAAAGGACTGGAAGACTGAAGGAGCATTAGAAAGTCCAAAAGGCATTACCAAATACTCAAAATGGCCCTCAGGCGTATTAAATGCGGTTTTCCACTCATCACCTTGCTTTATTCGTATAAGATTATACGCACCCCGAAGATCAATCTTAGTGAACCATTTAGCCCCCTTAATGCGAGCAAACAAATCAGTCAACAATGGCAAAGGATACTGATATTTTACGGTAATCTTAGGCTACGTTCACATTGGCGTTCCGCCAATGTGCGTCGCTGTTGCGCCGGCGATGCAGCGGCGACGCGCCCCTATGTTTAACATAGGGGACGCGTGCGTCGTTTTGGTGGCGTTTTTCGCCACGTGCGTCGTTTCCGACGCTAGCGTCGGACGCAAGAAAACGCTACATGTAGCATTTTCTGTGCGTCCGATTTTCGTCGGAAAACGACGCACGCGTCGCAAAACGCGCGCGTTTTTGCGCGTGTTTTAGCGTGCGTCGCGCGTTGCGTCGCCGACGCACGGCGGCGCAACGCTAATGTGAACGTAGCCTTATTCAAAAGACGATAATCTATACAAGGCCTCAAGGAACCATCTTTTTTGGCCACGAAAAAAAAACCTGCTCCCAAAGGGGACAAAGATGGACGGATATGTCCCTTTTCCAAGGACTCCTTAACATAATCCCGCATAGCAGTATGCTCTGGCACTGACAGATTGAACAAACGACCTTTAGGAAATTTACTGCCTGGAATTAAATTTATAGCACAATCGCAATCCCTGTGAAAAGGAAGCGAACTGAGCTTAGGCTCCTCAAAAACATCCCGATAGTCAGACAAAAACACAGGAATCTCAGAAGGAGTAGATGAAGCGATAGAAATCGGAGGTGCATCATCATGAACCCCCTGACAACCCCAGCTTAACACAGACATTGATTTCCAGTCAAGGACTGGATTATGAGTTTGTAACCATGGCAGACCAAGTACTAGAACATCATGCAAATTATACAGTACCAGGAAGCGAATCACCTCCTGATGAACGGGAGTCATACGCATGGTCACTTGTGTCCAGTACTGAGGTTTATTTATAGCCAAAGGTGTAGAGTCAATTCCCTTCAAAGGAATAGGGACTTCCAGAGGCTCCAGACTAAACCCACAGCGATTGGCAAATGACCAATTCATAAGACTCAGGGCAGCGCCTGAATCCACATAGGCATCGACGGAAATGGATGATAATGAACAAATCAGAGTCACAGACAGAATGAACTTAGACTGTAAAGTACTAATGGCAACAGACTTATCAACCTTTTTTGTGCGTTTAGAGCATGCTGATATAACATGAGCTGAATCACCACAATAAAAGCACAACCCTTTTTTCCGCCTATACTTTTGCCGTTCACTTCTGGACTGAATTCTATCACATTGCATTATCTCAGGTGACGGTTCAGACGACACCGCCAAATGATGCACAGGTTTGCGCTCCCGTAAACGCCGATCAATCTGAACAGCCATAGTCATAGACTCATTCAGACCAGCAGGCGCAGGGAACCCCACCATAACATCTTTAATGGCCTCAGAAAGGCCATCTCTAAACTTTGCAGCCAGAGCGCACTCATTCCACTGAGTAAGTACCGACCACTTCCGAAATTTTTGACAATAAATTTCTGCTTCATCTTGCCCCTGAGAGAGGGCCAACAAAGCTTTTTCAGCCTGAATCTCTTGGTTAGGTTCCTCATAGAGCAAACCCAATGCCAGAAAAAACGCATCCGCATTAAGCAACGCAGGGTCCCCTGGTGCCAATGCAAATGCCCAATCCTGAGGGTCACCCCGCAGGAAAGATATAATTATCTTGACTTGCTGAGCAGGGTCTCCAGAGGAGCGAGATTTCAAAGAAAGAAACAACTTGCAATTGTTCCTAAAATTCAGAAAACGAGATCTATCTCCAGAAAAAAACTCTGGGACAGGAATTCTAGGTTCAGACATAGGATCATGTACAACAAAATCCTGTATATCTTGAACCTTAGCGGCAAGATTATTCAGGCTGGAAGCCAAACTCTGGACGTCCATGATAAACAGCTGAGATCAGAGCCATTCAAAGATTAAGAGGAGGAGGAAGTAGCCAGGCTGCAATAAGGCTAGGCAGCAAACTCTGAGGGAAAGGGGAAGAAAAAAAAAAAAAACTTCCTCAGACTACTTATCCTCCTACTTCAGCCAATACAATTAACACTTTGTGGGCCGGTTATACTGTCATGATCCCAATGGCAGGGGATCACAAAAATGACAAGCACAGATACAAACAAGCTCTAGGGCAATGGAACCTGAGCTGACCACGACCCTAAACCTAACACACAAATAAAAGTAGCCGGGGAACGTGCCTACGATGATCCTAGACGTCTCGCTCCAGCCGAAGATCTAACTTCCCCTATCAGAAGAAACACAGACCTCTCTTGCCTCCAGAGAAATACCCCACAGCAAATAGCAGCCGCCCACATATAATGACTGTGAAATGAGAGGAAAGCACATACGTAGTATGAAAACAGTTTCAGCAAAATGAGGCCCGCTAAAGCTAGATAGCAGAGGATACAAAAGTGAACTGCGCGGTCAGCGAAAAACCCTTCAAAAAACCATCCTGAAATTACTTGAACTCATGTGCCAACTCATGGTACATGAAAAGCAATTTCAGCCCACTAGAGCAACCAGCAGCAGAGAATCACATATCTGCAGGCTGGACTAAAAACCAAATTAAGCAAAACACAAAACAGGAAAATCCAAACTTAGCTTGTCCAGAAGGTTCTAGGAGCAGGGAGCAGAGGTAACAAGACACACTGGATACATTGATAACCGGCGAGGAAATGCCAGCAAAGCCAGGTTAAATAGGAAACTTCCATATGCTGATGGAACAGGTGGAACCCAGAAACCCAGGAAAGACAAGTCACCCAGTACCATCAGTAACCACCAGAAGGAGCCCAAAAACAGAACTCACAACAGGAACCCCACCATAACATCTTTAACGGATTCAGAAAGACCCTTTCTGAAAATTGCCGCCAAGGCATCCTCATTCCATTTAGTCAGTACAGACCATTTTCTAAATTTCTGGCAATACGATTCTGCCGCTTCTTGACCCTGACACAGGGCCAACAAGATCTTCTCAGCTTGATCCACAGAATTAGGCTCATCATACAATAACCCCAATGCTTGAAAGAAAGAATCAACATTAAGCAAAGCAGGATTGCCAGATTCCAGGGAAAATGCCCAATCCTGTGGGTCACCACGCAGCAAGGATATGATGATTTTAACCTGCTGAATGGGATCACCAGAAGAACAGGGTCTCAATACAAAAAACAGTTTACAATTATTTTTGAAACTCAAAAATTTGGATCTGTCAGCAAAAAATAAATCAGGAGTGGGAATCTTAGGTTCTAAGGCAGGAGTCTGAATAATAAAATCTGAAATACCCTGTACCCTAGCAGCAAGCTGATCCACCCGAGAAACTAACTCCTGAACATTCATGTTAATACTAAGTTCCGTAGCCACCCAGAGATTAAGAGGGAAGAGAACACAGAATAGACTGGAGAAAAAAAAATGGCTCAAGAGCTTCCTTCCCTTCTTCTGAGATGCATTTAACTCATTGTGGGCCAGTTGTACTGTTATGATCTGGTGGCCTAGGAGCTGCATAAGACGTACTCTGGAGAAGGTGGTGCCTTTACTGACCGCACACCCTGAACTAGCAGCGCAACTAGAAGTAGCCGTGGGGGGTACGTAACACTCCCTAGACCCCTCGACACCCCCTCGACACCTAAGAACTAACTACCCCTAAAGACAGAAACGGGAAAACTATCTTGCCTCAGAAAAAATCCCCAAAGGATAGACAGCCGCCCACAAATATTGACTGTGAAAGGAGAGGGAAATAACATACGCAGACATGAAATCAGGATTTAGCATAGGAGGCCATACTAGCTAAAAAGGAAGAATAGGACAGAGTACTATGCGGTCAGTATAAAAACACTAGAAAATATCCACCACAGAAAAAACACCACATCTGACTAAAGACATGGAGGGTATATCTGCATCTCCAGAGACACAGCTAGGCTGCAAAAAATCCTTCACAGACAAAGCTGGACAAAACAAAACAAGAAAATGTACAGACTATAAGGTCCACAGCAGGTGGACAGCAAAAACAAGGCCAGAACTTATCTTTGAAGAAATAAACAGCAGACCAGGAGAGACCAAGAATGGATGTGAATCCTCCAAAAACAATGGACAACTGGCACTGACAAAGGATAAAGCAGGACTTAAATAGCCCATCCCAAATTACAAAAAATGGATACACCTGATAAATGCTGTGATCCAACTACCGCAGCACTACCACTCAGAACCACCGGAGGGAGCCCAAGAGCAGAATTCACAACAATCCTAATCCTGAAACAGCGTCTTCATTTCCTATACCTGCTTTTAGTGCAGCCAGCTCCAGAAATGGTCTCTGATAACGTGTGAACAAGAACCTATCTTCAATATCCAAGTGGTCCAAACAGTCCAAAAGTCTCCGTTTCTGGCTAGCTGGTGACCTCGGTCACATCTCCCAGTGTCAGTGAATCCGACCCCTGGTACAGGCAGCTGCCTAGGAGTTGTACCTGGCAGCTGCCTGCAGCCTAGTCTGTCTCCATCATCAGGAGCTCGACCGAACACCAGGTAGCTGCTCAGCTATGACCCTTCCTAGGCAGGTGCGGCCATGTGGCACAGTGGGTCCACAAACCATGTGCACCACCTGTGGGCAAGACACAAAACTGGGCTACACTGTTTGCGTAACACCCATATATATGAAAGAGCTATGGAAATAGAGTAGCACAGCAACTTATGGTGATTCTATAAATCAGGAGATAGTCCAACAGGTAAACTTGAGTTCGATAACACTCACCACAGCCTGACTGCACTGGGGCAGCAAGGTGGCGCAGTGGATAGCACAGCAGCCTTGCAGCGCTGGAGTCATCTGCAAAGAGTTTCTATGTTCTCTCTGTGTTTGCGTGGGTTTCCTCCGGGTACTCCGGTTTCTTCCCACATTTCAAAGACATACTGATAGGGAATTTAGACTGTGAGCCCCAACGGGGACAGCAACGATAATGTGTGCAACCTGTAAAGCGCTGCGGAATATGTTAGCGCTATATAAAAAATAAAAATTAGATTAGTTTATCTGTGTTTGTCTCTGGTGGCCGGGACCTAGAAGCAATCATTACCCTCTTGGCCATGAAAGGCAGAGATGAAAATAACTCTTTAAATTACATCAAAATGTGCTCATATTGACACATGTCCAACAGACAATATATGTCCAGTGCAGGATTTCTAACATAGCCCCCAGCTACTTAGTGTCATTTTTACACCAGTAGTAGAGGGGTCAGGCTGACCCCTTTATTAGCATTATCTAAAAAATGGTCTAATTATTTTGCTATTTTTTTGTCCTGACAAATGTATTCCATACCCATTGCTAATAATGACAATGTCAGTATTGCTATTATGTTGGTTATTATTCCATACTTGTGACTGCAACAAATTAGAAATGTTAGGCTACGTTCACATTAGCGTTGTGCGGCGCAGCGGCGGCGACACAACGCATGCAAAACGCATGCAAAACGCAGGGTTTTGTGACGCATGCGTTCATTTTTTGCATGATTTTTGGCGCAGAAAAAACTGCATCATGCAGCGTCCTCTGCGCCCCGACAGTTGCGCCAAAATGATGCATGCGTCACAAAACGCAAGACAACGCATGTCCATGCGCCCCCTGTTAAATATAGGGGCGCATGACGCATGCGTCGCCGCGGCTGCGTCCGCCGCTCAACGCTAATGTGAACGTAGCCTTACTAATCTCCAAATCCCATATATGTGCATTGAGAATGCAATCTGCAAAACCTTAGATCAGTATGTATAGGTGCAAACCAACAGGAACTTTGACATAAGCGCCTCCAATCTCCTTGTATTTTTCAGGATACTATAGATTGTTTAGGTCGGACCAGAAATCAATAGCACATCTACAATGCCTTCTCTCAGTAAACCTCAGCAAATGTCATGTCTGCGTGCTGCCGACAGCCAGCGCCTGACCTGTGCACAAAGAATTCACTTATGTGATTCTATCCTAGAGAGAAAATAACAGTTTTTACTTGATGAATGCGGAATAGAAATAGTATAGATATTAGTCTCCGTAGTCTTATAAATATAGATAAGGTCCCATAGGGCAATGGCTTGTTGTTCATGGGTCAATATATAATATCTATGCCTGGGTCCCTAACTAATTGGCAATAGTGTCACAACTCCGCATTTATGATGCACTGGCTCTATGTACTGTATAATAATGAAGACATCATTAGGAAACATCAGCTACTATCAGTGTGTGATTATACTGATACGTCATTGTGTCACTCCGCCATCTCCTCACACTGCTGCCATCGTGTTATATGTCAGGAGACCCCGTGGGACCTGAAGCATAAGGCCCCATCTAGAACTTCTACAATCGTATACTTGCCTGGTACTCACCGAGAAATCTGTCATAAAACCATAAAGTAATTTCTTGTTTTTCTGAATAAAATCTTTAAGCGTTGTATCTTCTCATCAGTAAAGTGCCATAAGGGAATGTAATGAAAAATATTAATGAAATATATTATACCCTTTTGGTTACAAGGCAGTCTGTGCCACCATATGTTTCTGACTAAGCTGAAAAAGAAACAGGCAAATGTTGTGTCTTCCATGGATAAACAGGCCCGCGGCTCGATTAATAAAATTGGACAAATGTTTTCAGGGACAGAGTAAAATAAATAGAATTGTCATATTAATGTACATCTCATTTCTGTTGAGAAAGATTACTATCCTAATCCGCACTACTAATATAACGTAGAGTGAATATAATATGCATTGTTTTTTTCAGTTGCTAGAGTAGGAGCATTGCTCCAGTAAGAATAAGCTTTGAGGCTTTATGTAGGGAAGGAGAAAAAATGGTAATCAGCTCACTTTCCAAGGAGCATAATAAAGTGTGAAAACCACTTGAATTCACATAGGAACCTTTGTAGACCTTGTTTGGTCAGGGTGTGATACCAGGTGAGAAGAGACACACCAGGCTGGTATCCAGGTCAGAAATGGCAGAAAGGACTGAGTACTGGGCACCGGGGGCACCAGTGATAAAATGTTAAAACATAACTTTTACTATGCACTTAAAAACATGGTGAGAAAAAGCAAAAAAGATGAAAATATATTAAGGTTCCATAAGCTTACACGTTTTGGGTTAGCATCCCTTATTCATAAATGTTAAACCGAAACGCGTTAGCTTATGCATCCTTATTTTAATCTATTCTTGTTTTTAAGTGCACGGTAAAAGTTATGTTTTAAAGCGGTTGTCCAGTCCCAAGTCTGAAACCAACGAATCCCCGCAGCACACAGTGCGTGCGCAGTGGTGGATTCATAAGTCTGCAGTCACACAGAGTGACTGCAGACTTATAGATTTGGACTGGACAACCCCCTTAAACATTACTTTTACTGTGCACTTAAAAACAAGGATAAAAAAAAATAATTAAGGATACATAAGCTAACACGATTCGGGTTACCATTTATGAATAAGGGTTGCTAACCTAAAATGCGTACGCTTATGGACCCATAATCTTTTATGTCTTTTTGCTCTTTCTCACCATGCTTTTAAGTGCATTGTTTTAACACTTTCTCATTTGTGTTGGAGACCAGTCCTCATTGACCTGTCTTTCATTTCAGGTTTTATGTTCATCTTATATGCGAGGAAATTCTACCAATGTATACGACTAACCTGTCTATATGGATTACTTTTAATCAAAATTATGTAAAAGTGTATTCTTTTGGCAGGAAATTGGCTGGTGCTGTATTTATCAGTAAGTCTATTGGTTCTATGCAAATAAAATGTATACTACCTAGTGAGTGTATTTTATTTTTTCAATAGGAGTCGATGGCAGATGTATGCAATAGATAGGGATATACATTCTTGGTACCCAATAAAGATAATTTGTGACCGTATTGTGAGCTTGAAGTCAACCTAGAATGTAAGGATAGATTTCACATGTAAAGCTCCATGGAATAAATGGCGATATAAAAATGAATAATAATAATAAAATACTTAGAAGTCCGCAAGGACAGGGTCCTCTCCCCTCTGTACCAGTCTGTCATTGTAAATTTGTTTACTGTAAACGATACCTGAAAGTCTGAACATAACCCCTTTCTCATGTACTGCACCATGGAATTAATGGTGCTACATAAATAAATAATAATAATAACCAGTCACCAGGTTTGGCCAATATAAGCTGCGGCCACTACCTTTCAGGGCTTATCTACAGCATTATATAATGCTGTATATAAGCCCCCAACCCGACCTGTAAGAGAAGAAAAATAACTTTTATTATACTCACCCGCGTGTCGGTCCGGTCCGATGGGCGTTGCTGGTTTTGGTCCGGTGCCTCCCATCTTCTTACGATCCCCGTTCACCTACTTGCTTCGTGTGGATGACGCGTCCCTTCGTCATCCACACAGTCTCCTCGGCACAGCGCTCCTGCGCAGACATACTTCTCTGCCCGTTCGAGGCAGAGCAAAGTACTGTAGTGTGCATGCGCCGGGGCTCTTTGACCTTTCCCGGCACTTGCGCACTGCAGTACTTTGCTCTGCCCTCAAAAGGGCAGAGAAGTGCGCCTACACAGGAGCGCAGTGCTGAGGAGATGCATCATCCACACGAAGCAAGTAGGAGGGTGGCATCGCAAGAAGATGGGAGGCGCCGGACCAAGAAGAGCTACACCCATCGGACCAGACTGTCTCACAGGTGAGTATATAAAAGTTATTTTTCTTCTCTTGCAGGTCGGGTTGGGGGCAGATAAACAGCATTATAGAATGCCGTATATCAGCCCTGAAAGGTGATTGCCGTATCTCTTATCAGCCAAACCTGGTGACAAGTTACCTTTAAAGATGACCTGTCACTTGCTCCCCAAAAAATCCCTGAGGTCCTCTAATTCTTCCATTCTCTTGTGTTTAGCGCCGCGTTACTCCATTGCAGATATATTCACATTTGTTGCTTTTTTATTATGTGAAATCTCTGCTTGCAGTTCATCTGGGCATTTCTTCAGTCTTCTCTGTGGGCATGCACTTTCATGCTTCCCTCCCAGATCATGCCGGATCTGTGACTGGCAGCTCTGAGATGGGTGAAAGCACATACCATCAGAGTGGCCTGAAGAAACATCTGATTGATCTGCAACTATAAATATTCACATTTGTTACTTTTGGAGCACATCTTGAGAAATCTCTGCAATGGAGCTGCGCAAAATGAAAAAAAAGTGGCAGAAACAGGAGTTCTGGGATTTTTACTAGGTATTTAAGTCAAGCCTTTTTTTGCACAAGTGACAGGTCCTCTTTAACTTAGCCTTGTGCAAGCAACACCTTGATTTACATCTAGAGCAATGGTAAAAAAAAAAAAAGATACCGTAGCTTGTAACAACTGCAAAACCAAGGATGAGAGCTGGCAATGTATTAACAGATATAATTGGGACACACCTCTTCATCATTGAATTCAGGCTTCTCCTTCGGTCCCATTGCCACAGTTGAACAACATCCGGCCCCTTCGTCATGTCATTTGTCTTTACCAACATGTCAGAGACTGGCTTGTTGTAAAGCGTTCACTGATTCCAGCATGGTCCTGAAATAGGACGTTGCCAGTGTAACAAGTCAGTTTGAGACATTTTTTTCACTCCTTAAAGGGATTTTGCCAGCAGGATTTCATCTACCAAACTAGCTATATGTGCATGTGGCCAGTCCGTTTCTCCATTACTGAGAAATCCGTGATGGAATTGATATGCTATAAGGCTGAAGAGCCATTTGTAGATCTGAAGTATGTCACTTCAGCTCTATTCCACACCCTACACCACCTCCCCATGCTTCACAGACAGCATCTCTGCTGCGTAACTTCAGGCAAAGGAACCAGAACCATCAGTCAGGTGATGGTGGTGCTGGGGAGAGAATAAAGCTGGAGTGACAGAGGCTTGAGATCTATCATAGTCCTGTAGCCTAATTTGTATATCCGTTCAAATGCCAATTTCTCAGTAAAAGGGGAATGGACTGGCCATGTAAAGGTATTGCTGGACTTGTCTTTGAAAGAGCTTGGTTTGAATAGTTTGGAGTCTAAAATCCTGCTGACAGATTCCCACCAATACCTGTGAGGTGTGGCAATTCCACCATACAGAGACCACATTAAGTTAAAGTGCAGGGTCATCTGGATGCCGTCCATGATTTTTGAGGGACCATATACCTGCATGGGTGAATTTAATCCATGACTCATAAATGGGCATGTATCTGATTTGTTTCTTTCTGCAGACTGTGTTTCTGCAAAAAAAAAAATGTCTGAACACCTTAGAGTAGACTATAATGGGTGAGTGTTCTGTCTGTGAAGTATGCAAATTGCCTCTTCATAAAGGAAGACTAAAACTCTAGTGCCACCTATTAGAAAAACCTAAGAAAAAATGGATACAAGAGCTCAAAGTAAAAAATGTAACAACTTTATTAAAGACCAATCATGAACAACAATACACAAATAAACTTTAAAAACCATACATATACGATGCAAAGGCTAAAAGCAGAGACGAGCCTAGTGCCACGCACAAAAACACAAGTATAAGTACAAATGTGATGTCAAACACATCAGGTAGTAGCTGAAAAACTCATAGGGCCATATATAGTTAGCATATATCCTATATAATAATGAATAGTAAGTGTAATATGGTCACAATACAAGCTATAGTTCTAAAGTACTAGGCAGGCGGCAGGAATGTAACAAGAATATATGACCAAATGTAAGGGTGTCACATTAAGAACATAGTGCATATTGAATCAACCCCACCTGGTGAATATCAGCTGTTACAAAAGCAGTAGTATAGCAAAGCTGTCCGATCCCTCCTAAATGGCTCACTAAACCATGCAATGCATGTGAACCCGGGAAGTCCCAAGCAAGGAAAGGGGAGGAAAGACTAAGCTGTAGGAAAGTGAATACCTTACCGACCTGCTGTAATCATGCGTGGAAGAGGAGGCCCCGACGCGCGTTTCGCAGAAGTTGCTTCCTCGGGGGGCGCTATTAGAAGTAGCAATCCTAAACGTAAAAATCAACCCTTTAACAAGCCTTTCCACCTGACTTAGGATAAAAGTCAAACCAAAATCTAAATTTGCATACGTGTTTCGGGTGTTGTCCCTCCTCAGTGCAAAGCATGAGATCTGATTTAGCTGTATGACAGGCCTCTGACTGGGGTCTAAGGGTTAAGATTTCTCCTTGTGGAGAGTGACATGACTGACATGTCAGTGTAAGGAGACTAATAGGCAATGTAAAACTCCTCTGGGAAATTAAATATGCAATTTGCCTCTTCAGAGACAAGGAGGACTTGAAGTCTAGTGCCACTGTTATGAACATGTTCCCACTCACACCAGAAAATTGCTTTATCTACAGCCAACTGGTCCCTGTAAAATCTAGAAAGGCCCTAGCTACACAATTAAACACCACCACCTCATACCTGGCCCCTCTAAGAGGCCGTTGAGGGGTTTCTTGCACCTCCTCAGAAACCAGAGGGAAGCCTGCAGCACACTACCAAAAAGGGGAAGGGAAAGTGTGAGGAGAGATATGAGAAAAGGTGACAAACTAAGACACAATGAAATAAGGTGGAGAGGTGAAGGTTAAGGACAACCAAAAATAAAAGGAACAAGTAAGACTTCCCAAGAACCTAACTGTGGTAAAAGGAAAAAGGTGCTGGGAGGATAAGCAAACTAACTTACTGCAAGAATAACACTGGAGTTTACCCAGCAAGATAAATCACTAAGATAAAGAGCTGGAACTCCTAAATATACCTCCACCAGGAAATATAGCCAGCAAGGAAGTGCAGAGAAGGGATACTATATAAAGGTCCACCCAGAACGCGATAGGACAAAAGCGAAAATGGAAAACACCTGGAAAGGAGCAAACCAAGAAGGGAGAATAAGGACAAAGCAACAATCAGCATTTGGACAGGGATGGAAAAAGCAAAAGCTTCACAGGCAGAAGAACCGGTCATGAAGCAACAGGTAAACACATGGAATCCCCAAACCGAGCCATGATAGTCACCTATTTAAAGTAGAAAGCCAAAATGTCAATATCAACCCTTAACTAGAGAAGAGCCGTGTTCGAGTCAAACTGTTCGTCAATTTCAAATTCGAGCTGTTTTGGGCGGTGTTCGAGTCGTTCGACAAACTCAAACAATTTGCTTAAAATTCGGCTGTTCGAGTTTCTGTGCGATAACTGTTCGTTCACCAAAAGCCTAACTTGATTTTCACAATTAAAACTGTTTATTAACTGTTATTCACATTAAAACTGTTTATCAATGTTAATAGACTGTTTCAGTGTATAGTGGGCGGGGAAGGGGGATAGATCTGTGCTGAAATAATGCCGATCTCCATTTTTTCCCCCCCACATTTACACTGGGGCGGTGCAGTCTCTCAGCCTATCAGCAGTGCACACACAAACACAAATGTGCATGTGATGCACACAAGCATGTGTCATTGGCTGTGTATGTCACATGTACTTGCCCTATAAGAACCAGCCATTTTCCCCGTCGCCACCATTTCCTACTGCTGCAGCTTAGTGTTAGACTGCACCGCTGCTGCTGTGGGCGCTATACCGTCTAAGAGTGTTTTTTTGGGAGCGAATTTGAAGTTGGAGAGAGAGAGGTTTAGGGAGTCGAGACTAGTTGTAATATCAGCCCTTTTCAGGGTAGATTACAGCAGTTCATAGCACTTTTTGCCAGGCAGGTCTGTGCCAATGCTGTGCAAGTGTTTGTAATCCAACCTTTTGGGTTAGTAGCATTGTCTGGAAGTCATCTGAGTAGCCCGCCTGTGAAGCTAGCTACACCGGCTGTGTATCTAAATTTTTACTGCATCTAACCCAGTAAATCGTTTTGGGCTTAGTAGCAGTGTGTGCACGTCAGCAGAGTAGCTCACCTGTGAAGCTAGCTACACCGCCTGTGTATCTAATTTTTTACTGCATCTAACCCAGTAAATCATTTTGGGCCTAGTAGCTGTGTCTGCTATTGTGAATTCTGTGGCAGAGCTCCCTCCTGTGGTCACAAGTGGTACTTCGGCTGATTCTCTCTGTAAGCTTCCGTTGGTGGAGGGAAGTGGTACTGCGGCTTCTGAGTTTCCTCCCTCAGGTGATGTGGTGAGGTCGTTAGGTGCTGCTCTACTTAACTCCACCTAGTGCTTTGATCCTGGCTTCCTGTCAATGTTCCAGTATTGGGCTTGTTTTCCTCCTGGATCGTTCCTGTGGCCTGCTGCTCTGCATAGCTAAGTTTTCCTTTGCTATTTTGTTTGCTTTTCTTCTGTCCAGCTTATCTATTTGTTTGCTGGAAGCTCTGGGACGCAGAGGGTGTACCTCTGTGCCGTTAGTTCGGTACGGAGGGTCTTTTTGCCCCCTTTGCGTGGTTTTTAGGGTTTTGTGTTGACCGCAAAGTTACCTTTCCTATCCTCGCTCTGTTCAGAAAGTCGGGCCTCACTTTGCTAAATCTATTTCATCTCTACGTTTGTCTTTTCATCTTACTCACAGTCATTATATGTGGGGGGCTGCCTTTTCCTTTGGGGTATTTCTCTGAGGCAAGGTAGGCTTATTTTCTATCTTCAGGCTAGCTAGTTTCTCAGGCTGTACCGAGTTGCATAGGTAGCGTTAGGCGCAATCCACGGCTGCCTCCAGTGTTGTTGGATAGGATTAGGGATTGCGGTCAACAGAGTTCCCACGTCTCAGAGCTCGTTCTATGATTTTGGATTATTGTCAGATCACTGTATGTGCTCTGACCTCTATGTTCACTGTGGTACTGAGTTGCCTAATCATAACAGTACAGGAAGCCAAAGTACTAATGATTCTCAATAGAGGGAAAAAAGAAGTTCTGAGACCATTTTTTTTTCTCTGCACTGTGTTTTGCCTTTTTTTCCCCCTAGACATTTGGGTGGTTCAGGACACAGGTGTAGCAATGGACATTAGAAGTCTGTCTTCATGTGTGGATCAGCTATCGGCAAGAGTACAAAAGATTCAAGACACTATTGATCAGAAATCTATGTTAGAACCAAGAATTCCTATTCCTGATTTGTTTTTTGGTGATAGAACTAAGTTTCTGAGTTTCAAAAATAATTGTAAACTATTTCTGGCCTTGAAACCTCGCTCCTCTGGTGATCCAGTTCAACAGGTTTTGATCATTATTTCTTTTTTGCGTGGCGACCCTCAGGACTGGGCATTTTCTCTTGCGCCAGGAGATCCTGCATTAAGTAATATCGATGCGTTTTTCCTGGAGCTCGGATTGCTGTACGATGAGCCTAATTCTGTGGATTAGGCAGAAAAAAATTTGCTGGCTCTTTGTCAAGGTCAGGATGAGATAGAGTTATATTGTCAGAAATTTAGAAAGTGGTCCGTGCTCACTCAATGGAATGAATCTGCGCTGGCAGCTATATTCAGAAAGGGTCTCTCTGAAGCCCTTAAGGATGTCATGGTGGGATTTCCTATGCCTGCTGGTTTGAATGAGTCTATGTCTTTGGCCATTCAGATCGGTCGACGCTTGCGTGAACGTAAATCTGTGCACCATTTGGCGGTATTACCTGAGCTTAAACCTGAGCCTATGCAGTGCGATAGGACTTTGACCAGAGTTGAACGGCAAGAACACAGACGTCTGAATGGGCTGTGTTTCTACTGTGGTGATTCCACTCATGCTATCTCTGATTGTCCTAAGCGCACTAAGCGGTTCGCTAGGTCTGCCTCCATTGGTACAGTACAGTCAAAATTTCTTCTGTCCGTTACCTTGATCTGCTCTTTGTCATCGTATTCTGTCATGGCATTTGTGGATTCAGGCGCTGCCCTGAATTTGATGGACTTGGAGTATGCTACGCATTGTGGGTTTTTCTTGGAGCCCTTGCAGTGTCCTATTCCATTGAGAGGAATTGATGCTACGCCTTTGGCCAAGAATAAGCCTCAGTACTGGACCCAGCTGACCATGTGCATGGCTCCTGCACATCAGGAGGTTATTCGCTTTCTGGTGTTGCATAATCTGCATGATGTGGTCGTGTTGGGGTTGCCATGGCTACAAGTCCATAATGCAGTATTAGATTGGAAATCCATGTCGGTGTCCAGCTGGGGTTGTCAGGGGGTACATGGTGATGTTCCATTTCTGTCAATTTCGTCATCCACCCCTTCTGAGGTTCCAGAGTTCTTGTCTGATTACCGGGATGTATTTGATGAGCCCAAGTCCGATGCCCTACCTCCGCATAGGGATTGTGATTGTGCTATTGATTTGATTCCTGGTAGTAAGTTCCCAAAAGGCCGATTGTTTAATTTATCTGTGCCTGAGCGCGCCGCTATGCGCAGTTATGTGAAGGAGTCCCTGGAGAAGGGGCATATTCGCCCGTCATCGTCGCCATTAGGAGCAGGGTTCTTTTTTGTAGCCAAGAAGGATGGTTCGCTGAGACCTTGTACAGATTACCGCCTTCTAAATAAGATCACGGTTAAATTTCAGTACCCCTTGCCGTTGTTATCCGATTTGTTTGCTCGGATTAAGGGGGCTAGTTGGTTCACCAAGATAGATCTTCGTGGTGCGTATAATCTTGTGCGAATTAAGCCAGGCGATGATTGGAAAACTGCATTTAATACGCCCGGGGGTTATTTTGAGTATCTAGTGATGCCGTTCGGACTTGCCAATGCTCCATCAGTGTTTCAGTCCTTTATGCATGACATCTTCCGAGAGTACCTGGATAAATTCCTGATTGTGTACTTGGATGACATTTTGATCTTCTCGGATGATTGGGAGTCTCATGTGAAGCAGGTCAGAACGGTTTTTCAGGTCCTGCGTGCTAATTCTTTGTTTGTGAAGGGATCAAAGTGTCTCTTTGGTGTGCAGAAGGTTTCATTTTTGGGGTTCATCTTTTCCCCTTCTACTATCGAGATGGATCCTGTTAAGGTCCAAGCCATCCATGATTGGACTCAGCCGACATCTCTGAAAAGTCTGCAAAAGTTCCTGGGCTTTGCTAATTTTTATCGTCGCTTCATCTGCAATTTTTCTAGTATTGCTAAACCATTGACCGATTTGACCAAGAAGGGTGCTGATGTGGTCAATTGGTCTTCTGCTGCTGTGGAAGCTTTTCAAGAGTTGAAGCGTCGTTTTTCTTCTGCCCCTGTGTTGTGTCAACCAGATGTTTCGCTTCCGTTCCAGGTCGAGGTTGATGCTTCTGAGATTGGAGCAGGGGCTGTTTTGTCGCAGAGAGGTTCTGATTGCTCAGTGATGAAACCGTGCGCCTTCTTTTCCAGGAAGTTTTCGCCTGCTGAGCGAAATTATGATGTGGGCAACCGAGAGTTGCTGGCCATGAAGTGGGCATTCGAGGAGTGGCGTCATTGGCTTGAAGGAGCTAAGCATCGCGTGGTGGTCTTGACTGATCATAAGAACTTGACTTATCTCGAGTCCGCCAAGCGGTTGAATCCAAGACAAGCTCGTTGGTCGTTGTTTTTTGCCCGTTTTGACTTTGTGATTTCATACCTTCCGGGCTCTAAAAATGTGAAGGCGGATGCTCTGTCTAGGAGTTTTGTGCCCGACTCTCCGGGTGTATCTGAGCCGGCGGGTATCCTCAAAGAGGGAGTAATTGTGTCTGCCATCTCCCCTGATTTGCGGCGAGTGCTGCAAAAATTTCAGGCTAATAAACCTGATCGTTGTCCAGCGGAGAAACTGTTTGTCCCTGATAGGTGGACGAATAAAGTTATCTCTGAGGTTCATTGTTCGGTCTTGGCTGGTCATCCTGGAATCTTTGGTACCAGAGAGTTAGTGGCTAGATCCTTTTGGTGGCCATCTCTGTCGCGGGATGTGCGTACTTTTGTGCAGTCCTGTGGGATTTGTGCTCGGGCTAAGCCCTGCTGTTCTCGTGCCAGTGGGTTGCTTTTGCCCTTGCCAGTCCCGAAGAGGCCTTGGACACATATCTCTATGGATTTTATTTCAGATCTTCCCGTTTCTCAAAAGATGTCAGTCATTTGGGTGGTCTGTGATCGCTTTTCTAAGATGGTCTATTTGGTACCCTTGTCTAAATTGCCTTCCTCCTCTGATTTGGTGCCATTGTTCTTCCAGCATGTGGTTCGTTTACATGGCATTCCAGAGAATATCGTTTCTGACAGAGGTTCCCAGTTTGTTTCGAGGTTTTGGCGAGCCTTTTGTGGTAGGATGGGCATTGACTTGTCTTTTTCCTCGGCTTTCCATCCTCAGACTAATGGCCAGACCGAACGAACCAATCAGACCTTGGAAACATATCTGAGATGTTTTGTTTCTGCTGATCAGGATGACTGGGTGTCCTTTTTGCCTTTGGCTGAGTTTGCCCTTAATAATCGGGCTAGCTCGGCTACCTTGGTTTCGCCATTTTTCTGCAACTCTGGGTTCCATCCTCGTTCCTCGTCAGGACAGGTTGAGTCTTCGGACTGTCCTGGTGTGGATACTGTGGTGGACAGGTTGCAGCAGATTTGGACTCAGGTAGTGGACAATTTGACCTTGTCCCAGGAGAAGGCTCAACGTTTTGCTAATCGCAGACGCTGTGTGGGTCCCCGACTTCGTGTTGGGGATCTGGTTTGGTTATCTTCTCGTCATATTCCTATGAAGGTTTCCTCTCCTAAGTTTAAACCTCGTTTCATTGGTCCGTATAGGATTTCTGAGGTTCTTAATCCTGTGTCTTTTTGTCTGACCCTTCCAGATTCTTTTTCCATACATAACGTATTCCATAGGTCATTGTTGCGGAGATACGTGGCACCTATGGTTCCTTCTGTTGACCCTCCTGCCCCGGTTTTGGTGGAGGGGGAGTTGGAGTATATTGTGGAGAAGATTTTGGATTCTCGTGTTTCAAGACGGAAACTCCAGTATCTGGTTAAGTGGAAGGGTTATGCTCAGGAAGATAATTCCTGGGTCTTTGCCTCTGATGTCCATGCTCCCGATCTTGTTCGTGCCTTTCATGTGGCTCATCCTGGTCGGCCTGGGGGCTCTGGTGAGGGTTCGGTGACCCCTCCTCAAGGGGGGGGGGGTACTGTTGTGAATTCTGTGGCAGAGCTCCCTCCTGTGGTCACAAGTGGTACTTCGGCTGATTCTCTCTGTAAGCTTCCGTTGGTGGAGGGAAGTGGTACTGCGGCTTCTGAGTTTCCTCCCTCAGGTGATGTGGTGAGGTCGTTAGGTGCTGCTCTACTTAACTCCACCTAGTGCTTTGATCCTGGCTTCCTGTCAATGTTCCAGAATTGGGCTTGTTTTCCTCCTGGATCGTTCCTGTGGCCTGCTGCTCTGCATAGCTAAGTTTTCCTTTGCTGTTTTGTTTGCTTTTCTTCTGTCCAGCTTATCTATTTGTTTGCTGGAAGCTCTGGGACGCAGAGGGTGTACCTCCGTGCCGTTAGTTCGGTACGGAGGGTCTTTTTGCCCCCTTTGCGTGGTTTTTAGGGTTTTGTGTTGACCGCAAAGTTACCTTTCCTATCCTCGCTCTGTTCAGAAAGTCGGGCCTCACTTTGCTAAATCTATTTCATCTCTACGTTTGTCTTTTCATCTTACTCACAGTCATTATATGTGGGGGGCTGCCTTTTCCTTTGGGGTATTTCTCTGAGGCAAGGTAGGCTTATTTTCTATCTTCAGGCTAGCTAGTTTCTCAGGCTGTACCGAGTTGCATAGGTAGCGTTAGGCGCAATCCACGGCTGCCTCTAGTGTTGTTGGATAGGATTAGGGATTGCGGTCAACAGAGTTCCCACGTCTCAGAGCTCGTTCTATGTTTTTGGATTATTGTCAGATCACTGTATGTGCTCTGACCTCTATGTTCACTGTGGTACTGAGTTGCCTAATCATAACAGTCTGCTACTCAGCAGAGTACTCCACCCATGAAGCAAGCTATAGCGCCTGTTTATTTAATTACTAATTTTTAACTGCATCTAGCCCAGGCAATACTTTGGGCCTAGTAGCAGTGTCTGCTACTCAGCAGAGTACCCCACCCATGAAGCAAGCTACACCGCCGGCACAGGTAGTAACCGGAACGCCCCCTCAATGTCTGTTTTGGCCATTAAGGTGCCCCTTCCCAACTACTTGACCCGCCTGATTGCCTCATCAAAGGAGGTACAGTATATAGTACTGTACTTAGTTCCGCGTCGATGTTGTCGTTTGCTGACCTGCCCTTTGGTTATGACAAATGGTGGATTAGTCTGAATGTACTGGGTTCCTTTTTTGGCACGACTCCCAACGGGGGTACCACTACATCTTCTAAGGAAAGTGTTCTGACTGGACCTGCCATTCTACCTAAAGATATATATATATTTTTTTTAAAGTTCTGTTTATTAAATTTTTCAACATATAACAAAACAGTTATACAATAATAATAATCTCAACCGCAAATCTTTTCTTAGGAGCCCACCCTTAACCCTCCCCCATAACTTCTGTGTACACATCTTTAACAATTGAGCTATGGAATTGGTGAGCGACCATTTATCCTTTGTAACAGATTTGCGTATTTTCAAATTGGGTACGTAACTTCTCCCTGGTTTCCAAAGGAAGCGAAGGAATAAAAAGAGACCATGTGTTAAAAAATTTGCTCGCTAAGGCTACGTTCAGACTAGCGTTGTGCGCCGCTGCGTCGGCGACGCAACGCACGACGCACGCAAAAACGCGGCAAAACGCACGCAAAAATGCTGCGTTTTGCGACGCGTGCGTCGGTTTTTGCCGAAAATCGGACGCAAGAAAAATGCAACTTGTTGCGTTTTCTTGGTCCGACGCTTGCGGCCAAAAAGACGCATGCGTCGCAAAACGCAACAAACAAAAACGCATGCGTCCCCATGTTAAACATAGGGGCGCATGACGTGTGCGTCGCCGCTGCGTCGCCCGACGCTAACCCGACGCACACTAGCACAACGCTAGTCTGAACGTAGCCTAACCTCTCCTTATTTGTCAGAGCCTCCAACCACTCCAATTAGAACAAGAAATTAATCTTTGTGTGTATAAGAGAAAGCGATGGGACCGCAGGATTCAGCCAGTGTTGTAGTGTGCTTTTCCTGGTGGCCGAGGCCCAAACTATTAAAGTTGCTTTAATGTGTTTAGGCCAATTATGATTTGCATCATCTAAAATGTTAAAGATTGCCCATTGTGGCGTAAGTGTAAAGCTGATCCCGCACAGTCTCTGTAACTCAGAATGTACGTTATCCCATAACTCTCGGATCTTTGAGCAACTCCATAGATGATGGAAGATATCGGTATTGCGCGACTTGCATTTTGAGCACAAGTATACATTTGAGGGAGTCATTCTAGACTGTAAGTAAGGAGTGATGTAGGCTCTATGTAGGATCAAAAGGGCCATGTCAGTGTAGCTGCTATATGTGATAAATTTCCTCTGTGTTGAGGTTGCCTCAAGGAGGTCCCCCACCTGGAAACCCGTGATATCTCCCGACCACCTTGCGACCCCTGTGGTCAGACCTTCCCACGACCACCTCCTTCTTATTACTGAATAAATAGTACTTATAGACGTCGGTTGGGACCCTGCGTTTCTGATAAAACTATCCAGTTTAGTCTTCCCTCCTTCTTCCCCCCCCCCCCCAGTAGGAAGGCATTTCTGAACTAGACTACGCGCTTGAAGAAACAGGAAAGGATTGTTGCCAAATGATGGGAAACGGAGCAAGGCAGATTCAGAAGAGGACAAAGAAAATTTAAGGTCTAGCAGATCTATTGCCTGTCTGCATCCCTGAGTTGCTAATTGAGTGTATAGTGACGGAGCCTTACCCCCCAAAAATCTTGGATTTTTAAGAAAAGGCTGAAAAGGGGAAATCCCAGCACTCAACCCCCAAAGTCTCCTACATCTTCTCCAAGTCAGCACTGTCTGCCATAGCGTTGGGTGATCTTGTATTTCCGCCGGAACCTCCTCTCCCCTTAGATGTAGCAATGCCGCCAGCGAGATATGTGGACACATCTCTTGTTCTAAGCTCACATTAGCAAAATGATACCCCTTATCCAGTCAATGGCAAATCTGAAGTTAGCAGCTAGGTTGTATCTACCTATGTCCGGAAAATTTATTCCACCCTCTTTCTAAGTCGCCTGCAATTTTACAAGGCCAATACGTGTCCTGCCTCCCACACCCCAAATAAACTTTCGAAACCTGGTGTTAAGTAAGTTAAGGTCAGTCTTGGATAGCAAAAGAGGCAGAGTCTGAAAGGCGTATAATAGTTTAGGGAAGGCTATCATTTTGATTTGTGTTTCCATGAGTGAAGGAGATTAATTGTTGAAGATATCAATGGTTTATAGTTGGCTGTGTACAATTTAGACATATCCGCTGTTAACCAAATCCCTAAATATTTGATAGACCCCTGGCTCCAGTGGAATGGAAACATTGGATCCTGCAGCCTACCAGTCCTAAAAATTGCCAGGGCCTTTGATTTGCTATAATTGACTTTAAAGGGAAGGTGCCATCAAAAAAAAATTTTTTTCAGAAATTGTAAAAATGTAAAGAATTAATGATTACATTTTCTTAAAAAATATTATCATTTGTTTATAATTTAGTAAAATATGAAAAATAATTTGAAAAGTTTTGGAATTTCCACTTTTCAACACTAGGGGGAGCAGCTGCTGAAATTTCAGAAAAACCTAGTGGACAACTAGCTCACATTACTGCACTGCAGTAATTATGGGCGGAGTCTGCTGACCTGTGTGATGTCTCCTCTCCTCCCCTTCTGGGTGTTTGCTAAGGGATTAGAGAGGATGATATTCAGGAACCCAGTGAGCAGCCATTTTGTTGGTGACTGCAGAGTATGGCTGCCGTCACACTATCAGTATTTGGTCAGTATTTTACCTCAGTATTTGTAAGCCAAAACCAGGAGTGGAACAATTAGAGGAAAAGTATAATAGAAACATATGCACCACTTCTGTATTTATCACCCACTCCTGGTTTTGGCTACAAATACTGAGGTAAAATACTGACCAAATAATGATAGTGTGAAGGCAGCCTTATACTGACAAGTAGACGGTCACCAAGGATGGCAGGCAGCAAAAGGATTCTGGGAGATATGTGGTGGAGGGAGCAGGGTGACAGCAGCACAGAGTATTTCAGGAGAGCAGTGTGCTGGTCTATGGGGGCCCCCTGTTTGGTGCGCGGAGCAGCCAGGGATTGTACATAGAGCGCTGTCTTTTATACACATGGATGGACCGTCTGCTCCACAGAAATCCAGGAAACATTTCTGCGGATTGATGGCCTAATCTGATCCAGACTTTGCATGCAGACCCCATTCCCCTCCTCAGATCCTGTCTTCTCCATCCTGTCCTGGCAATGTGTGAAAGCGAGGCGACAGGCGCAGTCTGGGGTGACGCTGGGAAGGAAATGTAGCCATATAGTAACAATAAAAATGAGACCCCTCTCTTCAGCTGCCTCACCAGCCTTCCCCTGACTACACCTAACTGGAGGTCATGCTGCCCCCTCTATTACCCCAGACCCGAGTGCAGGTGCTCAGCCAGAACCACCATAGAATGGGTCCGCTTTCTGAAGATAATACTGCCATAGTGTTCTCGCATAATACCGCCATATAGATCACACACAATACTATCAAATAGATCACACAATACTGTCATACAGTTCTCACATAATACCACCATATAGATCACACATAATACCGCCAGTGTTCTCACATACCGCCATATAGATCAGACATAATACCGCCAGTGTTCTCACATACCGCCATATAGATCACACATAATACCGCCAGTGTTCTCACATACCACCATATAGATCACACATAATACCGCCAGTGTTCTCACATACCACCATATAGATCACACATAATACCGCCAGTGTTCTCACATACCACCATATGCTTCTCACATAATACCGCCATATAGATCACCCATAATGCCGCCACATAGATCTCACATGTATTGTAAATAAAGACTCGGCCAGAATAAAGTCCTTTATTAATCTTTTTTATACCATACCGAACGCATAATCCTCGACTCCCTCATCTCCCACAACAAAAATAATAAACCACAATGGGGAAAGACACGCAGGGGGGAGAGGAGTGCATAGGAGAGGATTAGATACTGACTGCTGAGCCATGTATCTAATCCTGTCCTGTGTGATACTGTACACAGGACAGGATTAGCTACACAAGACTAGATTAGCTACACAGGACAGAGGTAGCAGTGGTAGATGGTATATAGAGGCAGGCAGCAGTCGTAGATGGTATATAGAGGCAGGCAGCAGTGGTAGATGGTATATAGAGGCAGGCAGCAGTGGTAGGTGGTATAGAGAGGCAGGCAGCAGTCGTAGATGGTATATAGAGGCAGGCAGCAGTGGTAGATGGTATATAGAGGCAGGCAGCAGTCGTAGATGGTATATAGAGGCAGGCAGCAGTGGTAGATGGTATATAGAGGCAGGCCGCAGTGGTAGGTGGTATATAGAGGCAGGCAGCAGTGGTAGATGGTATATAGAGGCAGGCAGCAGTGGTATACAGAGGCAGGTAGCGGTGGTATACAAAGGCAGGTAGCGGTGGTATACAGAGGCAGGTAGCGGTGGTATACAGAGGCAGGTAGCGGTGGTATACAGAGGCAGGTAGCGGTGGTATACAGAGGCAGGTAGCAGTGGTATATAGTGGCTGGTAGCAGTGGTATATAGTGGCTGGTAGCAGTGGTATATAGTGGCTGGTAGCAGTGGTATATAGTGGCTGGTAGCAGTGGTATATAGGGGCAGGTAGCAGTGGTATATAGGGGCTAGTAGCAGTGGTATATAGGGGCAGGTAGCAGTGGTATATAGGGTCAGGTAGCAGAGGTATATAGGGGCATGTAGCAGTGGTATATAGGGGCAGGTAGCAGTGGTATATAGGGGCTAGTAGCAGTGGTATATAGGGGCTATCAGCAGTGGTATATAGGGGCTAGTAGCAGTGGTATATAGTGGCTGGTAGCAGTGGTATATAGGGGCTAGTAGCAGTGGTATATAGGGGCAGGTAGCAGTGGTATATAGGGGCAGGTAGCAGAGGTATATAGTGGCATGTAGCAGTGGTATATAGTGGCAGGTAGCAGTGGTATATAGGGGCTAGTAGCAGTGGTATATAGGGGCAGGTAGCAGTGGTATATAGGGGCAGGTAGCAGAGGTATATAGGGGCATGTAGCAGTGGTATATAGGGGCTAGTAGCAGTGGTATATAGGGGCTAGTAGCAGTGGTATATAGGGGCTAGTAGCAGTGGTATATAGGGGCTAGTAGCAGTGGTATATAGTGGCTGGTAGCAGTGGTATATAGGGGCTAGTAGCAGTGGAATATAGGGGCAGGTAGCAGTGGTATATAGGGGCAGGTAGCAGAGGTATATAGTGGCATGTAGCAGTGGTATATAGGGGCAGGTAGCAGTGGTATATAGGGGCTAGTAGCAGTGGTATATAGGGGCAGGTAGCAGTGGTATATAGGGGCAGGTAGCAGAGGTATATAGGGGCAGGTAGCAGTGGTATATAGGGGCAGGTAGCAGAGGTATATAGTGGCATGTAGCAGTGGTATATAGGGGCAGGTAGCAGTGGTATATAGGGGCTAGTAGCAGTGGTATATAGGGGCAGGTAGCAGTGGTATATAGGGGCTAGTAGCAGTGGTATATAGGGGCAGGTAGCAGTGGTATATAGGGGCTAGTAGCAGTGGTATATAGGGGCTGGTAGCAGAGGTATATAGGGGCAGGTAGCAGTGGTATATAGGGGCAGGTAGCAGAGGTATATAGGGGCATGTAGCAGTGGTATATAGGGGCATGTAGCAGTGGTATATAGGGGCAGGTAGCAGTGGTATATAGGGGCAGGTAGCAGTGGTATATAAGGGCAGGTAGCAGTGGTATATAGGGGCAGGTAGCAGTGGTATATAAGGGCTGGTAGCAGTGGTATATAGGGGCAGGTAGCAGAGGTATATAGTGGCATGTAGCAGTGGTATATAGGGGCAGGTAGCAGTGGTATATAGGGGCTAGTAGCAGTGGTATATAGGGGCAGGTAGCAGTGGTATATAGGGGCAGGTAGCAGTGGTATATAGGGGAAGGTAGCAGTGGTATATAGGGGCAGGTAGCAGTGGTATATAGGGGCTGGTAGCAGTGGTAGATGCATAAGAAAATAAAAACTCTGTACTTACCTTCAGTCCTCTCCCAGGAAGTGCTGAATCATGTTCAGGGCAGAGCAGTGTGACGATCTCCCTGCTCTGAACAGGTCGGCAGTGAGCAGTGATTGCAGCCTGTGCTGTAATACTAAGTACAGGCTGCAATCACAGCTCCTGGCTGCAGATACTCACCCCGGACCTCGCTCCCAGCAGCAGCTTCTCCCTGGCAGCTCCTGCTATGATCGCACACACTGAGCTGTGTGTGCGATGACAGAGGGAAAAAAACAAAATGGCCGCGATCTCCTCTCACAGCTGTGACGTAGCAGCCCAGTGGGCGTGCCCAAGTCACAGCTGAGAGGCAGGAGGAGCGGTCGGAGCCCGACTGTTGGCTCCTATGCCCATGGCTGCCGTAAGTGAGGTGTGCAAGTGTCGTGTCCAGACACTTACACCCACACTAATGAAAATGTCGGCCTCCAGTGGCAAAAGTAAAAATGAATAAATAAAAAAGTATTAAAGTACTACATTTACTTTTGTATTAAAAATAATTGATTATATAATCAATAATTATTAATACAAAAACTAAAATCACGGCACCCTCCCTTTAAAGCCGGAGCACAAGCCAAAGTCCTTTAGAATTTTCATAATAGCCGGAATTGCTCGGGCTGGATTGGCGATAAATTATATTTCTTTTTTTTAAATTTTTTTGTCACGACGTCTGGGCGTTGGTAGGCTGATTTTTGATGTTTACTCCAGCTTTTCTTGATTTTAGAAAGGCATGACATGCCTATATCTGTGTCTCCTCCTCCTTTTACTCCTCCACCTCTTTTCTTTCTGCATGACTATATGTACTTGTGACTTTTCCATGTGTTTGTTGTTTCTTCTGAGCAGTTTGTCAGCTTTTGGACACCTTTTAACCCCTTAATGACCGCCAATACGTCTTTTAACTGACCTGAGATATAAGAGAATAGCCTCCCCATACAGGTGACAATCAGCAGCTGTCAGCTGTCCACTATAGCTGACAACTTGCTGCATCAGCCACGATCAGTGTTTGCACCGTCCAACTCTGTTTAACCTCTTCGATGCTGCTGTCAATAGTGACTACATCATTATAAATGCAAATTGGTGCACTCAGATCTTGATTTTGTGGTCCTGATGTTCGCCATGGCAATTCATGACCAAATAGCGGCCTTACAGTCTGACAGCTCTAGTAATCTGTTCAGAAGTTAGAGACATTTAGGTGGTAAAAATACACATTTTCATTCCTATCATGCCACTTTGCATTAATTCCTGTAAAGCACCTGAAGGGTTAATAAACTACCTGACTGCAGTTTTCAATATGTCAGGAGGTGCTGTTTTTAAAATGGTATCACGTTTGGGTGTTTCCCAATATATGAGACCCCTAAAGTCACTTAAAACATGGATAAGTCCCTAAAAAAATAAATTATGTAAATTTCCTTGAAAAAATGAAAAATTGCTGCTACATTTTTAATCCTCCTAAAATGCTAAGAAAATAAAATAACATTTTACAAATGATGCTGATGTAAAGCAGACATGTGGGAAATGTTATTTATTAATGGTTTGCTGTGGTATGGCCATCTGGATTAAAGGGATAATCATTCAAAGTTTGAAAATTGCTAATTTTTTAACATTTCTCAAATTTTTGACATTTTTTTTTATAAATAAACATAAAACATATTGATCTAAATTTACCATTATCATAAAGTATAATGTGTCACGAAAAAAACAATCTCAAAATCACTGGGATTTGTTGAAGCGTTGCAGTTATTACCACATAAAGTGACACTGGTCAGATTTCAAAAATTTGGCTCCGTCACTAAGGGGTTAAAGTGTTTTCTACATGTTTGTCTTTGTATGCCATTGGTTTCAATGGGGTTCAACGGTGTTCGTCGAACACGCCCCAATTCGACGAACCGAACTCGAACATTAGAGGGGTGGCTCACCACTACCCTTAACCTTAGACTTGCTAACTTTCAATATGTGGCACTACTAGATTTCAAGTCCTCTTCCTCTCTGAAGAGGAAATTTGCATATTTAATTTATCCAGAAGTAGCATTGCACAGCCTTTAAGTCTCCTTACACTGGCATATCAGGCATGTCACACTCTCCACAAGGAGAAACACTACTCCATAGACACCTTTTTTTTTGTAAAAAAAAACACCACTAGAACTTGTACGTGAAAAATGTGACATCTGAATGAATATACACTAGAAAACTTTTCAATGAATGGCAGATGTATCTGTGTGCTAAATTATGTAAAATAAGTAATCGTATGGGAGAAAAAAAAACCATGAACATTCCCAAAACCATACGCCACAAACGTGATGTGAATCCATCTTACTGTATATATTAAATCTGTTTTATTCACTGATACGCTGGGGTGATCTGATTTATGTTGTTTTTATAAATACATGAGCCAGTACTTCTTATCATCTTTTTTAACATATTACAAATTGTTTCAGGTCATCACATTACATGTAAATTTATGTTCAGTGATGTAAAAGAAAGTAGATTCGAAGCCGTTTGCTGTGGGACCCCAAACTATGCTTTGCATATCAAGACCAACTGCCTCAATAAGTAGTCAGACCCAGCTCATCTTTCTGATGCATGTAGCTGGAACAGTTTATCTTCACTCACAAAGTCAGAAAAATGTTATGAATAATCTATGCTAGCCTTCACTGGGAATTTATCATTCAGGACGACCCTGTGAGTGGATTTGTTATTCCAAACACTTTTTTTCAACATTGCGAATTGCAGAACGTATAGATTATATAGCACGGGATCTAAAATATCAGGAAATACTTTTAGAAATGCCTGGTTCATGAAAGTAAAAAAAAAAGAAACAAGATACAGTTCCTTACTGTTTCCTTGCAGGAAATATAAAATATAAATTGTCACATTATTGATATAGTACTGTTTTCCCAGAGGCATCCAAATAACTAGACATGAGCTCCGGAAGGCAGCGTACTTATTTACATAGCTTCAGTGCTTGCTGCATTTGTACATAAGTCAATCTGCATTCACAAAACACTTTTTGTTTTTAACATAGAAGCTCAACAAACCTAACATTTTGCCATGGTGCAAACAATTGCTGTAGACTAGGATTAGGTGTTAGTCACACAAAAGAAAAATAAACACCACTATATTACCCTCTCTGGCCCTAAAAAGGTACTTGGTGGTACCTTTCTTCAGGTACACACTGCACCCCCTGCCTCCTGCTTGCCGAGAGGCAGTGCATCCCTGAAGACTGACAGTTTAGCCCAGCATACTCTGTCTTCCATGTTACAAGCAGAGGCAGCTCTGCCTTTGCGGCAATGAAGGGGAACTGAAGCTGACCTTATCCAGTTAGCTTCAGAGACAGGTTTGCAAGCTCTAAAGCATAGAGCATGCAAGCATGCGCTCCTTGCCTAGGAGACTACTCACTTCTGACAGACTGCAGGGGTGGCCGGTAATTTAAACAACGAGCAGTAAGCAATAAAGTTAAAAATCCATGTGTTCTAGAGAATGGAGAGGGTTGTTAAAAAGTATGAAATAGCAAAGTTGCTTGTTTTTACACTTTGCAGTTTAGTTGAGACAACCCCTTAATCGGATTAATTATGATGAAATCCGACAACTAAGGACCTGTCTAGGCTAATGGTCCTTTCATTGTAGAAACATTGAAGGTGCTCTATGCAATTTACAATCCAATATAAAGAAAACATTGATGTCTCTCATATACGGTAATAAAATAAAATGGCTCCCTTAGATCATCCTCATTCTGAAATGCATATGGCTGAAGGGTCATTTACTTTGCTTGAATTAACAATTTATTTTTGGTTATCAATTGCCTAACCGTGCGGGTTTAGGCGTCGTCTTAGTTCAGCCAGGCATTTTCTGTCTTGTTAAAGTGCCCTTATCAAGCAGAGATAATCCCTTTCCTAACCCTTCCCCTTTCCATAGATGTATTGATCATCTAGTGCAAGGAGGGGAGACTTGTTCCTCACTATTGACATCTGCATTAACATTAATGGCCTTCTCTCCACCATCCCGTGCCGTCTCTCCGGGATGCTCCCCATAACTCTACTCCCAGCACATGTAGGTGGAGTAATGAGTCAAATCACTATTTCACGGGATACAGTCAGCCTTGTGGGAGCTTAATGAATCACAGAGGTCATGAGGAGATCAGCCCTTTGTCTGAACGATGGATAAATAATAAATATAAACACATCACTTCTTATTACGGATTCCTTTAACCTCCCACTAACCCTCTCACGTCAATTTTACGCCGATATTTCTTATGTCTTCAATAAAAGCCTATTCCATCCAAAACAAAAATCTGCAGTTCTTTCACCATCTCCACTAATTGCAAGGTCATAACCATATGCCAGATACGAATGACATCTACGAAGGGCTCGTGAACATGGCCGTATTTTTGGTTCAAGTACAATCTGGCAAAACATCGGAGCAATGTTACTCTCTGGGGCCATGTCAGATATTTTCTTCGGACCGCGCCGATCCGAGGGGGAAAAAAAAATCACATGCATGCCCAAATTTACTCCAATATTCGGAGAGCACGCCATCATGCAAGTCAATGAGCTTGTGGAAACCATTGGACGGCGCTCAGATAACATCCGATTTCCGTGGACTGACACAATGGAGAAGATGGAGACATTTTTTTCCTGTATCTTCTCTTTATCTGAGAAAATCGGATCACACTGTGATTGATCATCGTTTGAGTGTGAGATACATAATCGATCCAATTCTTTCAGATGTGAAAATACACGGTCGTCTGCACCTAGTCAGGTGACATCTGAGTGCAGTCCAAATTCCTCGGACTGATACAATGGAGAAGATGGAGACATTTTTTTCCTGTGTCTTATTATCCGAGAAAATCGGATCACGCTATGATCAAATTCTGATCAGAGTGTGATTTTTATAATCTACTCAATTCTCTTGGATGTTAGAATACACGGCCGTCTGCACCTAGCCTATCATGCAAGTAAAAGCTTATACTTCTGCCGATACAAGAAGCAAAAAAAATAAAAAACAAAAATCCCATAAAAACATAGCAAACATACCAGTCAATTGCCATAAATAGAGCTCATATCTGTCATGACTCTGACAGGTAGGTTCCGCCTCCATCCTGGTCAGGTCAGGGTTAATTTTAGTCCAACTCTCTTTGGTTCTGGGCCGACTATTTAATGTTGGTTGTTCCTGTGTTTGTGGCATGTGCACAGCTGATTTTTTTTTTTTTTTTTAGTATAGACCCGCCCTTATTAAAAAAAAAAAAACTACAAAAAGTTGCTTAACCCCTTTACCCCCAAGGGTGGTTTGCACGTTAATGACCAGGCCAATTTTTACAATTCTGACCACTGTCTCTTTATGAGGTTATAACTCCGAAACGCTTCAACGGATCCTGGTGATTCTGACATTGTTTTCTCGTGACATATTGTACTTCATGATAGTGGTAAAATTTCTTTGATAGTACCTGCGTTTATTTGTGAAAAAAACGGAAATTTGGCGAAAATTTTGAAAATTTCGCAATTTTCAAACTTTGAATTTTTATGCAATTAAATCACAGAGATATGTCACACAAAATACTTAATAAGTAACATTTCCCACATGTCTCCTTTACATCAGCATAATTTTGGAACCAATTTTTTTTTTTGTTAGGGAGTTATAAGGGTTAAAAGTTGACCAGCAATTTCTCATTTTTACAACACCATTTTTTTTTAGGGACCACGTCTCATTTGAAGTCATTTTGAGGGGTCTATATGATAGAAAATGCCCAAGTGTGACACCATTCTAAAAACTGCACCCCTCAAGGTGCTCAAAACCACATTCAAGAAGTTTATTAACCCTTCAGGTGTTTAATAGGAATTTTTGGAATGTTTAAATAAAAATGAACATTTAACTTTTTTACACAAAAAATTTACTTCAGCTCCAATTTGTTTTATTTTACCAAGGGTAACAGGAGAAATTGGACCCAAAAAGTTGTTGTCCAATTTGTCCTGAGTACGCTGATACCCCATATGTGGCAGTAAACCACTGTTTGGGCGCATGGGAGAGCTCGGAAGGGAAGGAGCGCTATTTGACTTTTCAATGCAAAATTGACAGGAATTGAGATGGGACGCCATGTTGTGTTTGGAGAGCCACTGATGTGCCTAAACATTGAAACCCCCCACAAGTGACACCATTTTGGAAAGTAGACCCCCTAAGGAACTTATCTGGATGTGTGGTGAGCACTTTGACCCACCAAGTGCTTCACAGAAGTTTATAATGCAGAACCGTAAAAATAAAAAATCATATTTTTTCACAAAAATTATATTTTTGCCCCCAATTTTTTATTTTTCCAAGGGTAAGAGAAGAAATTGGACCTCAAAAGTTGTTGTCCAATTTGTCCTGAGTACGCTGATACCCCATATGTGGCAGTAAACCACTGTTTGGGCGCATGGGAGAGCTCGGAAGGGAAGGAGCGCAGTTTGACTTTTCAATGCAAAATTGACAGAAATTGAGATGGGACGCCATGTTGCGTTTGGAGAGCCACTGATGTGCCTAAACATTGAAACCCCCCACAAGTGACACCATTTTGGAAAGTAGACCCCCTAAGGAACTTATCTAGAGGTGTGGTGAGCACTTTGACCCACCAAGTGCTTCACAGAAGTTTATAATGCAGAACCGTAAAAATAAAAAATCATATTTTTTCACAAAAATTATATTTTTGCCCCCAATTTTTTATTTTTCCAAGGGTAAGAGAAGAAATTGGACCTCAAAAGTTGTTGTCCAATTTGTCCCGAGTATGCTGATACCCCATATGTGGCAGTAAACCACTGTTTGGGCGCATGGGAGAGCTCGGAAGGGAAGGAGCGCCGTTTGACTTTTCAATGCAAAATTGACAGAAATTGAGATGGGACGCCATGTTGCGTTTGGAGAGCCACTGATGTGCCTAAACATTGAAACCCCCCACAAGTGACACCATTTTGGAAAGTAGACCCCCTAAGGAACTTATCTGGATGTGTGGTGAGCACTTTGACCCACCAAGGGCTTCACAGAAGTTTATAATGCAGAGCCATAAAAATAAAACAAAATTTTTTTCCCACAAAAATTATTTTTTAGCCCCCAGTTTTGTATTTTCCCTAGGGTAACAGGAGAAATTGGACCCCAAAAGTTGTTGTCCAATTTGTCCTGAGTACGCTGATACCCCATATGTGGGGGGGAACCACTGTTTGGGCGCATGGGAGGGTTCGGAAGGGAAGGAGCGCCATTTGGAATGCAGACTTAGATGGAATGGTCTGCAGGCGTCACATTGCGTTTGCAGAGCCCCTAATGTACCTAAACAGTAGAAACCCCCCACAAGTGACACCATTTTGGAAAGTAGACCCCCTAAGGAACTCATCTTGATGTGTTGTGAGAGCTTTGAACCCCCAAGTATTTCACTTCAGTTTATAACGCAGAGCCATGCAAATAAAAAATATTTTTTTTCCACAAAAATTATATTTTAGCCCCCAGTTTTGTATTTTTCCAAGGTTAGCAGGAGAAATTGGACCCTAATTGTTGTTGTCCAATTTGTCCTGAGTACGCTGATACCCGATATGTGGGGGGGAACCACCGTTTGGGCGCATGGGAGGGCTCGGAAGGGAAGGAGCATCATTTGGAATGCAGACTTAGATGGATTGGTCTGCAGGCGTCACATTGCGTTTGCAGAGCCCCTAATGTACCTAAACAGTAGAAACCCCCCACAAGTGACCCCATATTGGAAACTAGACCCCTCAATGAACTTATCTAGATGTGTTGTGAGAACTTTGAACCCCCAAGTGTTTCACTACAGTTTATAACGCAGAGCCGTGAAAATAAAATATCTTTTTGTTTTCCCACAAAAATTATTTTTTAGCCCCCAGTTTTGTATTTTCCCAAGGGTAACAGGAGAAATTGGTCCACAAAAGTTGTTGTCCAATTTGTCCTGAGTACGCTGATACCCCATATGTTGGGGTAAACCCCTGTTTGGGCACACAGGAGAGCTCAGAAGGGAAGGAGCACTGTTTTACTTTTTCAACGCAGAATTGGCTGGAATTGAGATCGGACGCCATGTCGTGTTTGGAGAGCCCCTGATGTGCCGAAACAGTGGAAACCCCCCAATTATAACTGAAACCCTAATCTAAACACACCCCTAACCCTAATTCCAACGGTAACCCTAACCACACCTCTAACCCTGACACACCCCTAACCCTAATCCCAACCCTATTCCCAACTGTAAATGTAATCTAAACCCTAACCCTAACTTTAGCCCCAACCCTAACTGTAGCCCCAACCCTAACCCTAACCCTAACCCTAGCCCTAACCCTAACCCTAACCCTAGCCCTAACCCTAGCCCTAACCCTAACCCTAACCCTAGCCTTAACCCTAGCCCTAACCCTAGCCCTAACCCTAGCCCTAACCCTAGCCCTAACCCTAACCCTAACCCTAGCCCTAACCCTAGCCCTAACCCTAGCCCTAACCCTAGCCCTAGCCCTAGCCCTAGCCCTAACCCTAACCCTAACCCTAACCCTAATCCTAGCCCTAACCCTAGCCCTAATGGGAAAATGGAAATAAATACATTTTTTTTTATTTTTCCCTAACTAAGGGGGTGATGAAGGGGGGTTTGATTTACTTTTATAGCGAGTTTTTTAGCGGATTTTTATGATTGGCAGCCGTCACACACTGAAAGACCCTTTTTATTGCAAAAAATATTTTTTGCAATACCACATTTTGAGAGCTATAATTTTTCCATATTTTGGTCCACAGAGTCATGTGAGGTCTTGTTTTTTGCGGGACGAGTTGACGTTTTTATTGAAAACATTTTTGGGCACGTGACTTTTTTTTATCGCTTTTTATTCCGATTTTTGTGAGGAAGAATGACCAAAAGCCAGCTATTCATGAATTTCTATTGGGGGAGGCGTTTATACCGTTCCGCGTTTGGTAAAATTGATAAATCAGTTTTATTCTTCGGGTCAGTACGATTACAGCGATACCTCATTTATATCATTTTTTTATGGTTTGGTGCTTTTATACGATAAAAACTATTTTACAGAAAAAATAATTATTTTTGCATCGCTTTATTCTCAGGACTATAACTTTTTTATTTTTTTGCTGATGATGCTGTATGGCGGCTCTTTTTTTGCGGGACAATATGACGCTTTCAGCGGTACCATGTTTATTTATATCTGTCCTTTTGATCGCGTGTTATTCCACTTTTTGTTCAGCGGTATGATAATAAAGCGTTGTTTTTTGCCTCGTTTTTTTTTTTTTTTTCTTACGGTGTTTACTGAAGGGGTTAACTAGTGGGACAGTTTTATAGGTCGGGTCGTTACGGACGCGGCGATACTAAATATGTGTACTTTTATTGGTTTTTTTTTTTTATTTAGATGAAGAAATGTATTTATGGGAATAATATTTTTTTTTTTTTTTCATTATTTTGGAATATTTTTTTTTATTTTTTTTACACATTTGGAAAATTTTTTTTTTACTTTTTTACTTTGTCCCAGGGGGGGACATCACAGATCAGTGATCTGACAGTTTGCACAGCACTCTGTCAGATCACTGATCTGACATGCAGCGCTGCAGCCTTCACAGTGCCTGCTCTAAGCAGGCTCTGTGAAGCCACCTCCCTCCCTGCAGGACCCGGATCCGCGGCCATCTTGGATCCGGGGCTCGAGCAGGGAGGGAGGTGAGGAGACCCTCGCAGCAACGCGATCACATCGCGTTGCTGCGGGGGGCTCAGGGAAGCCCGCAGGGAGCCCCCTCCCTGCGCGGTGCTTCCCTGCACCGCCGGCACATCGCGATCATCTTTGATCGCGGTGTGCCAGGGGTTAATGTGCCGGGGGCGGTCCGTGACCGCTCCTGGCACATAGTGCCGGATGTCAGCTGCGATAAGCAGCTGACACCCGGCCGCGCTCCCCCCGTGAGCGCGGCCGATCGGCTATGACGTACTATCCCGTCCAGGGTCAGATAAGCCCAGGGCACCTCGACGGGATAGTACGTCTAAGGTCACAGAGGGGTTAAAAAATGCATGAGATACTGTTCCTATTCTTCTTTGCTGTTATACCATTTTGCTGTTCATTTGTTCAATATTTGTTTTTTTCCCCATCACATTTGGGAAAACGCCTGATAGAAAAAAAAGTGCAATTCAGTTCTTTGCAGCAGTTCCAGATGGGGTACACTCCAAACCAGACACTGACCAATTAAAAGGCTGCAAAATACACTTTTCTAAATGTTTCAAATCAGCTTCAGGAAAATGAGAAACTCCTACAAAAACTCCCCAAAGAATAAGCATTTCCTGCATCTTGTTTTTGAACGTGTCAAAAACTTTAAACGTTTTTTTAAATTTTTTTTAACAAAAACCCTCAAAATCATTCTGAGTAGTAGATGGGTGTTAGCAGTTCCCTGTTCTGGTTCATAGACTCTTGATTTGAGGCAACCTTTATATGACGTCCATGTGACCTTATTGGGCATCTTGTGGCTTTTCTGGTGATACTGATTTTCATTGATAGACTGCCAAAAATAGCAATTAATGTGAAAGATGTTTAGGAAAGAGCACCTTTATTATTACCAAATGTATGCCCTTTAATCAATCACCTAAGATGATGCCGAGATCAGTGAATTCATGGTTGACAAGCCATTACCGTTACACCTTTGTCCCAAGTATCACAAGCTTAATTCCCTTCTCCTGGTTGTGCTCTACGTCGGGATTTGCAGGCTTCCCTGCATGGATCAATGACATCATCTTCCTAGACCTATTTAATGCCCATTGACACACACCTGTGTCTTGGGATTGAGACTCTAGACTTCCATGTTTGGTGTGCTCCACCTTCTGTCCATACTGTGCTCTACTTGCTGCCATCCCTGCTAGGTTCCAATCTATCCATCCTGATGCTCCTGAGATCCCGGAGTGTGTCAAGTCCTTGTAGCCCATGTGACGTCCAGCTGGCTATATTAACATCCAGGGTCCATGGGCCAACCCGGACCTGTGGCTCTGAGGATAAAACTCACATGGTTAGCCTAACAGAATCCCAATATGTGTAAGCAGCCCTAATCAAGTTCCAAATAAATTGAAGCTGTCCTGCAGGCTCAGGGTACATCAGTGTCAGAGCAAACTATCCATCTACATTTGAATTAAATGAAATGCTTTGGCAGGAGGCCCAGGAGGACCACACTGCTGACACAGACCTAACAAATCTAGACTGCAGTTTGCCAAAATGTATGTTAGTAAGCCAAAATCCTTCTGGCAAAGTGTCTTGTGGACAGATGAGACAAAGATGGCGCTTTTTGGTAAAGCATATCATTCTATTGTTTACCGAAAACGAACATAGGAAGCAGACTCACCAAAACCTTGTCAAATGACAAATGCACTAGCAGGGTGCAGCAGGCCCCCACTGATAAAGGCTGGAATTAGGCCTACAAAGAAAAGAACACAGTACCTACAGTCAAATATGGTGGAGGTTCAAAGATGTTTTGGGGGTTGTTTTGCTGGCTCTGGCACTGGGTGCCTTGAATGTGTGCAAGACATCATGAAATCTGAAGATTACCAAATGATTTTGAGTCGCAATGTAGTGCCCAGTGTCAGAAAGCTGGATTTGCATCCTAGGTCATGGGTCTCCCAGCATGACAATGACCCCAAACATACTTCAAAAAGCATCCAGAGATTAATGGAAACAAAGCACTGGAGAGTTCTGAAGTGACCAGTAATGAGTCCGGATATAAATTCCATTAAACACCTGTGGAAAGAACTTAAAATTGCTCTTGGGAGAAGGCGCCTTAAAGTATGAGAGATCTGGAGCAATTTGCAAAAAGAAGAGTGCTCTAAAATTCCAGTTGAGAGGGGTAAGAAGCTTGTTGCTGGTTATAGGAAGCGATTGATTGCAGTTATTTATTCCAAAGGGTGTGCAACCAAATAATAAGTAGAGCGTGCTAACAATTATGTCCTGCCCATCTTGGGGGGGTTTTGTGAAATTATGTTCACTTTGCCTTTTTTCCCCTTTTTTTTGTACTGTTCTAACACACACAAAAGGAAATAAATGTGTGTATAACAAAACTTGTGTAATTGCAATACTTTTCCAGAAGAAATACTTCATTTTCGGGAACAACTTCAAGGGTGCTACCACTTTCGGCCGTGACTGTATCTAGTGCACATCTTATTTGCTGTCACATGCCATTTTATACACATTTCCAATTGTGTTTTTGTGTAGTTTAGATATCTTTTAAGAAAGAAAAACTTCAAAGCAACTCCTAATTGTACCAATCATCACCCTCCCACCACCGTCCTTTACATATACATGAACTATACTACCTTTGCTCTTTAATTGAATATTTCAGTACATCAATAATAACAGCTAAGATAAGGATATTCACCATATGTTTGGGTAAAGGTCATAGCTCCGATCTGGGAATTCCTCTGATGCATCTTCTTCACAGAAAAGTATGATGGATGTATAAGGGCACAAATGCTAAGTGTCTCTGCAGGTTCTTTACCCAATATCCACCTGAGGATTGCAGGCATTGAGAAACCCCCGCAGACTCAAATCATCTATATCTTCCAGTTCATAATCTGCTACCTGCATTAAAGCAGGCAATTAATAACTGTCCTCGGCGGGGCAGGGAGGTCATAGCCAATGCTTAGTAGTCTGGTGTGTGATTAATACTGAGACATCATGCAGCCTCCATCTCCTGTGCTGCCTCTGTTATATCATGAAGCGCTTTAACTTAGGGCCCTCTATGGGTTCTGCCCAAAACTTAAGGGTCACCACGTGTCTTATAACAGAATAATAAGGAAACAGACATATGGCTCACAATGAAAAGCTCAGTAGATATGTAACTTGTGAAAATGCAGAAAGGCAAGAGTCAAAAAGTTATTGTGGATACAGTATTTACAGGGTTACAGATCACAAAGGACGGTAACAGGACATTTTCCTGCAATACTTATACTTAAGAGCACTCCGGCTACACTACATGGACAAGGTATTGGGACAGACCTCTAAATCACTTAATTCAGGTTTGTTCTTCAGTCCCATTGGTGGAATTGTGCATCATCATGAACTACTGGACTGCAAAGGGCCAGTGTACTGTTCTTGCATAAGGACCCTCTTCTGTCTGTTACTGAGCTTTACAATCACAAAACATTATGCTAAGCATTAGATGGAGTGGTGTAAAGCATGCCTAAGCAGCGTAAAGCACACCAGAGCAATAGCGTAAAGCATGCAGGAATAGCGTAAAGCACACCGGAGTAGCGTAAAGCACGCTGCAGCGTAAAGCACGCCGGAGCAGTGTAAAGCACACCGGAGTAGCGTAAAGCACGCCGGAGCAGTGTAAAGCACACCAAAGCAGCATAAAGCACGCCGAAGTAGCGTAAAGAACGCCGGAGCAATAGCATAAAGCAAGCCGCAGCGTAAAGCACACCAGAGCAGTGTAAAGCACACCGGAGCAGCGTAAAGCACGCCAGAGCAGCGTAAAGCACGCCGGAGCAGCGTAAAGCACGCCAGAGCAGCATAAAGCACACCGGAGCAGTGTAAAGCACACAGGAGCAGCATAAAGCACGCTGAAGTAGCGTGAAGCACGCCAAAGCAATAGCGTAAAGCACGCCGGAGCAGCGTAAAGCACGCCAGAGTAAAGCAGTGGAAATGTGTTCTGTGCAGTTACGGATCACAATTCTCTATCTGGCGTCTGATGGATGAGTCTGGGATTGGTGAAAGCCAGGAGAACATTACCCTCCTGACTGCATTGTGCTCGCTGTGAAGTTTGTTGGAGGAGAGATAGGGGTTTTGTTATACAATGAAGGGAAATTTTAATGCTTCTGCATACTAAGACATTTTGGCTTCCAGCTATGTTGGAACAGTTTGGAGACGTCTCTTTTCTGTTCCAGCCTGATTATGGACTTGGCTTTGTTGCCACTGAGGCACCAAGGCATGGTTGGGCAAGTTTGGTGTGGAAAAGCTTGACTGGCCACATAACGCTCTATTGAACAACTTTGGGATAAATTAGAATGGAGATTGTAAGCCCACCTCTCTCATCCAACATCAGTGTCTGACCTCACAAATGCTTTTCTGGATGAAGGGGCAAAAATTCTCAAAAATCTTGTAGAAATCCTTCCCAGAAGAGTGAAAGCTGTTATATCTGCAATGGGGCTGACTCCATATTAATACCTATGGATTTAGAATGTATGGTTATTAATGTTCCTATAGGTGTAATGTGGAGGGGTCCCAATAATTGTGTCCAAGTGTATTTATCAGTGTTCTCTAGCAATAAACCTATATGATTTGTCAATCAAACTAATTGTAAGGGATATATCAGGACAATTAGAACATTGGGTCAGAGCGCAATGAAGCTAGAAATGTTTGCAAAGTCACTCTCATAAGTTCCCATAACTCTCTGTTATATTAATGGAGAAGTAACCACTCCTGTATCGTCAGTGTCAGGATACGATTGTTTATATGTGGGGGTTACAGCTCATGGAAACCCATTAGTGCTCACGCTAATCCATCATCCTGACTGAATCAGTGAAGAAGGGGGGGGGGGGATCTTGATTAAATTCAGAGCTGTGTATTGTTTGCTCTCAAATGGTGGTAGATCCAGCTGTCAAAGTCTTTCCAAAGTGATCCTTAGGCCACATTCACATGGTCAGTATTTGGTCAGTATTTGTAAGCCAAAACTAGGAGTGGAACAATCAGAGGAAAAGGATAATAGAAACACGTCACCACTTCTGTATTTATCACCCACTCCTGGTTTTGGCTACAAATACTGATGCACAAAAACTGAAAGCGTGAACATGACCTTATAATAACTAGTATACTCCTAAAACATAAGCAAGAATTATATCATACCTTCCACAGGCAATAACTAGTCTTTTAATAGTTCTTTGTGAACCAATTGAAACAAAGGAGAGGATTATCAAACTCTTAAAAGAGGGTAAATCATCACACGATGTTGCAAAAGATGTTGGTTGTTCACAGTCAGCTGTTTCAAAATCTGGACCAAATACAAACAACATGGGAAGGTTGTTAAAGGCAAACATACTGGTAGACCAAAAAAGACATCAAAGCGTCAAGACCGAAAACTTCAAGCATTATGTCTCCAAAACAGGAAATGCACAACAAAACAAATGAGGAACAAATGGGTGGAAACTGGAGTCAATGTCTGTGACAGAACTGTAAGAAACCGCAATCGTAGACGGTGGATGACTGGATGAAAGTCATTCAGTGATGAATCTCAAATCTGCATTGGGCAAGGTGATGATGCTGGAACTCTTGTTTAGTGTCGTTCCAATGAGATTTATAAAGATGACTGCCTGAAGAGAACATGCAAATTTCCACAGTCATTGATGATATGAGGCTGCATGTCAGGTAAAGGCACTGGGGAGATGGCTGTCATTACATCTTAATAAATGCACAAGTTTATGTTGATATTTTGGACACTTTTCTTATCCCATCAATTGAAAGGATGTTTGGGGATGGTGAAAAAATTTTTCAAGATGATAATGCATCCTGCTATAGAGATAGAGCAAAAACTGTGAAAACATTCCTTGAAAAAAGACACATAAGGTCAATGTCATGGCCTGCAAATAGTCCGGATCTCAATCCATTTGAAAATCTTTGGTGAAAGTTGAAGAAAATGGTCCATGACAAGGCTCCAACCTGCTGATCTGGCAACAGCAATCCGAGAAAGTTGGAGCCAGATTGAAAAAGAGTACCGTTTGATACTCATTAGGTCCATGCCTCCGAGACTGCAAGCTGTTATAAAAGCCAGCGGCGATGCAACAACATACTAGTGATGTTTTGGGGTGTTTTTTGTTTGTTTTTCATGATTCCATAATTTTTCCTCAGAATTGAGTGATTCCATAATTTTTGACCTATGCTTGGTTAAAAAAGTAACCATTACTGACTACCACATTTTTTGTTCTTGATTCCTTTTAGTGTTTCTTAAAGCCAGAAAGTTACCATTTGAAATTACTTTAGTTTTGTGCCATGTCTGTGATCTGCTTTTTTCCTACAAAATTAAACAACTGAATGAACATCCTCCAAGGCCGGTGATTCCATAATGTTTGCAAGGGGTTGTATAATGTGCTGCAGTTCTGCTAGTATTCTCATTGATGAGCTCTTGATATAATCAATGTTTTACATTACAAGCACAAGAAGTCTAGAAAGTGATACCCTAGTTCCTGCCCCTACTTTATGGGCAGGATTCTCATATTAGTCCTACTCAGCTGCAAACATAGCCCGGTACAGTCAGCAATGCACACTTTATACGGGTAACAGGGGCATCTATTTCTTTATGCATCTTTTAGGTCGTTAAAGGAAATATGGTGATTGAACCCATACGATGCCAGCAAAATCAAATACCAGCACCAAATAAAAAATACACGTCAATAAACAGAGTAAAATGAACCACCTAAATATTCTAAAAAAAATATTTATTTGCTAAAAAAAAATAAAAACAATGTATCTAAGACCCTCCAAGACCACATTAACTGGCAACATTACTCTGCTTATTTATTTTTATTGTATCTCATCCAGTACAATTGTTCTTAGATATAGCTACACCTCTACCATGTGTAGTATTTTCCACCCATGCCTTCTGCTGAGACATCCGTGCTAACTCGCAGCCCCTTCACGATGTTACCCTTCCATAATTCTGATCTGCCGTCGTTGGAGTATAACTATTTATGTAGAGTCTGTGGTTGAGATGAGCAATATAACCAAGATTAAGCTTACTTAATGACTCAATTTATATCGCTTTATATAATTAGAAACTATTGAGAGCAAACATCATTTAGAATGTTACGCTTTATGTACTGGGTAACATTTCTGAGTTTGTAGATATCTACTATATAATTGTCTAAGGGTCACTTCCATCTTTCTGTCTGTCCTTCTGTCACGGATATTCATTGGTCACAGCCTCTGTCTGTCATGGAAATCCAAGTCGCTGATTGGTCGCGGCAAAACAGCCACGACCAATCAGCGACAGGCACAGTCCGGCGGCAACATGGCCGCTCCTTCCTCCCCGCAGTCAGTGCCCGCATACGCCCCTCCAGTCAGCGCTCACACAGGGTTAATGGCAGCATTAATGGACCGCGTTATGCCGCGGTGTAACTCACTAGTTTAACGCTGCTATTAACCCTGTGTGACCAACGTTTTACTATTGATGCTGCCTATGCGGCATCAATAGTAAAAAGATCTAATGTTAAAATAATAATAATAAAAAAAAACCCGTAATATACTCACCATCCGTTGGCCCCTCGGATCCACAACAGGCCTTTCCCGCTCGCGACGCTCCGGTAACCGGTCCGTGCTGCGATCTTGCGAGATGAGGATGTAGCGGTCTCGCGAGACCGATACATCATCATCTCGCGAGACCGCAATGCACTCTTGAGACTGGAGCGCGCGAGGAGCATCGCTAACCGCTTCGCTTGGATCCGGGGGCTCCGGAAGGTGAGTATATAACTATTTTTTATTTTAATTCTATTTTTTAACAGGGATATGATGCCCACATTGCTATATACTACGTGGGCTGTGCAATATACTACATGGGCTGTGCAATATACTACATGGGCTGTGCAATATACTACGTGACTGGGCAATATACTACGTGGCTGGGCAACGTGGCTGGGCAATATACTACGTGGCTGGGCAATATACTACGTGGCTGGGCAATATACTACGTGACTGGGCAATATACTACGTGGCTGGGCAATATACTACATGGCTGGGCAATATACTACATACTACGTGGCTGCGCAATATACGTGACTGGGCAATATACTACATGGTTGGGCAATATACTACGTGGCTGGGCAACGTGAATGGGCAATATACTACGTGGCTGGGCAATATTACACGCAGCTGTGTTATATACTACGTGGACATGCATATTCTAGAATACCCGATGCGTTAGAATCGGGACACCATCTAGTAGAAAAGATATATATCTTGGTACCGTGTTGGCCAGTATATAGAAAAATATTTGGAATTGAGAGTCCTCAGTGGTTGATACCCTTTAATGGCTAACTGAAAAGATGGTAACAAATTACAAGCTTTAAAGACTACACAGGTCTCTTCATCAGGCATATTTTTCTATCTACTGGCTAACATGGTATCAAGATATATATCTTTCCTATATCAAAATGGAGGATACCAGAATATACCACATTTTTAAGGAGCCACTTCTGAAGAAACGTGCACAAATGGACAGAGACATTTTTTTCTCATCTAACTGCAAAATAGAGAATCTAATTCCCAAAGGACTCTGGATTACAAACCCAATTCTTCATACCTACAATACCCATTATGCACAAAACCTGTGTCACAGGACTTCTGAGAGATTAAGAAACCACCTTTTGCATGTCTGCTACAGCATAAAAAGTAAAGTCCAAGGGCAATTTGAAACTCTGAGGAAAACACAGAAAACACAGCAAAAATTACAACAATATTACAACAAACTACGGGCCCTTCTGATTCATAACAAGGAAAAGAAACAACACAGATTGTGCCTCAATTCAGGACTCTATACAAACAGATAAACAAAGCCCAAACCTGACAACTTGGATAACCACTCCATTCCAGACACAAAAGCATCTAACTATGTCATTAATCTCTCAGATTATAAACCCAACAAAGTGGAGCTGGCCATGCTTTCCAGAGGACACTCATTTTGTCCTACTAAGGCCCTGGATAAAACTGAACTCTGCAGTGATATGGAACATTTTTTCAGGAGACTGCGCCTGAGGGAATATTTCAATGATACAGAAGATTCAGAAAACACTCGGACTGAAGGAAAAAGGATCCTAACAACCAAGAAGAGGTCAGACTGGACACCTCCACCTGGACGCAACCCTCATTTGGATAAATATATAGACTCCTTCACACATTTGATAAAATCCACCATCATAGATACTAACAGGAGACAAGCATCCAACGTCAGTGCCCAGGAGAGAAAGCCCATAAAGTCTCTGAAAACCAACAAAGAAATCATCATCAGACCTGCTGACAAGGGAGGTGCAATAGTCATGATGAACACATCAGACTATATGAAGGAAGCAAACAGACAACTTATGGACACACACTACTACAAAAAACTGGAGTCAGATCCTACACAGGACTATTACAAGGAACTAAACAAGTTGGTATCTTGTCTGCCCGACGAATCCACAAGAGCCGTTGACCTGATACCAGAAAGTCCAAGAACAGGGATATTCTGCATGCTTCCCAAAATCCATAAATCTGGAAATCCAGGAAGACCAATATTTCATGTGTGGGCACTCTTACTGAGCAGGTATCTGGATAGGTAGAGGGTATTATTAAACCACTGGTAAAGGAGACACCCAGCTTCATTCAGGACACAACTCACCTATTGAATAAACTATCAGCAATAGGTCATCTACCAGAATATCCCACACCAGGATGGATTAAATGCCTGCAAATTCTTCCTGGAAAACACAGGGACTGATGCTGATTCTATGGTGAAACTTGTAAAATTCATTTTAATGCAATGTCAAGGCAACCAAAAAAAACGTAATTCTGGCGTTTCAATTTTTTCTCGCTACGCCGTTTAGCGATCAGGTTAATGCTTCTTTTTATTGATAGATCGGGCGATTCTGAACGCGGCGATACCAAATATGTGTAGGTTTGATATTTTTTTATTTTGAATGGGGCGAAAGGGGGGTGATTTCAACTTTTATATATTTTTTTTACTTTTTTTTTTTTTTTTTTTTTTACTTTTGCCATGCTTCAATAGCCTCCATTTGAGGCTATAAGCTGGCACAACTCGATCGGCTCTGCTACATAGCAGCGATCATCTAGGTATCCCTGGCTATATGATTTGTTTGCTGTTTATATGCAGTCTTTATAATTATAATAATAATCTGCCTTTATCATTCATATGGCATTTTCCTTCTATGCCCCTGATTCCACATTACCAGTGTCTCCTATATGTGGGCGTATGTTTATGGCTCCCACCTTTACAAGTCGCATCCTGCACTATGTCATCTTGTACCTGGATCTGCCTCTATATTACTATGTAGTACCTTATGGACTATATTGTCTATGCTGTCCTTATATATTTTTGCTATTTTTAATTTGGTAGAGGCATTCCGGATATAATTTTGCATCACTCTGTCCTGGCCTTTTGGTCGGCAGCACGTACTTGCCCTGTATGTATTTGTATTGCAATGGCGCATGCGCGCCATTGGATACCTTTTCACTCACATGTGCCCATATGGGGATGATCGATTCAGATCTTATCTTTGCGCGTGCGCACTTTACATTCCGGCGTCTTACCCGGCGCATGCGCTGTTGATTGAACACTCTGCCCAGACGTGGGTTCCCGGGTGTAGTGGCCGATCATGTTCTTGCGGGCTCTACGTACACCGGGTGCTGTTTTGCGCATGCGCGCACTTGATTTGTTGTGGCTCATCCAGCGCATGCGCTATGTGTTGGTTTTGTCTACCTCTCTCCTGCGCATGCACGCGCTGTTTGCCTCACTGTCTAGGTGCAGCTTAATATATTTACTGCCCATGCGTGGTTCCTCTCAGTGCTCTTCCGGTCCGCCGCTGTTCGTCCACACCGTTTTTTATGAGCTATCATACTCACAGTATTTATGGCTGCTTGACACTTCACTTTACACCTTCCCTGACGAAGCCTGGTTCGCCAGGCGATACGCGTGGGGCATCGCTTCACCAGGTTGTATTCTCATGGGAGGTTTCTCTCCCGTTTATATTCTGAGACCCAGTGGTACTATTTTGTATAGGTGACCCGCTAGCCTGTTATTTGGTTCGCTAAGCTTTCTATATATTTTTTCTGGTCAGCCCTTTCGTGCCTACCTGTTTTTTCTCTGCACTGTTTTATGTGCTTCTATGGGCTATCATGGAACTGTCCAATTACAAATCTTTTTGCGCACCACCTCATGAGCCAGTAGGTTAATTTTGGGTTACAGTATTACACTGAATTATGGTCTTTATTTCCCGTGTGTTTTTGATGGTGTTTGCATGTTTTTAACTATGTTTTTATTGTTTGTGGTGTTTTTTTGGATGTGTCAATAAAATCAGTCTGTTATATTTTATATAATTGTTATTAATTATTTGATGGTGTGCGACTATTTGCAGTAATGCTTTTCTCTTTCTTTATTTAGCTGTTCAAAACAGCTGACATGTCCCGACTTTGATGCGGGCTCACCGCCGGAGCCCTGCATCAAAGCGTGGTATCTGACCTCAGATGTACTATCCCGTCCGAGGTCAGAAAGAGGTTAAATGGGACAGTTTCCATCCAAAACACATAAAAAAAACTCTATTGTCTACAGCCAAGCCATCAGATACAATCGTATATGTTCCAACCCCATGGACAGAGATGAACACCTTGGTCGCCTCAGAAAGACCTTTTTGAATCAGGGCTACCATCCAAGAACAATTGAAAACCAAATTACAAGTACAACTAGAATATCAAGGAATCACCTGCTACATTACAAAGCTAAAGAAGAAAATAACCGGGTACCTCTAGTAGTCACCTACAATCCAAATCTGGAGGTGCTAAGGGGAGCTGCACGGAAATTACAGCCTTTACTACAAAAAGATGCCCGTTTACAATCCATTTTTCCAGACCCCCCACTACTGTGTTTTAGGCAGCTCCCAAATCTAAGAAGCATCATTGTCAAGAGCTCCCTGTCCTCTCCAACAGCTGCAGGAACCATTCCTTGCAACCAGAAAAAAATGTAAAACCTGTCCATTTATAATGACCACGGACAAGATAAAGATTCCCAATTCACAACAGGACTACAAGATACCAGGTACTTTCAGCTGCATCACATCTAATGTGGTGTACTTAATTATTTGTACTAAATGTCCAAATGGGGGTCTGTATGTTGGAGAGACAGGGCAAAAACTGAGAACAAGGATGAACACTCATAGCCACACAATAAGAGAAAAAAAAATAGATCTACCTGTGGCAAAACATTTTTGTCTCCCTGATCACAGCACGATGGACATGATGAGATTACTTGTATTAAAGGGTCATTTCAAATCTCAGAGAGACAGAAGAGTCTAAGAGAATAAACTGATGACAACCTTTGACACAGTCAGTGCAGGAATGAATGTGTCGCATGGATTTATGTCTTTTTACATCAGTTAAAGAATTTTCTCCTCAGACCCTGTGGGGGCATCAAAACACAGAACCAGACCCCAATCAGAGGACAATAAAACATTCACACTCCTTATCTATGAATTGTTCCAATATTTATGGACACAACTGTTTATCACTCTTACATAATGGTAGTTCTGATTCACGTCACCTGTCTTATCTGTGGCATTATTTCTGGTCTGTTTTGTGCATAAATGTGTGATTCTTCATAATTTGTTTTAGTCTTACTATCTTTTCAGTTAACCATTAAAAGGTATCAACCACTGAGGACTCTCAATTCTGAGTTTGTAGACACATTTCTGAGTTTGTAGAGGCGAAACCTCAAGCTCCTGGGCTCCAATGCAAAATCTATGGCAGGATCCCTGTTGTGAGTTCTGTGGCAGAGCTCCCTCCTGTGGTCACAAGTGGTACTTCGGCTGATTCTCTCTGGGAGCTTCCGTTTGTGGAGGAAACTGGTACTGCTGCTTCTGAGTTTCCTCCCTCAGGTGATCTGGTGAGGTCGTTAGGTGCTTCTCTACTTAACCCCACCTAATGCTTTGATTCATGCTTCCTGTCAATGTTCCAGTGTTGGACTTGTGTTTCTCTGGATCATTCCTGTGGCCTGCTGCTCTGCATAGCTAAGTGCTTCTTTGCTATTTGTTGCTATTTTTTCTGTCCAGCTTGTCTATTTGTTTTGCTGGAAGCTCTGGGACGCAAAGGGTGTACCTCCGTGCCGTTAGTTCGGTACGGAGGGTCTTTTTGCCCCTTTGCGTGGTTTTCTTTAGGGTTTTGTGTAGACCGCAAAGTTATCTTTCCTATCCTCGTTCTGTCTAGAATATCGGGCCTCACTTTGCTGAATCTATTTCATTCCTACGTTTGTCTTTTCATCTTACTCACAGTCATTATATGTGGGGGGCTGCCTTTTCCTTTGGGGTATTTCTCTGAGGCAAGGTAGGCTTATTTTTCTATCTTCAGGCTAGTTAGTTTCTCAGGCTGTGTCGAGTTGCATAGGGAGCGTTAGGTGCAATCCACGGCTGCCTCTAGTTGTGTTTGGAGAGGATCAGGGATTGCGGTCTGCAGAGTTCCCACGTCTCAGAGCTCGTTCTGTTATTTTGGGTTATTGTCAGATCACTGTGTGTGCTCTGACCTCCATGTCCATTGTGATACTGAATTGCCTTTCGTAACAGTACAGGAAGCCCAAAGTACTAATGATTCTCAATAGAGGGAAAAAAGAAGTTCTGAGACCATTTTTTTTCCTTTGCACTGTGTTTTGCCTTTTTTTTTTTCCCCTAGACATTTGGGTGGTTCAGGACACAGGTGTGGACATGGAGATTCAGGGTCTGTGCTCTTCAATGGATAATCTCGTTATAAATGTACAAAAGATTCAAGATTTGGTGGTTCAGAAGCCTATGTTTGAACCAAGAATTCCTATTCCTGATTTGTTTTATGGTGATAGAGTCAAGTTTGTGAATTTCAAAAATAATTGCAAACTGTTTTTGGCCTTGAAACCTCACTCCTCTGGTGACCCAGCTCAACAAGTGAGAATTATTATTTCTTTTTTGCGTGGCGACTCTCAAGACTGGGCATTTTCCCTTGCGCCAGGAGATCCTGCATTAAGTAATATTGATGCGTTTTTCCTGGCGCTCGGATTGCTGTACGATGAGCCTAATTCAGTGGATCAGGCAGAGAAAAATTTGCTGGCTTTGTGTCAGGGTCAGGATGAGATAGAGGTATACTGTCAGAAATTTAGAAAGTGGTCTGTACTCACTCAATGGAATGAAGCTGCGCTCGCAGCGATTTTCAGAAAGGGTCTCTCTGAAGCCCTTAAGGATGTCATGGTGGGATTTCCTATGCCTGATGGTCTGAATGAATCTATGTCTTTGGCCATTCAGATCGGTCGACGCTTGCGTGAGCGTAAAGCTGTGCACCATTTGGCGGTATTACCTGAGATTAAACCTAAGCCTATGCAGTGCGATAGGACTTTGTCCAGAGTTGAACGGCATGAACACAGACGTCTGAATGGTCTGTGTTTCTACTGTGGTGATTCCACTCATGCTATCTCTGATTGTCCTAAGCGCTCTAAGCGGTTCGCTAGGTCTGCCACCATTGGTACGGTACAGTCAAAATTTCTTCTGTCCGTTACCTTGATCTGTTCTTTGTCATCGTATTCTGTCATGGCATTTGTGGATTCAGGCGCTGCCCTGAATTTGATGGACTTAGAGTATGCTAAGCATTGTGGGTTTTTCTTGGAGCCCTTGCAGTGTCCTATTCCATTGAGAGGAATTGATGCTACACCTTTGGCCAAGAATAAGCCTCAGTACTGGACCCAGCTGACCATGTGCATGGCTCCTGCACATCAGGAGGATATTCGCTTTCTGGTGTTGCATAATCTGCATGATGTGGTCGTGTTGGGGTTGCCATGGCTAGAAGCCCATAATCCAGTATTGGATTGGAATTCCATGTTGGTGTCCAGCTGGGGTTGTCAGGGGGTACATGCTGATGTTCCATTTCTCTCAATTTCGTCATCCACCCCTTCTGAGGTTCCAGAGTTCTTGTCTGATTACCGGGATGTATTTGATGAGCCCAAGTCCGATACCCTACCTCCGCATAGGGATTGTGATTGTGCTATCAATTTGATTCCTGGTAGTAAATTCCCAAAAGGTCGATTGTTTAATTTATCTGTACCTGAGCACACCGCTATGCGCAGTTATGTGAAGGAATCCCTGGAGAAGGGGCATATTCGCCTGTCATCGTCGCCATTAGGAGCAGGGTTCTTTTTTGTAGCCAAGAAGGATGGTTCGCTGAGACCTTGTATTGATTACCACCTTCTTAATAAGATCACGGTTAAATTTCAGTACCCCTTGCCATTGTTATCTGATCTGTTTGCTCGGATTAAGGGGGCTAGTTGGTTCACAAAGATAGATCTTCGTGGTGCGTATAATCTGGTGTGAATTAAGCAAGGCGATGAATGGAAAACTGCATTTAATACGTCCGAGGGTCATTTTGAGTATCTAGTGATGCCGTTCGGACTTGCCAATGCTCCATCAGTGTTTCAGTCCTTTATGCATGACATCTTCCGAGAGTACCTGGATAAATTCCTGATTGTGTACTTGGATGACATTTTGATCTTCTCGGATGATTGGGAGTCTCATGTGAAGCAGGTCAGAACGGTTTTTCAGGTCCTGCGTGCTAATTCTTTGTTTGTGAAGGGATCAAAGTGTCTCTTTGGTGTGCAGAAGGTTTCATTTTTGGGGTTCATCTTTTCCCCTTCTACTATCGAGATGGATCCTGTTAAGGTCCAAGCCATCCATGATTGGACTCAGCCGACATCTCTGAAAAGTCTGCAAAAGTTCCTGGGCTTTGCCAATTTTTATCGTCGCTTCATCTGCAATTTTTCTAGTATTGCTAAACCATTGACCGATTTGACCAAGAAGGGTGCTGATGTGGTCAATTGGTCTTCTGCTGCTGTGGAAGCTTTTCAGGAGTTGAGGCGTCGTTTTTCTTCTGCCCCTGTGTTGTGTCAACCGGATGTTTCTCTTCCGTTCCAGGTCGAGGTTGATGCTTCTGAGATTGGAGCAGGGGCTGTTTTGTCGCAGAGAGGTTCTGATTGCTCAGTGATGAAACCATGCGCTTTCTTTTCCAGGAAGTTTTCGCCTGCTGAGCGAAATTATGATGTGGGCAACCGAGAGTTGCTGGCCATGAAGTGGGCATTCGAGGAGTGGCGTCATTGGCTTGAAGGAGCTAAATAAAGCTAGACTCAATAGATAATGGAACCAAAACCAAATGCCGAATCAAGCAAGTTCCTAAATATAACTAAAATATAACTTTTAATATTTACCAATAAAAAAGGTACAAACATGTAGTGCTAACAAAAGTGCAGAGTGCATACGAACCACATACAGACATATATAAACATATAAAAAAAAACAAACAACCAAGATACAAACTAGTGTAGGGGTAGATCCGCTAGTGTCTTGGACAAAGCTCGGTCAGGAACTATGAATCCGTAACCTCAAGATCTCACGGCTCTCGACCCGAGCTATTCAGTATGGTAGGGTATTGCCCCAGCAGACTATATCTTAACTAACAGCCTCCAGGTAACTGCTACTGCAGTATATACATACCCCTACCATGCGGTATAAACAGATTAGCTCACAAAACGCAGTGATCCTATAACCATAAATAAACCCTCAAACTTGAGGCATTTCTGGCAACATAATATATGGTCACATGCGTAGGTAAACCAGTGATACTCATCTGCCTTCTGCTGGTCACCATCTAAAGACCTGATGCAGTGCTGAGTTACGGTGGCCCATCACATCGGTTATTAAACTTGTAACCGCGTCATTCTCTCTGGGTCCATCCTCCTGTAAAGTGCCTCCCAACGCGTTTCATATAACCTATAATCTTCAGGGGATTGTGTCACCTTTACATATGAGCATAACGCTGTAGCGGTCCATCTCCCGCCTCTTTTTATATGCATCTGTCAGGCATCTTATCATCACATGTTTCCGGACGCTGACTCACTTCCGGTAACAGCCGGGATTATTGCTCCCTGGAAACAATGGGGACGCCACCTGTGTTCCGGACATCCAGACGTCGGCACACACTGCCGTAGCGTCATATCCGGTGGGCGGGTATTCCTCATGTGCCGCCCACTGCTCCGTGCGTCCCAGCGCATTACGCTTACTCTAGTGCAGGGGAGAGGAAAACACCGATCGCCTACACTCTCCTGCACTGACGTATCCATAAGGGGGGGGGAATATATCCCACACCTCCAGAGTCCTTCAAAAACCGGTATATACAAGCTTTGACTACCATAATCAAAATAGCGATACCGCAGTGGTATGAGGTTCAAAGACCATTCATTAAGTGCCATGTATCACCCATCCAAAAATACATTACACCTCCGTCCATATGATAATAGTATAGCATGGGACAATCAAGTACCCAAATTAAAACAAAGATAACAGAAATAATGAAAAAAGTGAGAAATGAACTACATCATAAAAAACTAAAAATATGTATATATGTAGGCAACACAATAGACCTCCGTGGAAAGAAAGAAAAGAGTGCAGCTATCGATGTCCCTATATACACCCTCTCTATCCTCAAAAACTACCTGACGCGGAGGTTGGCACCCTAGACCTGCGCAGTGGCGCCCCCACTCGACGGCGGCTGTCCCTGTTGCTAGGATACCCTAATACCCCCTGCCTCTATAAGAAGGAAGAGAAGCCTACGTGGTCATTTAGACCATGTGGTGCGATGGTTTGGAGGCGAAAAATCCACCTGCTTTCCCTCTGCAGGATGTTTTTGTCCCAATCCCCTCCTCTCTGGGATTGGTAAACTCTATCGATGCCCATGAATTTAACCATTTTGAGGTCACCTTGGTGGACCCTGTTAATATGGTTAGCAACAGGGGTGTCTCTTTTATTGATGGTATCACAGTGGTGTTCTCCAACTCTTCTCGTCTCTCAAAAGATGCCAGTCATTTGGGTGGTCTGTGATCGCTTTTCTAAGATGGTCCATCTGGTACCCTTGTCCAAGTTGCCTTCCTCCTCTGATTTGGTGCCATTGTTCTTCCAGCATGTGGTTCGTTTGCATGGCATTCCAGAGAATATCGTTTCTGACAGAGGTTCCCAGTTTGTTTCGAGGTTTTGGCGAGCCTTTTGTGGTAGGATGGGCATTGACTTGTCTTTTTCCTCGGCTTTTCATCCTCAGACTAATGGCCAGACCGAACGAACCAATCAGACCTTGGAAACCTATCTGAGATGCTTTGTTTCTGCCGATCAGGATGACTGGGTGTCCTTTTTGCCTTTGGCTGAGTTCGCCCTTAATAATCGGGCCAGCTCGGCTACCTTGGTTTCGCCATTTTTCTGCAATTCTGGGTTCCATCCTCGTTTCTCTTCAGGACAGGTTGAGTCTTCGGACTGTCCTGGTGTGGATACTGTGGTGGACAGGTTGCAGCAGATTTGGACTCATGTAGTGGACAATTTGACCTTGTCCCAGGAGAAGGCTCAATGTTTCGCTAATCGCAGACGCCGTGTGGGTCCCCGACTTCGTGTTGGGGATCTGGTTTGGTTATCTTCTCGTCATATTCCTATGAAGGTTTCCTCTCCGAAGTTTAAACCTCGTTTCATTGGTCCTTATAGGATTTCTGAGGTTATTAATCCTGTGTCTTTTCGTCTGACCCTCCCAGATTCTTTTTTCATACATAACGTCTTCCATAGGTCATTGTTGCGGAGATACGTGGCACCTATGGTTCCATCTGTTGACCCTCCTGCCCCGGTTTTGGTGGAGGGGGAATTGGAGTATATTGTGGAGAAGATTTTGGATTCTCGTGTTTCAAGACGGAAACTCCAGTATTTGGTTAAATGGAAGGGTTATGCTCAGGAGGATAATTCCTGGGTTTTTGCCTCTGATGTCCATGCTCCCGATCTTGTTCGTGCCTTTCATGTAGCTCATCCTGGTCGGCCTGGGGGCTCTGGTGAGGGTTCGGTGACCCCTCCTCAAGGGGGTGGTACTGTTGTGAGTTCTGTGGCAGAGCTCCCTCCTGTGGTCACAAGTGGTACTTCGGCTGATTCTCTCTGGGAGCTTCCGTTTGTGGAGGAAACTGGTACTGCTGCTTCTGAGTTTCCTCCCTCAGGTGATCTGGTGAGGTCGTTAGGTGCTTTTCTACTTAACCCCACCTAATGCTTTGATTCATGCTTCCTGTCAATGTTCCAGTGTTGGACTTGTGTTTCTCTGGATCATTCCTGTGGCCTGCTGCTCTGCATAGCTAAGTGCTTCTTTGCTATTTGTTGCTATTTTTTCTGTCCAGCTTGTCTATTTGTTTTGCTGGAAGCTCTGGGACGCAAAGGGTGTACCTCTGTGCCGTTAGTTCGGTACGGAGGGTCTTTTTGCCCCTTTGCGTGGTTTTCTTTAGGGTTTTGTGTAGACCGCAAAGTTATCTTTCCTATCCTCGTTCTGTCTAGAATATCGGGCCTCACTTTGCTGAATCTATTTCATTCCTACGTTTGTCTTTTCATCTTACTCACAGTCATTATATGTGGGGGGCTGCCTTTTCCTTTGGGGTATTTCTCTGAGGCAAGGTAGGCTTATTTTTCTATCTTCAGGCTAGTTAGTTTCTCAGGCTGTGTCGAGTTGCATAGGGAGCGTTAGGTGCAATCCACGGCTGCCTCTAGTTGTGTTTGGAGAGGATCAGGGATTGCGGTCTGCAGAGTTCCCACATCTCAGAGCTCGTTCTGTTATTTTGGGTTATTGTCAGATCACTGTGTGTGCTCTGACCTCCATGTCCATTGTGATACTGAATTGCCTTTCATAACAGATCCCCCAAGTAGTTTATAGTACTGGCCATAAGTGGCGAGTGACCTTTTGTACCCCTTTGCATGCTAAGTTTATGCAGTACCGCCTGTACACCCACTATAATTGTGGCCTTGCATTGTTGCTTTTAAGTAATATCACAGAAAAGCCTTGAATGACTCCAGCCATTGTAACGAAATGTGAACCATAATAAGCTTTTTCTTTTAATTACAAAAAAATAAAATTAAAAACCTTCAATAATGTTGCCTTAAAGGTTAAAGGGTTCACGAAGAACTTGCCAAGTAATTTTTTTTCCTGGTATATGGAGATTATTTTGGAGTCGTGCATACACCTTAAAAACACTGGACATGCTAGCCTTCAAAAACAGCGCCCTCAACCCGAAACTTTACACCCAGAAAAGGGTAAAAATAAAGTGCAACTGTTCTTTATAGTTCAATATATTTGTATTGGATAAATTGTTTCTGCTTCAAACCAAAACGATCCGAAGAAATGGCAGAGAGGCTGCAGACAAATCCAAATTTCTCATTGGCAGACAATTAAATATTTACAGCATTTTGCAAAACTCAGTTATTTACATCTGTCCATAATGACGGGGCTGGACAGCACCCAGCTGCAAACCAGAAAACTGACCCTTGTGTCAAGGTCGGGGAAGCCCTTATATGACTATTTGGACAGGCAAAAGGGATAAAAGATGTATATGGCTGGGGAAGGGGGTCACCTCAAAATATGTCAAATTAAGAAATTGTCAATGTCAGCGCCAGGAGATGAAAATGGAAAACACCTCTAAGCATAGACAATGTCTTCCACCATCTCAAAGTCAAGGTGATCCTCTTTATTGCAAATTCTTTAATTACACATACAATGACAGCAGTGACATTTTGGCCAGAAGTGTCCTTTATCCAGCACACCTTGGCCTGAGAAAGGCCACTTGCTGGCTAAAATGTCACTACTGTCACTTTATGTGTCATTAAAGAATACGCAGAAAAAGAAAATCACCTTGACATAGAGTTGGTGGACGGCATTTTTTATACTATGATTGTATAAATCTGATCTAACTTGGACATTGAAGGGCACTGTAAGATTTAGGCCCTGGTTCATCATGTTTTGCAAGATTTGCAAGCACCTTTTAATGAATTTGACGTATCTCTCAGCTGCTATACACTGTCACAGGGAATGTACTCCCATAAGGGAATGGAGAACATTTTTCTCAAAATTTACGCAACTATTTTGGTGTAAATTATGATGTATTTATTGGCCCCCTCCTAGCTAAGCTTCAGGCGAGGTGGATCCTCTAAACCTCAGATCCAGGTTGGACTCCTGGCATTGATGCGGCAAGCAGGAAGGCACATGGGCAGTGGGGACTAGACACACTCAGGAATCTCAGGAGCAGAGGACTGATGAAGTGGAAACAGCAGGGAAGGAAGTAAAAACACAAAAAGCACAGAAGGTGGAGCACACCAAACATAGGACTAAAGTCTCAATCCCAAGACACTGGTGTGTGTATTAATGGACCTAATAGACCTAGGGAGATGATGTCATTGATCCACGCTGGGCAACCTGCAAATTCTGACGTGGAGCAAGACAGAGGGCAGCTGACGCAGGGGAAGGAAGTGGAGACCAGGATACTTGACTGCGATACAACAACTAGAGGACTGAAGCATCATGAGAATATACCCTAAATGTTGATCTAAAAAATGACTTACCGTAAATACTCGAGTATAAGCCGAGATTTTCAGCCCATTTTTTTAGGCTGAAAGTGCCCCTCTTGGCTTATACTCGACTCATTGTCCCTGGGGGGTTGGCAGAGGAGGGGTAGCGGCGGCTGTGACATAGTCACCTGCTCCTGGCGAGGTCCCTGCATCTCTGGTCTCTGGGAGCTGAAAGCTTCTTCCAGCGTTGAGCGGTCACGTGGTACCGCTCATTACAGTAAGGAATATGGACCCGACTCCACTCACATAGGGGTGGAGCCGCATATTCATTACTGTAATGAGCGGTAACGGTGACCGCTCAATGCTGGAAGAAGCTGTCAGCGCCTGTAGACCGGAGATGCAGTGACCGCACCAGGAGCAGGTGAGTATAATGGGGAGGGGGAGCACTGCACGATAATCACCTCTCCTGGTTCCGGCGCCGCTCCGTCTTCTGCGTCCTCTGCATTGACGCTCAGGTCAGAGGGTGTGATGACGTGGTTAGTGCGCGCCCTCTGCCTGAACGTCAGTGCAGAGGACGCGGAAGACACAGCGACGCCGGAACGAGGACAGGTGAATATAGCAAGTGCCGGGGGCCTGAGCGACGGACAGGTGAGTATGTGATTTTTTTTTTAATCGCAACAACAGCAAATAGGGCAAATATCTCTATGGAGCATCTTATGGGGCCATAATCAGCATTTGTGGAGCATTATATGGGGCAAATGTGTCTATTAAGCATCTTATGGGGCCATATTCAACGTTTGTGCAGCCCTATATGGGGCAAATATCTCTATGGAGCATCTTATGGGGCCATATTCAACGTTTGTGCAGCACTATATGGGGCAAATATCTCTATGGAGCATCTTATGGGGCCATATTTAACGTTTGTGCAGCACTATATGGAGCAAATATCTCTATGGAGCATCTTATGAGGCCCTTATTAACCTTTATACAGTACTGTATGGAGCAAATGTGTCTATGGAGCATCATATAGGGCCATTATTAACCTTTGTGCAGCATTATATGGGGCATATTTAATATGGAGCATCTTATGGGGCCCATCATGAACTTTATGGAGCATTATATGGGGCTCCTGATTTAATATGGATATTCAAAAACACTTAACCTACTGATGTCTCAATTAATTTTACTTTTATTGGTATCTATTTTTATTTTTCAAATTTACTGGTAGCTGCTGCATTTTCCACCCTATGCTTATACTCGAGTCATTAAGTTTTCCCAGTTTTTTGTGCTAAAATTAGGGGGGTCGGCTTATACTCGGGTCGGCTTATACTCGAGTATATACCGTAATTAATAAATTAAACAAATATATGCATATATAACATAAAAAATGAACACAGCACACCTGTTAAAGGTGAAAAGTGCTATTTAGTAGCCCAATTTCCAAAATAGCAATGTTTTGTCTCAAAGTTGTGAACCTTTTTCAAGCTTGAGCTGCCTCCATTTTTTTATGACCTACATTGAAGGTTTGATATCTGCCTGGGGCAGAACACCCAGATACGCATTTGCCTGTTGCTGCTTTTCGTTTTTGATATTATACATAAAACCTGTTTCTAATTACATTTCACATCAAAGTGTTCAACTTCTTCTATTTTGTGGCAAAACAATAAAATAAATATGACAATTGACATGGACTAGGTTTTAGGCTTACTGGTGGCAATTGTGTTAAAATGTCCGTTTCCAACGCATCCTAATGACGCATGCTAAGTTTAAGGTGTTGCTTGAGTATAGATGTGAAAATTGCATGCTTTGTGCAAGACTGAACAAGCAATTTGCAACATGCAAGGTTCACACTTCTGCTCAAGTAACTGTTCATTACACTTTACAGACAGCAACAAATTAACCACTTCACTATCAGGGGGTATATATATTTTTCCACATTAAAGTGCTAATTTGGCCTCTGTCAGGCTAGTCTTTGTCAGCATATTTTATTTACTTATTTTTTTTAAAGGAAGCCATCAACAGAAAATGACCTATAACAGCAATCAGGTTTTTCTGTCACATGTATTTTTAACTATTTTGGCAATGTTTTTTTCATATCACGATTTGTATTAAACAAAAGCAAAGTTAGCAATTTTTACACTGACCACTGTGGCTTTTTTAAACTGCTACTACCTATCCTTTCAGTAGAAGTTTTCAGCAGGCTACCTATCATCAAAGGCAGGATTATAATGTCTATTGTCTGTACAAGTCCCCTCTATAATTTGTAAAGCGCTGCGGAATATGTTGGCGCTATATAAATAAAAATTATTATTATTATTATTATATAATGACAGGTAAAATCTCTGTACACAGCTGATAACACCGAATCCATCAATCACCACAGGCCATGTGACAGCTTTCCCTGCTCCTCCCTTCACAATGACTTTTGTACTTGCTCATTGGATGCTTTTTTTTGTTTTTGTTTAGAAAATACAGGTTCTGTTCATTGTGGCTAATGTACATGTGTTGTTTCCTGAAACAGGAGGATAAGAGTCTAAAAAAGCCCAATTGGCCAGTGTGAAAGTGCAAGTTTTTATTATTATTTTAATACACATTATAATAAATTAAAAGAATGCTTTTTTTAATGCATGTAACAGAAAAAAATGATTTAAACAGCAGGTTATTTTCTGTTGATAGCTTCCCTTAAGCTGTAAATGAAATTGTGGCAAACCACATTATATGCTTGTTTTTCTGCAATGGGTAGAAATGGAAAGACAGAGCAGCACTGGATAGTACATATAGGAATTAGTCCAATGTCCGGCTTAAAATATAACTTCATTAATTTAAGACTTCCTCATATACAGTGGGGGAAATATGTATTTGATCCCTTGCTGATTTTGTACACGTTGCGGATTTTGCTGCGGATACGCAGCGCATTTGACGCTGTGCATTCACAGCAGTTTTCCCTGAGTTTACAGTACCATGTAAACCTATGAAAAACAAAATCTGCAGTGCACATGCTGCGGAAAAAAAACGCTCGGAAACGCAGCGTTGTTTATTCCGCAGCATGTCAATTGTTTCTCCAGATTCTGCAGCAGTTTACACCTGCTCCATAATAGGAATCCGCAGGTGTAAAACCGCAGGTGGAGTCTGCACAAAAACCATGGAAAACCAGCGGTAATTTCGCAGGTAATCCGCAGTGCGGATTTACCAAAATCAGTGCGGAAAAATCTGCACACCTTTCCGCAACGTGTGCCCTAAAAGACTCCTGTCCACAGACTCAATCAATCAGACTCTATCGTCTACAACATGGGCAAGACCAAAGAGCTTTCTAAGGATGTCAGGGACAAGATCATAGACCTGCACAAAGCTGGAATCAGCTGTGTTACTAGAGGGCAACAATAAGTGCAATTATTGGAGAGAGTATTTATATATTCACATTGGAAACCAGAAATCTTATATGGTTAAATATCAAACAGGATCTGACTTATCATTATTCAACATGTGACGAGCGATTCCAAAAGAAAGAGATGCTACACTATTATAGCAATCCATGAGTAAAGCATAACACTAAAACGCGTAGGTTAGCTTGTATTTTGTAGGTGTGAAGATTATGATGTATATGCGGAAGCCTATGGTCTTCCTAGCTGCACATTGAACTTTTTTCTCTATGATTTTTCTACAATGTGACCCTACAGTTGATAGATCCAACTACCTCCGTGGGACCGGAGAGTATACCTCCAATGAAACACTCAAATGCTACATGCATAGTAGAGCCCTTATGATGTCCAAATAATTTCTGCATCTTTTTTTGATCCCCCACTTTAAAATTTTGATGTACTTGGTTGTATTTTCACAGCAGGACTAGCACTATGACTTCAGGCCGTAGGTTATGTGGAAAAACTACGTAATTCTGAAATGCGTGAGCCTTGCATCTCTTCATCTGGGGTCAAACATTTTGATCAAGAATCCTCTATCTAGTAATGGACAACCCCTTTTAAGGAATTTTTTTGACACATATAGAGTATCAAGGATAGCTAACAGTAATCATCAGTCTAGGATCCCAAAGCACTGTTGGTGCTATGCGTTACCAGCCCTTCATCAGCCATGCAAGTAAAAGTCTTCACAAAAAGATGGAGAAGCATCAGCTGCTAAACAAATTACCTCTGATGGCTTTTTTCCCACCCCATTCCTTTATGGAAAAATATGCACTTATTGGGGAAATTCCAACAAAAGTTGATAATATATTCTCATGCACATCGTCATAATAATGCACCACATACAGTAGTGGAAAATAAATAACACAAAGCTACACCAGACGCCGTATTATGAAGATATTCTTCCCTGGAAATATTGTTATATGGAGGTATGGGACGGTAGGAAGTCCCTATACTGCCATGCAGATTTTGTTAAAGACTTAACATTTTGCATTTAGCTGTGGGTTATAAAGGGAACCTGTTATCTGATTCATGCAGCCCGATCTACAGACAGCATGAATCTAACTCCGCATCATTGCAGGTGTATATGTTCTACTCTCAAACGCAGCAACATGTCAGAGAAAACATACGGTACTTTGAAAAAACAGTTGAGGGCCTATATATTAAGGATGACCAGTAAAGACAGATTTCCGGCACCTTTTCTCCACCCCACTCCCCCAAATATAGTGCATCACAAGTGTCCTGTTAGTCAAGGGTGTTGAATCAAGGAAAAGTGCAATAACATAGATGGCGTCTGATCCCCGCCAGATGTGAAATCTGATGACATTTTCCCTTTAAGCTTCATGTTATTTTTGTTTGTTTTTTTAAACATGGAAACCACAGAACCCATTTATCCCAACGTGAAAGAGATACCATGTATAATTAAAGAGGTTGCCCAAATAAAAAAAGGCTAAATGTGATCTATCCCCTGCATATCCAGCGCCAAAGCTAAGAAGCCACACCAGTGTCCATTTCATTTTCTGCAGAGATAAAGTCACATTTATCCTTGTGACCACTGCAACCGATCATTGGTCTTCATTATACATGTTAACATCGCCATTCTGATGATTAGCTGCAGCAGTCATGTGAATGCACGGCCTGTCATCATTGCAGCTAAGTAAATAACTATCAGCAAAAATTGCTGGGTTGAACAAGCAAAGCTTTATTTTACTTTTTTTTTTTTTTTACAATCCCGACAAAAACCTCCCAAATTTTGAAAATGAATAGTTTTGGGGCATTTTCTCTATTTATTATGAATAACCTACAGATTTTGTTTATTGACTTTTATGCAAAACCCAGTCTTGCACAGTGTTTTTCCAAGAAAAAAAAACAGGAATAATGCAAAAACAAAAAGCACGTAAAATAAAGTTTGTCGTTTCTTCCATACGGGGTAAAAAAGTATAAACAGCAATAATTTAAATGTTTGGATAAAAAAGTAAATGGGGCGGCACAGCCTACAAAACAAGGACACAAAGCCAAGTGATGTATTAACACTTCAGTGCTTCATGGGTTAACCAACGCTGCCACATCACACACTTCGGGTGCTCCTCGAGGAAAACAGATCCAACTGCATAGTCCACGTCAAAAAGCGGGTCACGTAGAAGCGCAAGCACAGCGCGAAACGGCCGTCGTCTCCGCTCCCCCCTGCTCACCTGAGCTTCGGCTCCGTCGTTGCCCGACCTTGGACTTTTAAATGTTGGACTAATAAAGTGATCTTTGCACAATAAGAAGACTGGTGAGTGCCCTCGTTTCCTTCTTTTTGACATTTAAATGTTTGGGTTTTTTACTGTGAATTGCACGTGATTTCACGTTGAGTCTCAGCGTTGAACATTTTTTAATTTCAATTAATCAATGCAAATTTGGTCCCGGCGGCCGCAGAGATCTTTCATGTATGAGCTCAGTTAAGGTCTTAGATGAAATCATCCAGTTCTCCTCGCGCGGGGAAACCTTTCCTAATTTATGACAATCACTTAAACTTTTGCATCAAAGATACAAACAAATGTATCCGTTCACGTAGTCTTGTGTCAAATGAGAACTGTTGTTGCTTCGTTTCCATGCTGAACATCTTCATTTATATGGACAGGGATGTGTGCTAGACTATGAATACATAGATATACATCAGCGAGTGGCACTCCTATTTCTTGCGCATGCATATGTGTCTTATATAGGCAGAGGAAGAGAGAATGAGATGGAATAAGGAGCCTGCATCGGAGGCTGAGATACAGGTTCAGCATACAGATCAGCCCTGGACTTGTATCTCCATGTGCCTCGTGACAGTCCTGCTACCGGAATGGAGGAAGCGAGAACAGGGTTAATGCATCCTCCGCTGATTTATACAAGCGTACAAGTTTTCCACAGTCAATCATCTATCATCCATATTTTTCTATCTAATCTAGGTTATTGTTCCTCTCGTGTCCATGGCTCGCTTCTATCCTGATTGTGGCTGATCGTGTTTTCTCTCCTCTCCATCTCTCTATATATTCCTCTGCACATATTTCTCCGCTATCTTCTCACACCCGCTCTCGCCCACCCTTCCCCTTCCTACATCACACACATCCCTTTTCTCTTATTACACACGCACGCTCTGTCACCTTCGCTGACACATCTCTCATCTCGCTCTCTCTCACACTCCGTATTTCAATCAGAAATAATCTTTTCATATCGTAGACATCACAGGTTTTTTTTCTGTGCAGAACCGGTGTGTCTGTTCTCCTCCTCATCTGGACTTTCTAGCTCCCATCATCTCTCCATTGTATATTGTCTCGCTCTCCACTCTTGCCTACATTTTTCATGCATCTTTTTAGTCTGCGTCTAATGGTTTTTGTTTACTTACCTCCACTATCTACCTGCATCTCGTTCTCAGCCTCTTGCCGCACTCTTTTCTCATTCTTGTGCCACGTACCTGTCATCATTTCTATAGCATAGCAGTCATGTCTATGGCTATGTGCCAACATCCATCAGTCGTGTGGCCAGGATGCCTATTGCAGCATATATAGCATGCATTGCAGCCAAAGTGGCAAGAAAATCTTGAATATCGTTGTATCACACGCGTATACTGATGGCATCAAGATTTTGTATTTTTGGCAGTCGATCGTGACGTCATGTCATGTTACTGTATGATAGTGGTGCATCCCGTCACTCTATAGAGCCTGTCTAAATCCATATCGGAGATACAGTACAGACCAAAAGTTTAAACACACCTTCTCATTTAAAGATTTTTCTGTATTTTCATGACTATGAGAATTGTAAATTCACACGGAACGCATCAAAACTATGAATTAACAAATGTGGAATTATATACTTCACAAAAAAGTGTGAAACAACTGAAAATATGTCTTATATTCTAGGTTCTTCAAAGTAGCCACCTTTTGCTTTGATGACTGCTTTGCACACTCTTGGCATTCTCTTGATGAGCTTCAAGAGGTAGTCACGGGGAATGGTTTACCAACAATCTTGAAGAAGTTCCCAGAGATGCTTAGCACTTGTTGGCCCTTTTGCCTTCACTCTGCGGTCCAGCTCACCCCAAAACATTTCGATTGGGTTCAGGTCTGGTGACTGTGGAGGCCAGGTCATCTGGCGTAGCACCCCATCACTCTCCTTCTTGGTCACATAGCCCTTACACAGCCTGGAGGTGTGTTTGGGGTCATTGTCCTGTTGAAAAATGAATGATGGTCCAACTAAACGGAAACCGGATGGAATAGCATGCCGCTGCAAGATGCTGTGGTAGCCATGCTGGTTCAGTATGCCTTCAATTTTAAATAAATCCCCAACAGCAAAGCACCCCCACACCATCACACCTCCTCCTCCATGCTTCATGGTGGGAACCAGGCATGTAGAGGCCATCCGTTCACCTTTTCTGTGTCGCACAAAGACATGGTGGTTGGAACCAAAGATCTCAAATTTGGACTCATCAGACCAAAGCACAGATTTCCACTGGTCTAATGTCCATTCCTTGTGTTCTTTAGCCCAAACAAGTCTCTTCTGCTTGTTGCCTTTCCTTAGCAGTGGTTTCCTAGCAGCTATTTTACCATGAAGGCCTGCTGCACAAAGTCTCCTCTTAACAGTTGTTGTAGAGATGTTTCTGCTGCTAAAACTCTGTGTGGCATTGACCTGGTCTCTAATCTGAGCTGCTGTTAACCTGCGATTTCTGAGGCTGGTGACTCGGATAAACTTATCCTCAGAAGCAGAGGTGACTCTTGGTCTTCCTTTCCTGGGGCGGTCCTCATGTGAGCCAGTTTCTTTGTAGCACTTGATGGTTTTTGTTACTGCACTTGGGGACACTTTCAAAGTTTTAACAATTTTTCGGACTGACTGACCTTCATTCCATAAAGTAATGATGGCCACTCGTTTTTCTTAACTTAGCTGCTTTTTTCTTGCCATAATACAAATTCTAACAGTCTATTTAGTAGGACTATCAGCTGTGTATCCACCAGACTTCTGCTCAACACAACTGATGGTCCAACCCCATTAATAAGGCAAGAAATCCCACTTATTATACCTGACAGGGCACACCTGTGAAGTGAAAACCATTTCTGGGGACTACCTCTTGAAGCTCATCAAGAGAATGCCAAGAGTGTGCAAAGCAGTCATCAAAGCAAAATGTGGCTACTTTGAAGAACCTAGAATATAAGACATATATTTAAGTTGTTTCACACTTTTTTTTGTTAAGTATATAATTCCACATGTGTTAATTCATAGTTTTGATGCCTTCAGTGTGAAATTACAATTTTCATAGTCATGAAAATACAGAAAAATCTTTAAATGAGAAGGTGTGTCCAAACTTTTGGTCTGTACTGTATGTCTATGGAGTATTCACCGATGTATACCCTGTAAAATAACATACTGTATACAATATGTTTTATTGTGCGTTCCTCAGTGCAGAAAATTATAGTACACTAGTAGAATTGAGCAAAAAGATTGAAGCAGCTCCAGCCCAACGTCCAGTCTGGTCCTCTGTAAATGCCAGACCTGGTTGTCAAAGAATTCTGGGTCCTACTTGCGCCTACCCTGTTTCTGCTGGACTTAGCGGCTCCCACCGTGTTTTCCATTTATTTTCTTCTCAAGTTCCATGCCAGACTTGGTCAGGTTGAGCGGGTGGAGCAGCAGGCACGTACTACTATTTCTCAAGCCCTATTCAGTGTTGTGATGGCAATTTGCAGAACCTTATCAGGTGAGCAGGTCCCTGGAGTATCTATTTTTCAGTTTTATCGCACCGATCTCACACATGGAGCATCCCCAATGGGCTGAGGATACCAGATATGGAAGTGAAGAGAGCCTCAAAGGATCAGACTGGACGCAGGATCAGACTGGTGCTGGATCAAGAAATGCCATTTTTTTTTTCTTCAACTCAATACACTATCCTATAGAATACTTTGAAAACAACAAAACCTACGGAGATGCTTACAAGCCAAAACGTATACCTTTTGATACTATTTTGGCACACACTTGCTATATTAAGAACTATGGACAAGAGTAAGACATGAACTGTGGTGGTCTATGAACAAGATGTCATGGTGTGAACTGAGGCCGATTTATATCTGTAGCCAGTTTGGGGTCAAACTGACCAGAGCGAGGATCCCCCAATGAGCCCTAGATACATCAGGTTCCAGGGGTCCAGCAGAAGACATATGGAGATGATTATTTCATTTCTTATGAGTGTCCCACATGTGCAAAAATACACTATTAAGACAATGGAGAAAATAAAAGTAGACATGCATATGTACATAATCAGTACTATGGTGGTCTCATAAAACCCAATCCAACACCGATCCCATTTCCTCCTCATGAAAAACATTGGTGCTAAACTACCGTAATTGTTGACTAATCAAAAGATGATTCTAAATGTTGCCCTAGGAAGGAAACCATTTGTATGAGAATGGGAAATAATGCATATATGTTTCCTTGAATCTGAAACATAAATGATGAAATGCTACATTTCTTAACAAAATCAATAAAAAAAAGTTGAGTGATTATATAGATCACATTGAATACATTGGGCTAAAAAAAAAGCTAAAGATCTGAGAGACCAAAAGACTTTCTAAGTAAATGTATATAATACAGGGAAATTATGAAAATAAAGTACTTTTATCTTTTCCAATATCTACACTTTGTATTATCCTAGTGCAACGTACTAATGATGAAAACTTTAAGACAATTCCTAATGAGCAAATAAAGCTATGTCCATGAATAGTGAAGAATAGAGATAAATGGGTCAGTTATCAATCTATATAGTAAGCAAACTGATTTATATAGCCATCAAGCCAGTTACTAATTTGTCCTGTAGATCATAGGTTATAAACTATGGAGGCTACCTTCTAGCTGCTGGTTATTTTTCATATCATGTATCCTGTACAAAAATTGTCTGGAAAATACCAATTTTAGAGTATTTAATTTTTTATTATCCTAAAGTCTCAAATGCTTTAGATACAAATCTTCTAGGATATTATGAACCCACTGGACAAGATCCGCTTTAGCTAGGAGACAACCCACACTAGATGGACAATAGTGAGATTTACAAGACGCACTAAACAAGAACATAAATTAGCAGCGAACAAAGACATTGTGATCTCTCTCTCAGACAGACTTTAGTGGTTATTGTACTAATCGAGGTATATGCATTTGTAGGTCATTAGCACCTGGTCCTAGTCATTACAATATAGACTTACTCATTAGATGCTCTATTCATCCTCATACTTCACTTACTCAGCCATTATAACGTAGTAATAGAAAGCAATACCATTCATTATGGGGCAGTTCATATTTACTCTACTGGAAAACAATAGGGTCAAAATTATTATTGCTTTTACGCAATTTTCTGGAGTGAAAATGGTTCTGATTGTGACTTTATTTTATTTGTGCCTTATTCATTATTTAATGTAGACCTTTTTAAAAAAAAAAAAAGAACCTGTCGTGGGCTTAAAAAAAACCTAAGTTAAATACTGTAAGTAAGAAGAAAGGGAATGTCTTGGATGGGAAGTATGTGTCACCGAGGTGGCTAGCCTCGGTGATGCAAGTCCCAGAACTGAAGACTCCAGTAACGGTATGTTACTGATAGGTTTATTTAAATAGGCTGGATTTTGGGTCCGGGATTTAGGAGCGACCAGAAGAGCCTGTGTGGGAATGGATGCCCCCATTCATTCCAATCTGGGCCTTGCATGTGTTATAAAAAAGCAATGAGAAAAAATCCAGCTCACCATTACATGATTCCCATGTAGTCGTCTATGCCTGGATGCAATCAGTAGCAGGAAAAGTAGAAAAAAAAGTTTCACAAACGTTTTTAAAAAAATATATATATTTTTTCTTTATCAGTGAATAATACAAATCCCGTGAAAACATTTTTTTATATAAAATACCAAATTCAAAGCATGGCTACAGGATCCATAGAAAAGGCATAGTATAGATCTACTTTTCAAGTTCATGACTAAAGGAGCTATACTCCTGAAACGCATAGATCTATACTATGCCTTTTTTTATGGATCCTGTAGCCATACCATGAATTTGGTATCATCACTAATTTTTTTTTTTTCCACTGGATTACTATTTTTTTTTAAGTTTGTGAAGCTGAATTTTCTACCTTTTCATGCTCATAAAAAAGCGTCTGACTCAGCTCAGGTGTGTCTGAGGTAGCGGATCTTGAGTAGAGCTCTAATGGTGGACAGACTATGCATGAAGCCGTAGTAGTGCCTGACGTGGGGTGAAAGTAAGACCTTGTAATTTTACTGTGTTTTCTCTGAGAAAGGACTGTTTTGTTTTGTTACTGAATGTTTTCTTTTGGCTGAAGAAAAGACGCTTTGCTACTTTTGAAGTTTATGAGAGAACCTAAGAGGGTCATTGCACCCCTCACTACTGCTAGAAAGCCCAAATCCCTGCAATACCTTGTAAAAATCATTGAGCTCCCTTGATTTTAACGCTCTTTTACATTTTGTGCTGCGTTGCTCCTTTGCAGAGATAGTCACATTTGTTGCTTTCGGAGCACACTATTAGAAATCTCTACTTGCAGAACAACCGGGCGTTTCTTCAGAGTCTTCTTGTGAGTCGTGGGCTCTCGCCCCTCCCTCCCAGATGAAGCCAATCACAAGTTGGAACTCTCTGAGACTGCAAGATCAGCTGATGAACTGGGATTGGCACAGTTTGGGAGGGAGGTGTGAAAGTGCAAACCCAAGACCCTGAAGAAACGCCCAATTGGTCTGTAAGCAGAGATTTCACATACTGCCCTCCAGAAACAACAAACGAGAATATCTCTGCAATGCAGTGACATGGTATAAAATGGAAAAGAGCTGCAGAATCAGGGAAACTCAAAGAGATTTTTACAAGATATTTCACTTAATTTGGTTGAGTAAGTGACCGGTCCTCATTAATTTAACCTTACTTTGCTTCATCGTTTTTTTTTTTTAATGTAGTTTGTAGGTGTAGTTTTAGTTATCCATATGTGTGAGCCTTTATTAATCATTTAAAATTTTAAGCAGTACTCTAGTGGAGTACAAAATATGTCAATATATATATATATATATTTTTTTTTTTTTTTTTTTTTTTTGGTGCAGTTAAAGGCTAACATGTAAAATTGTAAAACTTATTGAAAGGATCATGACTCATGAGACATTTTACTCTAAAATGACACAAAAAATAGTAATATTTGAAATTGTGAAAATTCATTAAACATCGTATGCACATTTTGATGAATTTGGCGCAAATTAATCAATCTGTAAAAGAAAGACGACAAAAAAAGGACTACAAAAACCCTCAAATGTTGAATCGAGGTCAATGTGTTTTATTTAGGAAATGGTATTGAAAACGGCCCTACGGAAAGTACCGTAATAAGAGACAAAATATGATGTTCGACCATCCTCCACCGTCTTCAACACCAGGATATGCCATAACTGTACAAGATGGAAATAAGCATAAAAAACCCTCTCCATTGCAAATAAATGACAGAAACAGCAATGTTGGAAGTCAATGATACACTAACTGGACTGCACAATTTACTAAAAAAAATTGCATGTAGTGAACTTCTGATTGGCTTTTATAAATGAATGCAGGAAGTAAAATATATTACACAAAACCTGATTGATACAGGTTCAGTCCCCCGGAGGAGCGATCGCTCAATTCCCTACCTACTGTTTGTGCCACATTCTCTGTCTGATAGGCAGCTGCTAATCTCTGTACATATAAAGGTGTGAGACGCGTGGAAGCTCCACAATTACCAGGGATTACCGATAAAATGGCAATATGCAGCCACGATATGTGCATTTTCCCATGAAAAATATACTTTGGCAGTTGCAGCTATAATATTCTTGTCTATAGTGCAGATATGACTGTTTCAGGTACATGGAAAGTGGTTTCTTTGGTTCATGTATTTGTTGGACCTGCTTAAAATGATTTTGCACGTGCTAATTGTAATTAATACATTAATCGGCATTAAAATACAATGAGTCAGAAATTTACTATGAGCCACAGATATTAGGTGATTTTGTTTTTTGAACACCTATGGAGTATGTGCATGAGAAGTTGTTATTTTTAGGCAGATTTCACCTGAAATCCGCCTGAAAAAGCCAAGAAAGAAAAAAATACTAAAAAGAACTAGCATACGCATTGCAACGTCAAAATTACTTTATGTTTATATTTTCAGCCTTTTTGAGCTTCTTTTAACTCCCTTAGTGACCAAGCCAATTTTGACCTTAATGACAAAGCCAGTTTTTACAATTCTGACCAGTGTCACTTTATGAGGTTAAAACTCTGGAACAATTCAATGTATCTCACTGATTTTGAGAAAGTTTTTTCGTGACATATTGTACTTCATGATGGTGGTAAAATTTATTCAATATGACTTGTGTTTATTTAAGAAAGAAATGGAAATTTGACAAAAACTTTGAAAAATTTGCAATTTTCAAACTTTTAATTTTTGTGCTATTAAATCAGAGCAATATCACATAATATAGTCCATAAATAAAATTTCCCACATGTCTACTTTACATCAGCACAATTTTGAAAAAATATTTTTTTTTGTTAGGAAATTAGAAAGATTAAACGTTGACCAGCGATTTCTCATTTTTCAAACAAAATTTACAAAACCATTTTTTTTTAAGGTACCAGATTACATTTGAAATGACTGAGGGGCCTATATGACAGAAAGCACCCAAAAGTGACCCAATTCTAAAAACTGCACCCCTCAAGGTGCTCAAAACTACATTCAAGGAGTTTATTAACCCTTCAGTCGCTTCACGAGAGCTGAAGCATTGTGGAAGGAAAAAATTAACATTTAACTTTTTTCACCAAAAAATTATTTTAGACCCAAACTTTATTTTCACAAGGGTAACAAGAGGAAATGGACCCCAACATTTGTTGTGCTATTTCTCCTGAGTATGCCAATACCCCATATGTGGGGAAAATCCACTGTTTGGGTGCGCAGGCAGGGCTCGGGAGGGAAGGATCGCTATTTCACTTTTTGAAGGCAAAATCGGCTGTAATCAATGGTGGGCACAATGTTGCGTTTGGAGAGCCTCTGATGTGCCTAAACCGTGGAACCCCACACACACACACACACACACACACACACGTGTCTCCATTTTGGAAACCACACCCCAAAGGATTTTATCTAGGGGTATAGTGAGTATTTTGAACCCACAGGTACAACACAGAATTTGCTAACATTAGTGTTGAGCGCAAGTGCTCTATACTCAAGTTTGCATCAGAAGCTCGGTTATGCATCGAATATTGCAGGTCCTCGAGTGACATGATTGAGTCCCTGCCCCGCATGTTTCATGGCTGTTAGATGCCCCCAAAAAACATGTAGGGATCTGCGATACTACGTGCATACCTGAGCACCCGATACAAACTCGAGTAGCGAGCACTTGCGCTCAAAACTAGCCGTCATATCGTCATCATTTTTTTCACTTTTTAAAACAAAAAAACAATTCTAACCCTAACCTTAATACCAACCTCAACCCTAACATAACCCTATCCCCAGCTCTAACCCCAACCCTAACTGCAAAGAATGGACAAAATTAAGGAAATAAAAATTATAATTTTTACCTAAGTAAGGCTGGTTTTACACTTACCGTGATTTTGTGGCCCCAATAGATTTCAAAGGGGACGCAAAAACGGGCTAGGAAAAATCACAGGAGCGCCGTATGGCCGTGAAAAAATATAGAGCTTGCTTGATATTTTTCACGGCTTACGGACACGGACCCCATTGAAAATCAATGGGGCAGCAAAAACAACGGAAGGTTGTTTTTGCGGTGCGCTTTCAATTCCAGTTTTGCAGAACGCCTTTTTTTCCCCCAACACTTTTGCTATAGTATTGAGAACCTGAAAAACAGATCTGCAAGTTTTTTTGCGGTCCATTATTGTGGCAGACCTTGAAAATTGCGGCAATACGGCCTGCAAAAAAAGACCCGCAATAACGGGCCGCAAAAAAACGGTATGTGTAAAAGAAGCCTAAGGAGGAATTAATCTTACTATTTTTATATATCATGTTCTCCATGGTCTCAGCTACCCCCGGTAACCGAGACCCCGGAGATTTTCCGACGCTGGGGAGCGCTATATCCTTATTTCAAAAGCGCACTGAGGAATAAGTACCCTTAACTGCCGCCATTAGAAGGCATATCGCGGTCGTTAATGGGTTAAATTGATTTTGTCAGCACAGATTGGCTGTTCAAAAACCAAGCACAGGGGCTCAATGCACTCTAGGTGCAGCCAAACATTTAAGTGCATCTTCCCACTTACTCATTTCCCATCTAGCTCCACCCTTCCCTGGCTCTATGAAGCCAGCGCTGTCAATCAAAGAAAGAAAGAGGGGTGGAGACTGAGGGAAAACAAGCAGGTAGGAAGGTGCACTGAACTGTTTGGCCACACCAAGGGTGCACCAAGCGCTTGTGCTGGGTTTGAAAAGTCATTCTGTACTGACACTCGGCGCACCCTAGCTGCAGTCAAACATTTAAGTGCACCTTCTCACCTACTTATTTTCCATCCATCTCCACCCTTCCCTGGCTCTATGAAGCCAGAACTGTCAATCAAAGAAGGTGGGGTGGAGATTGAGGGAAACAAGCAGGTGGGAAGGTGCACTGAAACACCGAGGGTGCACCGAGCGCCCGTGCTTCGTTTTAAAAGTCATTCTGTGCTCACAAGAATCTCTTTAACAGCTCAAGCTAGTGGATGTGATTTCATGAAAACTCATGTCCACTGTGCATTTAACAACGCTGTTGTACGGGGCTTTTTTTCGCTCATATTTTTCCTTTTGGGCTTCTATGGTAAACCTGAAAAAAAAATGAATGTAAAAAAACAACTGCTTTTTTAAGTGCAGAAATCCAATAATTTTTAACCCCTTCATGACCCAGCCTATTTTGACCTTAATGACCTGGCCGTTTTTTGCAATTCTGACCAGTGTCCCTTTATGAGGTAATAACTCAGGAACGCTTCAACGGATCCTAGCGGTTCTGAGATTGTTTTTTCGTGACATATTGGGCTTCATGTTAGTGGTAAATTTAGGTCAATAAATTCTGCGTTTATTTGTGATAAAAACGGAAATTTGGCGAAAATTTTGAAAATTTCGCAATTTTCACATTTTGAATTTTTATTCTGTTAAACCAGAGAGTTATGTGACACAAAATAGTTAATAAATAACATTTCCCACATGTCTACTTTACACCAGCACAATTTTGGAAACAAAATTTTTTTTTGCTAGGAAGTTATAAGAGTTAAAATTTGACCAGCGATTTCTCATTTTTACAACGAAATTTACAAAACCATTTTTTTTAGGGACCACCTCACATTTGAAGTCAGTTTGAGGGGTCTATATGGCTGAAAATACCCAAAAGTGACACCATTCTAAAAAATGCACCCCTCAAGGTGCTCAAAACCACATTCAAGAAGTTTTTTAACCCTTCAGGTGCTTCACAGCAGCAGAAGCAACATGGAAGGAAAAAATGAACATTTAACTTTTTAGTCACAAAAATTATCTTTTAGCAACATTTTTTTTATTTTCCCAATGGTACAAGGAGAAACTGAACCACGAAAGTTGTTGTCCAATTTGTCCTGAGTACGCTGATACCTCATATGTGGGGGTAAACCACTGTTTGGGCGCACGGCAGGGCTTGGAAGGGAAGGAGCGCCATTTGACTTTTTGAATGAAAAATTGGCTCCACTCTTTAGCGGACACCATGTCACGTTTGGAGAGCCCCCGTGTGCCTAAAAATTGGAGCTCCCCCACACGTGACCCCATTTTGGAAACTAGACGCCCCAAGGAACTTATCTAGATGCATAGTGAGAACTTTGAACCCCCGGGGGCTTCACAAATTGATCTGAAAATGAAATTGATTGAAATGAAAAAGTACTTTTTTTTCACAAAAAAATTCTTTTAGCCTCAATTTTTTTCATTTTCACATGGGCAACAGGATAAAATGGATCCTAAAATTTGTTGGGCAATTTCTCATGAGTACACCGATACCTCACATGTGGGGGTAAACCACTGTTTGGGCACATGGTAAGGTTCGGAAGGGAAGGAGCGCCATTTGACTTTTTGAATGAAAAATTATCTCCATCGTTAGCGGACACCATGTCGTGTTTGGAGAGCCCCCGTGTGCCTAAACATTGGAGCTCCCCCACAAATGACCCCATTTTGGAAACTAGACCCCCCAAGGAACTTATCTAGATGCATATTGAGCACTTTAAACCCTCAGGTGCTTCACAAATTGATCTGTAAAAATGAAAAAGTACTTTTTTTTTTCACAAAAAAATTATTTTCGCCTCAGTTTTTCATTTTCACATGGGCAATAGGATAAAATGAATCCTAAAATTTGTTGGGCAATTTCTCCCGAGTACGCCGATACCTCATATGTGGGGGTAAACCACTGTTTGGGCACACGGCAGGGCTCGGAAGGGAAGGCGCGCCATTTGACTTTTTGAATGGAAAATTAGCTCCAATTGTTAGCGGACACCATGTCGCGTTTGGAGAGCCCCTGTGTGCCTATGCATTGGAGCTCCCCCACAAGTGACCCCATTTTGGAAACTAGACCCCCCAAGGAACTTATCTAGATGCATATTGAGCACTTTAAACCCCCAGGTGCTTCACAGAAGTTTATAATGCAGAGCCATGAAAATAAAAAATAATTTTTCTTTCCTCAAAAATGATTTTTAGCCTGGAATTTCCTATTTTGCCAAGGGTAATAGAAGAAATTGGACCGCAAATGTTGTTGTCCAGTTTGTCCTGAGTACGCTGATACCCCATATGTGGGGGTAAACCACTGTTTGGGCGCACGGCAGGGCTCGGAAGGGAAGGCACGCCAATTGGCTTTTTAAATGGAAAATTAGCTCCAATCATTAGCGGACACCATGTCACGTTTGGAGAGCCCCTGTGTGCCTAAACATTGGAGATCCCCCACATATGACCCCATTTTGGAAACTAGACCCCCAAAGGAACTAATCTAGATGTGTGGTGAGGACTTTGAACTTCCAAGTGCTTCACAGAAGTTTATAACGCAGAGCCATGAAAATAAAATAAAAATTTTATTTTCTCTAAAATGATTTTTTAGCCTGCAATTTATTATTTTCCCAAGGGTAACAGGAGAAATTTGACCCCAAAAGTTGTTGTACAGTTTCTCCTGAGTACGCTGATACCCCATATGTGGGGGTAAACCACAGTTTGGGCACATGTCGGGGCTCAGAAGGGAAGTAGTGACTTTTGAAATGCAGACTTTGATGGAATGGTCTGCGGGCGTCACGTTGCGTTTGCAGAGCCCCTGGTGTGCCTAAACAGTAGAAACCCCCCACAAGTGACCCCATTTTGGAAACTAGACCCCGAAAGGAACTTATCTAGATGTGAGGTGAGCACTTTGAACCCCCAAGTGCTTCACAGAAGTTTATAACACAGAGCAGTGAAAATAATAAATACGTTTTCTTTCCTCAAAAATAATTTTTTAGCCCAGAATTTTTTATTTTCCCAAGGGTTACAGGAGAAATTGGACCCCAAAAGTTGTTGTCCAGTTTCTCCTGAGTACGCTGATACCCCATATGTGGGGGTAAACCACTGTTTGGGCACACGTCGGGGCTCAGAAGGGAAGTAGTGACTTTTGAAATGCAGACTTTGATGGAATGGTCTGCGGGCGTCACGTTGCGTTTGCAGAGCCCCTGGTGTGCCTAAACAGTAGAAACCCCCCACAAGTGACCCCATTTTGGAAACTAGACCCCCCCAAGGAACTTATCTAGATATGTGGTGAGCACTTTGAACCCCCAAGTGCTTCACAGACGTTTACAACGCAGAGCCGTGAAAATAAAAAATCATTTTTCTTTCCTCAAAAATGATGTTTTAGCAAGCAATTTTTTATTTTCTCAAGGGTAACAGGAGAAATTGGACCCCAGTAATTGTTGCCCAGTTTGTCCTGAGTACGCTGATACCCCATATGTGGGGGTAAACCACTGTTTGGGCACATGTCGGGGCTCGGAAGTCAAGTAGTGACGTTTTGAAATGCAGACTTTGATGGAATGGTCTGCGGGCGTCACGTTGCGTTTGCAGAGCCCCTGGTGTGCCTAAACAGTAGAAACCCCCCACAAGTGACCCCATTTTGGAAACTAGACCCCCCAAGGAATTTATCTAGATATGTGGTGAGCACTTTGAACCCCCAAGTGCTTCACAGACGTTTACAACGCAGAGCCGTGAAAATAAAAAATCATTTTTCTTTCCTCAAAAATGATGTTTTAGCAAGCAATTTTTTATTTTCTCAAGGGTAACAGGAGAAATTGGACCCCAGTAATTGTTGCCCAGTTTGTCCTGAGTACACTGATACCCCATATGTGGGGGTAAACCACTGTTTGGGCACACGTCGGGGCTCGGAAGGGAAGGAGCACCATTTGACTTTTTGAATAAAAGATTGGCTGGAATCAATGGTGGCGCCATGTTGCGTTTGGAGACCCCCTGATGTGCCTAAACAGTGGTAACCCCTCAATTCTAACGCCAACACACCCCTAACCCTTATCCCAACTGTAGCCGTAACCCTAACCACAACCCTAACCCCAATACACCCCTAACCACAACCCTAATTCCAACCCAACCCTAACCCTAAGGCTATGTACCCACGTTGCGGATTCGTGTGAGATTTTTCCGCACCATTTTTGAAAAATCCGCGGGTAAAAGGCACTGCGTTTTACCTGCGGATTTACTGCGGATTTCACCTGCGGATTCCTATTGAGGAATAGGTGTAAAACGCTGCGGAATCCGCACAAAGAATTGACATGCTGCGGAAAATACAACGCAGCGTTTTCGTGCGGTATTTTCCGCACCATGGGCACAGCGGATTTGGTTTTCCATAGGTTTACATGGTACTGTAAACCTGATGGAACACTGCTGCGGATCCGCAGCGGCCAATCCGCTGCGGATCCGCAGCCAAATCCGCACCGTGTGCACATAGCCTAATTCTAAAGGTATGTGCACACGCTGCGGAAAACGCTGCGGATCCGCAGCAGTTTCCCATGAGTTTACATTTCAATGTAAACCTATGGGAAACAAAAATCGCTGTACACATGCTGCGGAAAAACTGCACGGAAACGCAGCGGTTTACATTCCGCAGCATGTCACTTCTTTCTGCGGATTCCACAGCGGTTTTACAACTGCTCCAATAGAAAATCGCAGTTGTAAAACCGCAGTGAAATGCGCAGAAAAACCGCGGTAAATCTGCCATAAATCCGCAGCGGTTTAGCACTGCGGATTTATCAAATCCGCTGCGGAAAAATCCGCAGAGGACCAGAATACGTGTGCACATATCGAAACCCTAACCATACCCCTAACCCTACCCCTAACCCTACCCCTAACCCTACCCCTAACCCTAACCCTACCCCTAACCCTACCCCTACCCCTAACCCTACCCCTAACCCTAACCCTAGTTCTAACTCCAACCTTAGTGGAAAAAAAAAAAAATTCTTTATTTTATTATTGTCCCTATCTATGGGGGACAAATGGGGGGGGTCATTTACTGTTTTTTTATTTTGACCACTGTGATAGATTATATCACAGTGATCAAAATTCACATTGGAACGAATCTGCCGGCCGGCAGATTCGGCGGGCGCACTGCGCATGCGCCCGCCATTTTGGAACATTGCGGCGCTCGGGGAAGAAGACGGACGGACCCCGCCAGGATCGGTAAGTATAAGGGGGGGAGATCAGGGCACAGGGGGGGGAGATCAGGGCACGGGGGGGCGTCGGAGCACGGGGGGGGAGGGATCGGAGCATGGGGGAGAGTGATCGGTGTGCGGGCGGGTGGATCGGTGTGCAGGGGGGGTGGATCGGTGTGCAGGGGGGGTGGATCGGAGCACGGGGGGGATCGGAGTGCGGGGGGGTTTGATTGGAGCACGGGGGGTGTGATTGGAGCACGGGGGGAGCGGACAGGAGGACGGGGGAGCGGAGCACAGGACGGAGGGGAGCGGGCCACAGATCGGGGGGCTGGGGGGGCGATCGGAGGGGTGGGGTGGGTGCACATTAGTATTTCCAGCCATGGCCGATGATATTGCAGCATCGGCCATGGCTGGATTGTAATATTTCACCATTTTTTTAGGTGAAATATTACAAATCGCTCTGATTGGCAGTTTCACTTTCAACAGCCAATCAGAGCGATCGTAGCCACGAGGGGGTGAAGCCACCCCCCCTGGGCTAAACTACCACTCCCCCTGTCCCTGCAGATCGGGTGAAATGGGAGTTAACCCTTTCACCCGATCTGCAGGGACGCGATCTTTCTGTGACACAGCATATGCGTCACAGGTCGGATTGGCACCGACTTTCATGACGCATACGCTGTGTCACAGGTCGGGAAGGGGTTAAGTAAAAACAAAAACACTGCATCAAATCTGCACCAATAATGCATAAAAGAGTAAAACACAGAAAAAAAATGCAATAATCAGAATAGATTGCTATGGTGTATTTATTTGCAGATACCTTAAGAAAAGAATTCAATAAAATAACAGCAGAGTTTTCGCACATGGTAACACTGGCCTTAGAAAAGTGTTATGATTTCCCTTGTCAATTACAATTGCTCCCTCAAGTTACAATATTAATTGGTTCCGGGATAACTTGAAAACCATTGTAACATGAGACCAGAAACTAGTAAGTAATTGGTTTCAAAATCCCCCCAAAATAAGATAAAAAAGCAAGATGAAAGAAAAATAAGAAGAAAACTACTAAAGATAAATAAAGCCGATACATATAAAGAAAGGATAGGAATATCTGCAATCCACTTTCAAACTAAAATACAGATTTTTAGGGGTCCTGTACCGAAAACAATGTGCACAGATAACGAAATGGAGCTGCCCTCATTGAAAATGTTGTATCGCCAGCCTAGTTTATCATGCTGGCACACTGTAACCAGGAGTGTATTTTTACCAATTATCATATTGCAACACAATTACATCCCCAATTCCAAAAAGGGTCTGTCAAATCTAAAGAAAATAATGCAATGATTTTGAAATCTTAGAGCCTGATTTTATTCATAGGAGGACACAGATCAGGAGGTGAACGTTGGACATTTTTCCATTTCATTTGAAAAAATTAACTAATTTAGAAAATTGATGGCAGCAACACATCTCACAAATGTTGTGCCGTATTCCGTGTCCTCCACTGTGCAGCATTCCCTCTGCCTTTTACAGTCTGTAAATATCTGGGAAGTGAGGAGACAATTGGAGTTTTGGGAGAGGAATGTTGCCCCGTTCTTGTCTGATTTACGATTCTTGCTGCTCCACAGTCTGGGGTCTTTTGCTGATTTTTTTTGTTTTGTAATGTTCCAGATGTTTTCCATTGGTAAAATGTCTTTACCAAAGATGTGCTGCTGCCGAGTATCTTAAAAACACCCCCTGGGTGAAGACTATATAAAAAGCCACATATCTCTTGAACCATATGGAGGATTAAAAAAAAAAAGAAAATACTGAATCAAGGGAGAAAAAGAATAAACGGCCACTTTTTACCTAGTGAAAATTCCACTTTAAGTTAGGCCTTCATTTCAGTTGTAGTAATTATCTCATGCCCAATTTTTAAGGGATCTTGTTTTACATATATGAATATTCACATCATTGTGCTACATTTTTTTAATTCCATTTTTTGTTTGGTTCGATCTGTACTTGAAAGTGAAGCTGACAGCTTAATATAGTGGGAAATACTCCACAATACATAATATATGAAGTGGCATATTAATTCTTCCTAAAAGGTATATTGATCTAAAATACTTGTCTATGGATTACTTCGCAATGACCCTTATTCCCCCGCTGCCTTTTCATTGTGCAGCTGATACTTTTCATTTTTCAGTATGATTAATATGGACTATTCAGAAGAAGTTTATGTTGTAAGACTTAATTATCCACCAACTCCACACCGAAAAGACCTCTGGTTCGAGAAGCAGCTTCACTTCAGTCATTCTCCCGTATCTTTTCGTGATCAGCCGGGTCCTCATTTCCTTTGGCTGAGCTGTAATGTCAGTGTTAACATGTGCAAAGAGTCAGTCAGTAATGGTCCAAAAAGTGCCAAAGTGAACATGATCGAGGCAGGGTTTTAGCTACGCGTTTCCGTTCACTGACATCAAGTCGAAATCTTGAACATTGTGAGAATTTTTTTTACACATATTAAACAAAGGTAAAGATTCTCTCTTTAGAGAATGAACAAACTGTACCACAAAACACGTTTTACTGGCTCTATACATCCTCCTGGTGTAAAAAAAAGTGTAATTTGACAGATACAATCGTAAGAGCAGAGACAAGGACCCACTTTCTGTAACCTGTCTCAGATGCTAGATCCGGATTACACGTGAAAAGAGGCAGTGGATATCAATTACACAGAAGGGAGACGCCTAGTTACTGTTACATTAGGAGGATTTTTCAAGCTGAAAATGTAATTTTTGGTTGGTCATTGTATTGTCCATCACATGAGCTCCAAGTTTATTGAAACGGTGACAAGTAATGGTAGGGTCACAGCTCCGTCTTCTACACATCCGAGAAAAACGGTCCCATTATTCTCATCAGAATAGCATAGGTTTTTCTCATAAGTGGAGAGAAAAAAAAACTTTATCCAACTTCTACGTTTTGTCAGTCCGTGAAAATAGGACTGCACTTGGATATCATCGAAGTGCGGTCCGATTTTGTCCGTGTGTAGTAGTGGCCATGTGCTGTCTGTGTGTCAGTGTATTGAAACAATTTGTTTCAATTTTAACCCTATGACTTTAAAAAAACAACACAAGGACAGCACAAGGACGGCATCCGTGTGCGGTACGTGTTCACTTGCACCCATTGACTTTAATGGGTCCGTGTAATCCGTGCGCTCCCACGAACACTGACATGTCTCCGTGTTTTGCACACTGACACACGGTCCGTGAAAACACGCAGACATCTGTAGAGACACATTCATTTTAATGTGTCTATTTTACTGATGAGCGAATGTACTCGTTACTCGAGATTTCTCAAGCATGTTCGGGGGTCCTCCAAGTATTTTTTAGTGCTCGGAGATTTAGTTTTTCTTGCCGCAGCTGAATGATTTACATCTGTTAGCCAGCATAAGTAAATGTGGGGGTTGCCTGGTTGCTAGGGAATCCCCACATGTAATCAAGCTGGATAACAGATGTAAATCATTCAGCTACAGCAAGAAAAACTAAATCTTCGAGCACTAAAAAATACTCGGAGGACCCACGAGCGTGCTCAAGAAATCTCAAGTAACGAGTATATTCGCTCATCACTAGTCTATGTGTGTCAGTGTCTCCAGTACGTGAGGAAACTGTCACTACACGTATCGGAGCCACTGATGCGTGAAACTGGCCTAGTATTGTAAGACACTATACAAAGCTTTATTCTGTTGGACACTACATGTAGAATTTTGCCATGTTCCATTGGATGCCTTATAACCTATGTTTTCTCCCTTATGCCACATTCACACGAGGATGGACCATGATTCATGGACCGTCCCCTGGTCTCCTGACCCAAACTTGACAGCCTGATAGACATATATGAAACCGATGAAACTGTCAAGTTCGGGTCAGGAGACCCACGGATAGTCTGTACATCACAGTCCATCCTCGGACCGTGACACATGGATGTGTGAATGCATTAGAAGTATTGATTCCTAGGCGGAATATATCCATGATACAGTGTTGGAGCCACCATCCGACAGATCACTGCCACATTGTGTGCATGCTGCATGCCATGCCAGGTAGTTATGCCAGTAAATACTGAGCTGGGAATCTACGTACCGGTACATATTTCCCATGGATATCCATTAATTCCTAACACTGGTGAATCTCCAGCTATCTAATCTCTGTTGCTGTAATTTGTCTTACTGGGTAAAAATCTATTGAGCGATGCTGATCTATTGACACGTGCACGGATTCAGAACAGATTTAGAGTGGTTTCCTTTCGCAATTTAGACACTAAAACCACACAAGCGTCATAAAAAAGCCATTAAAATCATTACAGAAGAAAACTGCATGATTTCCTCAAATGAAGAATCGCTACTGTTTTATAATGAAGATTTACAAAAGAACGCATCTACAGATTTGATTATCCTTTTTAGTAATCTCAAAGTGCACTTTCCATAAATCTGAATTCACCTAAGCAAATGACAACCAATGCGGCCCGCCATTGCAACCGCCGCCGCAGGCGTTGGTCAGAACCTATTCATGTCATTGCTTAGCACCCAGGGCGGACAGCTATCCATTAGGAGTATGCAGCAATTATTATTGAATAATTATAATAAGAAAAATCCATATTTCCTTTAAATCATAGATCTGACCGTGTTCTTAGTTATATTTTATATCTGATTTTTTTACTATAACATTCAATGTTATTGAGCTTTTCAAATTGGAGGTTGAATAAGTAGTGAGTAATAGCAGTTACCGTAGCTATTATAAAGTGCCAGCGTCCCGTGGCTCCTTGCATACTTATGGACAATCATGGATATTTTATTATAGCATTTTATAGAAAATATATATATTTTTTTTAATTCAGTTACAGGCAAAATTAGCAATTTCTCACAGCAGAAAACTACAGAAAAAAAATAGCCAGTTTGACCTTACATGGCATATGTCAAAACCGGCAATAAAATGTAGAAAGGGGTTTTTTGCGTCTTCAGACACTGCCAGAACTGAGGCCATACACCAGAGGAGTTTATGTCTGAATCCCATTTTTCAGGCACGAAAAACCCTGACACTGTGCTCAACATGGAGCATAAGAAGAATGTATCTGGCCTTAAATAGTAATTTTTGCACCCCTTAACATCTAGGAACAGCCACAGACCATGCACATCCAGTATAACCATCGTGAGATCATTATAAGCCTGCCACACAATATGTCACTAAGTTCTTACATAGTGTACAGCTGGTAGTGTTCTCCCGAGGATAAAAAAAGGCGTTTGGATATGTATTTTTTGGGCATATGTTTGGAAAGTTTCCATCAAAATTATGTATTTTTATTTTTTTTACTGTGTGGGCATGTTGACATTGGGCAAATTTACAAATGAATTTTTTTTCTGCTTTTCAGCACAGATCTAATGATTTCATTGTGGGTTTGTCATAGATTTCAACCTATAGGGTAAGTTCACACAGGACTTTTTTGGTGCGTATTTTTGCTGCGTTTTTTATGCTAATTTTCAGCTGCTTTTTACAGTACCAGCAAAGCCTATGAGATTTCAGAAATCTCATACACACACTGGTTTTTTGTTTGATCAGTATTTTGTGCTTTGCTGCGTTTTTTTGACATAGAGCGTGTCACTTCTTTCAGCGTTTTTGCTGCGTTTTTTCACCCATTGACTTGAACGGGTGTTGGAAAAAAACGCAGCAAAAACGCAGGTATCATTATTTGCTGCGTTTTTGCTGCTGAAAATCCAAGGACATTAGCCTGGAAAAAGAGGGAAAAAAACGCACCAAATACGCACCAAAAAACGCACCTAAATTAGCATAAAAAAACGCAGCAAAAATACACAGCAAAAAAGTCCTGTGTGAACTTACCCATACATTGCAAAGGGTAAAATCAGTTTTGGAAATTGTTGACAAAATGGACATACTGCAATTTTAACAATGGCTTATATTAATTGGTAAAATCCCAACCATATTACTGCTACTGAATTATGTTGCAAATTTTTCATCCACAAATCAAGACAGAAAATCTGTCATGTGTGAACAATCCTTTTTGGAGGAATGTGAACTGCAAAACTTTTTAAAAATGAATAGCGGATGTCACGCAGAAATCTATTTAAACTTACAGGGATTGTCCAGCGAAAACAAGTTATCACTCCTCAGCAGGTGGAAACCGCACAGATTGGCAGAATGGGGAATTCTGTATCACCGATTTAAAAAAAAAAAAAAAGATGCGGCAGGTCGGTGGGCCGATGGCCGTTCCATTCATTCTCTAAGGCCTCTTTTCCACTTGAGAGAAAAAAAACGGTCCGTAATCTGGATTGAAAAAAAGGGATGAAAAGTATGCGTTTGTCATGCGACTTCAATGCAATTTTTTTAATCGCACCATCAGTTTTACATCCGTATGACATCCGTATGCAATCCATTTTTTTTCTCTGCAACTATTTTTATACAGTCATTTACAGGACTATTTACAGTGTTCTATGCCACAGAATGGTAAGGTATCCGAAAAAACCGGATGGAATACGGATGGCCCGTATTCCGTGCGTTTTTTTTCTCACACCCATTGACTTGCATTGGCGAGTCTCGTCCGAGACTCGCAGCAATACGCAGCATGCTGCGATTTTTTTCTCAGTCCAATTTCAGCTGAGAAAAAAAATCACAAATGGAATGTCACCTATTGAATAACATTGGTCTGAGTGCAATCCAATTTTTTATCGGATTGCACTCGTCCGTTTTTCTCGCAAGTGGAAAAGAGGCCTAAGGGGCTGAATAAAAAAGCCGAGAGCAGCCCCATAAGGAAAGAATGGATCTCTGATCGAGCAAGTGCACTGTCACTCAATTCTAACAGGGATAACAGTTCTCCGTTACGCCAATCTGGGCGGGTCCCATACGACGTCTTTTTCATGCGAGTCTGCTCCAAAGTCCGCCCTAAAAAAGCGCGAACGCTTGAAAGAATGATCATATGAACAGCAAGATGTTTCTACATAGAAATGCAAGTGTTCAAGTGTCTTTCAACTATTACAAATTTAAAAGACGCTAAGCGATTAAAAGAAGTGACCTGACCGTTCTAAAGAAGAATGTCCATCTCTTTTTACTCCTCAACACTGACCATTTTTTAGGCATTTCTCGCTCTGAAGATGCTCTATCCTTTTACAATGCAAGTCAAAGGGAAAGCTCAGTAGAACCAACCTCGTCATCTTTTTGAGAATTTTTGCAGCGTTTTTGCTTGTATAAAAACGCCAGAGGGTTTTTCATAGTTGAATGGATTTTTTTTAAATTACATTAGTAAAAGAAGATGCTCTAACAAACTGTGAAAAGACTGATATCTGCCGGTTGTAAAAAAAAAAAAAAAAAAAAAAGAAAAAAAATCAGCTAAGTGCTCAAGAAACAACAAAAGAAATCACAAAAAAAAAAATGCTAAAAAAAAAGATGTCAGGGTAAAAAAAACGCTTTCTCTTGAAAAACTACATGGGTTTGCCCATTTAAAAAAGAAAAAATGTGCACTGCGTCATGAGTAAGGCTAAACTATAAAGGCTAAGTTCTCACAGTGCATATGTAGTGCAGTTTAAGGGCTCCTTCTCACTTGCGTGAAATACGTCCGAGTCTCGCAGGTTAAAACCCGGCTCTGCCGCCGGCACTCCAGAGCGGAGCGTGCGGCCGCACAGCAATACATGGAGCCGCACGCTCCGCTCTGGAGTGCCGGCGGCAGAGCCGGGTTTTAGCCTGCGAGACTTGGACATATTTCACACAAGTGAGAAGGAGCCCTAATAGTGAGGATTTTTAGATGTATTTCTGCACAAATTATCTATTTATAAGATAGATTAATAGTTCACATTCGATATGCAATAACATTTATTCACTTTATTTCATCCTTTTAAAATTATGGGTCATTACATTCCATGAAGAAATAGTCCACCATGTAAAAAAATAAAGCTAAAAAATTATTTTATCACATATGGGATAACGGCTGTTCATCCATCTTCTTGATTAGTAATGACTTAGATGCTAGCCGTTCAACTGAATTAATACATGGTGAGCTGACAACCATTTTTGTTTTATAGAACTAGCTAGTTTTTTTTTCTTTCTGTTTTTAGTTGTTTTTTTGCGTTTTTCTCGCTTTTTTTCCACTGTGGTTTTTGTCTCTTTTTTTTGCATGTTTTATTTTAAATAAAGCTGTTTTTGACACTTCCTGATATTTGGCTTTGACCAAAACTTTATTGATATCAAGTCATGAGCGAATTACATGGTTTTTTTAGGCATTACTGCACTAAAACCATTTTTGTTTTTTTTTTACCTACAAATTTTCCACATCAAATGCAATTCTCCCAATTCTATAGCAAAAATCTGCACAAAAAACTGTGTACCCTCAAAAGAAATTAACATGTTATGGATTCAAAACACGCACTATAAGTCAGCTTACGCGGAATAAACGCACTACAAGTCAGCTTACGCGGAATAAACGCAGTACAAGTCAGCTTACGCGGAATAAAAAGAAAAGAATAAAAAGCACAGTGGGCAAGATTTCTATAAATCTCATCCACTTTGCTAGACCTGTAAGACGCAGCCTTTTTGAAGCCGCAAAAATACGCAGCATCAAAAATTACGTGTGGGCACACAGCTTTACTGTAATCGGAATTGATGTGCTGTGGAATTAAAAAAATATCTTCGCAGGTCAACTTTTGCAACTATAAAGGGGGTTGTCCACTTCTAAGACAGCCACTTTTCAATCTGTATGTTTGCCCCCCATTAAAATCAGGGCCGCCATCAGGGCATGACAGCCGTGACTGGCGTATGGGGCCCGGTGAGCAGAGGGGGCCCGCATCGGGCCCCGTCTCATCTGCTCACCGGGCCCCCCCTGCAGGCGCTGCGGCAGCGGCACACTATTGACATGCGGGCCCGCGCCCGCACGTCAATAGTTAACAGCCGCCAGCCAGTCTGAGGCTGGCAGCTGAATAGGGCCGCAGTGCGCACTCGCCGGCGTCGCCGGTGTCTGACGTCATTGTCAGCCGCCGGCGGGCCCGGCGAGTGCGTCTGTGTGGAGCCTGGGGGGATCTTCGCCCGGCGCAGGAGCATGGCGAGGTAAGAAGTCGTGTTTTTTTTTTTTTCTTTGAGAGCTGCGATCCAGGGGGGCAGGATGATGGACACACAGGGGCAGAAATGCTGGACACAGTGGGGCAGAAATGCTGGACACAGTGTGGCAGAATGGTGGACACACAGGGGCAGAAATGCTGGACACAGTGGGACAGAATGGTGGACACACAGTGGGGCAGAATGGTGGACACAGTGGGGCAGAATGCTGGACACACAGGGGCAGAAATGCTGGACACAGTGGGGCAGAATGGTGGACACACGGGCAGAAATGCTGGACACAGTGGGGCAGAATGCTGGACACAGTGGGGCAGAATGCTGGACACAGTGGAGCAGAAATGCTGGACACAGTGGGGCAGAATGCTGGACACAGTGGGGCAGAAATGCTGGACACAGTGGGGCAGAATGGTGGACACAGTGGGGCAGAAATGCTGGACACAGTGGGGCAGAATGGTGGACACAGTGGGGCAGAAATGCTGGACACAGTGGGGCAGAATGGTGGACACAGGGGCAGAAATGCTGAACACAGTGGGACAGAATGGTAGACACACAGGGGCAGAAATGCTGGACACAGTGGGGCAGAATGCTGGACACAATGCTGGACACAGTGGGGCAGAATGCTGGACACACAGGGGCAGAAATGCTGGACACAGTGGGGCAGAAATGCTGGACACAGTGGGGCAGAATGGTGGACACACAGGGGCAGAAATGCTGGACACACAGGGGCAGAATGCTGGACACACACAGGGGCAGAAATGCTGGACACAGTGGGAAAGAATGGTGGACACACACGGGCAGAATGCTGGACACAGTGGGGCAGAATGCTGGACACAGTGGGGCAGAAATGCTGGACACAGTGGGGCAGAATGCTGGACACACAGGGGCAGAAATGCTGGACACAGTGGGGCAGAATGCTGGACACACAGGGGCAGAAATGCTGGACACAGTGGGGCAGAAATGCTGGACACAGTGGGGCAGAATGGTGGACACACAGGGGCAGAAATGCTGGACACAGTGGGGCAGAATGCTGGACACACACAGGGGCAGAAATGCTGGACACAGTGGGACAGAATGGTGGACACACACGGGCAGAATGCTGGACACACACGGGCAGAATGCTGGACACAGTGGGGCAGAAATGCTGGACACAGTGGGGCAGAATGCTGGACACACAGGGGCAGAAATGCTGGACACAGTGGGGCAGAAATGCTGGACACAGTGGGGCAGAATGGTGGACACACAGGGGCAGAAATGCTGGACACAGTGGGACAGAATGGTGGACACAGTGGGGCAGAATGGTGGACACACGGGCAGAAATGCTGGACACAGTGGGGCAGAATGGTGGACACAGTGGGGCAGAATGGTGGACACAGTGGGGCAGAATGCTGGACACAGTGGGGCAGAATGCTGGACACAGTGGGGCAGAATGCTGGACACAGTGGGGCAGAATGCTGGACACACAATGGGGCAGAATGCTGGACACACGGTGGGGCAGAATGCTGGACACACGGTGGGGCAGAATGCTGGACACACAGTGGGGCAGAATGCTGGTCACACAGTGGGGCAGAATGCTGGACACACAGTGGGGCAGAATGCTGGACACACAGTGGGGCAGAATGCTGGAGACAGTGGTGCAGAATGCTGGAGACAGTGGGGCAGAAATGCTGGACACAGTGACAGGGGCAGAATGCTGGACACAGTGACAGGGGCAGAATGCTGGACACAGTGACAGGGGCAGAATGCTGGACACAGGGGCAGACTGTGAGACCCAGGGGCAGAATGCTGGACACACAGTGGGGCAGAATGTTGGAGACAGTGGGGCAGAATGCTGGAGACAGTGGGGCAGAATGCTGGAGACAGTGACAGGGGCAGAAATGCTGGACACAGTGGGGCAGAATGCTGGACACAGTGACAGGGGCAGAATGCTGGACACAGGGGCAGAATGCTGGACATTGGGGCAGAATGCGAGACACAGTGGGGCAGAATGCTGGACACAGTGGGGCAGAATGCTGGACACACAGTGGGGCAGAATGTTGGAGACAGTGGGGCAGAATGCTGGAGACAGTGGGGCAGAAATGCTGGGCACAGTGACAGGGGCAGAAATGCTGGACACAGTGACAGGGGCAGAATGCTGGACACAGTGACAGGGGCAGACTGTGAGACCCAGGGGCAGAATGCTGGACATTGGGGCAGAATGCGAGACACGGGGCAGAATGGAGATACGGGGCATGATTGGAGACACGGGGCAGGATTAAAGACATGGGGGCATGACTGGAGACAGATGGGGCAGGATTGGAGACAGATGGGGCAGAATGGAGACACAGGGGGCATGATTGGAGACAGGTGTCAGGATTGCAGACATGGGGGCATGATTGGAGACAAGTGTCAGGATTGCAGACATGGGGGCATGGTTGGAGACATAGGGGGCAGAATGGAGACATGGGGCATGATTGGAGACACTGGGGGCAGAATTGGAGACAGATCGTGCAGGATCATGGGGCAGGATGGATATGATGGAGACAGATGGGGCAGGATGGAGAGATCACATGGGGCGATCATATGGGGCAGGATGGGGAGATCATATGGGGCAGAATGGATACTCATGAGGGCAGAATGGGAGAACATCTGGCTGACGCCAGGAATAAGACACACGGGGCCAGGCTGGGGGATATTATTAATACCATAGGGGCTAATTTAGGGATATTATTACTGCAGTGATGTATTTATTTTATTTTTTGAGTATACTGTTTTAAATGGGGGGCGGTCCTGTTACTGTATAGAGTGATACTATGTCGCCTTCTTCATGTGGTGTAATGTAGAAGTTGTGAAAAATTAAGTAATGTGTTCTGCAAGCGGAGCTCGAGATAACTGTGTTATTTCCTGCAGAGAGAAGTCCTGGCTGGATGAAATGATGGCGGTCTGTGCTGGATGAAAGATGAAGGACTTCACTTAGAGACGTCACTGATGAGTCAGTGTGTTACCTATACACTGATACTATACACTGTATACAGAGCTCCTGTGTATAATTTCACTAGTGATCACTATATTATCTGTACACAGACACTGCATACTAAGTACAGATCTCCTGTGTATAATGGCACTTATGGTGATAGTATGGTGCTTTTTTTTAAATTACTGATCAGAATTGTAGTATTCAGTCACTATGTGGTGGTAGTATGTGATCTGGACATGGTGTAGCGGTATTTGTTCCTTGTATGTGCTATTATTCGATCACTGTGGTGGTAATATGTCATCTGGTCATGGTGATGTGGTATTTGTTCCTTCTATGTGATATTATTGGGCATTTTAAAAATTGAAAAATAAATAAAAATATACCTAAATTGTATTGCATATTTTAACAAATATTTAATAGGTTACAGTAGAGTAGGGCCCGGCCAAAAGTGTCTACCGTGTTATGGTGGCGGCTTAAAAAATCTTTTGGCCAAAACAAAAGCTGCCGGCTATATGTGTGATCTGGTGATGGGAACTGTCAATGTGTGATTGGTGAGAAGTGGAGTTTTTCCAAGAGAGAGCGGTGGGACTGTGGACAGTTTGAGGGGTGGAGCCCGGAGGCGGGGCTGGGGTGGAGCCTGGGCGGAGTCTCAAGGGGGCCCCGAAAATTTTGCCAGTATGGGGCCCCGAAATTTCTAGTGGCAGCTCTGATTAAAATACAGTAGGGGGTAGCACTGCAGCCTTGCAGCGCTGGGGTCCTGGGTTCTAATCCCACCAAGGACAACACCTGCAAGGAGTTTGTATGTTCTCTCCGTGTTTGCGTGGGTTTCCTCCGGGCACTCTGGTTTCCTCCCAAATTCCAAAGACATACTGATAGGGATTCCAGATTGTGAGCCCCAACGGGGACAGTGATGATAATGTGTGCAAAACCTGTAAGGCGCTGCGGAATATGATAGCGCTATATAAAAATAAAGATTATTATTATTCTACTCACCTGGTGTTCCAAGCAATTTCATTGTCGACTCTCCATTGTTACGTCACGCAATATCCGCCGTCAATGTGTCACTATGATTCAGAAGGGGGCATCCGAAAAAATAAACAAAAAAAAAAAAAAATCATTGGGAATAAAAATTTATATAAATGTCATTGCAAAATATGCAGCAGAAAAACGGCAGCATTTACACACTGCGGAAACTTAAAGACCAGATTGGTGCACATGGTGCTCTTTGGCCATCACTGTTCAGGGTAATGTGGAGTGTAATATTGCTGTACAGACGTCTGACCCACGTGAGCAGAATACGTACTTTGTCCATGGACACTTTGTAATTACAACACTCCCCCTCTTTGTGCTGCTGTAACAAATCTACACACCTTATTAGGGGACTTTAAAATGAAATGTTGGAAGTTTTGACAGCTCTCTTTCTAAAGCCTGGTGGGATCAGATGATTGATTAAAGTGCAACCATTAACATGCAAGTAATTGCATTAGACCATGGATCGCTATTCCCACAAGGCCGCATTCTCCAATGTCTATCGCTGAGCATATAATCACAAGAACCCGTTCTGACACCGGCTTTTTTTTATTGCCTCATCGTAATACTAGCAGATATTTACTAGCAAACCACAAAAGTTTCATAACTCATAACTGATCAGACCGTGACGTTCCATTCCTACGTTCCAGATGGCTGGTCCAGATTTCCATTCTGTTATTATATAACTCAATACTGTGTATCTTCTGCTTTACCACAATGAAAGCCAGAAAATAAAAAGAAAAGGAAAAGACCTAAGAATTATATTGCTAATTTAGTAAGCTGGGCAAGAATGCAATTACATAGGTAGAGGTCACCATACAGGTAATGTTTAATTTTTATTTATTGTTTTAATTGCTAGATACAGACTACGAAGTTCATACGGATACTCTTCTTTCGTGTGTTTTGCATAAGTACATTTTAATGCTCCTTTATAGAGGTGTATAAAAAAGAATGTCATTATAATAAAGTGTCTAGTAACTAGTGATGAGCAAACATGCTAGGATGAGGTGTTATACGAGCATGCTCAGGTGCTAACAGAGTGTCTTCAGCGGGCACGAATAATATGTGCAAATCCCTGCAGGGGACTGCCTATTTGTTAGACAATCCCCACGTGTTTTGCAGCTGTCGAACAGGAGCGAGTCATGCAGGTGTGGGGACTCGAACATATTATTCGAGAACGCCAAATGCCTTATCCGAGCATATTCGCTCATCTCTACTAGTTTTTACTTCAAGGCAATAGTTCTAAAGTCTGAGAAAATGCAAAAAAAGGGAAGTCAAGCAAATAATGGGCTGGTTTAACAAAAATATATTTCAAATATTTTATCAGACAATTCACAGTTCATAAAGATTTCTCAGTTATATCTTTCATCTATTACATGGATTTATTTTTAAGAGGATTTTGCAGCGGATCCACAGCAAAATGCATGAATCCAAAGTGGGATCACAAAGGGGGGCATGAAAGCGGTGCATTAGACACGCGAAACGCGCGTCGGGGTTATCTACACCTGGCCCAGGGTCCTTCAGCTTCAGCCCGTGGTAAGTTCATGCCCCCCCTTTGTAATCCCACTTTGGATTCATGCATTTTGCATTTATTCTGTGAGGGGTTGGCTTGCCATTTTGGTACTCTATTGCACTAGGCACTTTATTTTTGTACGCACAGTCAGGCAGTTGCAATCGTTGGCTCCCTGGTTTCTCTGCTTCTTTCCCTGCTTATGTTTCTTACTTATATTTTTTGTTATGGTACTTTTGGGTATATATGTTTTACTTGGAAATTAATAATAAAAGAGACACTTTTTTATTATACCTGTTTGCTCCTATTTTCTCCTTTCATATTTGTGTATTTGGAGTGGGTATTTGTTTTGTTCTTTGCTTGGATGGGCTATTTATAGCCCTATTTTGATGACCCTACGATGTCACTGAGGTTTTTGTGTTTACTATTTTTTTGTCTCTTGTTGATGTGTCATGTTTTAAACAAAAAGTAGATGGAGCAAATGATTTATCAAACCAAAGGGAGAGTATTAGACCATTGTCTAGTATCAAAAATCCTGACATATACTTGCTAGAGTATGAATGGCAGACGATTCGGAAATAATCAGGAAACACAAAAGTGGAAACACCGAACATATGGTCATAGAAGTTTAGAAGCGTGAAATTGAGAAAATAAAAAAATTCACAAGCAATTGGTTACATGGTGGCACTACAGAAGCGCGTGCCCACACTACATAAAATACATTAATTACGGTATACGGGTACACAAATTGTTAAAGAATGCATATGTATGTGCAACCTGAACCACAAAGAAGCAAGTATGTACAGGTAAAATAGGGCCAGGCGTGTAACATAATGTGCATGGTACAACATGACAATTAACCTACAGTGACGTGCGTTTCGGATTGATAGTTCATCAGAGGCGACCAGAAACGCGCGGGTGTGCGCCACGCTCGGTACCCTGGACCACCTAGGTAATATGCCACATACTTTTGCCTAATCTTGTTCCTATGTTTTACTGTGTTATACTTTCTAACTTGTCCCCCATGCTGTAGACTACTTATTACATCTAACCAGCATCTGCTTGGCACTTGCCAATCTTTCCTCCTCATAGCCTGTCATATAAACCACCTTTGGCTGAACTACCTTTCATACAATGCTTTGGATGGCCTCACGTTTCATCCGTCGTTCGCCAGATCCGTCGAAAATTGTTTGTCCGGCACCCGGAGACAACGGACAAAGTAACGTTTTTTGTGTCCGTCGTTTGCTCGAATGGAAGCTGGATCCTTCAAATGATGGAATCCGGCGACGGATTCGTTTTTTTTTCTTTTTTTTACTGAGCATACTTGGATTTATTTAAGATCCAATTAGCCAGATCCACTCGGATCCGTCGAAAAAACGAATCCGTTGCATCAGTTTTTCATAATCTGCGACGGATCTGTTGATCCGTCGAGCCAACAGACTGTGACTGACGGCAAAAAACTGATATGTGAAAAGGGCCTAAGAGAAATTGACATGCTGCAGATTTGAAACAAGCACCGCAGGTCAATTTATGCTGAGTAAATAAACAAACAAAAAAAGCACAGTAGACCGATTTCTATAAACCCCATCCACTTTGCATGAACAATAAGACGCTGCATTTCTGCAAACTCACCAAAAACTCATCCTGGTCATATAGCCTAAGGCCATGTTCACACATTCAGTATTTGGTCAGTATTTCACATCAGTATTTGTAAGCCAAAATCAGAAGTGGAACAATCAGAGGAAAAGTATTAGGCTACTTTCACACTAGCGTTTTTTGCAATACGTCGCAATGCGTCGTTTATGGGAAAAAACGCATCCTGAAAGGTGTTTGCAGGATGCGTTTTTGCCCCATAGATTAACATTAGTGATGCATTGCGACGCATTGACACACGTCGCAACCATCGTGCGACGGTTGCGCCGTGTGGTGGCGGACCGCTGGGAGCAAAAAACATTACATGTAACGTTTTTTGCTGCCGACGGACCGCTTTTTCCGACCACGCATGCGCGGCCGGAACTCCGCCCCCACCTCCCCGCACCTTACAATGGAGCAGCGGATGCGCAGGAAAAATGCATCCGCTGCCACCGAGTCCGATGCTAGTGTGAAAAGTAGCCTAACAGAAACACGTCACCACCTCTGCATTTTCCACCCACTCCTGGTTTTGGCTTACAAATACTGATGTAAAATACTGACCAAATACTGAACGTGTGAACGTGGCCTTAGATTTCCCTCTTTCGTAGTTATGCAGAAGACTGATGGCTTTGTCCTATTTTCGGCTTACAAATACTGATACCAAATACTGAATATGTGAACATGGCCTAAAAACCAGAATACGGTACCATTCATATAAATTTTAATTAAAATTCCAATTTGTTGATCATATAAGTTTTTTGAGAGCTTTTTTTCTTTTGGCGAGTCTTTAGAGACCTTGTTGGGGAAAAGAAGCAGTGGCATATCAATTCTTTGAGGGGGATTCCTTCTGGAATTTGTTCCAAATTTGACAGTCAGCAAGCTGCAAATCAGTATGGAGGAGAAAAGGAGAGGTTTTCAGAAATAGTTTCATCTTGAAAGCTGATTTTTTTTAACGCTTTCAAAAGAAACTTTGCGTGAACCTAGTCTCTCGCTCTGAAGTACGGTACCTGAAAGATCTGTACATTACATGGCCATGCCAGGCGATTTTAATGGCCACTGCGTAGTGCTAAATTTCATTGCAGGGGAATTGAACTCTTAATGCCCGGTCTCTTACAGATAACAGCTGATTACAAAGATCCTGTAAATGAACACTGTATTGCTGTGGATTTTTGGGAGGCGGAAAATCTGTATTTTACAGGAGCAGCAAAGCAGATTTTATACAGAAATTGAACTGCTGTTCAGATTTTATTTGCATAACATCAATTTTCGTTGCTTTAAATTGCAGTTTAATTCCCAACTAAATTCAGTAGGAAATTCAAATTCTTTATTCAATTTTTACGGATTTTTTTGCGGAACACTCGTGGATTTGCAGCAAAACATTCAATGCCTAGCATAAAAAACCCAGTGACGTTAAAAATTACCGTACACAAAAAATAATGATACTCATCTTAGGGTATGGTCACATTGATTCTTTTTTAGGAATTCTTGGAGTAGAAACTCTCCAAACCCTCCAAAAAAACTCAAGACTCCTCAAAAACTCGGAATTTCTGCTCAGTGGCTTTGGAGCAGAAACTGAGAATTTTCTTCAAATCCTTCTAAAAGATACAAAATTCCTGAAAAACTTGGGGGCGCTACTCAGTTCCCTCCCAAAAAACAAACAAACAAAAAGACTCTGTACGTTCATAGTCAGTTTCTACTCCAAAACTCTGCAAAATGACTGTGTGAACACACTCCACCTCTGTTCTGCCGTCAAGTTTTTCTAATCGAAGACACTTTAGGAAAAAGCTAGCGGTTTCGCCAAAGTTTTTCCCGGCAGCTCCGCCGTAGGTATCTTTTATCTGCAGTTTACAATTCTTGTGTGGAGTGGCTACAGCAGAAGCCACCCCCCAAAAATTAACTCTTAGGATATGTTCACACGTTGCGTTTTTGCTGAGTTTCTTTTGCAGTGTTTTTTTTTTAATGCATATTTTCAGCTGCGTTTCACAGCAGCAGCAAAATCTATGAGATTTCAGAAATCTCATGCACACAGCTTGTTTATTTTCCTGACTTTTGTCAAAGAGCTTGGTTTTTGCAAAATACAGCATGTCACTTCTTTCAGCCTTTTTTCAACCATTGATTTTGGTAGTGCAAAAACAGGTATCACAGTTTGCTGCGTTTTTGGTGCCAAAACCTAATGAACTTGAATAAGGTTTTCTTTTAATGCACTAAACGTTATCAGCACGCACAAAAGACAAATGTACCCTGACAAAAAAAAGCTGTAAAAAAGCACACCCAAAACGCAGCAAAACCCAAACAAAAAATGCTGCAAAAACTAAGCAAAACCTCCGTTTTGTAAGCAGCTTAAACTTACGGTAGCCTAAAAAAAGCCGCAAAAATGCAACGTGTGAACATAGCCTTAAGTGGTTAAAGTTAGTGACATAAGATGGGACATGAGCACAGCAATGTTGTGTTGACATCGCTGTGCATTATATTAATTTCTTATGACAGTTTTACGATGGAATCTGCTTGAAAAAGACATGTACATGTACCCTAAAGACATTTTCCAGGCCGATTTTGGTACATCTTGGCCACGTGGTATGACAATTCATCCTTTGTGACTGCAAAAGACGTAAAGGCCATAGTGGTCACATTGGACAAAATGTCATAACAGGAGCTTGGGAAAATGTAAGCTGGCATGTTTTAGGCAGGCTGCACTGTGAGAATGAAGAGCTTTGGGATTCCAGAACGGTTTTCATTAATACCAACGCGTTTCTGCACCGGATCAGCGCCTTACTAAATACAAAAATCTAAAAGTTATTTTATGTTAGCTAGTGATAAACGCAGACTGCCATGAAAATAGAGAAAGAAGAGAGATGTGCATCATAAATATTAAGTCTATATAAACGGTGAGAAGAGACACGATTATTGTCCTGTAGACAGGAGTTGGCATAAAGTAGACTAAAAGACTAGAAGGCTTATTGATCGGAGAACAATACAGGATGAAAAGCTCATCATATCTAGTCTTAATTGTTCCACAGAACTGCTTGGTACTATAAGAATATACTAAAAATATTGTCTTACAGATTTGTAGTTATTCATAGAAAGCGTCCTGTGTCTGGCCACGTCTTTATGTTCGCCGAATAGATCCTTCCTGATCCGTATGTTCCAGACTATAATGCGGTCCGGTTGCTGCGTCACATCACTGTAGTTTCCTCCGCAGGTATTACACTTCCATTTCGTCGTTCTTTAAGAGCCATTGTAATTATGTTTGTTTTATTAAGTACGATGGGATATTTTAGAGCTAGAGGATGAGGTGGAGCTTCGTTCAGTGCAAGCTGATGGACAAGAAAATCCTTCTTGACAAGCAAATATAATCCCGCAAAGAAGTCTCCAGTGACAATTTCATCCGTGTGAAAGATTATCTGGCGAATGTTTCCTATGTGTTTGGCTTTCTCCGAAGCATAACTGATGAGCTTTCTTTAAGGATAGACTGGACATGACTGATGCATTTTCTTCGATGACTATGCGAGAGTCGATGAGCTCGTGTTAAATTCATCCACCTTTATGTAACCAGCCTCATTGTTGGTGGAGCCTTTGTTCCAAGCAGATGAAACCTTGAGTGGATAATTGCTCTCACATTACCGCTTTTATTTTTATGGAGTTTTGTAAGTTCAATTACTGCGTGTATGTGTGAACCATCCGACATAGTCTTACATAAGGACATTGATTAAATTGCAGCTCTATGGCTGCTGATTCATTCAAGGCCCTGTAGATGTCTATGGCCCACATTGATCATGTAAATGCCCTAAAAAAAAAAATCTATGAAAAATGCACATATACAATGACCAACAGGGCATAAGCTTACACCCATATTATGTTATCATGCATTAAAGTGGAAGTCACAGTTATTACTAGGCTAAGGAATGTGAAAAAAAGATTGATACTCGCTTCCTGGACCGGCACCACTCCACTGTACTCCGTGCTGCATTCCCTCCAATTTTCTGTCATCAACATCCGCCAGGGCGTCACGTGACCGCTGCATCCAATCAACAGAGGGGAGGGTTCAGGAGCATTGCCAGCCCAGTCTTTTTTCACTTTCTTGGTTTAGTAGTTGAACTCCTTTAAATGTACATTTTCATCCCTGGGAAATGCCAAAACTAAAAATGTTATTTGACCGATCGAGGCAATGGACAGCTGCGGTGGTTATGGTGCTGTGTGAAACATGGTGGAGGCAACATTACTCATTGCGGCTGTGCAGCAGCAGCTGGAACTGGGACTTTACTAATTCCCTCCATCTTGACTAACCATTCAAAATATCAGAGAATTTTACAACAAAGCCATCAGGCTTCTGCATAACTACTAAAGAGGGAAATCTAAGGCCAAGTTTACACGTTCAGTATTTGGTCAGTATTTTACATCAGTATTTGTAAGCCAAAACCAGGAGTGGGTGATAAATGCAGAAGTGGTGACGTGTTTCTATTATACTTTTCCTCTGATTGTTCCACTCCTGGTTTTGGCTTATAAATACTGTATATACACGAGTATAAGCCGACCCGAGTATAAGCCGAGGTACATAATTTTACCTCAAAAAACGGGAAAAAGTATCGAGTATACGCCAAGGGGGGAGATGCAGCAGCTACTGGGTCCGCAAGTCTCCCCTCTCCCCGCGAGTCTCCCCTCTCCCTGTCAGTCCACGATTCTCCCACGGGAGTGTTTCCTACCCACTCCTACACAACAGCGGCAGAGCAGTGCTATCCTGTAATGTACGGAGTCCCGGAGGTAGCAGCGTGCTGGTATCCTATGGAGCAAGCGTTAGCGGCGGAGCAGTGCCTTCCTGTGATGTACGGAGTCCCGGAAGTAGCAGCGTGCCAGTAACCTATGGAGCAAGCGGTAGCGGCGGAGCAGTGTCTTCCTGTCATGTACGGAGTCCCAGAGGTAGCAGCGTGCCGGTAACCTATGGAGCAAGCGGTAGCGGCAGAGCAGTGCCTTCCTGTCATGTACGGAGTCCCGGAGGTAGCAGCGTGCCGGTAACCTATGGAGCAAGCGGTAGCGGCGGAGCAGTGCCTTCCTGTCATGTACGGAGTCCCGGAGGTAGCAGCGTGCCGGTAACCTATGGAGCAAGCAGTAGCGGCGGAGCAGTGCCTTCCTGCATTGTACAAAGTCCCGGAGGTAGCACCGTGCCAGTAACTTATGGAGCAAACGATAGCGGCAGAGCAGTGCCATCCTGTCATGTATAGAGTCTCAGAGGTAGCAGCATGCTGGTAACGTATGGAGCAGCGCTAGCAGTTTGTGGAGGCAAGCGGTAGCCGTACGGCAGGTGGAGGTTGCGAGCGGCCTGTATTTTCGCTGCGCACACTTCACTTCCGGTCATGCTCATTATGGCTTATGAATGTTCGTGACGTCACCGGAAGTGAAGCGTGTGGCACTGAAAATACTGGCCGCCCGCAACCTCCACCTGCTGTACGGCTACCGCATGCCTCCACGACTGCTACTGCTGCTCCATACGTTACTGGCACGCCGCTACCTCCGGGACTCAATACATGCCAGGATCGCGCTGCCCTGCTGCTGCTGTGAAGGAGGGGGCAAGAAACACCTCAGGGAAAAGAGACGGACCGGGGGAGAGGGGAGACAGACCGGTGGGGGTGATGCGAGACAGACCAGGCGGAGTGACTAGAGTATAAGCCGAGAGGGGCACTTTCAGCCTAAAAAAATGGGCTGAAAATCTCGGCTTATACTCGAGTATATACGGTATATACTGACCAAATATTCAACATGTGAATATGGCCTTTGGGTATGGGTGCACAGTCTTTTTGCTGAGTTTTTAGAGTGAAAACTGGCTATGTGCACACAGAATTTAAAAATAAATAAATGTTGAGCTTTGGACAAGGATTTGGAGAGGTTCTATACAGTTTCTATTCAAAAACCTCCTAAAAAAAACTTCTGTGTGCACATTCCCTTCCTTTTCCACGACAGGATAAGGCAGAAAGATACTGCTCTTGACTACAGTTGGGTTATGTAGGCATTTCTGTGATTACTGCTGGCTACAGAGATCACAGTGTAGAGCCAGGTCTATTTTTTCAGTCCATCACCTCACTTTTTAATACTCTTGTTACGTTCAATAGATAACAGAAGTAAACATCTTCTTTTATGCTCCATGTAAAGTACTGTTTACTACATATCTAAAAGTCTCTGACACCACCTTACAGAGTGACCTATGGAATTGTATACCAGTAATCTGAAAATACCCACAATAAAATTAATTCATTATTGGACTTCGGAAATTATTTGACCGGATAGTTGAATAGATCATTTTGGTTTAACGAGTTCTCTGTCTTCCTGGAGAGATCGGAGGAGATATCCTGTAACATTTAATCCTCTATCTGTATAGATTTCCTATGGTATTTAATTGATAAGGCAATTTCCTTTCTGGTTGTATTAAAAGCAGCATTTTGTTATGTGTCTATCTATCTATCTCGGAGAGGGTTGGTACGGCTATGTTCACATGTTGAATTTTTGCTGCTTTTTTTTATTCAAATTTTAAGCTGCTCATTTGTATCCTTCAATCTCTGCACTCCTTTTTGTCTACAAGTGTCTGTACTAACATACACAATTGCAATCTGCTCTAATCAGTACATTTTTATTGCAGCTTCTTTTTCAGGCTTCTGATATAAGCCTATAGAGAAAAAACGCACAAATAAACAAAGCTCCACATGTTCTTTTCTGCACAATGGATATGAGTTTACATTAAATCACAGCCACTCTCCTTGAACTGTTGAACACTAGATTTGCTGCACAAAAAACGCAGCATTTATGGTATGTGGTATGGCCTCAGGGCTTGATTACACCTGTAGTTTTTGCAGAATTTTTTTTTCCATTTTTTTTTTCTTTTTAGCCTGGAAGCACACAGAGGCCTCTGAGTTCGTGTTAGAAGACGCATGGCCACTGACATGGGGGTGCATATTGGGACTATCAATTTTGCAGTTTTTGGCTTGGAATTTAAGCAAAATATGAATGTGTTAGACCTCATTCAAAAGTCCGATTTTCTCACCTATGAGGAAAAAGGACACATTATTTTGATCAGACTGATCAGAGTGCGGTCCGAGTGCCATCAGTGTTTCATGTACGTGGAGAGAGAGAAAAACAAGAAGTGTCTCCACATTCTCCTATGTGACACTGTGAAAATTGGTAGGCAACGCCAAAGTGAAAAAATCAGTAATAAATGCATATTAGTTACATCACTATTCACACTTGTTTAATATCATTCCTACTCAAAAAAGGTGAATAGACATGAAAATATTCAATAAAAAATACATAATTTTATTACCACATAAGAGTAAAATCCATATATTTATGAAAACAATGTCGGAACATTCAAGAGAGGATAAAAAATCCTATACAGGGAAAACATAGAGAGTGGGAATCTACTATATAATTGTCTAAGGGTCACTTCCGTCTTTCTGTCTGTCCTTCTGTCTGTCACGGATATTCATTGGTCGCGGCCTCTGTCTGTCATGGAATCCAAGTCGCTGATTGGTCTCGCCAGCTGCCTGTCACGGCTGCCGCAACCAATCAGCGACGGCCACAGTCCGATTAGTCCCTCCCCTGCAGTCAGCGCCCAGCGCTCGCTCCATACTCCCCGCAGTCACCGCTCACACAGGGTTAATGCCAGCGGTAACGGACCGCGTTATGCCACGGGTAACTCACTCTGTTACAGCCGCTATTAACCCTGTGTGACCAAGTTTTTACTATTGATGCTGCCTATGCAGCGTCAATAGTAAAAAGATCTAATGTTAAAAATAATTTAAAAAAAATAAAAGATCATTATATACTCACCTTTCGCGACGCTCCGGTGACCGCTCCATGCAAGCGGGCAGGTTCAGGTGCCAAGGATGGTATGCGACAAGGACCTGCCATGACGTCACGGTCATGTGACCGCGACGTAATCACAGGCCCTGCGCGCAAAGGAACTGCCATGACGTCACGGTCATGTGACCGCGACATCATCACAGGTCCTGCGCGCCTGCGTGAGAAGGACCTGCCATGACGTCACGGTCATGTGACCGAACTACAAGGGGCCCCGGAAAGTGAGTATATGTTTATTTTTCATTTTTTAACCTGTGACATACGTGACTGGGAAATATACTACGTGGCTGGGCAATATACTACGTGGCTCTGTGCTGTATACTACGTCACTGGGCAATATACTACGTGACTGGGCAATATACTATAGCGCCTTTCCCGCTCCTCGCGACGCTTCGGTGACCGGTCCTAGCATTGTGATCTCGCAAGATGATGACGTAGCGGTCTCGCAAGACCGCTACGTCATCATCTCGCGAGACTGCAATGCACTCTTGAGACCGGAGCGCGCGAGGATCGTCGGTAACCGCTTCCTGGATCCAGGGGCCAGCGGAAGGTGAGTATATAACTATTTTTTATTTTAATTCTTTTTTTTAACAGGGATATGATGCCCACATTGCTATATACTACGTGGCTGGGCAATATACTACAAAAAGAAACAAAAGACCAGCGCTCCATCCGGGTGTAGTATTCCAAAATGCAAACTTTATTGGGCCATGTAGCAGCAACGTTTCGACCCGGAGGTCTTTATCAAGCATGATGCTTGATAAAGACCTCCGGGTCGAAACGTTGCTGCTACATGGCCCAATAAAGTTTGCATTTTGGAATACTACACCCGGATGGAGCGCTGGTCTTTTGTTTCTTTTTGGACTATGTGGATGATCCAGGAAGGTTCCCTGGATGTGGACCGGGCGCCCCAATAAGTGAGTGCTGTCACTCTTCTTTTTCTTCCTTGGGCAATATACTACGTGACTCTGTGCTGTATACTACGTTGCTGTGCAATATACTACGTGACTGGGCAATATACTACGTGACTCTGTGCTGTATACTACGTGACTGGGCAATATACTACGCGGCTGGGCAATATACTACGCGGCTGGGCAATATACTACGCGGCTGGGCAATATACTGCGTGACTGGGCAATATACTATGTGGCTGGGCAATATACTATGTGGCTGGGCAATATACTATGTGGCTGGGCAATATAGTACGTGACTGGGCAATATAGTACGTGACCGGGCAATTTAATGTGGCTGGGCAATGCCGGGCAATATAGTACTTGACTGGGCAATATAGTACGTGGTTGGGCAATATACTACGCGGCTGGGCAATATACTACATGGTTGGGCAATACACTACGTGGGCTGTGCAATATACTACGTGGACATGCATATTCTAGAATACCAAATGCGTTAGAATCGGGCCACCATCTAGTCTATTTATATAATTGTCTAAGGGGTACTTCCGTCTGTTTGTCTGTCTGTAACAAACTTCCGTAACGGAAATCCCACGTCGCTGATTGGTCGCGGCCAGCAGGCTGCGACCAATCAGCAACAGGCTTAGTCCGGCAGCGAATTGGCCCCTCCCTACTCTCCTCAAGTCAGTGCCCCCTCCAGTCAGTGCCAGTGTGTCGCCCCATCCCGGACCAACTTTTTACTATTCATGCTGCCTATGCAGGATCAATAATAAAAAGATATAATGTTTAAAAAAAAATTAAAAAATTGTGCTAGTCTCGCGAGACCGCTAAGTCATCTGGGTAATTTCGTAATGCATCACTGGGAACGGAAGCTGGCGGCAGCATCGCGCGCATCGGAACAGGTTCAGTGGATGCCGGACGTGGCTGTACTAAGCGCGACGTACATACATATTCTAGAATACCCGATGCGTTAGAATTGGGCCACCATCTAGTAATTAATATATGGCATTAAACTGCCACAATACAGCCATATGGCCGATGTGAGTATAGTCATAGAGTACATATAACCATATATATCATTACATAGTAACTCCCAGTGGACAAATACAGGTAAATAATTATATACAACCTACACATACTATACAAACACCTAAGCAAAATAAAGTAATATAAGGAAGTTCAGTTACAGGTACCCAAAGACTCCAACGTACGTTTCATCAGGTTGCTTTCTCAAGGAGTAGTAAAAAGAGAAGCAATGGGGGCATTTTATATATTATCCCAACCAATAAGCTAGAGCATCATTGCAAAATGAGCTGTAATGAAAACATATAAGCGCAAAAGAACGCAAGTAGGATGTAGATTGTGAGCCCTCGCGGGCAGGGTCCTCTCTCCTCCTGTGCCAGTCGTGACCTATATTGTTTAAGATTATTCTACTTGTTTGCATTATGTATACGTCTCCTCACATGTAAAGTGCCATGGAATAAATGGCGCTATAATAATAAATAATAATAATAATGTAAAATAACCTCAATATAAGGGAGCTAAAAATAGAAAAAGTGAGAGAGAATCAAAAAAATTAAATATTCAAAATATGAATGAAAGTGCTTGATACATGTAAACCTATGTGGTAATAATCAATATATCAATTTTTATACATTCTTAACGTAAGTACCTTATACACATACAAATAAAAAAGAGTGAATAATCAATAAAACAAAGTGAATCACAAGTGTGATTGCGAGTGCAAGTGAAGAGAGAAATATATACCGTATATAAAGAGAATTCCTGTGAAAATTGTACCACACTCAGTCTTGTATTGCCGATTTTGATCACTTGGATAAAAATTGGACATGTCTCTGTGATTTTCTGTGGGCCGTTCGGTTTTCAAAAAATCACGGGTATGTGAATGGCCTTAAAGACTATCACAAATACAAGTGCTATCCATGAAAACCACAGATGGCGCCAGTACACGAAGATCGGACATCTGAATGAGGACCTTAGAGTGGCTATGTGCTACAGGATTTTTAAGAAAAAAATATGGATTTATATTTTGTTCCTCGTGTGTGTCATAGGCTACGTTCACATTAGCGTTATGCTAGTTTGAGTCGGGCGACGCATGCGTCATGAGCCCCTATATTTAACATGGGGGACGCATGCGTTTTTGTTTGTTGCGTTGTGCGACGCATGCGTCTTTTTTTGCCGCAAGCGTCGGACCAAGAAAACGCAACAAGTTGCATTTTTCTTGCGTCCAAATTTCGGCAAAAAACGACGCATGCGTCGCAAAACGCAGCGTTTTTGCGTGCGTTTTGGTGCGTTTTTATTTGCGTTGTGCGTTGCGTCGCCGACGCAGCGGCGCACAACGCAAATGTGAACGTAGCCTTATGGAGTTGACATTTCAAAATTGTTTGCATGACGACATCCTATACAAAGAATGGCGCTCCTAGACCATGCACTTGCATTAAAAATGCAATACGATTCACGATTCTTAAAAAAAAAAAAAAAGAAAACAATACAAAAAAGAAAACATTCACACGTGTCGGCTCATTTTGTTCACTTTATCAAGTTAAATCCACTTCTTTTCCCCCCATCACAAAGTGACAATTACCGATAGCTTTTGTAACAATCTGGCAGATGCGGCTGCTTGTAGCAATCACTGTGTCCAGAATATCCAGTAAAATGTTCTTCCAGTTATCTTTGCAGTACTCCCACATCTTTGGAGTGTGATAGAGGCACAATTGCCAGTATTCTATCAAACATCCCACAACGATTCATACATAAAACCATTACAAAAGGAGAAGAAACCATTTAGCGCCTGACTCGCTCTTCTATGTAACTCTTGCATCATTTTAGGCAGGAGAACGGCTATGCCACCTGCACCTGGGGAAGCGTGCCAGTGTCACTGCCATGATACACATTTTCCACCTGCGTTCTCTCTCAGCGGATTGCATGCTCAGTAATATGCTCCTGTCCAGGAGCCGTTCTTGAGTCTATTGATTTGTTAGCACACAAGCCCACTAAATTAACATTTATCCCTATCCTCAACATAATACAATAAATATTCCACCAAAGCATGATTGATGCATGTAATGCAATAATTTCCCACAAGCCCCATCAGTCTGTGAGCGATCCCTTAGAATCGTTCTTTGCCAAAAATTTGATTTTTCACAAAATTCAGAGCGAACGGCTTCTTACATATTATACTGACAGCGCAATCCACCTGAGCCTAGAACATATCATTACTCAATAAAAAAAAATGACCAAAGTGAAATTGTGTTATTTTTTGCTTTTGCAACTAAACCCACCAAAGCGGTAGAACATCTGAAATAATAATAAAAAAAACACTATTTGCTTGCAAAGATTTCCTTAGTTTTAATGATATCATTACAGGCTGGCAGCGTTATGAGCCATTACTGCTGTAATAAAATAACAAGGTATTTTCTAAATATATATTTCCTACCTGCTATTTTATACACCGAGAAGGTAAACACTGCCATTATTGCTACGTTATCACGTTAATGCACAATTCCACCTGCTTTGGAAGCGGTAGTGGCCCCCTTACCTCTTTGGCCCCTGTGTGGCTGCACAGGTTGCACCAACGATATGTCCGCCCCTGGAGGGGAGGACTTCATTTTGCATAATACACATTCATCTATAGCTATTAAATATATATATCTATTTGTGCATTTTCCTATGCAGAAAAAAAAAATCATGAAAATCAAAATCATTTCAAACTGTTCAGAATTTCTACAATTCTCACTGTTAAACCATGACTTCTTCTCTTAAATGGAAAAAGTGAGTACTTTTAGGTTATAAAGTAACTGTAAAAATATCTGATCACTTTCTGACAAGGGGCTATAGCGTTGACTTCATCAGTGTTTCCTGCAAAGCGGCGCTTATGGCTACCTGCTGGGCTGAAAACTGCGGCACAGCTTCAGACAAGTGATAGGGGACAGCTCAATTTCCCTGCAAAGCCAGGTGGACCATTGTGAAGGTGACAAAGTGCTAGGTCAGCGCTATAGCCCCTTAATTCTCAAAATCAATAGGGGTCCCAGAGGTCAGACCTTCACCAATCATAAAGTAATGGCATATCCTTGCAATATGCCATCACTTTAACCCCTTAGTGACCGAGCCAAATTTTTGAAATCTGACCAGTGTCACTTTATGTGGTAATAACTCTGCAACGCTTCAACAAATCCCAGTGATTTTGAGACTGTTTTTTCGTGACACATTATACTTTATGATAATGGTAAATTTTGTTCAACATTTTTTGTGTTTATTGATAAAAAATATCAAAAATTTGAGAAAAATGTTAAAAAATTAGCAATTTTCTAAATTTGAATGATTATCCCTTTAATCCAGATGGTCATACCACAGCAAACCATTAATAAACAACATTTCCCACATGTCGGCTTTACATCAGGACCATTTGTAAAATATTATTTTATTTTGTTAGCAGTTTAGGAGGTTTAAAAATGTAGCAGCAATTTTTCATTTTTTCAAAGAATTTTACAACATTTATTTTTTTAGGGACTTATCCATGTTTGAAGTGACTTTAGGGGTCCCATATATTGGGAAACCCACAAACCTGATACCATTTTAAAAACAGCACCCCCTGATATATCAAAAACTGCGGTCAGGTAGTTTATTAACCCTTCAGGTGCTTTACAGGAATTAATGCAAAGTGGTATGACAGAAATGAAAATGTGTATTTTTACCACCTAAATGTCTCTAACTTCTAAACAGATTACTACAGCCGACAGACTCTAAGGCCGCTATTTGGCCATGAATTGCCATGGCAAACATCAGGACAACAAAATCATGATATGAGGGTACCAATTGGGACAAAGAAGATGCCCCCATGCTCTGTTAACCATTTATAATGATGTAGTCACTATTGACAGCAGCATCTAAGGGGTTAAACAGATTTAGATGGTGCAAATACTGATTGTGGCTGGTACAGCAAGTTGTCAGCTATAGTGTACAACTGACAGATGCTGGATTGTCATCTGTATGGGGAGGCTATTCTCTTATATCTCAGGTCAGTTAAAAGACGTATTGGCGGTCATTAAGGGGTTAAAGATGGGAATAACCCTTCAAGGTATTGGAAAGTGCAGCAATTTTACTGCAACTCATGGGAAACAGTCGCAGCAAAAATATAGCCTAAAAGCATCACTTAATGTTGTAAGCTTTTTTGTTTTTTTTCCAAACATTGTATTCTTTTACTTTTATGCTAGTAAGGAAAAAAATAAAATTGTATTGAACCCATTGAATCTTGCAAGTTCGAATCATAATATATTGTAAAACTGAAACATTATGTCCAAAAGCATTAATTTTTATAGAATTAATCCCCATCAGATGGTAACCAGAAGACTTGTTTTATTACAAGTAGGTTTTTTTCCATCTTTTCTTGTAGCTTACATAGGAGCAGTGAAAAGTCATTAAAGTCCTGTCCATAAGTCCAGGGACTGGCATGGCGGTATTTTTGGACAGTATTTTGCATACGTATTTGTAAGGAGTGTGTCTAAAATAAGGAAGCAGTGCAAACCTTTCTATGATAAGAGTACGTGCACACATCTTTTTCAGTTGGATTCCGTTTGGAGCCCGCTTGAAAGTAAACTCAATAAACATTTAAAAAAAAATAAAACTTCAAAACGACTTGCTGTGAACATGTTCTGTCTTTTTTAACTTCCTTTAACTGCTTCGGGCTTTGAAAGCTGTGAAGGGGCTAAAAGAAGTGACCAATCTATTTTTCTGGCGGCTTCCACTATTTTGGAAATGAAATATTAAAAAAAAAAAAAAAAACACTTTTTGCAAGGCCTCCACAATAAAAATAGAAAAGACAACAGAAAAGAAGCTTTAGGAAAAACATCACCGGAGTTTTCCTGAAGTGTCTTCTGTTCCAAAAGCTATGCGGGTACGCCAGCAACTATACCACGCTGTGTGCACATACCCTAAGACTTTCTATCTGCCCTTATCATTCCAGACTTTGGCTGAAAACATACAGGCAAAGGTGTTGCAAACAGAAGCAACTACCTGCCTGTTCTACTCGCTGTCCGCTCTTGCCAGCGATTCAGCTGCTCCAGAGCAAAAGAGCAGCTCTTCCAGACTGCGTTGTTGACAGGTCTGATTGCTGATGTCCTGCTGATTGACAGCCGGCTTTTACGCTGGGCGAAAGATAAGTGCACAACAACGGGAATAGGGAGCCCAAACACTATGGAAGAGTGGAGTGGAGACCCCCTAGGGAGATCTAAAATCACCCTGTCTGCCCTAAACGTCCCTATATAGGTTCTGCACCTAACACCGAGCAGGAACCTAATCCCTGCCTGACCATAGCGATAGGCCCTTCATAGGGAGGGGACAGGGTGAGCACTAGTTAGTCGCCATTAAAATTAAAGACAGTGAGGGAAAAGGGATGGGGGAGAAAAATTTGAGAAGGCAACTGAGATGACACGCCAGCAATCCTCCAAGGGTCCTCAGGGAAAGACACTAACCGACTGCTAGAACTCTCAACAAGACTGAGGCAAGTATGCACGAATACCCACACCATGCTGCAGAAATTGCAGGTATTTAAACCTTCAATGAATGAAGATAGATGTCCCAGCTCCTTAAACAAGCATAGTGTTCCGTATATGCTACTGTCACATCCATATGTGATCTGTATATGGCACCCTGTATAATTTTTGCAATAGATTTCAAATGATCGAGTCTTGTCTGCAAATCTTTACTTGATTAATTTATGCTACGATTTTTCATCATGTGTCTGTGCGAAAAAAAACACCTGCCCGAATTGTGATCATTGACTTACAATGCTGTGTGCAGTCTGTCGTGCAAAAGTAGCTAAAATAAGCAAATCTGATGTTGGCCGAACACCTAGTCCACATTTCAATGTTACTCCGCACTAGCGGGATCAGAGGTGATGCATAATAATGCAGTGTAAATTATCCCTTTTAGTGTCTTTGGTGCATTTAAAACTATGCTATAGATCATTACCATTGTGAATGAGAACATTGCACATCTGGCAGCTGTCATACAATGCTTGAGGTGTAACATGACAATATGGCTTCGTTCACACCGCCCTACTATATCTCCATGTGAATGCTGTATGTTTAGGATACTTTTAAAAAATATATTTTATTTTTATGAAAAGTTTATCTGTTTGTATCTGATTTTTTTTTGTTTTGTGCAAAATTTACAGCATTTACATGGATCTGGAAAACATGCTCCTGATTAAGGGCTTATAACGTGCGACGCCCTGAATTGTATTAACACATTTCACATTATTACACACTAAACTATTACGCCTTTGCTTGGTAAGATTAGCGGCGCAGTCTCCTGACCAAAGCGTGACAGCGTGTATTTCTATCCGGCTGCCACGCTTGGGTCAGCAGAGCCTCCAGCCAGTCCGTGCACTGCGATGCGTTTGTCGTCCGTGTTATACGGCCGTCTGACTGTGCCGCTAACTCACTCATTTTGTGGTTATGGGTAGTGGTGGTTAGCATCTTAGCTTTTGAAATCTTTTCGTTGTCCGCTTTAATATTCATAAGTGGTTTCCTCTCCCACATAATAATACGTAATCATGTCATGTAAGTGTCTCTCTTCTCTGCATGCCATTGTGCCCTATGTTGGAAACCTTTACTTTTTAAATATTTAAATGAATTTTTGATGAACGGGAAGATGTGACGCTAATTTAGCTATGCAAAAAAAAAAGCTAGGGAAAATTCTCCTTTGTAGGCAAGAAGGTCAGGGCTGACAAGAAAACACTGTCACACTCCATCACTGTGAATGAAAGCCTTGTACGGCTATGAATAATTGTGAGCACTGTGTCCACAGTCATTAACCCCATTCTGGATCTATGAAAGACTGAGGTATATCGGGTGGAGTGATCGCAATGTCAAGAATGGAGACGGATTATGCTATATCACAAGATAACAGACAAATAGAGCGCTTATTCACATGATGTTTTGGTGCAGTTTCTGAATTAATTGATGTACTCAATCCTTTCCAGCAATGGCCTCTTTTTTTTTCCCCTCCCCTTCTAAGTGCTTTAACTTTGTTATTCTTCCATTGTCACTAGTTATGAGTGAAAATGCTTGGATAAGGCGTTATCTGAGCATGCTCGGGTGCTAACCGAGTGACTTCGGTGTGCTCTAATAATTTTTTCGAGTCCCTGCACCTACATGTGTTCGGGCTGTCGAAAAGCTGTGAGACATGTAGCTGCATGGACTCAAACATATTTTTCGAGTACGTCAGAGTCACTCGGTTAGAGCGTTCGTTCATTGCTAATTATCATAGCCGTCTGACGGCTTTATATTTTTTTTTCTGTATGAATTGTAGTTTTGATTGACAGCGCTCATTTTACCATATAATGTACGGAAAAATGTGAAAAAAGATCCAATTCCGTCCCAGTTTTTGGAAGTTTCATTTTTAAAACTTTCATTGTGAGATAAAAAAAACAACAACCTGGAAATAGGATTCTTCAGGTCAGTATGATTAAAGAGATACTGAACTTGTATAGATTTACATATTATAAAAAATGTGCCAAAAGTTATAAAAATATACAAAAGTTTTAGGCAGGTGTGAAAAGAATTCTAAAAAAAAATAAGAATGATTTAAAAGAAATATATCGTATATACTCGAGTATAAGCCGACCCGAGTATAAGCCGACCCCCCTAATTTTGCCACAAAAAACTGTGAAAACTTATTGACTCGAGTATAAGCCTAGGGTAGGAAATGCAGCAGCTACCGGTGAATTTCAAAAATAAAAATAGATGCTCCATACCGTTCATTATTGCCCCATAGATGCCCAATATAAAGCTGTGCCCCACATATAATACTCTGCACCATTCATTATGGCCCCATATAAAGCTGTGCCACATATAATGCTCTGCACCGTTCATTATGGCCCCATATAAAGCTGTGCCCCACATATAATGCTCTGCACCGTTCATTATGGCCCCATAGATGCTCCATATAAAGTTGTGCCATATATAATGCTGCTGCTGCAATAATAAAAAAAAAAAAAATCACATATTCATCTCTCTTCGCTCAGGACGCCGGCGCTTTCAATATTTACCTGCTCTTCGTGCGGCTCCGGCTCCAGCACTGACGCTCAGCAGAGGGCGCGCACTGACTACGTCACCGCGCCCTCCGACCTGAGCGTCACAGCCAGAGGACGCTGGAGACGGAGCCGCAACAGAACGAGGAGCAGGTAAATATCGCGCAGCGCTCCCCTCCCTGTATGCTTACCTGCTCCTGGCGCGGTCCCTGCAGTCCCTGCTTCTTCCACCTCTGCATCTTCTTCCTGTATTGAGCGGTCACAGTTACCGATCATTACAGTAATGAATATGCGGCTCCACCTTTATGGGAGGTGGAGCCGCATATTCATTACTGTAATGAGCGGTGCCATGTGACCACTCAGTACAGGAAGAATCTGCAGCGCTGGAAGAAGCTGCAGCGCTGGATTAAGCAGGGACCGCGCCAGGAGTAGGTAAGTATAACTAGACAGCCCCCGCTCCCCCTGCCGACCCCCGGGTATGTCTCGAGTATAAGCCGAGAGGGGGACTTTCAGCCCCCAAAAAATGGGCTGAAAATCTCGGCTTATACTCGAGTATATACGGTATCTTAATAGATTAATTTTAAGAAAATGAAAAGTGAATGAACAAAAGAGAAATCTCAATGAAATCAATAGTTGGTGTGATCGGCCTTTGACTTCAAAACGGCATCAATTCTTTTAGATATATACTTGCACAAAGTCAGATTTTGTATGATTATAGTTAGATGTAAGAGTAATAAATTATACTAAACAAGTGATAGAGATCATCATGTTCATATTAGGTTGGAACAAGGCCATTAACTGAAACAGCTTAAATCTGGGTGATGAACAAACTGTTACAAAGGTGAAGTTGTGTGAGGCTGTTATGTCAAAGGTCACACAACATGGCACAACAGAGCATAGCAACAAGACACAAGGTAGTTATATTGCATTGGCAAGGTCTATCCCAGGCAAAGACTTCAAAGCAGACGGCAGTTTCAAGATATACTGGTTAAGCTCTTTTGAAGATGCACCAAGAAATGGACAAGGTTGAAGACCACAGTTGTAGTGTTCGGCCAAGGAAACTTTATGCAACCGATGAAAGACACATCATGCTTACTTCCCTTCAAAATGGAAGATGTCCAGCAGTGCCATCAGCTCACACCTGTCAGCAACCAGTGGGATCCATCTACATCCAGCTACTGTTCAAGAGAAGTCAGGCCAGAAGTGGTATTCACAGAAAATCCCCCCAAAAGCATATCTTCTAAGAAATTCAACTATGGCTTAAAACATAGAAACTGAGGTGCAGAAATATGGCAGCAGGTGCTCTGGACTGATGAGTGAAAATGTTAAATATTTTACTGTAATAGGAGGCATTTTGTTAAATGAAGGTCAAATAACTAGTGTCTGCAGAAACAATGAAGCATGGTTGAGGTACCTTGTAAGTTTGGGAGTGAATTTCATCAAGTGGAGTTGGGATTTGGTCAGGATTAATGGTGTCCTCAATATTAAGAAATACAGGAAGATATTTATCCATCATGTGACACCATTAGGGAGATTTATACTACAGCTGGAAAGAACAACCCCAAGAATGAAGCCCATGTCATTAATAACTATCTTCAGTATAAAGAAGAACAAAGATTCCTGGGAGTGACGATACAACCCCACAGGGCCCAGATCTCAACATCATCCAGTCTGTCTTAGTTCTCCAAGATGACTGGAACAACCTCCCTGCCGAGTTCTTTCAACAACTGGGTACAAGAAACGAGAAAAATTGATGCTGTTTTGAAAGCAAAGTGCGATCCCAGCAAATATTGATGTGATTTAGATTTCTGTTGTTCATTCCTTTTGCATTTTATTGAGAAAAATAAACTATTAACACTCACTATTTTCGAAAGCTTTTACTTAGCACCATTTTTTCCACACCTGCCTAAAACGTTTGCACAATAGTGTCGTCTTATTTTTATCATTTATAAATTTGTAATTAGACAAATGCCACTGTATGGCAAGAAATAGGATACATTTTTATATCCAGTTTTAACCTCCCTTTGCCCCAAGCAAAATGTGAATACGGTCTTATATATTCATCTGCGAAAAAAAAGAACATAACTAAGGCAAAAAAACAAAACTGATGCCACAGGCAGAAAAAAAAGAGGCATAGGAAGGGAGAGGAGATGCGCTCTTCACGTGGTTTGCCTGGGAAAGGTTACATCAGTATTGTGTGCACAGCTGGCGTTGTGTAGTAAAATGACAAGTCAGGCAGCAATGCTCTTTCTGCTTGAGCTGTTCAGCCGCTGTGCCCTCTAACGCAGGCACTGCACATAATCTCAGCTCCATGACTTTCCCATATTAGTCCTCAGAGGTTATTTCTAATAAGAGCACTGTCCAGCCTAACCATACCATTGCCACTAACTCTATAATGGGCACAAAAAGAGCAGGAGACTGTAAGAAAAAAAATAAAATAATAAAATCATGCCACATCTGTTACTGGTTATGTAATAGGTTTCAAGAGAGACCTGATTATAATGTGTATAAACAAAATAACTACTGTCTGCGATGCACAGGCACACGCCGCACTCCTACAGTCTGATTAGGAAAAGGAGGAGTACATTAGCGTTCCCCACATCAATATATCCACCTCTTCCTTTATCTGCAATTGTAATTAATTGAGATCTAATCAATAGCCTTTCCTTTTATTGACTGCATTCAGCACAAGAGGTCAGTCTGTATATTGCTTAGCTTCCACTTACAAAATAAGGAAGACAAGAGATGTTGTACATAGTGAGAGCGTTACATATCACAAGCATTCTGGTATATTCAATGTTTCATCTCCGTTCACAATAACAAATTACACTGGTTTGTTAAAAACAGCTACTTGCAGAATGTAAATCGCTAGTATTATTTTGGTCCCTTTAACGAGAATTTGTCAGTAGGATCGGCCCTCCAGGAATGAAGCTGTGCTAATACCGTGGCATCCACACACAGCATGTATTACTGGGAGGAATACACCGACAAATGTATGAACCTGCAAGCAAATTGGAAATTATTGGTTGCTCTTTGCATCATTATAGTTATAATTTACTAGATGTTGGCCCGATTCAAACGCATTGGGTATTCTAGAATATGTATGTATGTATGTATGTATGTTGCGCTGTCAGTGGTGTTTAAATCCCGCACTAATATCGCTGATTGGCTGATATCCGAGACAGACAATTAGACCCTTAGACAACACAATGGCGTCACTTGACAACAGTGGAGGACAATGATGATTCCAGAATTTGCGTCAGACTGTGCTCGTCGCTGATTGGTCGAACCTCGACCAATCAGCGACTGTGCCAGTCGCTGATTGGTGGAGGCCTGGCGGCCTCGACCAATCAGCGACGTGGGATTTCCAGGACAGACAGACAAACCCTTAGACAATTATATATATAGATGCCCATATTTTTCTACTATGACAAGCAATGACCCATAAATTCTGCCTTACTAAACTGTGTTCTCTCCATGTGCTTCTCTGGCTCACAAGGTTCTTTCCTAAAATAAATGCTTATAGGAAAAGCATAATTTGAACAATTCCGAAATCAAAGTTATTTACCCGTAAAAATAACTTAAACGTTTTTGCTTATAGAAAATCTATTCAGCAGTCCCTTAATTTCCCTAGTTTGCTTTAGCTGAAACTGTTTCTAGGAAAGAAGATCACAGCCAATATGACTTTACATCTGCATGCAGCAAGGGGTGTGTCACGATAAGGATATATTCGCACAAGGCAGACATTTCTGCAACAAAAAATAGTATCTAAATGGGATGAAGAAAACATATGAATCCACTGCAAGGCCCATTTGGCTGAAGAGGAAAATGCCTTTAATTTGTGAAACATATCTGCCACGTGTGACTATCCCTGAGATTTGGTCTCTATAAGATCTGAGTGATAAACCCAGTGGGGACTGTAATGGGAACCATATTGGTTTTCTCAATGCTTATGTTATGGGGGACAATTAAAGAAGTTGTTGTGTTTCAGAAAACTTTCTTCGGCTGCGGTAGCTATAAAAATATAAACCGAGTATTACTCTCGCTCCAAGTTTCAAGTGCCAGCTCTCCAACACTCATCTGGTAACTGTTTGTCTGCAGCGATAATGTCACGTCGACAGCGCTGCAGCTAACCAGGAGGAGCCGGTTGAGCTCGCTCCTCTGTTTTCGCTCCCTATCTTCCCAGAGCCATAACTTTTTAATTATTCTGTCAATATGGCAATATGAAGGCTTGTTTTTTGCAGGACGAGTTGTACTTTTGAACGACACCATTGGTTTTACCATATAGTGTACAGGAAAATGGAAAAAAAATTCCAAGTGTGGTGAAATTGCAAAAAAAATGTGCAATTTCACAATTTTTTTACCATGTTAACCAATGTTTATAGGTCATTATGAGTTCGTAGATACCAAACATGTATAGGTTCTCTTTTATTTAAGTGGTGAGAAAAAATCCAAAGTTTGTTAAAAAAAAAAAAAAAAGCGTCAATTTCCGAGACAAGCAGCTGAAGAGTTGTCGATGTGACGTCAGCGCCGCGGAGACCATGGCAGAGGTGGAAAGTCGATGCTGGACCCAGGGAGAGGAAGTAATACTCTGTTTTTTTTAATAGCTATCATATGCTAAAATGTTTTCTGAATAGGAAAGCCTATTTAAGCATTGAAAAGGGAGGATAACACCTTTTTAAAAATGCTCTTTTATTCAAAACATTAATATACCGTTTATAACGCCAATCATTAACATCTGGTTTTGCGTCCAGCTGGTGCTATAGAACAAGAGTACCATGAAAGTATAAAAGCTGCAGATTCCAATCTGCTGGGACCTTCAAAACAGCCGGGTAGCCACAGGTTTCAGACAACCGTTTTGCAGACTCTCTCCACTGCCATGTGTGCCTTCTCTTGCTTCCACCATTTAGTGCAGTGACATGTAACTTCTGCTCCTAATCCTCCCTTATTACAATCCGCAGAGTAGATTTCAGGACAAAGCGCTTATAACATTAAAGAGGGATTACACAGGAATAGATTTCATCCATGGAGTCTACAAATTTGGTTGCAGGATATTAAACTTAATTCACAGGGTGACATGTTAATGAGCGATATCTTTCCTTTTTTTTTTTGCATGTTTGCACAAGTGATGATTGCCTCCCCTTGTGTCCGTACATATTCAACGGCTTCTGTAATTCACGAAAATATAATTTCTATTACAGTTTGATTTTTTTTTTTACAATGGTTGTGTGCTAATAATGATTTATTAAATATTTTTAGCATATAACATCAATATGTGATCAATGAGGGTCCGAAAGATGGGACCATCACCTGTCATGAGATTACTAGACTCAATCGTGTACTGTATCTGGTATAGCAGGTTGAAGGGAATGTATACATCAGAAAATTACCTATTGTTTAGATTGTGTTTTTGTTCAAAACAGCTGACACGTCCTGGCTTTGATGCAGGCTCACCGCCGAAGCCCGTATCAAAGCAGGGGTTCTGCCATCGGACGTACTATTCCGTCTGTCAGGAAACATGACGTATTTGGTTCTTTATTATCACGCACACTGAGCTCTGCTACATCCATTAGGGTTGCAAAGCGCTTCTGCAGACTCACAGCTCCATGGCCTCTCACCCTGTCTGTGTAATTCTAAACCACTCATCCCCCTCCCTCATGGAAGCTGTGAAACTGGCTGAAAGCAGTTCTGGAAATATATGTCCCTTTGTTGTAGGATAGGGTTATTCAAGATGAAATAACTCGACCCCAAGTAGTGATATAGGCGTGAAAGTTACGTATTTGGAATGTGCAATGAAAGAGCTACACACCAGTGCGTTTTCTAATTTCCCATCCCAGCAGAATTCGAGAAATGGATTACCACTTAACCGGGTCATACAGATACTTCATGTTTGGGCTCAAATTAATGCCTAGCTCATGCTCAGAAGAATGGTAGTTCTGTCGTCGCTATATGGGGTGCCATCCCAGAGCTACTACGGTTTTGAGTTTTCAGTAAGTTTCAGTCCCTGTGAGAAAAGATGAATGCATTTCATAGCTCAGCCCACTCAGTGATGTCACAACCAAAGGGTATATCTTTAAACCTGCTGAGTTATGAGGGCGTCTTTTGCCCAGGAAGCCTGATACACGAGGCTCTGCAACCAGCCTGATGCATTGGGATGTCACTCCCTTCCCCACACCACATGGCAGCCATGATATGAGATAAATGTAAGTGTTTTTTCAACTTTAATCCCTTTGTATTTGTAATTGTCTGTACATCCTATAATTGTCTCATCTTGTAATGTCGCTTTTTATACTTTTTGTAAACACTATAAAACAGGTGCTTGGTGGCGCAAAATACCAGTATACTAAAAAAATCCCTGCAGCGACACCAACAAACCTCCACAAATGGTTTGTAAATATATATAAACTCTAAAACGTCGTATACACCTAAGTGTATACAGGTACGCGCTGGGTGATAGCAATAAGAACGCTACTAGGTGACCTGTGTAACACAATGGGCTGATACAACAAAAGTGATATGCTGTAAGGACAAGCCAGATAAATATCACTATAACGTGAATAACAGCCCGCTAGAAGGATAAAGTGCAAAAGATATATATACGTCTTCCTACCTCGAGTGATAGGTCCTTGATAGACAGAAGAGCTGAAGTGTTGCCGATGTAGCTCCAGAAAGTCTCCAAATATGCTCCCAATAGGCAGGTGAAAAGTGCAAAACAAGTGGCTGCTCCGGCCGGTAGCAGCCACCTTAAGCTGATCTCCGGGTGGGAGCGTGGTCCTGTGAAGCCGAACGCCGCCGCATGGAGTGAAAGCCGAACGCCGCCGCTTTCACTCCATGGAGGTAGGAAGACGTATATATATCTTTTGCACTTTATCCTTCTAGCGGGCTGTTATTCACGTTATAGTGATATTTATCTGGCTTGTCCTTACAGCATATCACTTTTGTTGTATCAGCCCATTGTGTTACACAGGTCACCTAGTAGCGTTCTTATTGCTATCACCCAGCGCGTACCTGTATACACTTAGGTGTATACGACATTTTAGAGTTTTTGTAAACACTGCCTAATCTTTTTGGAGTAAAAGCTATGATATTTACTAGTGTCATTTTGCTTGCTCTAAACGTACCCTAAGTCCTCCGACCTAAGTCTTTGCTACTAATTTGGTTGGCTCCTGACCCGCTATTAATCAGAGTAATAGGAGCTGGTGGCAGCAGAGGGTACTGAGCAAGTTGGGTAAAGCTGGCAGTGACAGAAAGGGGTTTATAAGGTATTGCCCGACTGTGGCTGGGAATAGTTATATCGCCCCCACTGCAGCATGCCCAATAGCCAGTACATGACCGGGCAGCCTTTCTGGCGACTAATTATCCTAGGTGCTGTTCCCTGACTGACCTGAGGGTAAGGGGGCGCCAAAGAGCTGCAATTTCCAAACCGGAACTGGGATATAAATAAATCCCTGAAGAAAGAACCGGGGCAACCAAACACCCCCGGTTCATGACCTATTGGTGACAGCGGTGGGATATACAAATACATCCCCCTGTGATTCATGACAACGTCCAATGGCAGAAAGGGGCTAATATGGACTAAAAAACTAACAAACAGGTACTTGATAACTACTTGCCTGTTCTACCTAGCTCAGAGCATTACTAACTTCTCCTGCTGGCAACTCAGCTGCGCAAAGTTGACAGAGCTGGTCTTCCTCTTCTGGACTGCTCTGTTGACAGGGTGTGATGCAATTGTGATTGACAGCCGGCTTCCTGCAGTTAGGCAAGCGGGAGCTGCCTGTCAATCAGCATGACGTCTGCAGTCACACAGCAATCAACAGAGTAGAGCAGAAAAAAAAGCTCTGGTGACGTCACTTCAGTGCAAGCTGCTGAATCACCAGCAGAAACGCTCTACGCCGGCAGAGATCGGTACCAGGCACCACAGGCAGGTAGGTAGCACCTAACGCCATGTTTTTTTTTGCTTTTTTTCACTATGGGCTTAAAAACTAAGTATTGGTTAAGCCATACAAAGCTGATGGCACAGGATCCACCATTCACAATAGGTGATGTCACAGCTCCCCTTGACTTACAATAAAATTTGACCTTATCTTTTGTATTGAAGCCTATAATGAGCCTGGGCAGTCTGTCTACTGCTGCTAAAGTACATGTGAATGTTCTAAAAGAACAGAAAGTGGAGTCTAGAATAGCCCAAGTGGCCAGTGTGAAAATTGCAAGATATATATGTAACTAATAATATAAAAATTTTATATATATATATATATATATATATATATATATATATATATATATATATATATATATATAATTTTTATATATTATAAATATATTTTTTAAATTATTTAATAGATCTGGGTATGAAAAAGAAAACGACCAAACATTTTTTAAAAATATGTTTTAACATAACAACCTGATTTAAGCAGTAGATCGCTTTCAGATAACAGATTCCCGTTCCTTCAACCACATCTCAGTCTCATGGGAAAAAGAGATGCAATCTAAGAACCACTGCATGGATAAAGGTCCAAAAGGGAGACCTTATGTTAACCCTGCTGTTCTGTTGGTCAAAAATGACCGACTTTGAACTTCAATATTCTTTAAAATATTCAAGATGCGGCTCTGAAACCCGTGGCCGACCGACCCATCCTCATTTAAGTCAATCAACCACAAGTTTCAGAACCGCATCTTGAACACCCCAAAAAATACCAAAGTTCAAAATAGGTCTCCCCAGACCGAACAGAACAGCAGGGTTAATGTAAACACACAATGCCATGCGCCCACTGCTATAATGAGCCCAAATTAGTGTTCAGGGACTGAAACAAAGTATAATTATAAAATACTAGATGGTGGCCGGATTCTAACGCATCGTGTATTTTAGAATATGTAAGTAGTTTATTTATGAAGTTTTCAGAATAATGCAATTTATACACAGGATTCCGCCGGCAGCGACCAATTAGCGAAGCGTGGTTCAAATTCTGCGAAAATTTGCGGCAGGACTGCACCTGTCGCTGATTGGTCACGCCTGGCTGCGAACAATCAGTGAAGCCAGGGCCTGCTCCAGGTTTTTGAGGGCCCCGGGCGAAAGAGTCTCAATGGGTTCCCCTCTTTAACACATACCACAATTCATGATGCACAAATACAGCAGAGAAATATAGCACAGCCAAGTAGCATATAACACAGCCCACGTAGTATATAGCACAGCCACGTAGTATATTGCCCAGCCACGTAGTATATTGCCCAGCCACATATTATATAGCACAGCCACGTAGTATATAGCACAGCCACGCAGTATATTGCCCAGCCACGTAGTATATTGCCCAGCCATGTAGTATATAGCACAGACACATTGTATATAGCACAGACATGTAGTATATAGCACAGAGACGTAGTATATAACACAGACACGTAGTATATACCAGACACGTAGTATATAGCACAGACACATAGTATATAGCACAGACACATAGTATATTGCCCAGCCACGTAATATATTACCCAGCCACATAATATATTGCCCAGCCACGTAGTATATTGCCCAGCCACGTAATACATTGCACAGCCACGTAGTATATAGCACAGCCACGTAGTATATAGCACAGAGACAAAGTATAAAACACTGCCCATGCAGTATATAACACAGCCCACGTAGTAGAGCACAGTGATGTAGTATATTGCCCAGCGACGTAATATATATCACAGCCACGTAGTATATAGCACAGCACACATAGTATATAGCAGAGATGTATATAACACAGCCCACGTAGTATCTAACACAGCAAATGCAGTATATAACAGCCCACGCAGTATATAACACAGCCCACGTAGTATATAGCAATGTGGGCACCATATCCCTATTAAAAAAAAATAAAATAAAAAGTTATATACTTACCCTCCGTTGGCCCCCCGGATCCAGCCCAGGCATTTACTGATGCTCCTCGCGACGCTCCGGTCCCAAGAGTGCATTGCGGTCTTGAGAGATGATGACATAGCGGTCTCGCGAGACCGCTACATCATCATCTCGCGAGACCGCAATGCATGGACCAGTCACCGGAGCGTAGCGAGGAGCGGGAAAGGCACCGGAAGGTGCATAGGCAGCATCAATAGTAAAAAGTTGATCACAGGTTTAATAGCAGCGTTAACTGACTGCGTTACACCGCGGCATAACACGGTCCGTTAACGCTGCCATTAACCCTGTGTGAGCGCTAACTGGAGGGGGAGTATGGAGCGGGCACTGACTGCAGGGGAATAGGGAGTGGCCATTTCACGGCTGCACTGTGCCCGTCGCTGCCGTTTGACTGCAACTAATCAGCGACTTGGGATTTCCGTGGCAGACAGACAGAAAGACGTAAGTGACCCTTAGACAATTATATAGTAGATGAGCATGTTTTATATTCTATTCTACTTTGCTGTTTGGGAGACGAACCCAATAGGCTAAGTGGATTTGACAGGGTCGCTGAATTGACTCTGATGGGCACAAATGAATTCTTTAACAATGCTACAGAGGAAATGAATATGAAGTGTCATCTTCTGTAATGCTACCTGTTAAAGCCCCAACAGTCAGCTCACAGAAGCTGCTACTAAACATGGCTTGTTCAAGGCAGACATTGTTTTTAGCTCTATGTATGATGCACAATGGTGTCAAATATTAAAAAATTTACATTTGATTAACTAATTTTAGCATTAAAATGTTTAGGTTAATTCATGCATGTTGCCCTGAGATGGGATGGAGCAATGGCAGAGTTTCCTTGCGTCATCCACCTCAAATGTCCCATTTCCCTTGTTAAATACACACTTCAATGACAGAGTACTAATTAAACAGAGGAAGGTGCATTATTGCTTGATTACATTTTTATTGGATGTTTAATTGGATTCTTAGAGGCCCCATGGGAAGTTGAGAGGTGCAGAGAAAAAAAAGAACGCATGAGAAAGAGCAAGGATTTATGAGTGAGATGATGGAAGGGAGGTTCAACGCACGTAAGTGAAAGCAAGGTGTCATCGAGACATGTCAGTCTGGAAGGGGTAGTTACAGTATGACAAGTAAAAAACGATGTTTAGAGGATGGATATAATGACAGTGAATAAAGAGCAAGGATTACAATAAATTGGATAGTGGGAGATGAAAGGGAAAATGAAATGTAAGGTCAGAAAAGAAGAAAGTGAAAGAGCAAATTGTAAAAAATACATCAATTTTTACATGTTCTGATCTGACTTTCATTGATATAGTTACCAGAAATGCAAGTGCACTAATCCCGAAATCCCACCTGCAAATCATCTATGTGCATCCATTGAAGAGAGGTCAACGTATCTGAAAGGTGTAAACCACCTGTGTCATTCAGAACAGCCGTCTCCATAGATGTTGTTATAATGCAATCATTACCCAACAGTTCTGTCTTCAGTAGACATCCATGAGCTAAGTGTACAAAGTGCCTTTCTACTAATATTAATGACCTATCTATAGGATATGTCATCAATATCAGATAAATGGGGGACTGACACTCTGCAAACTCGTAGATAAGCTGTTACCAGCTCCGACAGTGCGAATATGTACACATAGTGCGGCACAGAGAAACCATTGCTCCATCAAACTGCTTAGTGGCCGCTCCCTGGTACTGCAGCTCAGCTCCTCTTCATTGCTTTTTGAGACTAGAAGCTTTAAATATATGACAGTGGCTCACGCTGGATAATAAATTACATTCATCTCCAGAGACCTTTACTTTACTATGTCATTGGTTCTACCATGTAATAAATGACTCACAGGAAGACAGCCCTCCTTCCTCTGATGAAGCAATTTTGCGAAACATGCATGGGCCCTGCTTTATTAGTAGTCTTGATTTTTTTTTTACTTTCTATCTTACAGCGCCTGTATCATTTTCCATTTTTTGTGTCTGTTCCTTTAGCATGTTTCTCTTACCTGACTATTTTATGCGGGATCTCTAAATCTCATATGTTGCTGTGTCTTCCAAACCACATGCACTTTTTACAGTGTGTTATACTGCAAAGCTACCAATGATTCTTTATGAAATTGTTCTCTTTCTGTTGTCAGATTTAGATGCACCCCTTCTCTTGTCTTTTGCTTGAGTTCTCACTTTTACATGAATGTCTGTTCTGCATTGTTGGTTTTGTATATAATAAAGTATTCATTTTTGTATATGGAGTATTGGGTGCCACATGTCTTTTGTTTAGGTGTTTATTAAGTGAGATTTGATTGGGATATACACTACCGTTCAAAAGTTTAGGGTCACCCAGACAATTTTGTGTTTTCCATGAAAACTCATACTTTTATTAATCAAATGAGTTGCCAAATGAATTGAAAATCTAGTCCAGACATTGACAAGGTTCGAAAAAAAGATTTTTATTTGAAATAATAATTTTCTCCTTCGAACTTTGCTTTCCTCAAGAATGCTCCCTTTGCAGCAATTCCGGCATTGCAGACCTTTGGCATTCTAGCAGTTACTTTGCTGAGGTAATCTGGAGAAATTTCACCCCATGCTTCCAGAAGTCGCTCCCACAAGTTGGTTTGGCTTGATGGGCACTTTTTGCACCATACGGTCAAGCTGCTCCCACAACAGCTCAATGGGGTTGAGATCTGGTGACTGCGCTGGCCACTCCATTACAGATAGAATACCAGCTGCCAACTTCTTCCCTAAATAGTTCTTGCATAATTTGGAGGTGTGCTTTGGGTCATTGCAGGATGAAATTGGCTCCAATCAAGCGCTGTCCACAGGGTATGGCATGGGGTTGCAAAATGGAGTGATAGCCTTCCTTACTCAAAATCCCTTTTACCTTGTACAAATCTCCCACTTTACCAGCAACAAAGCAACCCCAGACCATCACATTACGTCCACCAGGCTTGACAGATGGCGGCGTGCACTCTTCCAGCATCTTTTCAGTTGTTCTGTGTCTTACAAATTTTTTCTGTGTGATCCAAACACCTCAAACTTGGATCAGTCTGTCCATAACACTTTTTTCCAATCTTCCTCTGTCCAATGTCTGTGTTCTTTTGTCCATATTAATCTTTTCCTTTTATTAGAAAGTCTCAGATATGGCTTTTTCTTTGCCACTCTGCCCTGAAGGCCAGCATCCCGGAGTCGCCTCTTCACTGTAGACGTTGACACTGGCGTTTTGCGTGTACTGTTCAATGAAGCTGCCAGTTGAGGACCTGTGAGGCGTCGATTTCTCAAACTACAGACTTTAATGTGCTTGTCTTGTTGCTCAGTTGTGCAATGGGGCGTCCCACTTCTCTTTCTACTCTGGTTAGAGCCTGGTTGTGCTCTCCTCTGAAGGGAGTAGTACACACTGTTGTAGGAAATCTTCAGTTTCTTGGCAATTTCTCGCATGGAATAACCTTAATTTCTAAGAACAAGAATAGACTGTCTAGTTTCACATGGAAGTTTTTTTTTCTGGCCATTTTGAGAGTTTAATGGAACCAAGAAATGTAATGCTCCAGATTCTCAACTAGCTCAAAGGAAGGTCAGGTTTATAGGTTCTCTAATCAGCCAAACTGTTTTCAGCTGTGCTAACATACTTGCACAAGAGTTTTCAAGGGTATTCTAACCATTCATTAGCCTTCTAACACAGTTAGCAAACACAAAGTGCCAGAAGAACACTGGAGTGATGGTTGTTGGAAATGGGCCTCTATACACTTATGAAGATATTGCATTACAAACCAAATGTTTGCAGATAGAATAGTCATTTACCACACTAACAATGTATAGAGTGTATTTCTGAATCATGTAATGTTATTTTTGGATTTTTTTCCAATGAAACTAAGGAAATTTCTAAGTGACCCTAAACTTTTGAACCGTAGTGTATTAGTAAGTGTCACTTTACATTACCCCTTGGTTGGCTTAAGTTAGTCTTTTTGCCTCAAGATGTTAACACATCATAAGTCGCACACCTTTATCTGCTAAGCCATGCTTCTTTTTGGCTGTGGCTGAAAAAGCACACAAGACACTCATCATCCAATGTCTGGTTCTTAATGAGACTTTGGATGTTGCCTATATTGTGTGACCAAAGATCAAGTTTCAAGCTGATATCTGCAAGGGACTGCAACTTGCAAGTTGACAAAAATCTAAACCAGCTGCATTTCTGGAAACTTGCATTGTGAATCCTAAGATACCTCAATTGCTATATGCATATACATTAATTTTCATTATGCTGCTGTGTAGCGTGTGAAGGCCAAGATCGCATGGTATAAACAATTTAAAGAGGAGTTCCTTAATGAAAACTAAAACTCATAAAAGTGAAAAATAGGGGTACACAAAGACAAACAAGTGCATCCCGACACTCCCTGACCAAGCTTATGCAAAACAAGCGTTGGGGTGCATGGCTGGTCAACAGGACTCTGTCATGATTCCAATGGCAGGGAATCACAAAAGGACAAGCACCAACGAGCTCTAGGGTGATGGAACCTGAGCTGACCGCGACCCTAAACCTGAACACACAAATAACAATAGCCAGGGAACGTGCCTACGTTGATCCTAGACGTCTCGCACCAGCCGAAGATCTAACTTCCCCTATTAGAAGAAACACAGACCTCTCTTGCCTCCAGAGAAATACCCCACAGAAATAGCAGCCCCCCACATGTAATGACGGTGAAATGAGAGGAAGGCACATACACAGTATGAAACAGATTCAGCAAAATGAGGCCCGCTAAAACTAGATAGCAGAGGATACAAAAGTAAACTGCGCGGTCAGCAAAAAACCCTTCAAAAAACCATCCTGTAATTACTTGAACTCATGTTCCAACTCATGGAACATGAGGAGCAATTACAGCCCACTAAAGCAACCAGCAGCAAAGAGACAATTATATGCAAGCTGGACAAGACAAAAATAAAGCAAAACGTGGAACAAGAAAATCAAAACTTAGCTTGTCCTGAAGATTACTGAAGCCAGAAGCTGAGGTAACAAAACACTCTGATAACCTTGATAGCCGGCGGGGAAATGACAAGAAAGCCCGGTTAAATAGGAAACTCCCAAATCCTAATAGAACAGGTGGACACCAGAGACAGCAGAACACAAATCACCCAGTACCATCAGTAACCACCAGAGGGAGCCCAAAAACAGAACTCACAACAGTACCCCCCCCCCTTGAGGAGGGGTCACCGAACCCTCACGAGAACCACCAGGGCGACCAGGATGAGCCCTATGAAAAGCGCGGACCAAATCATCAGCATGAACATCAGAGACAACCACCCAAGAATTATCCTCCTGACCATAACCCTTCCACTTGACCAAATATTGGAGTTTCCGTCTGGAAACACGAGAATCCAAGATCTTCTCCACAACATACTCCAATTCTCCCTCCACCAGCACCGGAGCAGGAGGCTCAAGCGAAGGAACAACAGGTACCTCATACCTCCGCAACAACGACCGATGGAACACATTATGAATAGCAAACGATGCCGGGAGATCCAAACGAAACGCCACAGGGTTAAGAATTTCCAAGATCCTATAAGGACCGATGAACCGAGGCTTGAACTTAGGAGAAGAGACCTTCATAGGAACAAAACGAGAAGACAAACACCAAGTCCCCAACACGAAGTCGAGGACCCACGCGGCGACGGCGATTAGCAAACTGCTGAGCCTTCTCCTGGGACAACTTCAAATTGTCCACCACATGACTCCAAATCCGATGCAACCCATCCACCACCATGTCCACTCCAGGATAATCAGAATGCTCCACCTGACCAGAGGAAAAACGAGGATGAAACCCCGAATTACAAAAGAAAGGAGAAACCAAGGTAGCAGAACTAGCCCGATTATTAAGGGCAAACTCGGCCAGCGGCAAAAAGGTAACCCAGTCATCCTGATCAGCAGAAACAAAACACCTTAAATAAGTTTCCAAGGTCTGATTAGTTCGTTCAGTCTGGCCATTCGTCTGAGGATGGAATGCAGACGAAAAGGACAAATCAATGCCCATCTTAGCACAGAACGTCCGCCAAAATCTAGACACAAACTGGGATCCCCTGTCAGAAACGATGTTCTCCGGAATCCCATGCAAACGAACCACGTTCTGGAAAAACAGAGGGACCAACTCAGAGGAGGAAGGCAACTTAGGCAAGGGTACAAGATGAACTATTTTAGAAAAGCGGTCACACACAACCCAGATGACAGACATTTTTTGAGAGACAGGGAGATCCGAAATAAAGTCCATGGAAATGTGCGTCCAAGGCCTCTTCGGGATAGGCAAAGGTGACAACAATCCACTGGCTCGAGAACAGCAAGGCTTAGCCCGAGCACAAACCTCACAAGACTGCACAAAAGAACGCACATCCCTCGACAAGGAAGGCCACCAAAAAGACCTGGCCACCAAGTCTCTAGTACCAAATATTCCAGGATGACCTGCCAACGCAGAAGAATGGACCTCGGAGATGACTCTACTGGTCCAACTATCCGGAACAAACAGTCTCTCAGGCGGACAACGATCAGGTTTACCCGCCTGAAACTCCTACAAAGCACGTCGCAAGTCTGGGAAGACGGCCGACAAAATCACCCCATCCCTAAGGATACCAGTGGGCTCAGAATTTCCAGGGGAGTCAGGCACAAAACTCCTAGAAAGAGCATCCGCCTTCACATTCTTTGAACCTGGCAGGTATGAAACCACAAAATTGAAACGAGAGAAAAACAGTGACCAACGAGCCTGTCTAGGATTCAGACGCCTGGCAGACTCAAGGTAAATCAGATTTTTGTGATCAGTCAAGACCACCACACGATGTCTAGCACCCTCCAGCCAATGATGCCACTCCTCAAATGCCCACTTCATGGCCAAAAGTTCCCGATTACCCACATCATAATTCCGCTCAGCGGGCGAAAATTTTCTAGAAAAGAACGCACATGGCTTCATCACCGAGCAATCGGAGCTTCTCTGTGACAAAACCACCCCCGCTCCAATCTCGGAAGCATCAACCTCAACTTGGAAAGGAAGCGAAACATCAGGCTGACGCAACACAGGAGCAGAAGAAAACCGGCGTTTAAAATCCCGAAAGGCCTCCACAGCCGCAGGAGACCAATCAGCAACATCAGCACCCTTCTTAGTCAAATCCGTCAAAGGCTTAACAACATTAGAAAAATTAGTTATAAAACGACGATAGAAATTAGCAAAGCCTAAGAACTTCTGCAGACTCTTAAGAGATGCAGGCTGCGTCCAGTCACAAATAGCCCGAACCTTGACGGGATCCATCTCAATAGTAGAAGGGGAAAAAATATACCCCAGGAAAGAAATCTTTTGGACTCCAAAGAGACACTTTGAGCCCTTTACAAACAAGGAATTAGCCCGCAGGACCTGAAACACCTTCCTGACCTGCTGAACATGAGACTCCCAGTCATCAGAAAAAACCAAAATATCATCCAAATACACAATCATAAATTTATCCAGATATTCACGGAAAATATCGTGCATAAAGGACTGGAAGACTGAAGGAGCATTAGAAAGTCCGAAAGGCATTACCAAATACTCAAAATGGCCCTCAGGCGTATTAAATGCGGTTTTCCACTCATCACCCTGCTTTATTCGTATAAGATTATACGCACCCCGAAGATCAATCTTAGTGAACCATTTAGCCCCCTTAATGCGAGCAAACAAATCAGTCAACAAAGGCAAAGGATACTGATATTTTACGGTAATCTTATTCAAAAGACGATAATCTATACAAGGCCTCAAGGACCCATCTTTTTTGGCCACGAAAAAAAAACCTGCTCCCAAAGGGGACGAAGATGGACGGATATGTCCCTTTTCCAAGGACTCCTTAACATAATCCCGCATAGCAGTATGCTCTGGCACTGACAGATTGAACAAACGACCTTTAGGAAATTTACTACCAGGAATTAAATCTATAGCACAATCGCAATCCCTGTGAGGAGGAAGCGAACTGAGCTTAGGCTCCTCAAAAACATCCCGATAATCAGACAAAAATACAGGAACCTCAGAAGGAGTAGATGAAGCGATAGAAATCGGAGGTGCATCATCATGAACCCCCTGACATCCCCAGCTTAACACAGACATTGTTTTCCAGTCAAGGACTGGATTATGAGTTTGTAACCATGGCAGACCAAGTACTAGAACATCATGTAAATTATACAATACCAGGAAGCGAATCACCTCCTGATGAACGGGAGTCATACGCATGGTCACTTGTGTCCAGTACTGAGGTTTATTCATAGCTAAAGGTGTAGAGTCAATTCCCTTCAAAGGAATAGGGACTTCCAGAGGCTCAAGACTAAACCCACATCGCTTGGCAAATGACCAATCCATAAGACTCAGGGCAGCGCCTGAATCCACATAGGCATCGACGGAAATGGATGATAATGAGCAAATCAGAGTCACAGACAGAATGAACTTAGACTGTAACGTACTAATGGCAACAGACTTATCAACCTTTTTTGTGCGTTCAGAGCATGCTGATATAACATGAGCTGAATCACCACAATAAAAGCACAACCCATTTTTCCGCCTATAGTTTTGCCGTTCACTTCTAGACTGAACTCTATCACATTGCATTGTCTCAAGTGCCTGTTCAGAAGACACCGCCAAATGGTGCACAGGTTTGCGCTCCCGTAAACGCCGATCAATCTGAATAGCCATAGTCATAGACTAATTCAGACCCGTAGGCGCAGGGAACCCCACCATAACATCTTTAATGGCCTCAGAAAGGCCATCTCTGAACTATGCAGCCAGGGCGCACTCATTCCACTGAGTAAGCACTGACCATTTCCGAAATTTTTGACAATATATTTCTGCTTCATCTTGCCCCTGAGAGAGAGCTAATAAAGCTTTTTCAGCCTGAATCTCCTGGTTAGGTTCCTCATAGAGCAAACCCAATGCCAGAAAAAACGCATCCACATTAAGCAACGCAGGATCCCCTGGTGCCAATGCAAATGCCCAATTTTGAGGGTCACCCCGCAGGAAAGATATAATAATCTTAACCTGCTGAGCAGGGTCTCCAGAAGAGCGAGATTTCAAAGAAAGGAACAGCTTGCAATTGTTCCTAAAATTCAGAAAACTAGATCTATCTCCAGCAAAGAACTCTGGAATAGGAATTCTAGGTTCAGACATAGGAGCATGTACAACAAAATCTTGTATATTTTGAACCTTAGCAGCAAGATTATTCAAGCTGGAAGCTAAACTCTGGACGTCCATGATAAACAGCTAAGGTCAGAGCCATTCAAGGATTAAGAGGAGGAAAAAAAAAAAAATCAGCCTGGCTGCAATTAAGGCTAGGCAGCAACCTCAGAGGAGAGAAAAAAAAAAAAAAACTTCCTCAGACTACTTTTCCTCCTACTTCAGCCCAAACATTTTGGCCGGCTATACTGTCATTATTCCAATGGCAGGGAATCACAAAAGGACAAGCACCAACGAGCTCTAGGGTGATGGAACCTGAGCTGACCGCGACCCTAAACCTGAACACACAAATAACAATAGCCGGGGAACGTGCCTACGTTGATCCTAGACGTCTCGCACCAGCCGAAGATCTAACTTCCCCTATTAGAAGAAACACAGACCTCTCTTGCCTCCAGAGAAATACCCCACAGAAATAGCAGCCCCCCACATGTAATGACGGTGAAATGAGAGGAAGGCACATACACAGTATGAAAACAGATTCAGCAAAATGAAGCCCACTAAAACTAGATAGCAGAGGATACAAAAGTAAACTGCGCGGTCAGCAAAAAACCCTTCAAAAAACCATCCTGTAATTACTTGAACTCATGTTCCAACTCATGGAACATGAGGAGCAATTACAGCCCACTAAAGCAACCAGCAGCAAAGAGACAATTATATGCAAGCTGGACAAGACAAAAATAAAGCAAAACGTGGAACAAGAAAATCAAAACTTAGCTTGTCCTGAAGATTACTGAAGCCAGAAGCTGAGGTAACAAAACACTCTGATAACCTTGATAGCCGGCGGGGAAATGACAAGAAAGCCCGGTTAAATAGGAAACTCCCAAATCCTAATAGAACAGGTGGACACCAGATACAGCAGAACACAAATCACCCAGTACCATCAGTAACCACCAGAGGGAGCCCAAAAACAGAACTCACAACAGGACTCCTACTTTTAATATGCAGGATTGGCATTTTAAGATTATTGCTATTTTATTATATCTGCCATTGGGGATTTATTGCACTAGTACTTTATCACACTAGCACGTTATGCATATATACATCTTCGGCATAGTACTTATATTTATTTTACTACTTATCCTTACTATATTATTTCTGTTGTTTATTACATATTATATTTAATTCTCAACTTGAATATTGTTTAACTTTTTAAAACTATTGCACACACATTTTTTTCAATTGCCCAGTCCATGTTTAGTCAATTTTATTTTTTGTATTGTCTATTTTTGGTTTCTTTTAAGCCAATTATGTTAATAAATATAATTATCCCCGAAATAACTTTTTTGGGACTTACGGTAATATATTTCATCTGGGTACAACATCGCCTAGTAGCCCCATCCTAAATGCCAATGTGTAGAATGTACATTACAATTATTGTTGCATAACTGGACGGCCAGGTTTTTCATGGTCGTCATCAGTACTTATGTTTGGGAATTAAAGGGAATCTGTCACCTCATTTTGCCGCTATAAGCTGCGGCCACCGCCATTAGGGGCTTATCTACAGCATTCTGTAAAGCTGTAGATAAGCCCCCGATGTAACCTTAAAGATAAGAAAAACAAGTTATATTATACGTACCCACGGGCGGTCCTGGTTTGGTTCGGGTCCGATGGGCGTCGCAGGTCCGGGGCCTCCCATCTTCATGCGATGACGTCCTCTTCCTTGCTTATTGCGGCTCCTGCGCAGGCATACTGATTTGCCCTGTTGAGGGCAGAGCAAAGTACTGCAGTGTGCAAGCGCTGGGCTTCTCTTACCTTTCCCAGCACCTGCGCACTGCACAGCACCGGTGCGCCCCTGGGTGAGTATAATCTAACTTGTTTTTCTTCGCTTTCAGGTTACATCGGGGGCTTATCTACAGCATTACAGAATGCTGTAGATAAGCCCCTAATGGCGGTGGCCGCAGTTTATAGCGGCAAAATGATGTGACAGATTCCCTTTAATCAATGTAGAGAATTACCTAAAAGATATATGTCACAATAAACAATTGGTGGAAAGTAAACGATTCTTTTAGCTATTGATAATTTTTAAGAAATTCAGCTATACACCCTGCTACCACCATAGGAGGGGGGCATCGTTGGTATTAAGGAACTGTCAGTACAGAAACAAACCATAGACAGGTCGGGCAACGTGTTTTTTTTTTTTTAAAGTCTTTTAAGATACTAATCAGTGAGTGATCGGTTCCCGCTTTTCATGGTATTGCATTTTTCTAGCTAAATCTGAGAATAAATCCACAACAGATAAAAGAACATATCTCCCCGATTACTCTACCCCTGCTTTTTGTTAAGAAAGAATATATATTACAAAAACAACTAATCAAAATGCAAAATGTGAACCAGGCCTTACAAGAAATCCTTTTGGAAACTGCTACCCGCTGTCTTCAGTGGAAGAATTCAGTTGGCAAAACAACTCTATTTGTGTAGTGATTTATTCGGAGAAGAAAGAATAAAATATTTATATATTTCACGAGGCATGATACAAGTGAATGTGTAATTATTTGAGCAGAGACTTATGTGGCATTTATTTAACAGATGTGCTGGGATTTTATTAAGCACATATACCACTGTAATCGCTGCTGTTATTTCCTCCTCTTATTGCTTCAGTAAAGTATTTTGCAAACAAGAAACATAATGGGAAGACTTATCAGCTCTCGCCATCCGCAGTGTGATGTCTTCTCTACTAAACACCAACCTCTACCATAGTCATAATTATCAGGTACACCATGTAAAGTAGATGGAGATGCACAAAAAGACATCTACAGCCTTGTTCACATCTTTTTTTGGGAGGGCTCCCAAAGTATACGGAGTAAATGGAGGCTGTGGCATCTGTCACCGATAACGATGATGGCAACCATTTAACGCAAATGTCATGAAATGCTACTAAAAAACTCACATCGTATTCATTAAACAAATGCTATTATTGTCTATGGGTGACAGATTTGTTAAATGGCTGCCTAAAAGTGGCACCCGCTAGCCATAGTCTATAATGGCATCCATTTAACGGATACAAGAGATTTTCAAAAGCTATCTATGACGTATCCAATAAAAGGATGCAATTATATTCTAGGCATCCATCACATGAATGCGACACCCATAGACATAATGGCATCCGAATACGTCATGAAAACTTCATTATATATACATTTTTTGGGGTGACTTCCATTACTCAGACTCCCATGTAAAAAATAAGTTTACCGCACTCCTTGGGATGAAATAGTGTAGGTGACAGGATTTTACCCCTCACTGTGTTCTAGACATAGTTACTGACAGCTCAGTCATCCAGTCTGATGCAGGGGCGTGCTGAGCGGTCAGTAGTTTGATTCACAGCTCAGTCATCCAGTCTGATGCAGGGGCGTGCTGAGCTGTCAGAACTTTGATTCACAGCTCAGTCGTCCAGACTGATACAGAGGCATGCTGAGCGGTCAGTACTTGGATTGACAGCTCAGTCGTCCAGTCTGATGCAGGGGCGTGCTGAGCAGTCAGTACCTTGATTGACACTACTTTGATTGACAGCTCAGTCATCCAGTCTGATGCAGGGGCGTGCTGAGCTGTCAGAACTTTGATTCACAGCTCAGTCGTCCAGACTGATGCAGAGGCATGCTGAGCGGTCAGTACTTGGATTGACAGCTCAGTCGTCCAGTCTGATGCAGGGGCGTGCTGAGCAGTCAGTACCTTGATTGACACTACTTTGATTGACAGCTCAGTCATCCAGTCTGATGCAGGGGCATGCTGAGCGGTCAGAACTTTGATTCACAGCTCAGTTGTCCAGTCTGGTGCAGGGGCGTGTTGAGATGTCAGTACTTTGACAGCTCAGCTGTACAATCTGGTGAAAGGCGTACTGAACTGTCAGTACTTTGATTGACAGCTTAGTCGTCCAGTCTGGTGCAGAGGCATGCTGAGCCGTCTGTGTTTTTATTGATTGACAGCTCAGCAGTCCAATTTATGACTGAGAGGGGCTGGGCTGGGCTGCCTTCAGGTGTTCCTTGTCCCAGGCGATTGCCCAGTTACTTAGATGGGCAGTCAGCTCCAGATCTCTGTCAGACGCAGATTTAGATTCAGCTATGTGTGGTTTGTTTCTCAGTGCCTTGTGCTTTGCTTGTGAATCTTTTGCTGCCTGACCTTCAACCTCATTCTGACCATCCATTTTGCCTGTTCCCTTTGCTCCGACCTGATTTCCTCCTGGTATTCTAACCTCGGACCATTAACGGACTATGCCTTTGTCTCTTCCCTCTGTTTATGACGCACATTCCTGGCTCTTGACCTTGGACTCCAGTACTAGTCCGGTTTGGTGACTTTCTCCCAGGACTAGTCCCAGCCTCAGGTGCTGTAATCACACTGGCTTGGTGTGATTAAAATTTTCTTCACTGTCCCGCATCATAGCTTAAATATATAAGGAGCTCTCATGCAGATGTGCACAAAGACCTGCACTGAAGCAGCGAAGATGTCTATCATGCTAAGTGGGTGTGATAACAGCACGAGTCAACGCTGATAAATGCCACACTGGACTAGTCCTGACTATCTAGCACAAGTAGCAACAAAGCAAAAGTGTTTTTTTGCCGCTCAAAGCAGGGGAGTGTTGTCACATGACAAACTTGATTAAAACACATGAATATTGTTTTTCATGACTCTGGTGCCCTGTAGAACCTGGCAAGTTTTCTTTAAAGGTGAGCCATCACCAGAAAATGACCTATTGTTTCAAACAGGTTTTTGTTTTAAAATACTTGTTTTTTTGGCAAAGTAGCTTATATTTCCATATAAAAATCTGTATTAAAAAAAAAATCTTGCACTTGTCACTTAGGCTTCTATAGATTCTGACTTCCTATTGCTTCGGGAAACAAAACAGACATTAGCCACAATGCTCAGACTCTATCTTTTGTAGCTCCTAATGAGCACACGCCAAGGTCACTGTGAAGGGAGGTGGAGCAGGTGGGATGTGACATCGCTTATTGCGATTGGTAGATCCGGTGTTATGAGCTGTATATAGAGGTGGTACCTGTCATTTTAATCCTGCCTCTTATAGTATGGAGCTTTGCAAAAAAAAATGCTTCCAAGGACAGGAAGTCAAGAGTGTAAAAAAGCCCGTGTCCAGAGTAAAAATTGCAAGATTGCATTTTTTTTAATAAAGGGATATGAAAAAAAAAAAAAAAAAGAAAAAAAAATTAAACATACATGTAACAAAAATCAGATTTAATCAAAAGGTAATTTTCTGATGGTTGCTTCCCTTACATAATGAAACAATATCTGGCATATAGGATTTGTCGGATGGAATAAAGTTGGCAATACACTTCACAAAGCTTTTGGCTAAAAGCTGGGCTGACAGTTGAGTTGTGCATGCGTTCTAAGTGGGCAAAGCGGAGTAAGTCTCGCCTGAGAACAAAAGGATCGGGCATGTTAAAATCCAACTGCTCGATCCTTCCGTACCTTGATGTCAGCTGTCAGGAAGCCCCCATACACATTACAAATGGTTGGGAGGAAATGGCTGACATTAATCTAATGCTAAAATAAATGGTCACATGTGGCAGAAATCTATTTTTCCAAACCGTGAACAGATTTTGTAAACATTCATGCACTTGCTGCAGAAGAACGTATAGAATGGAGAAATTTCTACAACAAATCTGCCCCATGTGAATACTAATGGAAAACCTTACTGTGTAATGTATAGCGAATAAAACCACATCTGTGGTATATGTAACCATCTGTGCTCCATTTTCTTCTAAATTCCTAAATGTACGCAGTGACTACAGCAGAATAGTAAAAAAAAAAAAAAAAGACTGAACCAATTTGTTCGGTTAATGAAATCCAAACATCCAGTCTGACCTTTCATGTCCACCGGACTTGTGTTATATATTGGGGTGCACGTTATTGCCTTTTAAGAGTCTTCTTTATGAAGGATGAAGAAATGTGTGAGTGCAAAGAACAAATATTGATATTGGAATTGAAGGGCAGATGTCAGGAATACGTAACTGAAATTCTGTATGTCACCCTAATCCCTTACGGGGTATTGAGAAAACGGGCACCGAGTCTGCTGCTTCTGCAGAATAGTCACATTGACGCTTTATATGAAACATATTATGCTCTCTGCGGCTGCCAATGAGTGTTAGGAACAAGGAATCTGCAGCATGCTTGCTAATGAGACAGATAACAAGACAGAGGTAGGGAGGGAGGCAGTGAGAGAAGGAGGGAAAGACAAGTGTAAAAGACACTAAGTAAAGGGGAGGGAATGGAAACGGGCAAGATATTGGCTATCAGAGAATGTGCATACAGATAATGCTTACTTATACATGAATGCTACAGCGTTACCATATCATACATGCAGATGTAGCCTTTCCATGGAAACTGGATGCTGGGACATACCCTCCAGAGTGTCTGTCTCATAGAAACACAGCTGAGCGCTGATGAAATATTAGGCACCCAAGTGTATTCACTTGGCACCGAAAAACTAATGCTGCATCTACAAGGATCTTGTGATTGTACGCCAATAAATGCATTTCTACGCTCTCATAAAGAAGTTGCAAAATGAATCAGTGCTGGAAACCAAACCAACCACAGGATTAAAGGGAACCTGTCACCCCCCCTCAGGCACTTGTAAATAAAAGAGCCACCTTGTGCTGCACAAATGCTGAATTCTGACAAGGTGGCTCTTTTAGTTATGATGCCTGCACACGCTGAAATAAACGTTTATAAAATGTGCCCCCTCATACCCTGAAATGTTCCCGGAGACGGGTCTTTCCTTTCTAATCAGACGCAGCACAGCCGTCACTCCGGGCCTGTGCGCGCCATGCGCCGCCTCCTCTTGCAGAATTATTGTCCCCGGCACCAGCGCATTAAGTTTTTTTGGGGTCATGCGCAGTGGTGCTGCCCTTTGTACTTACAGCGCAGGCGCCGAGGACGATAATGCAGCAAGAGGCAGCGCCCGGCACGCACAGGTCCAGAGTGACGGCTGGGAGGCATCTGATTAGGAAGTAAAGTCCCGCCTCCCTGGCGATTTCACGGTATGAGGGGGCACATTTTATAAGCGTTTATTTCAGCGTGTGCAGGCATCATAACTAAAAGAGCCACCTTGTCAGAATGCAGCATTAGTGCAGCACAAGGTGGCTCTTTTATTTACAAACGCTTGAGGGGGTGACAGGTTCCCTTTAAGGGTCCTGTAACATGGGAAGATTTTCCATCCAAAACTATATAGCAAGTTGATCGTCGCTCTTGGAGCACTATTTACAAGGCGCAATCATCTGCACTAATCTTTAGCACCATTATACGCTTGCATACATTTTTTATTATTTTTGCCAGCACATTCCTGTTTGCAAGAGGCCATGTGTGATTGTCGACAAACTATGATTTTAATGTCTGCATAAAAGTTGCAATTGGACAAACATTTGCTTATTTATTTTTCCTCCCATTGGTCATGATCGGACACAAAGGCCAGTGTAAACAAAAAAAAAAAACTTAGATGGAGTTTTCTCTTCTTGTGAAATGAGTAAGATTGCAAAAAAAAAAAGTGCAATTTTGCAATAAACCTTTCAGGGATTTTTAATAATGATGAGCGAGTATACTCATTGCTTGGGTTTTCCCAAGCATGCTAGGGTGGTCTCCGAGTATTTGTGACTGCTCAGAGATTTAGTTTTCGTTGACGTAGCTGCATGATTTACAGCTACTAGCCAGCCTGAGTACATGTGGGGGTTGCCGGGCTGCTAGGGAATCCCCGCATGTAGTCAAGCTGGCTAGTAGCAGCAAATCATGCAGCTGTGACAAGGAAAACTAAATCTCCGAGCAGTCATAAATACTCGGAGACCACCTGAGCGTGCTCAGGAAAACCCGAGCAACGAGTATACTCGCTCATCGCTAATTTTTAATTCTATAATATATTGCTCATGGCATAGGTTACTAGCCACCTCTGCACTCTATCAAAGTTGTCCGGTCTCCTAGGCAAAGAGCATGCACTTTTATTTTAAAGCTTGGAAGTGCTGCTCTGAAGCTGGCCAGATTACGGAGCTGCCTCTGCTTGCAGCATCGGAGAATGCATGGTGCAGACCAGCGGTGCGGCCATCTGCTAGTCCAAATTGGCAATCTTTAGGAGCACACTGCTCTCAGCAAGTAGGAAACTGGGAGGCTAGGGGAGCAGTGTGCTCCTGCAGAAAGAATTACATTTTAAAAAGTGTTATTAAATCAGTAAGCTAAAGGTAAACACTAAAGGTGCCCATACACCAAAGACGTCCTTCAGCCGACAATTAGCTTGGCCCAGAATGTACAGTATATGTTTTATATGGCGTGCATATTTTCTCTTGTGGCAACATAAAAAGGATTGAATGTCAAGGAAATGTTATTATATACAATTGATAGCTTTCCAGTCTGGCCAAAATTGTCAGGTTCTGCTAACCCTTTATTAAAGGGTCTGCAGGCCTTAAGTGATATCTAACATGGGGTAAAAAAACAAAACAAAAACAGCAACAACAACACAAGCCCATTAATTATTATCCTTCAATGTTGATCTGACTACACAAGTAGCACTAGGCATTTAGTATGAAACGCTAATTAATATGGCACCTTGCAGACAATAACATCCCTTCAGAAAAGAGGACGAGACTAGGAAGCAGTAACACCACAGCACTGCAAAATAAGCGTTTTGGGTTAATAATGAGATGAGTGTAATACACACGCGTCTGCACATCGCCCATCATGTGTGTTAAGCGCCTAATAGCAGCACCCTAGGGAAGAGCTCCACTCAATCACATTGACACTTTGCTGTATTATATTAATTTCATCCATTTAGACCGAGCATCATCCGAGTGGTGCAATATCCGATTCAATGTTTGTGTGTAACAAATATTTATCGTTAGATGGTAACTAATAAAAGTGCAGATGTATTAAACTCACAGAGGAATTTACCTTCTGCAAATTCAGGACTAGGACTATGTAGCTGTATAATAATGTTTTTTTTTGCTCTTGATATTGCGTTCTGCAATAAACACAACCATGTTAAGAGCAATCCCGAATTAAAGGGGTCTTGTCCATGATGTGAACTCAGTTATAGGCTCTAAATATGTGTATTAAAAGTGCGCGCACAGATGTACATATAATAGAGCCCCTGCCAGGGTTTCCCACCATAAGGAAAACCAACAGATAATTTACATTTTGAAATATAGTGATCGCTATGTTTTTTTGTGATTTTTCTTTTTTCATTTACCAAGAAAATGAAGGAAATAACTATTAATTATCTTTTAAGTTCCCTCGCCGATACCAGAAGTGATGAAGCGCCATGCATTAGCCACCTTACTTCTACAATCAATCAAAGAATATAGCGGTTATATATCATCTTTTATACTAAAGCCAGGGGTTTGTTGCAAGGGTCATGTGACTGATACACGGGACATCCTCACTTTTGGTACCGGCGAAGAGTGTCGGGCATCTGGTGATTCAAGGAGTAACTTTTTCAATTCCCTATTTTATTTAATCTCCCATGTCTTGGAAAATCAAAACCCTATAAAAAGGAGTGTTCCATTTTTTTTTTACTTATTTTTTTTAAGTGAACCCATGGGGGTCATTAAATAAAAAAGGAACATATATTCACCTACTGGACCCCTTGTGTTCTGTCGCACCCAGGGATATGTCCCCTACTGGTCTCCTGGCTCAGTCTTAGGTTACGGTCACACGTTCAGTATTTGGTCAGTATTTTACATCAGTATTTGTAACCCAAATCCAGGAGTGGAACAATCAGAGGAAGGCTGCTGTCACACTAGCAGTATTTGGTCAGTATTTTACATCAGTATTTGTAAGCCAAAACCAGGAGTGGGTGATAAATGCAGAAGTTGTGCATATATTTCTATTATACTTTTCCTCTAATTCTTCCACTCCTGGTTTTGGCAACAAAAACTGATGTAAAATACTGACCAAATACTGCTAGTGTGATGGCAGCCGAAAAGTATAATAGAAACACATGCATCACTTTTTAAAAAAATTTCACCCACTCCCAGATTTGGTTTTCAAATACTGATGTAAAATACTGACCAATTACTGAACGTGTGAGCGTGGCCTTAATTTGAACAGTCATCCTGTACCCACAGAATCCCTTTAAATGGCATTCCTGCAACCCATTGATTTGAGCCCAGTTGCCCCACATACATGTGGAAAAAAGACCCTTTATAAATGGCTATATACTAATCGGTGTCAAATAGTCTGATGGGCATCTCCGTTATGTTGTCGGCTCATCCTCTCTGGCGGCAAGAATTGAACAGACTTTTGGGGTGACATATCATCCATATTAATCGGTGGCGATTGCAAGCACTGAGGAGGAAGAGGCAAGTACAGTCTATAGATGCCCATTGGACCACTCAGGCCGGATTGGCATACAGAACGTCGAAATCATGTAAAGTATTTTTGAAGGTATGCAAGGCAGCTGGGCTCATATTAAGGGTTGGCAGAAAGGCTATTTAAAATGGCTACCTGTTGGTCATATGGTTTATACAGGGAAAAATCTGTTGATAGATTAACTTTTAATAGAATGTATCAGCCAGTGTTTGTTATATAATTTGAGGGCAGCATGAGATAGAGACTGACACACTGATCCCAGTGGTGTGTTACTTATTAGGCTGTGTGCTGTTTCAATACAATGCGTGTTTTATCATCAGGAGATTATTACTGCCTGGACTACAGCTCTTGTGCATCCTGGTCCAGCCCCACCAGCACTGGTTAGCAGCTTACTGTCAATATACAATGTACACAGGAAACTACTGTCTGAGCTCTGCTACCTGCTACAACTAAAAACTCAGATTGTGTCACAACTGCAGCACCCAGTAAACTAAATGATACATCACTGGAATCAGGGTCTCTTTCCTTACATTATGCTGCTCTCAGTTGAATTTCCTTTAAGTATTTTAAGTATTTTAACCAGGAAGAATAGGAAAAATTAATTGTTACTATTTGTAAAAATATAAGAGGTAAATTAAAAAAAAAGACAGATTCCTATTAATTAGAGCTCCTCTTTTTTTTTATCTAATTTGCTGTTTCCATCTATGAAAATTTCTACTTTCATGCCTGTCTCCCTAAAGGTTTGCCTTGGAGCTTGATCCCACTTCACTATGTATATCTTGTTTCCCTGGCACTGCTGCTCCCTCTACACAAACCAGGTTACATGGGCACATTACATATACATTACCGCTCGCACGGAGCAAGAAAAACATACTTAGGTGTTCGCAATTAACACAGCTGTAATTACACCAGCGGAGGGGAGCATCAGCAGCTGTACACAGAAGGGAATCTATTATATATTTATAACAAAGTCAAATAAGGGGCACATCCACAAATCCATGGTGCAGGCAAGCGTAAGCACACCAAGGTGTTAACAGTGCGCGACGAATCCAGTGTTCTGCTGGAATCCTAATTCACTTGCATGGTCAGTGTCATAACATATAATTATTAGCACAGTCGTCTCATCCTGACTTAACGCGATACAAGTGTGAGAATACATGTCGGTGTACTTGTATGGAAAATGACAGCAGCAAACTGGTGAGACTTCATTTAATGTGATACAATTATAGAACTACGCTCTCCTCCACATCTATATATAAAAAAGAGCTTTTATCATTCTAATTATTGACCAGACCGTACTAAAGTACATTTGTCAATAGGTTTCACAATACAAACTGTACATACATTTATTATTAAAGGGATTTCTTAGACCTGATGAGATGGGTGTACTTACTTTGAAAATCCATGCATGAGTAGCTGTATAATTCTGATATTAAAAATTAGACATTTTATGAGTCCATGACTCATAAAATCCTCATTTTACTATTAAGAATTGATACTTTCAAAGATGATTTTACAGCCATTCTGACATGGATTTTCACAGCAGAACAAAAACACCTGCCTCTTCAGGTCTAAAAGATCTATATAATATGTACAGTTTGTGCTATGGCTATCTGGTTTAACACAACATAAGACCTCGGCTGTTTTCGGTTTTTGTCACTATATATCAAACTGCAATTTTACTGGAGATATTTTTTTTATTATTGATCACAATACTACCACACAGGTGATATTACAACACTTTTGTATGAATATATAATTCTGCAGTGTTTCCAGCCCTATTTAATTTATCAAGGTGTTTTTAGCTGATTGCTGGAGTAAAACACCTTGCAAAATATTTGCACAACTCTAATCATGCAAACCTAAGACTTTTGACATTTTTACGCCATTCCCGGCCACCTCCGCCTACTTTTAGAAAAGTAGGCGACGTTGAAATGGGGAGGGACAATACACAAACAACTAACCTATAATAATTTAAGCCACTAAAGTTGAATAAATGACACCAAAAATGTATTTCAGTCCCTGACTGGAGTAACATTTCTGGAGTTGGATGAAAAATCTATCACATTCATTAAGCGGCACATGCTTGTTAATAAATCTTGCACATCTTAATAAAACACATAGTTCAAAAAGACCAGAGTAAAAAAGAAACTGCCTATGTTGATGAATCTTCCCTTTCAATTTTCTACTTTAAACTGATCTTACATCAATAGGATGTAACTACTGCTCTTCAAAGAAGACTTCAGATTGACTTCAATATTCCATAATTAAAGTTTATTAATTGAAAATGTGGAAACTAACCCAAAACATAGAAATCCTAAAAAACAAAACAAAGATACATCCTTCTTCCATTTCACTTTAGCTGTCTTGAGGTTATTCTGCACAATTATCGTCGTCATGTGTAACTAAAGCTTCTAATATGCTCTAAGATCCAAAATATAGCCAAAAGTCAGAAAATCAGAACACCTCCACCCTAGGCTAGTCACAAAATAATGGAAACAGGAACACATGGGCTACTTGCACAGTGAACAAGTCTGTATGATCATGTTCACACGTTTTTTGCAAAAAATGTATACTAAGCTGCTCTACCAATCTTCACGGTATACCCTTATCAGTGCACACATGGATTTTTCCTCTCTGAACCCTGTTCCATAATTGTTCTCTTGTGTCTACAAGACTGGGGAGTTCCACCACTCCTCCTGGGCTATCTGCACAATAGCTGTTCTACCCTGTATGCACACATGGATTTTTCCTCTCTGAACCCTGTTCACACAGGTTATATACAGATGATCAGGTTTTTAAATACATCAGATAGGGATTGCATACATTAGTTAGGACTGCTCTGATAAGGGTATACCGTGAAGATTGGTAGAGCAGCTTAGTATACATTTTTTGCAAAAAACGTATCAACCAAATACCCTGTTTTTTACATCTTTTACTAGCACTTGCGGATTACTGCAACATTTTTTCAAACTGAGTGTTTTTGGTTTTACTATTCTCTTTTGTGTCTTCAGGTTTCTTGGTGGTGTGTGAACATGATCATACAGACTTGTTCACTGTGCAAGTAGCCCATGTGTTCCTGTTTCCATAATTGTTCTCTTGTGTCTACAAGACTGGGGAGTTCCACCACTCCTCCTGGGCTATCTGCACAATAGCTGTTCTACCCTGTATGCACACATGGATTTTTCCTCTCTGAACCCTGTTCACACAGGTTATATACAGATGATCAGGTTTTTAAATACATCAGATAGGGATTGCATACATTAGTTAGGACTGCTCTGATAAGGGTATACCGTGAAGATTGGTAGAGCAGCTTAGTATACATTTTTTGCAAAAAACGTATCAACCAAATACCCTGTTTTTTACATCTTTTACTAGCACTTGCGGATTACTGCAACATTTTTTCAAACTGAGTGTTTTTGGTTTTACTATTCTCTTTTGTGTCTTCAGGTTTCTTGGTGGTGTGTGAACATGATCATACAGACTTGTTCACTGTGCAAGTAGCCCATGTGTTCCTGTTTCCATAATTGTTCTCTTGTGTCTACAAGACTGGGGAGTTCCACCACTCCTCCTGGGCTATCTGCACAATAGCTGTTCTACCCTGTATGCACACATGGATTTTTCCTCTCTGAACCCTGTTCACACAGGTTATATACAGATGATCAGGTTTTTAAATACATCAGATAGGGATTGCATACATTAGTTAGGACTGCTCTGATAAGGGTATACCGTGAAGATTGGTAGAGCAGCTTAGTATACATTTTTTGCAAAAAACGTATCAACCAAATACCCTGTTTTTTACATCTTTTACTAGCACTTGCGGATTACTGCAACATTTTTTCAAACTGAGTGTTTTTGGTTTTACTATTCTCTTTTGTGTCTTCAGGTTTCTTGGTGGTGTGTGAACATGATCATACAGACTTGTTCACTGTGCAAGTAGCCCATGTGTTCCTGTTTCCATAATTGTTCTCTTGTGTCTACAAGACTGGGGAGTTCCACCACTCCTCCTGGGCTATCTGCACAATAGCTGTTCTACCCTGTATGCACACATGGATTTTTCCTCTCTGAACCCTGTTCACACAGGTTATATACAGATGATCAGGTTTTTAAATACATCAGATAGGGATTGCATACATTAGTTAGGACTGCTCTGATAAGGGTATACCGTGAAGATTGGTAGAGCAGCTTAGTATACATTTTTTGCAAAAAACGTATCAACCAAATACCCTGTTTTTTACATCTTTTACTAGCACTTGCGGATTACTGCAACATTTTTTCAAACTGAGTGTTTTTGGTTTTACTATTCTTTTTTGTGTCTTCAGGTTTCTTGGTGGTGTGTGAACATGATCATACAGACTTGTTCACTGTGCAAGTAGCCCATGTGTTCCTGTTTCCATAATTGTTCTCTTGTGTCTACAAGACTGGGGAGTTCCACCACTCCTCCTGGGCTATCTGCACAATAGCTGTTCTACCCTGTATGCACACATGGATTTTTCCTCTCTGAACCCTGTTCACACAGGTTATATACAGATGATCAGGTTTTTAAATACATCAGATAGGGATTGCATACATTAGTTAGGACTGCTCTGATAAGGGTATACCGTGAAGATTGGTAGAGCAGCTTAGTATACATTTTTTGCAAAAAACGTATCAACCAAATACCCTGTTTTTTACATCTTTTACTAGCACTTGCGGATTACTGCAACATTTTTTCAAACTGAGTGTTTTTGGTTTTACTATTCTCTTTTGTGTCTTCAGGTTTCTTGGTGGTGTGTGAACATGATCATACAGACTTGTTCACTGTGCAAGTAGCCCATGTGTTCCTGTTTCCATAATTGTTCTCTTGTGTCTACAAGACTGGGGAGTTCCACCACTCCTCCTGGGCTATCTGCACAATAGCTGTTCTACCCTGTATGCACACATGGATTTTTCCTCTCTGAACCCTGTTCACACAGGTTATATACAGATGATCAGGTTTTTAAATACATCAGATAGGGATTGCATACATTAGTTAGGACTGCTCTGATAAGGGTATACCGTGAAGATTGGTAGAGCAGCTTAGTATACATTTTTTGCAAAAAACGTATCAACCAAATACCCTGTTTTTTACATCTTTTACTAGCACTTGCGGATTACTGCAACATTTTTTCAAACTGAGTGTTTTTGGTTTTACTATTCTCTTTTGTGTCTTCTAGTCACAAAATAATGTCTGCCAGATGAAGAACAGAACATTTCAAGATGTTCAGTAGTAAGGCATGATTTGCTTATCACCTTTTCTTCTTGTTACAGTGCTAAAACTTGTGACATCTGTGACAGATTTGTAAAAGGTGGTGTAACATTTCATACATTTGTATCAATTTGAACTAGACAAGCAATTGTATCAATGTCTAGTCCTGAGATCATCTGCCTTATTCTTCAGAAGACCCACTAGTCAGAATATGGAGTCTAATCTTTGTCAAAATTAAAAATGTGTTGCTGAAGATCAGGACACCTTGGTAGGTACAATTATATTAGCAAGTTGCATGAATTTTTATTTATACCACATGACCAATTTGAGGTTGGTGCAAGCTCCCTTAACACCTCAAGGATCTGGACTCTGATCATCGATCCTAGTCATAAACCGAAAAAAATTGCCCTCTTCATCAGATCAGGTGCACAAGAAAATCAAAACGGTCCAATTTTTCTGATCAAAATGATCACAGTGGAATCAGGTTTTTCTCAAAGGTGTAGAGAAAACAAAATAAAGTATCCTCCTTCTCCATTACGTCAGTCCGTGATTATATCATCTGAATGCAGTCCAATGTTTTCCACGAACCCCTAAACTTGCATTGCTGATTTTGGATCAAAAATCGGACAATGCATCGTTTTGTTCACCTGGACCGCTTGGCCTGATATGAAAAAATCGGACATGTGCACAGCCCCATAGAATAACATGGATACGAGTGTCTCTTAGAGTTTTTGAGACTATTATGAAGTCACTGAATTCCTTAAATATTAATAGAGAGCCATGCACACGCTTGTGCATCTTTCCATGTCTTTTTGAATGTATAGGATCATGAATGTTCACAAATTCATTATTTTCCATCAGTATTTGTAAGCCAAGACGAGGAGTGGATGATAAATACAGAAGTGGTGGCGTGTTTCTTTTATACTTTTCCTCCTGATTTTGGCTTACAAATACTGATGTAAAATAATGAACTTGTGAACATTCATGATCCTATACATTCAAAAAGACATCAGTATTTGAGAGCCAAAATCAGGAGGAAAGTATAAAAGAAACCACCTGGCTTACTCACTTTCTATCCTGTGACATCCCCGCCCTCATCATGGGAGACTTTAACATCCCCATCAATGATCCCCTCTCCCAATCTGCCTCTCATCGTCTTTCTCTAAGTTTTTCATTCGGCCTCACACAGTTTACTAATTCTCCTACGCATGAGGACGGGAATACTCTGGACCTGGTTTTCTCCCGTCCCGGCTCGCTGCACGACTTTACTAACTCCCCTCTCCCGCTCTCGGACCACAACCTTCTTTCCTTCTCTGTCAAGAATTGTCTCCTCACCCAGGACACCCCCACTTACCACACTTATCGGTATACATGTACCATTAATACCCAGCAGCTTGTGGACAATCTCCACACATCTCTAGCCCCCATCTCCTCCCTCTCCTGTCCAGACTTAGCATTGTCACACTTCAATAATACACTGAAGAATGCCGTAGATGAAGCACCACATTCTACACGCAGAAAGACCCGACACAGATAACGGCAGCCCTGGCACACTATGCAAACACGCTTTCTTCAGCGTTGCTCAAGGTGTGCAGAGCGGCAGTGGAGTAAATCTCTCTTAGCAGAAGACTTCATCCACTATAAGTTCATGCTCAAAACCTATAACTCTGCCCTTTATCTGGCCAAACAGTCCTACTTCACCACCCTCATCACCTCACCATCCAACAACCCAAAACGACTTTTTGAAACCTTAAACTCTCTCCTGAAACAGGCCCCCATCACCAACCTCAGCGGTGAGGATCTAGCCACTTATTTCTTAGAAAAAAATCAACCACATCCATCAGAATATCTCAGCACAATCTCCTCAGTGCCTGGATCCCCTTCCCTGCCGCACCTCAAGCTCACTAGACATCTTTGAGCCTGTTTCAGAAGAAGAAGTTTCCAAGCTCCTCGCTTCTGCTCGGCCTACAATCTGCAACAGTGACCCCATTCCTTCACATATCCTGCGGTCTCTCTCACCAGTGGTCACCACTCACCTGAATAAAATATTTAACCTCTCTCTTTCTTCAGGTATCTTTCCCTCCTCATTTAAACATGCCATCATAACCACTTTACTTAAAAAGCCATCCCTGGACCAGAACTGCACTGCTAACTACAGATCTGTCTCTAATCTTTCCTTCATTTCTAAACTCCTGGAACGCTTGGTCCACTTCCGTCTAATCCGCTGTCTCTCGGATAACTCTCTTCTTGACCCCTTACAATCTGGTTTCTGCTCTTTACACTCCACTGAAACTGCCCTCACTAAAGTCTCTAATGATCTAATAACAGCTAAATCCAAAGGTCATTGCTCTCTATTGATTCTCCTGGATCTATCTGCCGCATTTGATACTGTGGATCACCAGCTCCTTCTCACTATGCTCCGCTCCATAGGCCTCAAGGACCTTGCTCTCTCCTGGTTCTCCTACCTCTCTGACCGCTCCTTCACTGTATCTTTTGCCGGCTCCTCTTCCTCTCCTCGTCCCCTTACTATCGAGGTTCCGCAAGGCTCAGTCTTAGGCCCCCTCCTCTTCTCTCTTTACACTGCCCCTATTGGACAAACAATCAGCAGATTTGGGTTCAAGTATCATCTCTATGCTGATGACACCCAATTATACACTTCTTCCCCCGACATCACCCCTACCCTAATTCAAAATACCAAGGATTGTCTGTCTGCTGTCTCTAACATCATGTCCTCCCTACCTGAAACTAAATCTCTCCAAAACGGAACTTCTTGTGTTTCTCCCTTCTACTAACCTCACTCTACCCAACATCGAAATTACCCTGGAGGGTTCAACCATAACTCCCAAGCAGCATGCCCGCTGTCTTGGGGTCATATTCGACACCGAACTTTCCTTTACTCCCTATATCCGATCACTCACTCGCTCTTGTCACCTGCATCTTAAAAACATCTCCAGAATCCGACCTTTTCTGACCGTTGAAACTGCTAAGACTCTTACTGTTGCTCTTATTCATTCCCGTCAGGACTACTGCAACTCTGTTCTGATTGGTCTCCCTCTTACCAAACTTTCTCCTCTCCAATCCATCTTGATTGCTGCAGCCAGAGTCATATTTCTGTCCAGCCGCTTCACTGATGCCTCCATCTTGTGACAGTCATTACACTGGCTACCCATTCGCTACAGGGTCCAGTATAAACTCATCTCTCTCACCCACAAAGCTCTCCACCGTTCTGCACCGCCTTATATCTCCTCTCTCATCTCCGTCTATCGCCCTACACGTGCCCTCCGTTCTACAAATGACCTAAGACTAACATCCCCCATAATCCGAACCTCGCACCTCCGTCTCCAAGACTTCTCTCGTGCTGCACCAGCTCTCTGGAATGCACTTCCCCAGACGATCAGACTGATACCTAGCCCCGACCTATTCAAGCGCGCTTTGAAAACCCATCTTTTCAAACAAGCCTACCACATCAACTACTCAGTAAACTAACTCTGCCCTGTTCCCTCCTTCCAAATATTACCCTGAATCTGCACCCTACTATTCATCTGTCTCCACTTCCTCTATACACACGATAACTGCACTTGATACTTGATTATTGCACTTAAACACACGGGCTGATGACCGGATCATGCAGCTTTGTATGAAAATCCTTATCTACTACATAATTGTCTTAGGGTCACTTCCATCTGTCTGTCTGTCCTTCCTTCTGTCACGGATATTCATTGGTCGCAGCCTCTGTCTGTCATGGAAATCCAAGTCGCTGATTGGTAGCGGCAAAACAGCCACGACCAATCAGAGACGGCCACAGTCCGGCGGCAACATGGCCGTTCCTTCCTCCCCGCAGTCAGTGCCCCCTCCATACTCCCCTCCAGTCAGCGCTCACACAGGGTTAATGGCAGCTTTAACCGACCGCGCTATGCCACGGTGTAACGCACTCGGTTAACGCTGCTATTAACACTGTGTGACCAATGTTTTACTATTGATGCTGCCTATGCGGCATCAATAGTAAAAAGATCTAATGTTAAAAATAATAATAAAAAAATCGTTATATACTCACCGTCCGTCGGCCCCCTCGGATCCACAACAGGCCTTTCTCGCTCGCGACGCTCCGGTAACTGGTTCATGCTGCGATCTCACGAGATGATGACGTAGCGGTCTCGCGACCGCAATGCACCCTTGAGACCGGAGCGCGCAACGAGCGTCGGGAACTGCTTCACTTGGATCCGGGGGCTCCGGAAGGTGAGTATATAACTATTTTTTAATTTAATTCTTTTTTTTAACAGGGATATGGTGCCCACACTGTTGTATACTACGTGGGCTGTGTTAGATACCGCGTGGCTGCTATATACTACATGGGCAGTGTGATATACTGCGGGGGCTGTGCTAGATATTACGTGGCCACTGTTATATACTGTGTGGCCACTGTTATATACTGTGTGGGCAATGTTATATACTACGTGACTGGGCAATATACTACGTGGCTCTGTGCTGTATACTATGTGGCTCTGTGCTGTATACTACGTGGCTCTGTGCTGTATACTACGTGGCTGGGCAATATACTACGTGACTGAGCAATATACTATGTAGCTGGGCAATATACTACGTGGCTGGGCAATATACTACGTGGCTGGGCAATATACTACGTGACTGGGCAATATACTACGTAGCTGGGCAATATACTACGTGGCTGGGCAATATACTACGTGGCTGGGCAATATACCATGTGGCTGGGCAATATACTACGTGGCTGGGCAATATACTACGTAACTGGGCAATATACTATGTAGCTGGGCAATATACTATGTGACTGGGCAATACACTATGTAGCTGGGCAATATACTACGTGACTGGGCAATATACTACGTGACTGGGCAATATACTACGTGGCTGGGCAATATACTACGTAACTGGGCAATATACTACGTAGCTGGGCAATATACTACGTGGCTGGGCAATATACTACGTGGCTGGGCAATATACTACGTGGCTGGGCAATATACTACGTGGCTGGGCAATATACTACGTAACTGGGCAATATACTACGTGGCTGAGCAATATACTACGTGGCTGGGCAATATACTACGTAGCTGGGCAATATACTACGTGGCTGGGCAATATACTAGGTGGCTGGGCAATATACTACGTGGCTGGGCAATATACTACGTGGCTGAGCAATATACTACGTAGCTGGGCAATATACTACGTGACTGGGCAATATACTACGTGACTGGGCAATATACTACGTGGCTCTGTGCTGTATACTACGTGGCTCTGTGCTGTATACTACGTGGCTCTGTGCTGTATACTACGTGGCTGGGCAATATACTATGTAGCTGGGCAATATACTACGTGGCTGGGCAATATACTACGTGGCTGGGCAATATACTACGTGGCTGGGCAATATACTACGTGGCTGGGCAATATACTAGGTGGCTGGGCAATATACTACGTGGCTGGGCAATATACTATGTAGCTGGGCAATATACTACGTGACTGGGCAATATACTACGTGACTGGGCAATATACTACGTAACTGGGCAATATACTACGTGGCTGGGCAATATACTACGTGGCTGGGCAATATACCATGTGGCTGGGCAATATACTACGTGGCTGGGCAATATACTACGTGGCTGGGCAATATACTACGTAACTGGGCAATATAATATGTGTCTGAGCAATATACTACGTGGCTGGGCAATATACTACGTAGCTGGGCAATATACTACATGACTGGGCAATATACTACGTGACTGGGCAATATACTACGTGGCTCTGTGCTGTATACTACGTGGCTCTGTGCTGTATACTACGTGGCTGGGCAATATACTACGTGACTGAGCAATATACTATGTAGCTGGGCAATATACTACGTGGCTGGGCAATATACTACGTGGCTGGGCAATATACTACGTGGCTGGGCAATATACTACGTGGCTGGGCAATATACTAGGTGGCTGGGCAATATACTACGTAGCTGGGCAATATACTACGTGGCTGGGCAATATACTACGTAGCTGGGCAATATACTACGTGACTGGGCAATATACTACGTGACTGGGCAATATACTACGTGGCTCTGTGCTGTATACTACGTGGCTCTGTGCTGTATACTACGTGGCTCTGTGCTGTATACTACGTGGCTGGGCAATATACTACGTGACTGAGCAATATACTATGTAGCTGGGCAATATACTACGTGGCTGGGCAATATACTACGTGGCTGGGCAATATACTACGTGGCTGGGCAATATACTACGTGGCTGGGCAATATACTATGTAGCTGGGCAATATACTACGTGGCTGGGCAATATACTACGTGGCTGGGCAATATACTATGTAGCTGGGCAATATACTACGTGGCTGGGCAATATACTACGTGGCTGGGCAATATACCATGTGGCTGGGCAATATACTACGTGGCTGGGCAATATACTACGTGGCTGGGCAATATACTACGTGGCTGGGCAATATACTATGTAGCTGGGCAATATACTACGTGGCTGGGCAATATACTACGTGGCTGGGCAATATACTATGTAGCTGGGCAATATACTACGTGGCTGGGCAATATACTACGTGGCTGGGCAATATACCATGTGGCTGGGCAATATACTACGTGGCTGGGCAATATACTACGTGGCTGGGCAATATACTACGTAACTGGGCAATATAATATGTGTCTGAGCAATATACTACGTGGCTGGGCAATATACTACGTGGCTGGGCAATATACTACGTGGCTGGGCAATATACTAGGTGGCTGGGCAATATACTACGTAGCTGGGCAATATACTACGTGGCTGGGCAATATACTACGTAGCTGGGCAATATACTATGTGACTGGGCAATATACTACGTGGCTCTGTGCTGTATACTACGTGGCTCTGTGCTGTATACTACGTGGCTCTGTGCTGTATACTACGTGGCTGGGCAATATACTACGTGACTGAGCAATATACTATGTAGCTGGGCAATATACTACGTGGCTGGGCAATATACTACGTGGCTGGGCAATATACTACGTGGCTGGGCAATATACTACGTGGCTGGGCAATATACTATGTAGCTGGGCAATATACTACGTGACTGGGCAATATACTATGTAGCTGGGCAATATACTACGTGACTGGGCAATATACTACGTGACTGGGCAATATACTACGTGACTGGGCAATATACTATGTGGCTGGGCAATATACTACGTAACTGGGCAATATACTACGTAGCTGGGCAATATACTACGTGGCTGGGCAATATACTACGTGGCTGGGCAATATACCATGTGGCTGGGCAATATACTACGTAACTGGGCAATATACTATGTGGCTGAGCAATATACTACGTGGTTGGGCAATATACTACGTGGCTGGGCAATATACTACGTGGCTGGGCAATATACTAGGAGGCTGGGCAATATACTACGTAGCTGGGCAATATACTACGTGGCTGGGCAATATACTACGTAGCTGGGCAATATACTACGTGACTGGGCAATATACTACGTGGCTCTGTGCTGTATACTACGTGGCTCTGTGCTGTATACTACGTAGCTGGGCAATATACTATGTGACTGAGCAATATACTATGTAGCTGGGCAATATACTACGTGGCTGGGCAATATACTACGTGGCTGGGCAATATACTACGTGGCTGGGCAATATACTACGTGGCTGGGCAATATACTATGTAGCTGGGCAATATACTACGTGGCTGGGCAATATACTACGTAGCTGGGCAATATACTACGTGACTGGGCAATATACTACGTGACTGTGCTGTATACTACGTGGCTCTGTGCTGTATACTACGTGGCTGGGCAATATACTACGTGACTGAGCAATATACTATGTAGCTGGGCAATATACTACGTGGCTGGGCAATATACTACGTGGCTGGGCAATATACTACGTGGCTGGGCAATATACTACGTGGCTGGGCAATATACTATGTAGCTGGGCAATATACTACGTGACTGGGCAATATACTATGTAGCTGGGCAATATACTACGTGACTGGGCAATATACCATGTGGCTGGGCAATATACTACGTGGCTGGGCAATATACTACGTGGCTGGGCAATATACTAGGTGGCTGGGCAATATACTACGTGGCTGGGCAATATACTACGTGGCTGGGCAATATACTACGTGACTGTGCTATATACTACGTGGACATGCATATTCTAGAATACCTGATGTGTTAGAATCGGGCCACCATCTAGTTTATTATAATTGCCAGACCTGAAATAACAAGCACTTTTCACCAATTGTGTCTCCCCATTTCCTTGAAGATTGTAAGCTTGCGAGCAGGGACCTCACCCCTAATGTCACTGTTTAAATTGTCTTAACTCGTACCGAATTTATTGTCTGTACATGTCCCCGCTTAATTGTAAAGTGCTGCGGAATATGTTGGCGCTATATAAATAAAAAAATTATTATTATTATTAAGAAACACGTCACCACTTCTGTATTTATCACCCACTCCTGGTCTAGGCTTATAAATACTGATAGAAAATACTGATCAAATACTGATCATGTGAATGTGGCCTAAACGACCATCAGATGATTGCAACTTTCTTAGAGTCCCAGACACGACCAGTGCATAACGTTCTGATATAAGTAGTAAACACAAAGCTTACAAGGCTTACATGAAGATTTGGAAGCTGAACGCTTCCTTGCAGATTCTGAATAGGATACAAAAATGGCCTCAGTCGGGAGGATGGATGGTGGAGCCCAGGTCCCAAAGGTGGTGAAGACCCTGAGGCATGCACTCCACTCATTGCACTTTACAATTCTGCCCTGGAGTCAACCAAGCTTCAAAGAAATCATCTCTCATCCACTGATTTGGTTGTTTTTTTTACAACAAAACCATAGAAAAATAAACAAATAAATGTAACGAATAAGACCCACTGTGGTGGTGGCATTTTTGCATCCAACAGATATTTTTGTGCATATTTCCAATTTACAATTTAATTTCCCTTACATGACATAGGGTATTTATAATAATCTAGAAGCCACGATCGGCTCGGCAGCATTCATCAGGCGTTTTACACCAAGTCACTCAATGTTGATTGGAATCTGTTCGCTGTCACTTGGATTAACCCAGCGTCGTAACTGACTGCTTGTGACAGGGACTCGCTTTTACATGAGCGTCTGCTTTCTAGTCCATATCCTTTAACTAAATACGTATATAGCTAAAGCCAAAGGTAACAAAAAAATGTAGTACTTTACACACGGTTTTCCTGTGTGTCCATTTTTGTGCTGAAATTTGTTGTTTTGTGACGTACTATTAAAGCAGGCAGGAAAACACACAAGGGTGCTATGGGGGGTGTATATAACATTGCTAAGGCATCATCAGCTCAAAAGAAATTAGTCTTGTCCTATTTTAGATCAGTCCTAATAGTTGTGACATGGAGGACTGGGAAGATTCACGTTGTGATATCACGAGCTGCTATGACAGGTGTGATATCCTTTCTCACCATACACCAGGTGTCAATGTGACACGGCGGGGAACGCTGTCAGGTCATTAGCACGGCACCAGCAGGTCTCATATCACATACAGTCCACAATATTAGCAATACATATGGTAATGTTTGTAAAGATATTAACGAGCAGAAGTACACAGATCATAAAGCCAATGCACACAGATCGTTTCCACAAGGGCAACATTTGGCAATTCGATGAGAAATCCTGATCACATCCATCTGTCCCTAAAATTTTCCCATCCGAAAAAAAGGGGCATCATATCTGATGCTATTTAAAAGAATTTACGTTCTGCTTCCACAAAAGTTGAGATAAACGGCGGATATTAATCATGATATGCATTCTTGTGATCAGATGCTCCATCGATTACAATGTTAGAAATCAGCAGTTGGAGTAATGGCTGAGGAACTATTTCATTCACAAGTACTAGAGAAATTGATAAGACTTGTGACCATTTTTTTTTTACGTCATCAATTGCAGTTGAGGATGGAAGATAAATGTCGTGCGAGCGCTGCGATCGATACGTTCCTCATAATACCTATCCAGCCCGATGAAATAGAAATATCCATTGTGATGGATGTACCAATGTGTCGCATGGTGAAAAATTATAACTCTAAGATCGTTCTCACAGATCTGTGTTTAAAGGTCCGAGTACTCCTGAGCCAAACTTAACAGCCTAATATATACCTACTAGCTGAAGAGCCCGGCGTTGCCTGGGCATAGTAAATATCTGTGGTTAGTTATAGCACCTCACTTCTCTTATTTTCCCATCACGCCTCTCATTTTCCCAATCACATCTTAATTTTCCCCCTCACATCTCTCATTTTCTCCCTCACACCTCTCATTTTCTCCCTCACTCCTCTCATTCCCCCCTAACACTTGTCATTTCGACCTCACATCTGTCATTTTCGGATCACTAAACTATTTTCCCTCACTCCTCTCATTTTGCACTCACACCTTTTCATTTTCACCTCACACCTCTCATTTTCACCTCAGTATATACAATACATGTTTGTCATCTCCCTTATATATAGTATACACCTGTATGTCATCTCCTGTATTTAGTATATACCTGTATGTCATCTCCCCTGTATATAGTATATACCTGCTGTGTCATCTCCCCTGTATATAGTATATACCTGTATGTCATCTCCTCCTATATATAGTATATACCTGTAAGTCATCTCCTCCTATATATAGTATATACCTGTATGTCATCTCCTCCTATATATAGTATATACCTATATATCATCTCCTTCTATATATATAGTATATACGTGTGTCATCTCCCCTGTATATAGTATATATCTGTGTGTCATCTCCTCCTGTATATAGTATATACCTGTATGTCATCTTCTATATATAGCATATACCTGTATGTCATCTCCTCCTGTATATAGTATATACCTGTAGGTAATCTGCTCCTGTATATAGTATATACCTATGTGTCTTCTCCTCCTGTATATAGTATATACCTGTATGTCATCTCCTCCTGTATATAGTATGTACCTGTATGTCATCTCCTCCTCTATATAGTATATACCTGTGTGTCATCTCTCCTGTATATAGTATATATCTGTGTGTCATCTCCCCTGTATATAGTATATACCTGTGTGCCATCTCCTCCTGTATATAGTATATACCTGTATGTCATCTCCTCCTGTATATAGTATATACCTGTGTGATCTCCTGTATTAGACCTCGTTAACACGTTATTTGCTCAGTATTTTTACCTCAGTATTTGTAAGATAAATTGGCAGCCTGATAAATCCCCAGCCAACAGGAAGCCCTCCCCCTGGCAGTATATATTAGCTCACACATACACATAATAGACAGGTCATGTGACTGACAGCTGCTGTATTTCCTATATGGTACATTTGTTGCTCTTGTAGTTTGTCTGCTTATTAATCAGATTTTTATTTTTGAAGGCTAATACCAGACTTGTGTGTGTTTTAGGGCGAGTTTCGTTTGTCAAGTTGTGTGTGTTGAGTTGTGTGTGGCGACATGCACGTAGCGACTTTTGTGAGATGAGTTTTGTGTGGCAACATGTGTGTAGCAACTTTTTGTGTGTCGAGTTGCATGTGACAGGTTAGTGTAGCAAGTTGTGTGCAGCAAGTTTTGCGCATGGCGAGTTTTGCGCGTGGTGAGTTTTATGTCTGGTGCCTTTTGAGTATGTGCAAGTTTTGTGTGAGGCAACTTTTGCATGTGTTGCAAATTTTGTGCATGTGGCAATTTTTCCGCGTGTGCAAGTTTTGCGTGTGGCGAGTTTTCCATGAGGTGAGTTTTGCACTTGTGGCGAGTTTTGCGTGAGCCTAGTTTTTGCATGTGGTGAGTTTTGCGCGTGGCGAGTTTTGAGCAGCGACTTTTGTGTTTCGACTTTTATGTGGCGAGGTTGGTGTATGTGAGGTGAAATGTGTGCTGAGGGTAATATGTGTTCAAGAACGTGGTAGTGTGTGGCGCATTTTGTGTGTGTGTTCACATCCCCATATGTGGTGAGTATCTCATGTCGGGGCCCCACCTTAGCAACTGTACGGTATATACTCTTTTGCGCCATCGCTCTCATTCTTTAAGTCCCCCTTGTTCACATCTGGCCGCTGTCAATTTGCCTCCTACACTTTTCCTTTCACTTTTCCCCATTATGTAGATAGGGGAAAAATAGTTTGGTGAATTGGAAAGCGCGGAGTTAAAATTTCACCTCACAACATAGCCTATGACACTCTCAGGGTCCAGACGTGTGACTGTGCAAAATTTTGTTTCTGTAGCTGCGACGCTTCCAACACTTTTCCTTTCACTTTTTTCCCCATTATGTAGATAGGGGCAAAATTGTTTGGTGAATTGGAACGCGCGGGGTTAAAATTTCGCCTCACAACATAGCCTATGACGCTCTCGGGGTCCAGACGTGTGACTGTGCAAAATTTTGTGGCTGTAGCTGCGACGGTGCAGATGCCAATCCCGGACATACACACACACACATTCAGCTTTATATAGTAGATAAGACTATCTCACTCGGGTCAAGAGACCTGCAGACGTTCATACTCGGACTGAGAAATTGGCCTTAAAGTTAGCCAAGTCAGTTTCTAGAAACCTGAAACTGCGTCATTTTTTCTGTGGTTATACGCAAGTAAAAGGATTTTTTTTTTAAGTTGGAGGAAATCGATTTGCAGGACTCATCCAGCGGCCACGTCGATGTGTCATATGTGCATCACGCTGCAATGATGATGTAGCACCAAGTTGGCTAATGAAAAGAAGAGCAGCGGGTGCAGGGAGGTGGCTCTCGGGGTTCCTGTCAGGCGGTCACAGATCACAGTCATGGCTGCAGGACCAGAAACTGCACATCGATTTGCACCATCTCTAGTTATTTTCATGTCAATACACCATTTCTTTGCATGGAAATAAGGAACCTGAGACATGAATAACAAGTTGATGCGGTGTAGTCGCATATTATGCATTATGCATGGCGAAGTGTAATTATCATGAACTACTTGTAGCATCATAGTGACATCACAGAGTGCTGCGCAATTAATAGCATCGCATAGTGACATCACAGAGTTCTGTGCCATTAATAGCATCGCATAGTGACATCACAGAGTGCTGTGCATTAATAGCATCGCATAGTGACATCACAGAGTGCTACGCTATGAATAGCATCGCATAGTGACATCACAGAGTGCTGTGCATTAATAGAATCGCATAGTGACATCACAGAGTGCTGTGCATTAATAGCATCGCATAGTGACATCACAGAGTGCTGTGCATTAATAGCATCGCATAGTGACATCACAGAGTGCTGTGCATTAATAGCATCGCATAGTGACATCACAGAGTGCTGTGCATTAATAGAATCGCATAGTGACATCACAGAGTTCTGTGCCATTAATAGCATCGCATAGTGACATCACAGAGTGCTGTGCATTAATAGCATCGCATAGTGACATCACAGAGTGCTGTGCATTAATAGCATCGCATAGTGACATCACAGAGTGCTACGCTATGAATAGCATCGCATAGTGACATCACAGAGTGCTGTGCATTAATAGCATCGCATAGTGACATCACAGAGTGCTGCGCCATTAATAGCATCGCATAGTGACATCACAGAGTGCTGCACCATTAATAGCATCGCATAGTGACATCACAGAGTGCTGCACCATTAATAGCATCGCATAGTGACATCACAGAGTGCTGTGCCATTAATAGCATCGCATAGTGACATCACAGAGTGCTGTGCCATTAATAGCCTCGCATAGTGACATCACAGAGTGCTGCACCATTAATAGCATCGCATAGTGACATCACAGAGTGCTGTGCCATTAATAGCATCGCATAGTGACATCACAGAGTGCTGTGCCATTAATAGCCTCGCATAGTGACATCACAGAGTGCTGCACCATTAATAGCATCGCATAGTGACATCACAGAGTGCTGTGCCATTAATAGCCTCGCATAGTGACATCACGCAGCGTTATGTGCCATTAGTTGTGTCATAGTGACATCACACAGCATTATGTGCCATTTATAGCATCACATAGTAACATCATACAGCCTGATGTGCCATATATAGCATGATAGTGACATCACACAGCGTTATGTGCCATTTATAGCATCACAGTAACATCATACCGCCTGATGTGCCATATAGAGCATCATAGTGACATTACACAGCGTTATGTGCCATTAATAGCATCATATAGTGATATCAATGTCATTAATAACTTTGCATAGTGACATCACGCAGTGTTATGTTCATTCAGCGTTGTAATAGTGACAGTACAATGCATTATGCACCATTAATAAAATCACATAGTGACATCACACAGCGTTATGTGCCATTTATAACATCACAGTGACATCACACAGCATTATATGCCAAATATAGCAACACTAGATGGTGGCCCGATTCTAACGTATTGGGTATTCTAGAATATGTAGGCAGTATATAGCACAGGCTACGTACTATATAGCACAGGCTACGTACTATATTGCACAGTGACGTAGTATATAACACAACCAACGTAGTATAACATAGCTACATAGTATATAGCAGAGCTACGTAGTATATAACACAGCCACGTAGTATATAACATAGCCACGTAGTGTATTGCACAGGTATGTAGTACGGTATATTGGTCAGCCACGTAGTATATAGCAGAGCCACGTAGTATATTGTAGAGCCACGTAGTATATTGCACTTCCACGTAGTATATTGTACTGCCACGTAGTATATAACACAGTCACGTAGTGTATTGCACAGCATAACAGAGCCCACGCAGTATGTAACACAGCCCACGTATATAGCAATGTGGGCACTATATGCGTGGTTAAAAAAGACGTAAAGTAAAAAATAAACATATACTCACCCTCCAAAGGCCCCTTGAAGTCCTGGCGCCTGTGTGCCTGTGGTGCACGCGACAGCTTCCGGTCCCAGGGTTGGTATGAGAGCAGGACCTGTGATGACGTCGCGGTCACTTGACCGTGACATCATGGCAGATCCTTCTCGCATAGCATCCTTAGCACCGGAACCTGCCGCTTGCACTGCCAAGGACAGCGCGCCAGGTCGGAGGGTGAGAATAACCTTTTTTTATTATTATTATTATTATTTAGCACATTAGATCTTTTTACTATTGATGCTGCATATGCAGCATCAATAGTAATAAGTTGGTCACACAGGGGCACGGTGGCTCAGTGGATAGCACTGCAGCCTTGCAGCGCTGGAGTCCTGGGTTCAAACCCCACCAAGGACAACATCTGCAAAGAGTTTGTATGTTCTCTCCGTGTTTGCGTGGGTTTCCTCCGGGCACTCCGGTTTCCTCCCACATTCCAAAGACATACTGATAGGGAATTTAGATTGTGAACCCCGTCGGGGACAGCGATGATAATGTGTGCAAAATGTAAAGCGCTGCGGAATATGTTAGCGCTATATAAAAATAAAGATTATTATTATTTATTATTATTAATAGCTGCGTAACGGAGTGCATTACACCGCGCTCCGCTAACGCTGGGATTAACCCTGTGTGAGCGCTCAGCGCTGACTGCAGGGCAGTAAAGCAGCGGCCATTTCGCTGCCAGACTATGGCCGTCGCTGATTGGTCGTGGCAATGGTCGTGTGCGTTTTGCCACGACCAATCAGCAACTTGGATTTCCATAACAGACAGAGGCTGCGACCAATGAATATCCGGGACAGACAGACAGACGGAAGTGACCCTTAGATAATTATATAGTATATATAGTGACATCACACAGCATTATACGCCATTTATAGCGTCACAGTGACATCACAAAGGGTGATGTGCCATTACTATCACATAGTGGCATCACACAGCGCACCATTTTCTGCCTGTGCCATTCAATATTCCAATGGACCGCGTGCACTGACTGACAAAGGACCCCCATGGGAATCATGCCCTCCTCTATCAGGACAGCGGCACTTTATGTACCTCTCCGGCCGCACTAGGCTCACATATATACAGTAGACTGGACACATACGCCAGAATTGCAAAAAACTGTATTTGCACATTTATGGCGGCGTACCCATAGACTACATTGTACAATATGTAGTAAAATGCTTTTTCTTACATGCAGAGAACAATTAAAGACACACAATTAGATATAAACCTAACTTAGGAAGCATAGTTAATCACGTTTTTTTTTTTTCGCCCTCCCCTCCCAAAAAAAATAAAAAGTATATGTTTAATCTCAATGTGAGCCGCGTCTTTGTCTATATCGTATGCGGTTTTATTGAATTTGGTGGGATAGTAACGTTTACACCCTCTACATTTCCCCAAAGAGTTGGCAGCGAAATCCGAGGGGGTGGATGGTTCAAGAAAAACTAGGTGGGGGAAAAAAAAAAAAAAAAAGATACTTATAAAAATAAATAATAATAATAATAATAATCATAACCCAGCCTGCCAGGCGCACTGATATAATGGCATTGCAGTGCCCACATACAGGTGCCAGTGCACTTAGCTGGCAGCACCACAAGTTATCGCCGTCACTCTCTGCAGGGCACCGATGCATTGGAGACCACATAAAGCTGGCAGAGAAGCCTGGCACAGGCAGTGGGTACAGGATACAGCCACACACCCTGGCACTGCTATATGCCACCTAAATACCGCACCTTCCCGGCATTTACATCATGCACACAGCCATCTCACCTGCAACCTGGCGATCCTGCGTGCAAAGTCGGGCGATATGTTCGCGATATTCCACTCAATGCAGGCGCCGGGCACAATGCAGCAAGTCACCGACGGGCATAATATGGGCGCACCCCAATGTCTCCTAATTCTTTCCCCCCCTACAGGGGCCACAGATGCCGGAGAAGATGCTGATGGAGGTGAGGGGCAGCGAGCGAGCACTGTGGTACTGGCGCTGGAGGAGAGGAGGGACCTGAGGAGGAGGAGGAGGAGGAAGGAGGGAGAGGCGGAGGGATGAGGAAGGCGGGAAACATGCGAGGAGAAGGCACAGGCTGCCACAGTCACCTCACAGGCTGCCACAGTCACCTCACAGGCTGCCACAGTCACCTCACAGGCTGCCACAGTCACCTCACAGGCTGCCACAGTCACCTCACAGGCTGCCACAGTCACCTCACAGGCTGCCACAGTCACCTCACAGGCTGCCACAGTCACCTCAGCAGTGTATACATCACCCACAGCCATGGCAGCAGCCCCTCAGTCCTGTGTCTGACACTTACAGGGGGGCTCCTCTTTTATAAATCACCTGACATTATCATTAGTCTATCAAGTGCTGCAATCACACGATATAAGGGCGCAAAATACTCACAGAAGCTCAGGACGCAGTTCACACACAGATAGCTTTGTAGAATAGCGGTGCATGAACTCCATTTGCCGCTTTACAGTCTCACCTTCCGTTGAAAGTTCTGCCATGTGCATGAGCCCTTAGAGTATGGGCACTCAATGTCATTTCCAGGCGGATTACCCCTGGAGCCCACTTGAAGAAGCGCTAAAAAAAAAAAAAAAAAAAGTTTCTAAAAGAGTGAACATATCCACTGTAATGTCAAAACGACTTGCTGTGCACATATTCTGTCTTTTGTCTCTTTTTTATCCACTTCAAGCTTCCAAAGCTTTAAAGAGGCTAAATAAAAGTGGTGACTGGTTCATTCTTTTGCCAGCTTTTGCTTGGAAGCCACCGTTATTTTATATATATAGGGTGCAAAAAAAAAATGTCACTGCAAAAGATGTCGAAAAAAAAAGCACCAAAAATGACTTTTCAGATAAAATACCACCGGCGTTTTTTCGGAAGCATTTTTTATACAGCAAACATGGTGCATCTAAAAGATGCGACTTCCCATACCTTTAGGTCAGTTTCACATGTCAATGGAATGGAGACTGTGATTGCATGACAATACCCAGGACAACATTGCCAGATCTCCTTCCAGCGTAGGTATATATGAGGCAGTGAGCTCAGGTCGGGAGACCTGACAATCTGTGGTCTGAGAATCTCTAAAAGGGCTCGCTCACATGTTTTATAGGATAGCACTTGGAGTGCATCCGATTCGGCATGAGATTAAAAAAAAAAAAAAAAAAGTGGCTCCGCAAATCAGAGCATGTACTCCCCTTTCAAGTGTATGGGTTCGTGTAAAACATCAGGGTGCACTCAGATGTCATCCCAGTGCAGTCCAATTTACAGGAATACAGACAATGAAGAAGATGGAGAAATTAAGTTCTCCATCTTCTCCACACCTGTAATTCTCTGAGAATCGGACTCTCGGCTCAAACTCTGATTAGAGTCATTACCATAATCAATTCGATTTTCTCTTGTGTGAAAGCCCAAATATTTTTACTTTGGTCCATTTTATAAGCACCAGCTGAAAACAATACCTCCTCAGTAATGGGTTAAGGGGAAATTTTCATGGCCATGGCCCATTTGGTGGCATTTTTTGGTCATCGACGCTCGTTATCTCATCTTTCCATTGCCGCTATGTCCAGGTAAAAAAAAGTGACCTATCTATAATTACTAGTATACATACAGTCCGCAGAGACGCCTCGAAGGACTTAATTACTATTACAATGAACTATCATGTAATTATTCTAATATAATTATTTTTAATATAATAAAAGTAATATACCTTATATAGTTGTACCATTAACAGAGGCATGACTGTGACAACCTCTAATTCACTTTAATTAAATAAGATCTGCCACAAGATCATCAGACGCCATAAATATAAATTAATGTAACGGCCATTTCTTAGAAGTGTTGTACAGGAGGAAGGCTGATGCTTAATGTTAAGGCTACCTATATGTTATAACATATGCATATTAGGGGCTGGTTTCAGGTGCACCTGCATTATATATATATATATATATATATATATTTGGCATTCTGTCATCTTCATAAGGCGTTCTGCCTACAAATAAATTATTGAGAGTCTTATACACATGGCTGAAAACCTTAAATTACATTTGCTGTTGCTTCAACGTCACTCACTATGGCTACCCCCGTGGCTATTTTCACAAGCATGAATGCAAAAAAAAAATTACATGCAACTTTACATATACAGTAGCTCCATGCAATTATTTTTTTCTGAATTTGATAAAATAAATGAATTCTATAATATTTCACTGAAATTAAGAAGTAAATATCCAGATGTCAGTCTGTACACACTTGAATTATATGACCTTTCAATTATGTACTGTATGTATCACATTTCAGAATAAAATTGCATGGAATCATAATTCAATTTTTTTTTGTATCACCATCGTATTAAGTGTTATTGATTTCATATTGTATTCCTTTAATGTTTTCTTCCAAAGCGTTCATTCATTGTGAGGAGCACGTTGGCTCAGTGGTTTGCACTGTCCAAATCCCACCAAGGACAACATCTGCAAGGAGTTTGTATGTTCTCCCCGTGTTTGCGTGGGTTTCCTCTGGGTTGCCTAATTTCCTCCCACACTCCAAAGACATACTGATAGGAAATTTAAATTGTGCGCCCCCAATGGAGACAGTGACGATGATGTCTGTAAAGCGCTGTGGAAATCAGCGGCGCTATATAACCTAGTAAAAAAAAAAGTAGAATCTAAATAGTGAGATCTTTAAATAAGCAAAGATTTTTTTCTACACCACCAGCATAGCAGTTTGTGATATTTTACTCTTCTATGATAAAGGTACAGAATCACAATATAATCAGAAGACGTTAACATGTTGGATAAAGTTTTGTGATTAATGAGCTCTTCCTGATATGTGGCCGTATACAACAATCACTCACCAGCTCCATTGCTGCATCAGGCTGTGATATCGCAGTGTGTATGGCTAGCTTTGTTTATCATCCCTCTACATCTAGCTTCAAAAAGCTGTAAAATATGTTGCAACTTTGCTTGTGACTTTTATCCCTTATGCGCCATTTAATGCACAACTCTATAAAATTGTCTTAGATTGTAGCTGACATCTACAAGAACTCATAGCTGGCTTATATTTCAGTTTCTAGTGCATGAACCACCCTCTGAAAGGGTTTGTCCAAATCACAAAACTATATGTGCCTGCTGGACTCACATCAATCATTCATGCTCCACACGTCGTACCCTGTCGGACTCCTAGCTTCTTCTTCTGGCAGGAGGAAGGGGAATTGTGACCGCTGCAGCAAATCAATGGCTGCTGATGGGTTGCAACCTGCACATGCTGTGCGAGTTGGAACCGAGATCGTTTCTTCCCACTTAGACGGAAGGTAAAGTCTGCCTTTCCGAGTCACTGAGTGGCTGCCGCGGGCACATTGCAACCCACCACCCATCACTGGAAGAAGCAAGGAGACCAGCAAGTGACACAGTATGGGGATAAGGAGGAGAAAAACCTATACGGTAGGGGTTTTATTTTACCATCACCACGGCCCATTTTGAATGTGTTAACTACTTGTATGCAGTCAGGGTACATGCTTTAGGGCTTCTGCAGATGGTCGTATTGTCGGTCTGAGTGCGATCCGACACAACATCGGACCAATGTTAGTCTATGGGGCCGTGCACATGTCCTTTTTTTTTCCTCGGACAGAGCCGCTCCAAGGGAACAAATCGCTACATGGCCGAGTTTGATCCAGTATTCAGATCGCACCCGGACGTGCAAGTCAATGAGTTAGTGGGAAACAACAGACCAAGTGAAGTCGACACAATGTAAAAGATGGGGACATTTTTTTCTCCATCTTCTTCTTATCCAAGAGAATCGGAGCACACTGTGATTACACTCCGATCAGAGTTTGATCAGAGTGTCATTTACGTAATTGCCCAATTCTTTCAAGTGAGACAATCTACCGCCGTCTATTCGAGCCCAAACAGTGCATCTTTGTGGTTGATAGACCAAGACTGATCATCTAAGCTGCTTACTTTGGAGCAGATCCAGCGAGTTAACCAAAAGGGAAATGTTAGATACTGAAATACTTAAAGCCCCCCAATCAGAGATTCAGGGGTCATTCAGTAAACACTGTTGTGCACTATGATGGTTTTCTGCCTTGGTGACTGATTCTTTATAAGGAATCTAATCCCCAAGGTGCCATAATAGATTGTAAGCTTTGTCGGGCAGGTGCTATAGGTCTATTTATCTATATTCCGTTTATATATTTAATCAGGTAGCTATGTAATCCTTTAGGGGAATCACACCTTCCTTTTTTTTCTCCATCTTTCTCGTGATCCCACTTTCCCATGTCACTTTATCTTACTTAGCTCTCGGTGCTCATGTAACAAACGATGTGCCCTCCAGTGCTGGGAATAAGGGATCTATCACTAATTATACCCCAGACACTCAGAAGAAAGAGGGGATGCATGGAAACTAGGCGAGAGAAATGGATGCAGGGAGAACATTATTAAAACATTACTGAAGTCTGGATTTAACCTTTAGCTGCTACTTGGTCAGCAACACTTTAAATGACTCTAGAGTTCCTTCTCCCTGAAGCAATAAACAGATTACGACTTTGTGTTAAATAAAAAGAAGGCTTTTGTGATGATTTCTACAGACGTCTAATAATAATTTCTTTTCTCTCTCTCTTTTTTTTTTTTCCACCCCATCCATCGCCCTCTCTCCTTTAGCAAACAGTACCCTTCTGGGAGGAGGAGGAGGTAAGTCTGTGTTTGTCTTCTGCTCCCTGGGAGACTCTTTACCTTTTCTACATGCAGCTTACAGCAATATACATCGCCAGCTGTCAACTGCATTTCCATCTACAGTTTATTAGCGAAAATGGATTTACAAAGCATTTATCCAGGTGTATTCATTCACAACACTCAAATACAATAATACAGTACTGTGCAAAAGTTTTAGGCAGGTGTGGAAAAAATGTTGCAAAGTAAAAATTGAAGTGTTAATAGTTTTATCAATTAACATAATGACAAGTGAACGAACAGAAGAGAAATTGATTTCAAATCTTTGCCTTAGGTACACTTGCACATAGTTTTTTGGAAGGAACTTGGTAGGGAGTTTGTTCCAAACATCTTGGAGATCCAACCACAGATCTTGTGTGGATGCAAGATTGCGGAGAGGAGCATACTCACAAACTAGTTCAGGTTTAGTAACTGCTGCCCTAGCTAAAATTAAAGACATCTATTGATGAGAAGTCTCTAGGGTCCCTTTATATTGAAATTCAATAGCTCTAAGCTGACCATACACGTTGGATGTATATTGGTTCTTTATGTCTCCCGACTGTTCCCCAGATATCAGGAGCAATGATGATCGGGCAGTTGAAAACCAATCGACCAATCATTTTGTTTTTACGGAGATACGTCTATGCTAGGGGAGTCTGGTAGCATTTTACTTCACTCCTTCTGCCAAAAAAACACATGCAAGAAGAGCCAAGCTAAGTTTGCATAATTATGGAGGGGTCGGGAGAGATAGCAGTCGGCCTTACTTACATTTCTACCTAGACAAGAGACTGACACTTAGCTACATGTACACTTATCCTACCAAATATGATACACAAGATATTTCCCATAGTATATTGATATTTCACCCTAAAAAGGAATAGCCAAGAACTAGTATAAATCACCTAAAGTGTCAGGCTTATGATAGGGGGATTGTGTTGAGTAGACAGCTGATGGTGCGATGTTAATTGTTAGCATTTGGTAATGCTGTACTGTATGACCTCTCTTATTTTTATGTGTTCATTTATTTTATAATCCTCTATGTTGTGATGATGAAGATAACGGTTGATGTGTGTCCTAAGTAAAACAGTTCATTTTTCCACTGAATACTGAATGACTCTGCTGAAATCTTCCACAGGGTCTTGGATTTTACTCTAGAATACTTGAGACGTCAAACAGTATTCAGTCTCTTTTAATTATATCTATTTGGAAGACCACATATGACTGCTGTTCCAGCTTCTACATAGTTGTACAATGGTACGAGATATGGGAATCATCACTAAAAACTGTTTGGATGACTTTCAGAACTTTATGAGAGCCAGAACAGCAACACCAAAAAGCAGACTTGCGTAAAGCAAATCACTATATAAATGCCTTAGCAGGATGCGAGCGACCCCCAGGATAAAGGTGGAGGGCAGCACAGGTGCACAATACCTATAATGCAGCCACTCACACACCTACCATAGTTGCAAGGGGTGGCAGCCTAGTATTATAAATGCAGGCAGATAAGGCTTACGTAGAGTGTCAGTCACTCAAGTAGGTGTGGTGCACAGAATCTGGCTTACAGCCAGGGGCGTAACGATCATGGTTGCAGAGGGGTCGACCTCTACAGGGTCCGTGCGGGAGACGGGGGGCTCGCCGACCTCAGCGCCTACTTCAGCTGGATGTGTGTCTGAGGACATATACCAGAAAGGAGACCGGAATTGGGGTAATATATACCAGGATGGGGAACATACTGTATGTATCAAGATGGGCCCAGACTGGAAGACATATATACCAGAATTGAGAACATATATACCAGGAACAGGCCCTGGATAAGGAACATAGATACCAGTAAGAGGTCCAGGATAAGGGACGAATATACCAGGAACGAGCCCAGGATAGGGGACATTACTACATAATGAAAGGGGGAGCGAACACGTATGTCTTTATAGGATACTATGCCTGATGAAGAGACCTAAGTAGTCTCGAAAGCTTGCTTTGTAATTTCACTCATTTTATATTAGTTAGCCATTAAAAGGTATTATAACTACAAGATTTTTTTGTTATCCCACTGAGAACAGTCAATTCTTTTTTTGGGATTTAGAGTGCTACAAGGGCCCTTACATCTGACCAACATGCAGGGGGAACCAGGTCCAAACTTTGCACCGTGGCCCATCGGACTTTAGCTACGCCGTTGCTTACGGCATATTGATGACGCCCATCATTTTAAAACAGGCAGGCTGCCCAGTACTATATAAGTGCACTCCACAAAGTCAGAACCCCTTTTTATCCAGCCAACTCTTATGAGGATTACATAGGCCATAAGAAAAAGTAAAAAGTTACCACTTTTGACCTGTTTTAAGAAACAAGTAAATAGGAATTGCAGTAACTTAGAGGACACCTCAAGGACTTTTATTTGCTACCTTTTTGTTATAAATGGTGAAATGCTTTATAGGGAAGTACAATTCTCATAAAATATATCTCTAAATGTTTAAGGAAAAGCTTATTTAACCACTCTCTGTAGGCATAAGGCATTATTCTAAACGTACCATCATCGCAGTCAGAAACACAAGTTAGAGATTTGGAAATGTTTCCCAATCTTGAAGGCTATAACATTTTTCAGTATCTGACAACCTGAATTAGCATATTGAAATCCAGCGGAATAACACATCACAATTCATCATAATAAAGGGATGATATAACTGCGATGGAACAGGAGACGTAATGAAAACATATGGTGCTTAGGTGGCATCAGGAAGTAGATCTAGATGCATATATTACATAGCCTTATTGGCAAGTTGTGAAACGGGCCAGTCTTGTTGATGTAAGCATAAACTAGGGATAAAATCGTTAGTCTAGTCCTGACTTGCCCATAGGTCATAACAGGGAATATATGTAGAATTTTTCCCTGTTGTGACCTCATTGTTGCTGGACCTTGTAGAATCAAAAGGACAAGACAAACATAGTTTTTGCTACAAGGCAAAGGAATCTGTCAGTGAGAGATAACCGCCATCTCAGCAAAGATCCAGATGGTTCAATAAAGCAACAGTACGACTTGCATTCAGAAGTACATCTTTGAGCATACATCTTCAAAATCGCCTCATTGTGAACACTCACAAGTGCTAAGTGTTTGATGTGCATGACCTACAATGCACATTTGCTTGGGACCCACTTTGTGTATTAATATGAGATGATGATGACTCCATTGCATTACTCTGGGGATGATCAATAATTTACCTACCTGAATGTGAAAAGAATTTTTTTCTGAGAAAATTGAACTTACTTCTTTTCAGTGTAATCCCACTTGACTTCAATATACTTATTCCACTTCGCCTCCAGTGATCGGATGCCCTCAGAATAGAAGTAGACTTCTTGCTGCTGCAAGAACCTGTTACTTCCTCTTTGTCTGTATTATTAGGAAATCACAGCCTACACAGAAAGTTCTTCAGGTTCCGATGCAGAAAGTAATCACTGGGAGCCAGGTTTGGACTGTAGGGTGAATGGTTAAGCTCCATGATGCCGCATTCCCTGATGGCAGCTTGTGATTTGCCAGACTTGTGAGCTGGCGCATTGTCGTGAAGCAGCAACACATCTGCCGACAACCTCCCACCGCGTTTCTTTTTGGTGGCCTCACATAATTCCTTTATTGTTAAATCATAGGTATCTCTGGTAATTGTTGCCTTGTGTGGCATGAATTCTAGTAATAAAACCCCTTCTGTATTTCCATAAAATGTTGCCATGATCTTTCCAGCTCACTGCTGGACGCAAAATTTCTTTAGAGTTGATGACCTCTTATGCTTTCATTGCATGGACTCATGGTCTCAAGATCATGGTGGTGGGCCAAGTTTTATCATCTGTAAAAATTTGAGACATCTTCTAGATTTTATCTAAGCAAAGGCTTCTTTTCAAGGAGTTTAATCAAGAAACAAAGCTCCTGTCACGGTTCCACCCCTCAGGGTGTCTGGGATGCAGTTACTGACAGCTTGGCCATCCAATCTGGTACAGGGGCGTGCTGAGCTGTGAATATGTTGATTGACAGCTTAACTATCCAGTCTGAGACTGAGGCGTTGGCCGTCTCCATGTGTTCATTATTCCAGTTAATTGCCATGCTCCTTAACTGAGCTGTGTCTCCCAGAACTCTGCCAGATGTACATTCAGCATGTGAGGTTTGTGCTTTCCCATGCCTTGAGTTCTGTATGCTTAATCTGTTGCCTGACCTTGGACTTCATTCTGACCATCCGCCTGTTGAGCTCTGATCCATTATCCTCCCGTTACTCTGACCTCGAAACCACACATGACTATGCTTTTGTCTCTTCCTTCTGTTTGTGACGTACACTCCTGGCTTCTGACCTTGGACTCCTTGACCACTCTGACTCACGGCTTGGCCGTGAGAAGTGACTTAGCGTCACAGCTCCAAATCCCTCACTTTATTTGTAAAGCCGCACTGTACTGCACTTGCCATCCTGTCACTTCCAGTGCTTTTATCAGACTGAACATCTGCAGTGCCAGTTGCATATGCAGACATGTGTCAACATGCATATAAAGATTAGCCCACTAACACTAACAAAAAATGTTGTGGTGCATAACTTATTGACAGTATTATTCTTACTGTCAAAGTACAGTTTCCGAAACTGTAAAACCCCATTAGTGTGGCATGCAAGATGACAGTAGTCTAAAATTTATGCTTCTCCATCATACCCATAATAGTCAGAAGTGTATCAAAAATTGACCAATAGTGCAAAAATGTCTTGTAAAAAAAATAAAGTGCTGACATCTTAACATGGAATATCAGAAAGGAGTGGGACAAAAGTGAGAAAACGTAAGGGCGTTATTGCTGTAGGGTAGCAGAGCACTTGCGAGTGTTCACAGCCTTGTAGCAATGTAGGAGCTTCCGATCTTTAATCATGCCATGCATAAGGCAGAACCGAAATGTATCAGATTTCCAGACGTTTCTTGTAATATGAATATTATATACTTTGCATATGAGACTAGGTTTATTACTAGATCAAGGCTTTATAACTGTAATAAATTAAGTAAAAATAAATGTAATTTTTTTTGCAAATATTCTGTCCAACAGGGAAATATGAATGAAAAGAGTAAGAATTTCTTTTAAGGTTTTATAATAAACTCCTTTGAGAGCACATCTATGCCCCAAGTACTACAGTTTAAGCTTTCTACTGGCGTTCAGCCTTCACTCCAGTTAATTCAATGTGTCTTCTACTTTTTTTTTTTTAAATATAGCCGTAGCTGAAATGTAAGTAAGCTTGTGAAAAGTGGAAGTATTTGAAGATAAATTACAGATGATTTCAGACCCATTGCCATTTTTATTTTACTTTGCACTTTACTATTCTAGACGGTCAGATTTGCATAAGAACATACAGTCAATAAATTGGACTGGAGGGGACATATATCTCAGAAAATATGTACTTTCATGCTACCAACTTTTTTATTGCGCCAATCCAATTAAAAAGAAAAGAAATAAAGCAACTTTTCAAATTTTCTTGGTATGGCACTTTTTTTTTGTACATAGCTCCTATTCAGATGTTAGCATCTCCATGGCTACACTTAGCAAAACTATGAACAATAGTCTGATCCTACATTCATACTTTCTACTCTCCATCCCTTATGTCCTGCTAAGTATGTTGGTTAGTTAGTATGTTGTATGAGAATGAAGGAAAGGTTAGAAATATTTAGAGGACACATGAAAAAGGTGTTAGGCCACCATACTGCTCAATTTCGACTTAGTGATATCCTGCAGCCAGTTGTGCAATAGTTACAGTGACATGTAAAAGTTTGGGCACTCCTAATCAAAATTAATGTTATTGTGAACAGTTAAGAAAGTTGAAGATAAAATTATCTGTAAAAGGCATAAAGTTAAAGATGACAAATTTCCTTGTATTTTAGGGGGGAAAAAAATTCATCTTTTACATTTTAAAAAATAAGGAAAATGGGCCAATGCAAAACATTGGGCATTCTGCATGGTTAGTACCTAATAGCACCCCTTTTTGAAAATATCACCGCTTGTAAACACTTTTTTAGCGAGCCAAGAGTCTTTCAATTCCTGTTTGAGGGATTTTCATCCATTCTGCCTTGGAATATTCATCCAGTCCTGTGAGATTCCTGGGGCGTTTTGCATCCTCTGCTATTTTGAGGTCTAGCCACAGATTTTAAATGGTGTTCAGATCAGGGGACTGTGAGGGCCATTGTAAAACCTGTAGCTTACGCCTTTTAAGGTCGTCTATTGTCAATTTCGACATGTGTTTAGGATCATTTGTTGAAGCCATCCTCTTTTCAACTTCAGCTTTTTTACAGATGGTGTTATGTTTGCATCAAGAATTTGATGAAATTTAATTGAATCCATTCTTCCCCCTACCATTGAAATGTTCCCCGTGCCATTGGCTGCAGCACAACCCCAAAGCATGATTTATCCACATCTATGCTTCACAGTTGGCGAGATGTTCTTTTCCTGAATTTCTAAGTCCTTTTTTATCCACACCTACCATTGATCATTGTGGCCAAAGAGTTTTATTTTAACCTCATCGGTCTACATGACTTTTTAAAAAATGCCTCAGACTTGTTCAGATGTTCTTTTGCATACTTCTGACTCTGAATTTTATGGTGAGGATGCAGAAGAGGTTTTCTTCTGCTGACTCTTTAATGAAGGCCATATTTGTGCAGGTGTCTCTGAACAGTAGAACAAATTTTGAACAAGGCGGGCACCACCACAATTAAGGAGGATCACCTGTGTTATGCCCAATTTAGAATCCTGAAACCCATAGAACAGAGAGGCATAATATATCACAAGAATCACTCAAAAGAATGTGTAAAAATAATTACTCTTTATTGACATACACAGCAATGTAATACTAAAACCATTTAAAACCAGAAAAACCACACACAAGAATATATGCCCATAATAGGGCAATTGGCCCTGTCCAACTCTTTTTGTTCCTGGTTAAGTGTGCGTCTGAATCACCACAAATGAAAAAAAAAAAAAAATTATATATATATATATATATATATATATATATATATATATATGTGTGTATATCTTCATTCTGCTACAGATAAAAGGGAACCTAGTGGGCAAAGAATTCCCCTAAAGGCTTTTTACTTGAACAGTGACAAATTACTCCATAAGACCCAAGCTGATGTATAATTCCTTCATGCGGTTGTTTTGAGGCTCTCATATGTTCATCTGCACAGAGATCTTGGCCCCTATTCTTTAAAGCGAATACGCCAGAATTCTGACGGAAATCACATTAAAAAGGTGCAACATTTTTGCACAACGCAGAGTGAAAATGACCAGTCTTGAGAATCAGGTCCGTCTCGCCTGTGGTATTACTCTTTAGGCTATGTGCGCACTGAGTCTGTGTACCTAAAACTACAGTATACATCAGGAGCTTTTCCCGATGTATAGTACAACATTGTTATTGGCAAACATTGACCAGACGGAGGCCCAAAGTTTGTCTTTCTAACCAGGACTTCCACTTTGAATTTAAGGATCCCATACTGGTAACATTTTTGGGGCTCTTTAAGACTCTGCCCAAGCTCCACCACAGTTCCACATACACCCCTAAAACCTTCCTCAATCCCACCACCCATTCTGGGAAAAACTTCACTTTTGCACCACATCATCACCAATCACACATTAACAGTTCCCATTGAACACCATATCACATAAATGGCCAGCAGCTTTTGTTCTGGACTAGCAGGGAGGGGAGCAGAAAAAGAATAGCGCGTGGGTGGGCGAATGGTAGGTCGAATGGGAGAATGGTGATTGAGTAGGGGGCTGGTCGCACACACCTCAACACTTTTGGGCCCTCAACTCCTGCATATAATGTGCCACAAGAGCCTGGGGCGCGCCTGCAGCTTAGGAACAGTGTGCGGGCCAGCAGCGTTTGACATCACTGATGTCAGACATGGCCGGCCCCCTATGCTGCGGCCATACAATGTAAGTAGCTGCGGCTGTGATTGACTGGGGCCCTTTGGCTTAATACGGCAAAGTAATTAGCTTGGGCCCTAGCGTGCCACGCAGTTTGCCAGGCTGTTGATACAGTGGTTCAGCTTTGGTGCCTCTGCACAGGCTGCACAGCGTGTCTCACCCAGTCCGGGCATCCCCCCTTTGCGTCTGCTCATCGGGCCCTATACAACAATAATGGCGGAAATACCCTAATTGCAGCCCTGCTTCCAACCTTCATCTATCCGAGGTAGGTAACCTGATTTTGCCAACTTTCGGGTGCATGCCTCTTGAGTGTACGGATACAATGGTGTGCACAAATGTAGTGTGGAATTAGCGTAAGTGTCCCTGTTGTCCCAAAGGAAAAGCTAACAGAGAAATTATGTAGTACTAATTAGAAACTATTTTGAAGTCTTTCGGCTGTAGTCATTAATTTTTATTCATATCTTTTGAGGGGTTTTTTTTGTTATGTGCATAAAAAGATGCAAATGTATCCACTCTCTCATTGAAAATAGGAAAATTAAAATGTCACTGCCCTGGTCACAAAAAAAAAGCAAAGTTTGTGAGAATTAATAACCTCATTTTACATTTTTGAGACGTACATTATATGAATAGAAAATACCATTTGCTAAGAAAGAACAAAATAAATGACATATTGTATTCATTGCATCCATATTACTAAAACCATGGATTGTAACTTTGGAAAAAACATTTCCATTCATCAGATAGTGTATTTCCCATGTACAAATCATAGTTCATAAAATAGCATTTTTATAACAATACTTACATAATATTGCTGAAAAGAAACATGTCCACCCAGTTCAACTGAGGGATGGGAAATAAAAAGGGAAGGTATTTACAGAAGGTGCAACCATAATATATGAACCAATCTGCCCCAAAAGTGCTAATTTCTTCTCCTGATCACAAGTGTCAAATCATTCTAGAATTTCAGTGCAAAGTAACTAACAAAAGAATCTTTTTATTTTCTTTGTGAGAAAAAGAAAAATTATTCGTATAGTAGCAAATTATCTCCTAGAGCTTCTACGTAGGATTACGGCAGTATCTCTAAAGCACTCTTATAACTCCTCGCTGGAAAATCTGCAAATCTGTACCCTATTTTATTCAGCTTGTTACAAGACCTTTCATGTTAGGCATATAGATATATCAGATGTTACGCTATGCCAATAACATAACTGGTTAACCAGAATTTACTTGCATCTGAACATTATTATGACACAGCTTAAAAATAGCTTGTTTTCACTCTGTAATGGCAGCACTTTGATATACTTATGTTTGATAAAATGGTTGTAATCACGATTAGTGCTCATTACATTAACGACGAATCTAAATTAAGGCACACCCAATTCAAACCTCATTATCATGAAGAACATTCTCATTTGTACACTGTGGTTAATATGTTAAGTAACATTACATTAGCAACAACTTTCTCTTCAGATTGAATCAGTTGCAGAGTATGAACTTGTTAAGATGAAATATTAAAGGGGTTGTCCCGGACTTTTTTTTTTTTGCTATAGACCTAAAAACTAACAGGCTAGTAGTTGCTAAATACCTGCCTGTTCTACCCAGTGTCAGCTCCTTCTGGCGATTCAGCTGCTGCACTTCAACTAAGCAGCATTTTATCTTCCGGGTTGCTGTGTCGATGAGTCGGGACAGTTGACATCATGCTGATTGACAACAGGTTCCCCAAAGAAAACAGATGAACTGGCTGTCAATCAGCATGACGTCAGCAATCACACCCTGTCAACAGACCAAAAGAAAAACTGCTGCTCGGTTAATGTGAGTAGTAAGCAACTTCCTGCCTGTTAGTTCTTAGGCCCATAGTAAAAAAAAAATTAAATAGTCCCAGATAATCCCTTTACAGTACAGTTGTTCCTTTTCAAATGTTATTTGAACATAGTGCTGTAAAGGTCTAAATAAGTGGGGTTGTTACTCAACCTCTCCAGGTCCAGCACTAACTCTGTTCAATTGCTCCAGTCTTTGTTGATCGGCTGACGTCAGGTGGACATAGCTTGTAACCACTTGTAAAATCACTCAGCTCAAAAGCTCTGACGAAGTAGATGTCCCAGTGACTGGCTACAACGATTAAGAACACTATATGTGACGTCAACGTTACAGCCAATTAATAAAAACTGGAGCCGTGGCAGAGAAAGAAATGTTGGACCTGGGAGGGCAATTAAAAGCTTTGTTTGTTATTTTAGACCTCTACAACAAGCCAATAGAATGATACAATTTTAAACATGACAACCCTTTAAAAATGGCCTACCTAGTTGTAGGCCTACAACATATTGTTTGATTACTGACCCGGTTCCAAAAATGTTAGTATCCTGTGTGAAATGTGAAGAAAACAAAAATGCAATGATTTCAAAATCTCTTATAGGCATATTTTATTCACCACAGAACATAGATCACAGATCAGACAGTAAACATTGGACATTTTTCCATCTCATTTGAAAAAATTAATTTATAAATTGATGTCTACACAGGCCATTAAAAGATCCATTTACATGTAGTTGAAGTCCACGTCAGAATCTCTCCCTTTGATGTGTGTTCCGGCGCTGAACCCACATCTTTCTTGGCACATGTCAGCTGTTATGAACAGCTGACATGTGCCTCTAACAGCCGTGGGTGGAATCGCGATCCACCCGCGGCTGTTAACCTGTTAAATGCCACTGTCAATCTCTGACATCGACATTTAACTCGCACTTACCGGAAGCGCGTCGGAAATTCCGCCCATCGGTGACCCCATAACGTGATCATGGGTCAGCATGAAAACCAGAAGTCTGAAGCAGACCTCTATGGTTGTCATTGCTGGATTGTTATGATCACCGCCCGGTGGTTGGCGCTCATAGCAAGTGAGCATTTCTGCTACACACAGGCGAGATCTGATCATCGCCTGTGTGTAGCAGAGGCGATCGGATTATTGCAGCTTCTAGTCTTCCACGGAAAATATTGAACCATGCAAAAAATAAAGTTTTTAAAAATATAAAAAAATAAATAAAAGTTCAAATCACCCCCCTTTTGCCCCATTCAAAATAAAACAGGAAAAAAATCAAATGTACACATATTTGGTATCTCTGCAATCAGAATCACCCGATCTATCAATATAAAAAAAAGAATTACCCCGATCACTAAAGGGCATAACGAGAACAAAAATTCAAACCGCCAGAATTAAGTTTTTTTGGTCACCGCTACATTGCAATAAAATGCAATAAAGGGTGATCAAAAGATCATATCTACACCAAAATGGTATCCTTAAAAACATCAGGTCAGCGCACAAAAACTAAGCCCTCACTCAACCCGAGATCGCAAAAAATGGATATGCTACAGGTCTCGGAAAATGGCACAATTTTTTTTCTTTTTCTTTTTTTTTTTTTTTACCAAAGTTTGGATTTTTTTTTTCACCACCTAAATAAAAAAGAACCTAGATATGTTTGGTGTCTATGAACTCGTAATGAGCTGGAGAATCCTAAAGGCCGGTCAGTTTTAGCATTTAGTGAACATTGTTAAATAAATAAAAAACTGGAATTGCACTTTTTTTTGCAATTTCACCGCACTTGGAACTTTTTTTCCCCATTTTCCAGTACACGATATGTTGAAACCAATGGTGTTGTTCAAAAGTACAACTTGTTCCGCAAAAAACAAGCCCTCACATGGCCATTTTGACCAAAAAATAAAAACGTTATGGCTCTGGGAAGAAGGGGAGCAAAAAACGAAAATGAAAAGTACATAACAAGTACAATATAAAGTGCATCAGCACCTTTGATGAATCTTTTACAATATTCTAGTAAGATGTATATAAGTCCCCAACCCACTCTGCAAAAGCCAAAATATACCTTTCATAATCCCCCCACATGGCGCAGTCTCGCCCGATGGGAGTCACTGGTCTTGCTTCGGCTCGGCGCCTCCTCGTCACAATCACCGTCCTCAATCTTGCTTCATGTGGACAACACGGCTTACATCACCCACCCAGTGACCCTCAATCGCGTTCCTGTGCAGGCGTACTGCACTTTACCATGGTGAGGTTAGAGCAAAGTACTATAATTCCCAAGCGTGATTGGACTACACGGTGTGGATGACGTAGGACGCGTCATCCATATGAAACAGGGCAGGAGGACAACGATTGCAACGAGAGTGGAGGCGATGAAGCAAGACTAGCAATGACCATCGAATAGGACCGTGCTGTATGAGGGATTATAAAAGGCATTTTTTATGCTATGCAGATGTGTTTGGGGATTTATATACAGTTTACTAGAGTACTATAAAAGAAGCATTAAAGGTGGTGACCGTACTTTATATTGGGAAAACCTGGTGCCAGATTCCCCTTAAAAGCCACGATCGTGCGGTGTAGACTCAGCCTAAGTTTATGCCGTTTAACTATAACACCGGGATTGGTTTATCTGCCCCATAGTTCCATTCGCCATTAATCCATATCAGTTTCATAGCTAGTTACCCATTACAAGAGAAGTGCTTGAGGTTTCGCATGCAACAGGCTGCATCTGTGTAAGCAACACCTTTTTCCTGACCCATAGACTAGCACTTCTGCAGTCACTCTCATGGCACTTCTCCCGTTACCAGGTCAGATTATTGAGAATACAACATGACATAATGAACAACTACAAAAAGCCAGTCTCTTTAGGTAAAGTTGCAGGGAATGTACAGGTAGCAGTTGAACAAGTGATCTAATGCTTGAAGGGACAAAGAAGACACCAGTATTATAAATGTCCCGTGTTAAGGATTTTGACTTGAGGAGCTTCATGTAACATCTCTTGCAGTCTGATGCTATATTCTTTAAATGTTGCACACTGTCTTGAGAAATAGATTGATGGAGACAAAATAATTACCAATTAATTTAGGCGCATAGATGTCACAGAAGAGGCTTAGGCAGCTGCAGTATTGTTCACGAGGAGGATAAGGTCCAGTAGAGAGGACTTTATCACAAAGGTTGGTGGAAGGTGGCACACAGTTTTTCCTCGCTTACATGCTTCCTATCCATGCTGCAAGGCTTTATCTTCACAAAATGAACAATTATTACTAAATTTGTTGTAATTATAATTATATTTTTGTGGAGGATTTTTTTTGCTTATTTTATGTGACTGGGTGAAAAAAAAATCTTTTTCTGCAGGTTTTACTTTTTGTATTGATTCACTTTTACCTTTTTAATTTTTATTTTAACAAAACCTGAAAAGATTAGAAAATTGAGCTCACAACATTGCCTTTTTAGCCTAAGCCCACGAGGAAGGTTTCATATTGTGGACTGCATTTTCTTTTTTTTATAAAATATTCGCATATATAGTGCTGTCTGTAGGTGATACACAACTGCCTGCAGGTTATATGCTGCTGCCTGCAGGGTGTACAAAGCATAATGTGGGTTATTCACAACGTCTGCAGATTATACAGAATTGTCTGTGGGTTGTGCAATGAAAAAAAATTGTAGGCTACGAGAAAGGGCCTATAAATAGCTGTCTGTACATTACCCTCACCTTTATGCTATGTAGAACTGTCTGTAAATTATTTATAGTGTGAATGATAAGAATGTTTCTAATAAAATATACGCAAAGTCACATTCTGGAGACTTGTAGTTAGCAATTCACAGCCTTGTTCCAGTAGAACTCTCATAATTTTATGAGAACATGAAATAAAAAAAAATTCCAAAAGGCCTTTATGTGTAATTTAATGCTATTGATGCTTATTTTATTTTATGTCTCAAGATTGTGTAATGCTATCGGGAGGTTTGCTAGTAAGCAATGTAACTTACTACTCTCCCCAGATAAACAGGGCTTTGATAGACATCCGGGTCGGGAGAGAAAGTGACATGTGAGCAACTACTTTTTGGCTTTTACATGGCACCTACTGACATCTAGTGTAGCGCAGACAGTGGAAATTTTAGACCCCATTCTTGTTCTTTTATTTATTGTCCAAAAACAAGCAGCACTGGTTGCCATTTTCTTTAAGTAGGGAAAACCTTTAGCTATGTGCAGATTCATTTTTTTAGGATTTTTTTTTTAAAGGAAATCTGTCGCTAGGTTTTTAGTACCCCATCTAAGGCCGGTTTCACACGTCAGTGTCTCCGGTACGTGAGGTGACAGTTTCTTCACCTACCGGAGAGACTGACACACGTAGACACATAAAAATCAATGCATCTGTGCAGATGTCATTGATTTTTTGCGGACCGTGTCTCCGTGTGCCAATCACGGAGACATGTCAGTGTTCGTGGGAGCGCACGTATTGCACGGACCCATTAAAGTCAATGGGTCCGTGTAAAACACGTACGTGTGCAGTGCAGGAGACAGCACTACAGTAAGCGCTGTCCCCCCCACATGGTGCTGAAACCGCGATTCATATCTTCCCCGCAGCAGCGTTTGCTGCAGAGAAGATATGAATAATAGTGTTTAAAATAAAGAACTATGTGCCTCCCACCCCCTGTGCACCCCCCCCCCCCCCCTTTCCCCGCTGTTCTGAAAATACTCACCCGCCTCCCTCGTTGGCTGTCGCTGCTTTCTGTTCTGGCCGCATCTTCTCCTGTATGCGGTCACGTGGGGCCGCCGATTACAGTAATGAATATGCGTCTCCACCTCCCATAGATCTTTATTTTAAACACTATTATTCATATCTTCTCTGCAGCAAATGCTGCTGCAGGGAAGATATGAATCACGACTTCAGCACCAGATGCTGGTACGTGTGGTACCTAGCACGGTGCGTGTGGTACCCAGTGGGCACACGTGTGCCACACTGATGTGCCACAGAAACGTAGGGGCACACGGACACAGATAATTCCGGTACCGATTTTTTCTGGTACTGGAATTATCTGGACGTGTGAAACCGGCCTAAGAGAAGCTTGATGTAGGGGCAGAGAATTTGATTCCAATGATGTGTCCCTTACTTTAGTGGTTGCTGCAGTTTTGACAAAATCACAGTTTTCTCTGTTGCAGATCTAGCAGTTTCTCTAATGCTAAGCCCTGTATAACCCCACCCACATCACTGATTGGCAGCAATCTATGTACACTGCATAGGCAGAAAGCTGCCAGTCAGTGGTGTGGGCGGGTTTTTACAGAGCTCATGAATATAGAGGAATACATGGCAGCAGGTTTACTAGTCCTCTAATGATAATCACCAGCTGATAAAGCAATGATTTTATCAAAATTATAGCAAGCAGCCCAATAAGTGACACATCTCTGGAATCAGGATCTCTGACCCTAAATCATACAGCTCTCAAATAAAGTGGCATAAACTTGTGAAGAATTTCCTTTCACCACTTACCAACATATATATGGTGCCATGGGAGCTGCGTTACCAAAAAATGTTGTATAGATACGGAGCTGTGATCACACGGGCTCATGCTAAGCGCTGCTGCGGCGCCCCAGGGACCTTGTCATCACAGTGGTATTGCTTTCCTCTCGGGGAGAGTGATACTGCGTTTGGAGGCAAAGAAGGATAACTGCATCCAGGTATCACAAACATGCAACGCATTTCACACTCCAGGCCACCAGGGGGAGCTCTTGCTCCTATTTATTAGGTCACTCCCCACATAGGTAAAACTGGTCGCCTTTGGCTTCTTTCACACTTCAGTTGTTTGGCGTCAGTCTGCTCCGACATAGTGACGGATCCGTCACAATTGTTGAGAAAACGGTTCTAACGGATCAGTTTTTTTACGGATCCGTTACTTGAGGGTTGTCTGGGAAAAGTATCTACTTTTTGGAGCATGGACAATTGAAAAAGCGGATTGGGGCGACGGATCCGCCAAATGACGGTCGCGACGGATCTGTCGCCCATAGGCGGCCATTCTATGGAATGGCAGACGTGACGGATCCATCGCGAACCACCATTTCGGCGCAGACAAAAAACGTTATAATGTCCGTCAATGTCTAGATGACGTCCGCCAAATCTCGACGGATCCGTCACATGGCGGATGGAACGGACGACCATCCGCCACAATCCATCGCTAATGTATGTCTATGGGAAAATAGCAGATCCGCCAAAAAAAATGGCGGATCCGCTATGTGAGGAAAATGGCGGTTTCAGACTGACGCCAAAAGACTGAAGTGTGAAAGAGGCCTTAGGGTAGTCCCACACGTCCAGATAATTCCGGTACCGGAATTATCCGTGTCCGTGTGCCCGTGCGTTTCTGTGGCACATCAGTGTGGCACATGTGTGCCGCCCCGTGTGCCGACTGGGTACCACACGCACCGTGCAGGAAACAGCGCTAAAGATAAGCGCTGTCCCCCCCCACGTGGTGCTAAGCCGCCATTCATATCTTCTCTGCAGCAGCATTTGCTGTAGAGAAGATATGAATAATCCTTTTTTTTTTTTTGTATCTCGTGTTTAACATAAAGATCAATTACAGACCGATTACAGTCATGAATATGCGGCTCCACCTCCCATAGGGTGGAGCCGCATATTCATGACTGTAATCGGCGGCCCCACGTGACCGCTCATACAGTAGAAGGTGCGGCCAGGACAGGAAGCAGCTGCCAGCGAGGGAGCCGGGGGAGTATTTTAATAACAGCGGGTGGGCGCACAGGGGGTGGGAGGGGGGTGGGGACATGGATCTTTATGTTAAACACGAGAAACAAAAAAAAAAAGGATTATTCATATCTTCTCTACAGCAAACGCTGCTGCAGGGAAGATATGAATGGCGGCTTCAGCACCACGTGGGGGGGCAGCGCTCATCTCTAGCGCTGTCTCCTGCACGGCACACGGACAACGTCCGTGTGCGGTACGTGTTTTACACGGACCCATTGACTTTAATGGGTCCGTGTAATCTGTGCGCTCCCACGAACACTGACATGTCTCCGTGTTTGGCACACGGAGACACGGTCCGCAAAAAATCAATGACATCTGCACAGATGCATTGATTTCAATGTGTCTACGTGTGTCAGTGGCTCCGCTACGTGAGGAAACTGTCACCTCACGTACCGGAGCCACTGACGTGTGAAACCGGCCTTAGGCAGTAAGGAACTACAACACTGCAGCGCAAGGGAAGGCTACTGATTTCCACCTGGACAAGAGTACTCTGGACTTGCCTCCAAACCGGCCGGACTCTGTCTGCACTGTGATCTGGTGCCGTGGACTGTGGATGCTGAAGTCTTTAGTAAAGGTAAAGAGATTGCAACCTTGTGTCCTCGTTATTCGCTGCGCCATTCACCATATTACCATCTACACATCGGGAAGCCCTGGGGACATACTTCACCTGTGGGAAGGTATACAATCTACCTGCCATAACATCACCCCAGCGGACCCCTTAAAGCAGTGTTGGTCACCCCGACCGAATACCACAGGTGGTGTCACGAACACAAACTTTATCCCTTTAAAGACCTTTCCCTTTTACACGGACGTCCCAGGACCACGGACCGGATCAGCTGTGACATCCCCCTATGAACCGCAGGACCCGGTACCGAGTACCCCACGGCCCCATGGGGGCGATCCACTGCCACAGTCGAGTGCAGGATCAGCTCTATGTGAGAGCTGACACCCACAATCGGTGCTAGCTCCCTCTGTGCTCCCATTGGCACAACACTTTGGGTCAATGGTGACCTCAGGATCCAAGATGGCCGTGGGGTCACCCAGGGACAGTGGCCTGTCAGCTCATGCTTAGAGCAACAGCTGACACACCTCCTCCCTGCATGTGAGATGCTGCTCTACAGTGCAGAATACTAGATCATCGATCTGTCACTATACAGTTGTTTTCCCATCCTGCCTGGGACAATGTAAAAAAGTTAATAAAAATTGTAAAAATATTTAAGAAAATCACAAAATAAAGAACAAAAAAAAGAAAAATATTAATCCAATAAATACATTTATTTATGTAAAGAAAAAAAGTCCACATATTTTGTATTCGCACCGACCCAAAGAACAAAGTCTTGTAATCACTTATTCCGCACCAGGAACGGCATAAAAAATAAATAAAACCAATTCTTAACCTGCTATTTTGTTAATTCTGCCTTCCAAAGATCGCATTAAGGCTCAGCTCACATCTAGGGTTTCCATGTAAATCTCTGAAAAACATGTTTCAGACAGAACCTGTGACGTAAGATTCCCTATAATGAGGCAGATGGAGGCACCGTGGATGCCGTGTGGCTGCCTATGATCTGGCAGTGCCCATCTTTTTAGGTGTGCATAAAAGTGTGGTCGACCACAGTTTTGTGCACCTCTGAAAGGACACCGCTTATGTGTATGTGTAGCACGAGCGATCGGATGATCACACCTTCAATTCTCCTAAGGAGACTATTGAAGCCAATAAAAAAAAGTAATAAAAAACCTTACGGCTATGTGCACACGTAGCGGATTAGCCTTAGGAATTTCTGGTGCGGATTCTGCCTCTTCTGGCAGAAAACGCACCTGCGGATATTTCGCCTTTTTTTGTGCGGTACCACAGCGTTTTTTGTGCTTTTTTTAACAATGGGTCCATCGAGGATGTGGAGGTAAGCGCCTCGTTAACTGAACCCCAGCGGGTGCAGTTGCAAACCACACTGGAACCCTTCCGGGTCGTATTCTCCAACCGACCTGGGAGGACTGAGTTAGCCGTCCACGAGGTGGACACCGGGAATCACGCCCCACTACGGCGGACACCCTATCGAATCTCTGACCAGGTGCAGCAGACTATGCGCCAAGAGATCGATGAGATGTTACAGCTGGGGGTGATTCGACGGTCAAAGAGCGCGTGGGCATCGCCTGTAGTTCTCGTGCCAAAGAAGGACCGGACCACACGGTTCTGCGTGGACTACAGGGGGCTCAACGCCATCACAGCCTCGGATGCGCACCCAATGCCGCGCATCGAGGAGCTGCTTGAGAAGTTAGCTGGCGCAAAATACCTGACAATAATGGATTTGAGTAGAGGATACTGGCAGATTCCCCTGAGCCCCGAGGCGCAGGAGAAGTCCGCCTTTATCACACCCTTTGGACTGTACGAGTCCACGGTCATGCCCTTCGGCATGAAGAATGCCCCTGCCACTTTCCAGCGGATGGTCAACCGCCTGCTTCAGGGACTGGAGACGTACGCCGTGGCGTACTTGGATGACATTGCCATCTTCAGTTCCTCCTGGAAGGAACACCTGCAGCATCTCGAGGAGGTGCTCAGGCGAATTCACCAAGCAGGACTGACTATCAAGCCGGGAAAGTGTCAGATGGGCATGAGGGAGGTTCACTACCTGGGAAACCGGGTAGGCGAAGGCACCATGGAGCCAGATCATGGCAATGGTGATGGGTTGGCCCACCAGGGTGAACCTGCTGAGGTGCGCATGGAGGAGAACCATCAGGTCCTGCCTCCCTAGCGCACACCAAAAGGGGGAGGTGTCACGATATGGTATGAAATATCATAAGTAGTTCTCTTGCTCAAGGCTGTGGGCTAACAAGCCCCCCTTCCCTTTCATTCAGCCAAGAGCTGCTGTGCCCCTGCACTGGGGGAAGTTTTATGGCCGAGAGGAATTTACGGCCAGGGTAGAATCTCGCTCCAGCTAGAACAGGAAAATGGCTCCAAAAATCCATGAAAGATTCTTTGTTTAGTTTTTGTTAGATATTAGGCAAACGATTTAAGCTAGAAATACGAAAATATATATTCGTAGTCCCACTCGGTGTAGCTACACATCTCATGACACTCGGGTTTCTAACTCCATCTGGTAAAGAAGTAGGGTTTTCTCTGTAAATATGTATCCCAGATAGGACATATTTGATCTCATTAGAATGCTCACGTTAATCTGAGATGAATGATGAGCTTTTTAGGACGCTGACATGTTTTGTAGTGAAGTTATAGAAATCAGAGAGAATAGTTTAAAGTTTAGGCAGAATGTAGAGAGAGGAGGGTCTGGATAAGCCAGCCTTTCTGTGATGTCACAGCCTTAATGTTTTAAGTGTCTGGCAGGCTCTGAGGAGTCACTTTTTGCTGATTTCTCCTTCTGGACTGCTTTGTCCTATTGTCCTGGAAGAGCTGGTACATCCCATGGACTGGGATGTATGGAAACTCCACTAGCCTGGTTGCTTGTCATGCTTTAAACATGTAAGTGTTGCTTTTCTCATTTATTCCCTTTATGTTATAATTACCCATGTACATATTTGCAATTGTCTCATTTATAACCTCTTTATAAACTATTTTTGATAAAGCATTGCCTAATTATTTTTAATGGGATATACTATTATATATTAGTTCGTTCTCCCGCTCTAAACCGTACCCTAAGTCTCTTGAAGGGAAAATACGCTACTGTTACTGTTGTGTTGGGTTAGCTTCGGACCCGTTTAATCGAAGCTGGTGGCAGCGAAAGTGTGCTGACGGTTGGATTCTGCTGAAGCAACTGCGGGTTTGATAATTATTGTTCCTGCCTGAGTGGGAGTAGTTATCGCGTCGCTGCAGCGTGCCCAATAGCCAGTACATAGCAGGCAGCCTTTCTGGCGACTAATTACCCAGGGTGCAGTACCTAATCTGACCTGAGAGTAAGGGGGCGCCAGAGAGCTGCAAGTGTTAAGTGGAACTGTAAGCGGGATATACATAAATCCCTGCAGTTCGTGGTATATAGAAAAGCAGTGGGATACCTAGAATAAGCCCCTGCTGTAAACTAAGAGGTCAATAGCCTTGTGTGTGGTTTTTCATCACATTGTTAGCAGTGGAGGGATAACTAAGATAAGCCCCCCTGCACATGTGATAGCCGTCTGTTGGCCTAAAGTCACCCTGATCCGTGACGTAGGGGTGACGGTCACGGTGTGAATCCTGACCCAGTGGTGACAGCGGTCATCACGATATGGTATGAAATATCATAAGTAGTTCTCTTGCTCAAGGCTGTGGGCTAACAAGCCCCCCTTCCCTTTCATTCAGCCAAGAGCTGCTTTGCCCCTGCACTGGGGGAAGTTTTATGGCCGAGAGGAATTTACGGCCAGGGTAGAATCTCGCTCCAGCTAGAACAGGAAAATGGCTCCAAAAATTCATGAAAGATTCTTTGTTTAGTTTTTGTTAGATATTAGGCAAACGATTTAAGCTAGAAATACGAAAATATATATTCTTAGTCTCACTCCGTGTATTTACACATCCCATGAATCTCGGGCTTCTAACTCCATCTGGTAAAGAAGTAGGGTTTTCTCTGTAAATATGTATCCCAGATAGGACATATTTGATCTCATTAGAATGCTCACGTTAATCCGAGATGAATTATGGGTTTGGTATGACTCTGTCATGTTTTGTAGTGAAGTTATAGAAATTAGAGAGAATAGTTTAAAGTTTAGGCAGAATGTAGAGAGAGGAGGGTCTGGATAAGCCAGCCTTTCTGTGATGTCACAGCCTTAATGTTTTAAGTGTCTGGCAGGCTCTGAGGAGTCACTTGCTGCTGGATTTCTTGTCCTGTCCTGGAAGAGCCCTGCTCACGTCCCAATGAGCTGGGACGTATGGAAAAACTCCACTAGCCTGGTTGCTTGTCATGCTTTAAACATGTAAGTGTTGCTTTTCTCATTTATTCCCTTTATGTTATAATTACCCATGTACATATTTGCAATTGTCTCATCTATAACCTCTTTATAAACTATTTTTGATAAAGCATTGCCTAATTATTTTTAATGGGATATACTATTATATATTAGTTCGTTCTCCTGCTCTAAACCGTACCCTAAGTCTCTTGAAGGGAAAATACGCTACTGTTACTGTTGTGTTGGGTTAGCTTCGGACCCGTTTCATCGAAGCTGGTGGCAGCGAAAGTGTGCTGACGGTTGGATTCTGCTGAAGCAACTGCGGGTTTGATAATTATTGTTCCTGCCTGTGTGGGAGTAGTTATCGCGTCGCTGCAGCGTGCCCAATAGCCAGTACATAGCAGGCAGCCTTTCTGGCGACTAATTACCCAGGGTGCAGTACCTAATCTGACCTGAGAGTAAGGGGGCGCCAGAGAGCTGCAAGTGTTAAGTGGAACTGTAAGCGGGATATACATAAATCCCTGCAGTTCGTGGTATATAGAAAAGCAGTGGGATACCTAGAATAAGCCCCTGCTGTAAACTAAGAGGTCAATAGCCTTGTGTGTGGTTTTTCATCACATTGTTAGCAGTGGAGGGATAACTAAGATAAGCCCCCCTGCACATGTGATAGCCGTCTGTTGGCCTAAAGTCACCCTGATCCGTGACGTAGGGGTGACGGTCACGGTGTGAATCCTGACCCAGTGGTGACAGCGGTCAGGGGAATCGTGACAATTGGTGGCAAGGCGGTGGGATATCTTAGAGCATTAGTGATTTGGTTTGAGTAATCATTCCTCTCACTAAAAACTTGCAGAAAGTTCTTGCGAGGACTCTGCGCAAATAAGTTTGGAGAACGAACTCAGTGCTTTTTAGTTGTGAGACAATTGCGTACTGGTAATTATCCCCTCCCTTTCTCTTCGTTTTTCTATCCTATCTTTTATTTGGCAACCATGGTTGTGCTGGGAGAAACCTTCTATGAGCAGCAGACCAGAGACACCCTTGTTGCCTTATGCAAGACACAGCACATTGACTTTGCAAGCAAAAACAAAGCCCAACTGGTCGCAGATCTGGTGCAATGGGAAGCCGCTCGAGACCAATCTCAGAGCTCAGAGGCCGCAGAAGCCAGCACCAGCGAACATGGTGCTGCAGCAGAGGTCCAACCACTGAATGCTGGCCCTGTTAGTAATCCGGGCGAATTGGACCCCCACCTGCAGGCGGCCTTGAAAGAATTCCCCATTGACGACCATGAGGGACGTTGGCAGCTGATTCAGCAATACCGGCAGGAGGCCCAGGCAGCCGAGAGAGAGGCCCGAGCTGAGAGAGAGGCCCAGCGAGCCGAGCGGCAAGCTGAGCGGGAGTACCAGCTGCAGTTAGCCCGACTGCAAATGCAGGGGTTGTCTCAGACCAACCGTGAGCCTAGCAGCGCTCAGACACCGAAGCCCCGGCCTGATCACTTTCCTGTTATGGAGAAGGACGGAGATTTGGACACTTTTCTGCGGGCCTTTGAGAAAGCCTGCAGGCAGTACCAGCTGCCTACAGATGAATGGGCCCGATACCTGACACCAGGGCTGAAAGGTAAAGCTCTGGAGGCGTTTGCTGCCCTCCCTCAAGAACAAGATGGAGACTATGAGGCCATCAAGCAGGCTCTGATAGCCAAGTACCAGCTTACACCCGAGGTGTACCGTAGAAAGTTCCGGACCCTCCAACGTGGCCCACACGACAGTTACAGTGATGTGGTGCATGGACTGGGGACCCACTTTGACCAGTGGACCCAAGGACTGTCAGTGACCACCTTTGCACAGCTGCGAGACCTGATGATCAAAGACCAGTTCTTTCATCTTTGCCCAGCTGAGGTGCGACAGTTCGTGATGGACAGAGAACCCAAAGACGTGACGAAAGCAGCACAGATTGCCGATGCCTATGAGGCCAACCGTAGATCGGAAGTGCGGAAGCCAGTCACCACCAGCTGGAGAGGGGGTAAGCCTGCAACCAACGCCAGTACCCCTGCCAGCCAGCACACCCGAGGTCCTGGCCCTGTGGCCAACAGCACCAGACCTACCACCGAACCTCGCACGTGTCACACCTGCAAGCGGCCTGGGCATATCAGTACCTTCTGTCCAGACAGGCCGAAGAACCCCCCAGCCAAGGCCCCAGGGCCTAATGCAGCAGTTCTTTTGGTGGGTGGTGTGGTTGGGAGGGTGTGTGACAACGTACAGCACGTCACTGTGGGAGGCCATGTTGCTACAGGCCTCAAGGACACCGGGGCTGAACGAACCCTCATCCGACCCGAACTGGCGGCCCCTGAAGAAATCATTCCGGGGAAAACCCTAACTGTCACTGGGATTGGGGGCATTAGCTGTCCCTTACCGATGGCCCGGGTTTTTATTGATTGGGGTGCTGGGAGCGGGGTGAAGGAAGTGGGGCTGTCGGATAATTTGCCCACTGATGTTTTGTTGGGAACTGATTTGGGGAGGATGTTTGCATACTACGTCCCTGACACCCCTCCCCAATCTACTAATAAGGGTAACGTTAACCCTGATGATGATGATGATGATGGGAAATTGCATGTGTTACCTGACCATGCTTTATCTTGTAATGATGCATCTAATAACCATTTTTTCCCTAGGATTGATGGTGAAAATGTTGTACCTGTGCCAGCGGAACCTGATAATGATTTTTCTGTGAAGGTTAATGTGTCCATAGGTACAGGCGTGCCCAGCCACGTCGCTCTGCGGAGTGAGACGGCTGAGGAACCCCTAACAGGGGCAAGTGTCGGTGCTACAGGAAATGGGGAGATGCATGGGAACCGTGAGGAAGGTGACGCCATGAAAGTGACCAGTGCCACCGAGGAAGGTAACTGGCCCATAAGTAGCACAGCCCCTGGAGTGTTGGGGGTGGATGGGGAGGTAGAGCCCATAGCAGCGCCGGCTGATGGGCCTGTAGAAATCCCCGGGGAGACAGCCTATGTAGCTGCTGTCACCCGCAGTCAGAGTGCCCGGAACGCAGATAACTGTCTGCCTTCCGGACCCTCCTCAGTCATCACTGTGACTGAACCAGAGGTGGACCCAGAGCAGGTCCAAGAGGGTTCCCGTGGGGAAGGGACCCTGACGTCGCTTTTGGCTTCCCCTAGCCAGGAGTTTCAGGCCGCTCTGCACACAGATGCGAGCCTAGAGAGTTTGAGACAACTCGCCGAGACGCCCACCTCCGTGACTGATAAGGAGAAGGTGTTCTGGGAACAAGGAAGGTTGTACCGGGAGACAGTACCCGGAGAATCACAAAAGGAGTGGTTGAGGGAAAGACAGCTGGTCGTCCCGCAGCAATTCCGGGGTGAGTTGTTGCGGATTGCCCATGAGATCCCGCTAGCTGGACACTTGGGGATCAGCAAAACTAAGGCCCGGCTGTCTCAACACTTCTATTGGCCTAAGATGGGGACAGATGTGTCAAACTACTGCCGCTCCTGTGTCACCTGTCAAAGAGTGGGGAAGGCGGGGCCTGCTCTTAAGGCTCCCCTGATCCCTTTGCCAGTGATAGAGGAGCCTTTCCAGAGGATCGCGGTGGACATTGTGGGCCCGCTGGCCGTCCCCAGCAACTCTGGAAAGCAATACATCCTTACTGTGGTAGACTATGCTACCCGGTACCCAGAGGCAGTAGCTCTGTCGTCAACTAGGGCAGATAAGGTGGCGGATGCCCTGTTGGCCATCTTTTCACGTGTAGGATTTCCCAGGGAAATGCTTACTGATCAAGGGACCCAATTTATGTCTCGCCTAATGGAGGCTCTCTGTAAGAAAATGCAGGTGAAGCACCTGGTATCGAGTGCGTACCACCCACAGACCAATGGCTTGTGTGAACGCTTCAATGGTACCCTCAAACAGATGCTACGCATGCTGGTTGAGACTCAAGGGCGCGACTGGGAGCGGTCCCTCCCACACCTGCTGTTCGCTTACCGAGAGGTTCCGCAGGCCTCGACGGGGTTCTCCCCCTTCGAGCTCCTGTACGGCAGGCGAGTTCGGGGACCCCTTGGGTTGGTAAGAGAATCCTGGGAAGAGGAGCCGAACCCTTCTGAAGTGTCCATAGTGGAGTATGTCATGCGCTTCCGTGACAAGATGCAGACCTTGACGCAGTTGGTGCATGACAACATGACGCAGGCTCAGGCTGATCAGAAGCACTGGTACGACCAGAACGCCCGGGAGCGGACCTACCACGTGGGTCAAAAGGTGTGGGTGCTGGTCCCCGTACCAACGGATAAGCTTCAGGCAGCCTGGGAGGGCCCGTACGTCGTCCACCAACAGCTCAACCCGGTCACGTACGTGGTCACGCTTGACCACGCTCGGGGTAGGCGAAAGGCCTTTCACGTCAACATGATGAAGGCTCATCACGAACGTGAACCTTTCGTCCTACCGGTCTGCAGCTTGCCCGAAGACGGTGAGGAAGACACCCTCCTGGACTTGCTGGCCCAAGCCAAGGCCAATGGGTCCATCGAGGATGTGGAGGTAAGCGCCTCGTTAACTGAACCCCAGCGGGTGCAGTTGCAAACCACACTGGAACCCTTCCGGGTCGTATTCTCCAACCCACCTGGGAGGACTGAGTTAGCCGTCCACGAGGTGGACACCGGGAATCACGCCCCACTACGGCGAACACCCTATCGAATCTCTGACCAGGTGCAGCAGACTATGCGCCAAGAGATCGATGAGATGTTACAGCTGGGGGTGATTCGACGGTCAAAGAGCGCGTGGGCATCACCTGTAGTTCTCGTGCCAAAGAAGGACCGGACCACCCGGTTCTGCGTGGACTACAGGGGGCTCAACGCCATCACAGCCTCGGATGCGCACCCAATGCCGCGCATCGAGGAGCTGCTTGAGAAGTTAGCTGGCGCAAAATACCTGACAATAATGGATTTGAGTAGAGGATACTGGCAGATTCCCCTGAGCCCCGAGGCGCAGGAGAAGTCCGCCTTTATCACACCCTTTGGACTGTACGAGTCCACGGTCATGCCCTTCGGCATGAAGAATGCCCCTGCCACTTTCCAGCGGATGGTCAACCGCCTGCTTCAGGGACTGGAGACGTACGCCGTGGCGTACTTGGATGACATTGCCATCTTCAGTCCCTCCTGGAAGGAACACCTGCAGCATCTCGAGGAGGTGCTCAGGCGGATTCACCAAGCAGGACTGACTATCAAGCCGGGGAAGTGTCAGATGGGCAAGAGGGAGGTTCACTACCTAGGACACCGGGTAGGCGGAGGCACCCTGAAGCCAGAGCCGGAGAAAGTGGGCGCGATCGTGAACTGGCCCACTCCCGTGACCAAGAAACAGGTGATGTCCTTCTTGGGCACTGCAGGGTACTATAGGCGCTTCGTACAGCACTATAGTAGCCTGGCAAAACCTTTGACGGACCTCACCAGGAAGAAGCTACCCCACATCGTCAACTGGACAGATGGCTGTGAGGGGGCTTTCAAGGCGTTGAAAACCGCACTGTGCAACGCCCCTGTGTTGAAAGCAGTCGACAGCAGTCGACCGTTCTTGGTGCAGACCGACGCCAGCGAGTTTGGCCTTGGTGCTGTACTCAGCCAGGTTGACTCGGAGGACCAAGAGCACCCCGTGTTATACCTGAGTCGGAAACTTTTGCCGAGGGAAGTGGCCTACTCCACCATCGAGAAGGAGTGCCTGGCCATAGTCTGGGCCCTGCAGCGCTTGCAGCCCTACTTGTACGGTCACACCTTCACTGTGGTGACCGACCACAACCCTCTGCGCTGGCTAAACGCCATGTGTGGAACCAACGGCAGGTTGCTACGCTGGAGCCTTGCCCTTCAGCAGTTTGACTTCACCATTGAACATAAAACGGGCAAAGAGCATGGGAATGCAGATGGACTCTCCCGCCAGGGTGAACCTACTGAGGTGCCCATGGAGGCATACCGTGGGGTACTGCCTCCCTAGCGCACACCAAAAGGGGGAGGTGTCACGATATGGTATGAAATATCATAAGTAGTTCTCTTGCTCAAGGCTGTGGGCTAACAAGCCCCCCTTCCCTTTCATTCAGCCAAGAGCTGCTTTGCCCCTGCACTGGGGGAAGTTTTATGGCCGAGAGGAATTTACGGCCAGGGTAGAATCTCGCTCCAGCTAGAACAGGAAAATGGCTCCAAAAATTCATGAAAGATTCTTTGTTTAGTTTTTGTTAGATATTAGGCAAACGATTTAAGCTAGAAATACGAAAATATATATTCTTAGTCTCACTCCGTGTATTTACACATCCCATGAATCTCGGGCTTCTAACTCCATCTGGTAAAGAAGTAGGGTTTTCTCTGTAAATATGTATCCCAGATAGGACATATTTGATCTCATTAGAATGCTCACGTTAATCCGAGATGAATTATGGGTTTGGTATGACTCTGTCATGTTTTGTAGTGAAGTTATAGAAATTAGAGAGAATAGTTTAAAGTTTAGGCAGAATGTAGAGAGAGGAGGGTCTGGATAAGCCAGCCTTTCTGTGATGTCACAGCCTTAATGTTTTAAGTGTCTGGCAGGCTCTGAGGAGTCACTTGCTGCTGGATTTCTTGTCCTGTCCTGGAAGAGCCCTGCTCACGTCCCAATGAGCTGGGACGTATGGAAAAACTCCACTAGCCTGGTTGCTTGTCATGCTTTAAACATGTAAGTGTTGCTTTTCTCATTTATTCCCTTTATGTTATAATTACCCATGTACATATTTGCAATTGTCTCATCTATAACCTCTTTATAAACTATTTTTGATAAAGCATTGCCTAATTATTTTTAATGGGATATACTATTATATATTAGTTCGTTCTCCTGCTCTAAACCGTACCCTAAGTCTCTTGAAGGGAAAATACGCTACTGTTACTGTTGTGTTGGGTTAGCTTCGGACCCGTTTCATCGAAGCTGGTGGCAGCGAAAGTGTGCTGACGGTTGGATTCTGCTGAAGCAACTGCGGGTTTGATAATTATTGTTCCTGCCTGTGTGGGAGTAGTTATCGCGTCGCTGCAGCGTGCCCAATAGCCAGTACATAGCAGGCAGCCTTTCTGGCGACTAATTACCCAGGGTGCAGTACCTAATCTGACCTGAGAGTAAGGGGGCGCCAGAGAGCTGCAAGTGTTAAGTGGAACTGTAAGCGGGATATACATAAATCCCTGCAGTTCGTGGTATATAGAAAAGCAGTGGGATACCTAGAATAAGCCCCTGCTGTAAACTAAGAGGTCAATAGCCTTGTGTGTGGTTTTTCATCACATTGTTAGCAGTGGAGGGATAACTAAGATAAGCCCCCCTGCACATGTGATAGCCGTCTGTTGGCCTAAAGTCACCCTGATCCGTGACGTAGGGGTGACGGTCACGGTGTGAATCCTGACCCAGTGGTGACAGCGGTCAGGGGAATCGTGACAATTGGTGGCAAGGCGGTGGGATATCTTAGAGCATTAGTGATTTGGTTTGAGTAATCATTCCTCTCACTAAAAACTTGCAGAAAGTTCTTGCGAGGACTCTGCGCAAATAAGTTTGGAGAACGAACTCAGTGCTTTTTAGTTGTGAGACAATTGCGTACTGGTAATTATCCCCTCCCTTTCTCTTCGTTTTTCTATCCTATCTTTTATTTGGCAACCATGGTTGTGCTGGGAGAAACCTTCTATGAGCAGCAGACCAGAGACACCCTTGTTGCCTTATGCAAGACACAGCACATTGACTTTGCAAGCAAAAACAAAGCCCAACTGGTCGCAGATCTGGTGCAATGGGAAGCCGCTCGAGACCAATCTCAGAGCTCAGAGGCCGCAGAAGCCAGCACCAGCGAACATGGTGCTGCAGCAGAGGTCCAACCACTGAATGCTGGCCCTGTTAGTAATCCGGGCGAATTGGACCCCCACCTGCAGGCGGCCTTGAAAGAATTCCCCATTGACGACCATGAGGGACGTCGGCAGCTGATTCAGCAATACCGGCAGGAGGCCCAGGCAGCCGAGAGAGAGGCCCGAGCTGAGAGAGAGGCCCAGCGAGCCGAGCGGCAAGCTGAGCGGGAGTACCAGCTGCAGTTAGCCCGACTGCAAATGCAGGGGTTGTCTCAGACCAACCGTGAGCCTAGCAGCGCTCAGACACCGAAGCCCCGGCCTGATCACTTTCCTGTTATGGAGAAGGACGGAGATTTGGACACTTTTCTGCGGGCCTTTGAGAAAGCCTGCAGGCAGTACCAGCTGCCTACAGATGAATGGGCCCGATACCTGACACCAGGGCTGAAAGGTAAAGCTCTGGAGGCGTTTGCTGCCCTCCCTCAAGAACAAGATGGAGACTATGAGGCCATCAAGCAGGCTCTGATAGCCAAGTACCAGCTTACACCCGAGGTGTACCGTAGAAAGTTCCGGACCCTCCAACGTGGCCCACACGACAGTTACAGTGATGTGGTGCATGGACTGGGGACCCACTTTGACCAGTGGACCCAAGGACTGTCAGTGACCACCTTTGCACAGCTGCGAGACCTGATGATCAAAGACCAGTTCTTTCATCTTTGCCCAGCTGAGGTGCGACAGTTCGTGATGGACAGAGAACCCAAAGACGTGACGAAAGCAGCACAGATTGCCGATGCCTATGAGGCCAACCGTAGATCGGAAGTGCGGAAGCCAGTCACCACCAGCTGGAGAGGGGGTAAGCCTGCAACCAACGCCAGTACCCCTGCCAGCCAGCACACCCGAGGTCCTGGCCCTGTGGCCAACAGCACCAGACCTACCACCGAACCTCGCACGTGTCACACCTGCAAGCGGCCTGGGCATATCAGTACCTTCTGTCCAGACAGGCCGAAGAACCCCCCAGCCAAGGCCCCAGGGCCTAATGCAGCAGTTCTTTTGGTGGGTGGTGTGGTTGGGAGGGTGTGTGACAACGTACAGCACGTCACTGTGGGAGGCCATGTTGCTACAGGCCTCAAGGACACCGGGGCTGAACGAACCCTCATCCGACCCGAACTGGCGGCCCCTGAAGAAATCATTCCGGGGAAAACCCTAACTGTCACTGGGATTGGGGGCATTAGCTGTCCCTTACCGATGGCCCGGGTTTTTATTGATTGGGGTGCTGGGAGCGGGGTGAAGGAAGTGGGGCTGTCGGATAATTTGCCCACTGATGTTTTGTTGGGAACTGATTTGGGGAGGATGTTTGCATACTACGTCCCTGACACCCCTCCCCAATCTACTAATAAGGGTAACGTTAACCCTGATGATGATGATGATGATGGGAAATTGCATGTGTTACCTGACCATGCTTTATCTTGTAATGATGCATCTAATAACCATTTTTTCCCTAGGATTGATGGTGAAAATGTTGTACCTGTGCCAGCGGAACCTGATAATGATTTTTCTGTGAAGGTTAATGTGTCCATAGGTACAGGCGTGCCCAGCCACGTCGCTCTGCGGAGTGAGACGGCTGAGGAACCCCTAACAGGGGCAAGTGTCGGTGCTACAGGAAATGGGGAGATGCATGGGAACCGTGAGGAAGGTGACGCCATGAAAGTGACCAGTGCCACCGAGGAAGGTAACTGGCCCATAAGTAGCACAGCCCCTGGAGTGTTGGGGGTGGATGGGGAGGTAGAGCCCATAGCAGCGCCGGCTGATGGGCCTGTAGAAATCCCCGGGGAGACAGCCTATGTAGCTGCTGTCACCCGCAGTCAGAGTGCCCGGAACGCAGATAACTGTCTGCCTTCCGGACCCTCCTCAGTCATCACTGTGACTGAACCAGAGGTGGACCCAGAGCAGGTCCAAGAGGGTTCCCGTGGGGAAGGGACCCTGACGTCGCTTTTGGCTTCCCCTAGCCAGGAGTTTCAGGCCGCTCTGCACACAGATGCGAGCCTAGAGAGTTTGAGACAACTCGCCGAGACGCCCACCTCCGTGACTGATAAGGAGAAGGTGTTCTGGGAACAAGGAAGGTTGTACCGGGAGACAGTACCCGGAGAATCACAAAAGGAGTGGTTGAGGGAAAGACAGCTGGTCGTCCCGCAGCAATTCCGGGGTGAGTTGTTGCGGATTGCCCATGAGATCCCGCTAGCTGGACACTTGGGGATCAGCAAAACTAAGGCCCGGCTGTCTCAACACTTCTATTGGCCTAAGATGGGGACAGATGTGTCAAACTACTGCCGCTCCTGTGTCACCTGTCAAAGAGTGGGGAAGGCGGGGCCTGCTCTTAAGGCTCCCCTGATCCCTTTGCCAGTGATAGAGGAGCCTTTCCAGAGGATCGCGGTGGACATTGTGGGCCCGCTGGCCGTCCCCAGCAACTCTGGAAAGCAATACATCCTTACTGTGGTAGACTATGCTACCCGGTACCCAGAGGCAGTAGCTCTGTCGTCAACTAGGGCAGATAAGGTGGCGGATGCCCTGTTGGCCATCTTTTCACGTGTAGGATTTCCCAGGGAAATGCTTACTGATCAAGGGACCCAATTTATGTCTCGCCTAATGGAGGCTCTCTGTAAGAAAATGCAGGTGAAGCACCTGGTATCGAGTGCGTACCACCCACAGACCAATGGCTTGTGTGAACGCTTCAATGGTACCCTCAAACAGATGCTACGCATGCTGGTTGAGACTCAAGGGCGCGACTGGGAGCGGTCCCTCCCACACCTGCTGTTCGCTTACCGAGAGGTTCCGCAGGCCTCGACGGGGTTCTCCCCCTTCGAGCTCCTGTACGGCAGGCGAGTTCGGGGACCCCTTGGGTTGGTAAGAGAATCCTGGGAAGAGGAGCCGAACCCTTCTGAAGTGTCCATAGTGGAGTATGTCATGCGCTTCCGTGACAAGATGCAGACCTTGACGCAGTTGGTGCATGACAACATGACGCAGGCTCAGGCTGATCAGAAGCACTGGTACGACCAGAACGCCCGGGAGCGGACCTACCACGTGGGTCAAAAGGTGTGGGTGCTGGTCCCCGTACCAACGGATAAGCTTCAGGCAGCCTGGGAGGGCCCGTACGTCGTCCACCAACAGCTCAACCCGGTCACGTACGTGGTCACGCTTGACCACGCTCGGGGTAGGCGAAAGGCCTTTCACGTCAACATGATGAAGGCTCATCACGAACGTGAACCTTTCGTCCTACCGATCTGCAGCTTGCCCGAAGACGGTGAGGAAGACACCCTCCTGGACTTGCTGGCCCAAGCCAAGGCCAATGGGTCCATCGAGGATGTGGAGGTTAGCGCCTCGTTAACTGAACCCCAGCGGGTGCAGTTGCAAACCACACTGGAACCCTTCCGGGTCGTATTCTCCAACCGACCTGGGAGGACTGAGTTAGCCGTCCACGAGGTGGACACCGGGAATCACGCCCCACTACGGCGAACACCCTATCGAATCTCTGACCAGGTGCAGCAGACTATGCGCCAAGAGATCGATGAGATGTTACAGCTGGGGGTGATTCGACGGTCAAAGAGCGCGTGGGCATCACCTGTAGTTCTCGTGCCAAAGAAGGACCGGACCACCCGGTTCTGCGTGGACTACAGGGGGCTCAACGCCATCACAGCCTCGGATGCGCACCCAATGCCGCGCATCGAGGAGCTGCTTGAGAAGTTAGCTGGCGCAAAATACCTGACAATAATGGATTTGAGTAGAGGATACTGGCAGATTCCCCTGAGCCCCGAGGCGCAGGAGAAGTCCGCCTTTATCACACCCTTTGGACTGTACGAGTCCACGGTCATGCCCTTCGGCATGAAGAATGCCCCTGCCACTTTCCAGCGGATGGTCAACCGCCTGCTTCAGGGACTGGAGACGTACGCCGTGGCGTACTTGGATGACATTGCCATCTTCAGTCCCTCCTGGAAGGAACACCTGCAGCATCTCGAGGAGGTGCTCAGGCGGATTCACCAAGCAGGACTGACTATCAAGCCGGGGAAGTGTCAGATGGGCAAGAGGGAGGTTCACTACCTAGGACACCGGGTAGGCGGAGGCACCCTGAAGCCAGAGCCGGAGAAAGTGGGCGCGATCGTGAACTGGCCCACTCCCGTGACCAAGAAACAGGTGATGTCCTTCTTGGGCACTGCAGGGTACTATAGGCGCTTCGTACAGCACTATAGTAGCCTGGCAAAACCTTTGACGGACCTCACCAGGAAGAAGCTACCCCACATCGTCAACTGGACAGATGGCTGTGAGGGGGCTTTCAAGGCGTTGAAAACCGCACTGTGCAACGCCCCTGTGTTGAAAGCAGTCGACAGCAGTCGACCGTTCTTGGTGCAGACCGACGCCAGCGAGTTTGGCCTTGGTGCTGTACTCAGCCAGGTTGACTCGGAGGACCAAGAGCACCCCGTGTTATACCTGAGTCGGAAACTTTTGCCGAGGGAAGTGGCCTACTCCACCATCGAGAAGGAGTGCCTGGCCATAGTCTGGGCCCTGCAGCGCTTGCAGCCCTACTTGTACGGTCACACCTTCACTGTGGTGACCGACCACAACCCTCTGCGCTGGCTAAACGCCATGTGTGGAACCAACGGCAGGTTGCTACGCTGGAGCCTTGCCCTTCAGCAGTTTGACTTCACCATTGAACATAAAACGGGCAAAGAGCATGGGAATGCAGATGGACTCTCCCGCCAGGGTGAACCTACTGAGGTGCCCATGGAGGCATACCGTGGGGTACTGCCTCCCTAGCGCACACCAAAAGGGGGAGGTGTCACGATATGGTATGAAATATCATAAGTAGTTCTCTTGCTCAAGGCTGTGGGCTAACAAGCCCCCCTTCCCTTTCATTCAGCCAAGAGCTGCTTTGCCCCTGCACTGGGGGAAGTTTTATGGCCGAGAGGAATTTACGGCCAGGGTAGAATCTCGCTCCAGCTAGAACAGGAAAATGGCTCCAAAAATTCATGAAAGATTCTTTGTTTAGTTTTTGTTAGATATTAGGCAAACGATTTAAGCTAGAAATACGAAAATATATATTCTTAGTCTCACTCCGTGTATTTACACATCCCATGAATCTCGGGCTTCTAACTCCATCTGGTAAAGAAGTAGGGTTTTCTCTGTAAATATGTATCCCAGATAGGACATATTTGATCTCATTAGAATGCTCACGTTAATCCGAGATGAATTATGGGTTTGGTATGACTCTGTCATGTTTTGTAGTGAAGTTATAGAAATTAGAGAGAATAGTTTAAAGTTTAGGCAGAATGTAGAGAGAGGAGGGTCTGGATAAGCCAGCCTTTCTGTGATGTCACAGCCTTAATGTTTTAAGTGTCTGGCAGGCTCTGAGGAGTCACTTGCTGCTGGATTTCTTGTCCTGTCCTGGAAGAGCCCTGCTCACGTCCCAATGAGCTGGGACGTATGGAAAAACTCCACTAGCCTGGTTGCTTGTCATGCTTTAAACATGTAAGTGTTGCTTTTCTCATTTATTCCCTTTATGTTATAATTACCCATGTACATATTTGCAATTGTCTCATCTATAACCTCTTTATAAACTATTTTTGATAAAGCATTGCCTAATTATTTTTAATGGGATATACTATTATATATTAGTTCGTTCTCCTGCTCTAAACCGTACCCTAAGTCTCTTGAAGGGAAAATACGCTACTGTTACTGTTGTGTTGGGTTAGCTTCGGACCCGTTTCATCGAAGCTGGTGGCAGCGAAAGTGTGCTGACGGTTGGATTCTGCTGAAGCAACTGCGGGTTTGATAATTATTGTTCCTGCCTGTGTGGGAGTAGTTATCGCGTCGCTGCAGCGTGCCCAATAGCCAGTACATAGCAGGCAGCCTTTCTGGCGACTAATTACCCAGGGTGCAGTACCTAATCTGACCTGAGAGTAAGGGGGCGCCAGAGAGCTGCAAGTGTTAAGTGGAACTGTAAGCGGGATATACATAAATCCCTGCAGTTCGTGGTATATAGAAAAGCAGTGGGATACCTAGAATAAGCCCCTGCTGTAAACTAAGAGGTCAATAGCCTTGTGTGTGGTTTTTCATCACATTGTTAGCAGTGGAGGGATAACTAAGATAAGCCCCCCTGCACATGTGATAGCCGTCTGTTGGCCTAAAGTCACCCTGATCCGTGACGTAGGGGTGACGGTCACGGTGTGAATCCTGACCCAGTGGTGACAGCGGTCAGGGGAATCGTGACAACACCGCTTATGTGTATGTGTAGCACGAGCGATCGGATGATCACACCTTCAATTCTCCTAAGGAGACTATTGAAGCCAATAAAAAAAAGTAATAAAAAACCTTACGGCTATGTGCACACGTAGCGGATTAGCCTTAGGAATTTCTGGTGCGGATTCTGCCTCTTCTGGCAGAAAACGCACCTGCGGATATTTCGCCTTTTTTTGTGCGGTACCACAGCGTTTTTTGTGCTTTTTTTACCCCTGTGGTTTTCTATAATGGAATGGGTACAAAAACGCTGCAGATTCGCAAAAAAGAGAAGTGACATGCTACTTCTTTTAAACCACAGCGTTTCCGCAGCGGATTTTCCGCAAACTGTGCACAGCATTTTTTTTCTAATTGATTTACATTGTACTGTAAATCAATTGCGGATATGCAGCATTTCTGCACCGCAAAAAACGCTGCGGATCCGCAGAGAATCCGCAACGTGTGCACATACCCTAACAGCGCAAATCACCCTCCTTTTGCCCTATTCAAAAGAAAACAATGACAAAAGATTTAAAATACCGTATATACTCGAGTATAAGCCAAGATTTTCAGACCACTTTTTTGGGCTGAAAGTCCCCCTCTCAGCTTATACTCGAGTCATACCCGGGGGTCGGCAGGGGAGGGGGAGCGGGGGGATGTCTAGTTATACTTACCTACTCCTGGCGCAGTCCCTGCAGTCCCTGCTTCTTCCAGCGCTGCATCTTCTTCCTGTATTGAGCGGTCACATGGTACTGCTCATTACAGTCATGAATATGCGGCTCCACCTCCCGTAGAGGTGGAGCCGCATATTCATGACTGCAATGAGCGGTAACTGTGATCACTCAGTACAGGAAGAAGATGCAGCGGTGAAAGAAGCAGGGACTGCAGGGACTGCGCCAGGAGTAGGTAAGTATACGGGGAGCGCAGCGCTGCGCGATATTTACCTGCTCCTCGTTCCGGTGCGGCTCTGTCTCCAACGCCCTCTGGCTGTGACGCTCAGGACAGAGGGCGCGGTGACTTAGTCAGTGCTCGCCCTCTGCTGAGCGTCAGTGCTGGAGACGGAGCCGCACGAGGAGCAGGTAAATATTGAAAGCGCCGGCGTCCTGAGCGAAGAGAGGCGAGTATGTGATTTCTTTTTTTTATTGCAGCAGCAGCATTATATATTGCACAGCTTTATATGGAGCATCTATGGGGCAATAATCAACGGTGCAGAGCATTATATACAGTTAGGGCCAGAAATATTTGGACAGTGACACAATTTTCGCGAGTTGGGCTCTGCATGCCACCACATTGGATTTGAAATGAAACCTCTACAACAGAATTCAAGTGCAGATTGTAACATTTAATTTGAAGGGTTGAACAAAAATATCTGATAGAAAATGTAGGAATTGTACACATTTCTTTACAAACACTCCACATTTTAGGAGGTCAAAAGTAATTGGACAAATAAACATAACCCAAACAAAATATTTTTATTTTCAATATTTTGTTGCAAATCCTTTGAAGGCAATCACTGCCTTAAGTCTGGAACCCATGGACATCACCAAACGCTGGGTTTCCTCCTTCTTAATGCTTTGCCAGGCCTTTCCAGCCGCAGCCTTCAGGTCTTGCTTGTTTGTGGGTCTTTGCGTCTTAAGTCTGGATTTGAGCAAGTGAAATGCATGCTCAATTGGGTTTAGATCTGGAGATTGACTTGGCCATTGCAGAATGTTCCACTTTTTGGCACTCATGAACTCCTGGGTAGCTTTGGCTGTATGCTTGGGGTCATTGTCCATCTGTACTATGAAGCGCCGTCCAATCAACTTTGCAGCATTTGGCTGAATCTGGGCTGAAAGTATATCCCGGTACACTTCAGAATTCATCCGGCTACTCTTGTCTGCTCTTATGTCATCAATAAACACAAGTGACCCAGTGCCATTGAAAGCCATGCATGCCCATGCCATCACGTTGCCTCCACCATGTTTTACAGAGGATGTGGTGTGCCTTGGATCATGTGCCGTTCCCTTTCTTCTCCAAACTTTTTTCTTCCCATCATTCTGGTACAGGTTGATCTTTGTCTCATCTGTCCATAGAATACTTTTCCAGAACTGAGCTGGCTTCTTGAGGTGTTTTTCTGCAAATTTAACTCTGGCCTGTCTATTTTTTGTATTGATGAATGGTTTGCATCTAGATGTGAACCCTTTGTATTTACTGTCATGGAGTTTTCTCTTTACTGTTGACTTAGAGACAGATACACCTACTTCACTGAGAGTGTTCTGGACTTCAGTTGATGTTGTGAACGGGTTCTTCTTCACCAAATTAAGTATGCGGCGATCATCCACCACTGTTGTCATCCGTGGACGCCCAGGCCTTTTTGAGTTCCCAAGCTCACCAGTCAATTCCTTTTTTCTCAGAATGTACCCAACTGTTGATTTTGCTACTCCAAGCATGTCTGCTATCTCTCTGATGGATTTTTTCTTTTTTTTCAGCCTCAGGATGTTCTGCTTCACCTCAATTGAGAGTTCCTTTGACCGCATGTTGTCTGCTCACAGCAACAGCTTCCAAATGCAAAACCACACACCTGGAATCCACCCCTGACCTTTTAACTACTTCATTGATTACAGGTTAACGAGGGAGACGCCTTCAGAGTTAATTGCAGCCCTTAGAGTCCATTGTCCAATTACTTTTGGTCCCTTGAAAAAGAGGACGCTATGCATTACAGAGCTATGATTCCTAAACCCTTTCTCCGATTTGGATGTGGAAACTATCATATTGCAGCTGGGAGTGTGCACTTTCAGCCCATATTACATATATAATTTTATTTCTGAACATGTTTTTGTAAACAGCTAAAATAACAAAACTTGTGTCACTGTCCAAATATTTCTGGCCCTAACTGTATGGCACCGCTTTATATGGAGCATCTATGGGGCCATAATGAACGGTGCAGAGCATTATATATGGCACAGCTTTATATGGGGCCATAATGAACGGTGCAGAGCATTATATATGGCACAGCTTTATATGGGGCCTGTCATGATCCCAATGGCAGGGGATCACTAAAGGACAAGCACAGATACAAACAAGCTCTAGGGCGATGGAACCTGAGCTGACCGCGACCCTGAACCTAACACACAAATAAAAGTAGCCGGGGAACGTGCCTACGATGATCCTAGACGTCTCGCTCCAGCCGAAGATCTAACTTCCCCTATTAGAAGAAACACAGACCTCTCTTGCCTCCAGAGAAATACCCCACAGAAATAGCAGCCCCCCACATATAATGACGGTGAAATGAGAGGAAAGCACATACGCAGTATGAAAACAGTTTCAGCAAAATGAGGCCCGCTAAAGCTAGATAGCAGAGGATACAAAAGTGAACTGCGCGGTCAGCGAAAAACCCTTCAAAAAACCATCCTGAAATTACTTGAACTCATGTGCCAACTCATGGTACATGAGGAGCAATTTCAGCCCACTAGAGCAACCAGCAGCAAAGAATCACATATCTGCAGGCTGGACTAAAAAACCAAATAAAGCAAAACACCAAAACAGGAAAATCCAAACTTAGCTTGACCAGAAGATTCTAGGAGCAGGGAGCAGAGGTAACAAGACACACTGGATACATTGATAACCGGTGAGGAAATGCCAGCAAAGCCAGGTTAAATAGGAAACTCCCATATCCTGATGGAACAGGTGGAACCCAGAGACCCAGGAAAGACAAGTCACCCAGTACCATCAGTAACCACCAGAGGGAGCCCAAAAACAGAACTCACAACAGTACCCCCCCCTTGAGGAGGGGTCACCGAACCCTCACGAGAACCACCAGGGCGACCAGGATGAGCCCTATGAAAAGCGCAAACCAAATCATCAGCATGAACATCCGAGGCAACCCCCCAAGAATTATCCTCCTGACCATAACCCTTCCACTTGACCAAATACTGGAGTTTCCGTCTGGAAACACGAGAATCCAAGATCTTCTCTACAACATACTCCAATTCTCCCTCCACCAGCACTGGAGCAGGAGGCTCAAGCGAAGGAACAACAGGTACCTCATACTTCCGCAACAGCGACCGATGGAACACATTATGAATAGCAAACGATGCCGGGAGATCCAAACGAAACGACACAGGGTTAAGAATTTCCAAGATCCTATAGGGACCGATGAACCGAGGCTTGAACTTAGGAGAAGAGACCTTCATAGGAACAAAACGAGAAGACAACCACACCAAGTCCCCAACAAGAAGTCGAGGACCCACGCGGCGACGGCGATTAGCAAACTGCTGAGCCTTCTCCTGGGACAACTTCAAATTGTCCACCACATGACTCCAAATCCGATGCAACCTATCCACCACCATGTCCACTCCAGGACAATCAGAAGGTTCCACCTGACCAGAGGAAAAACGAGGATGAAACCCCGAATTACAAAAGAAAGGAGAAACCAAGGTAGCAGAACTAGCCCGATTATTAAGGGCAAACTCGGCCAGCGGCAAAAAGGTAACCCAGTCATCCTGATCAGCAGAAACAAAACACCTTAAATAAGTTTCCAAGGTCTGATTAGTTCGTTCAGTCTGGCCATTCGTCTGAGGATGGAATGCAGACGAAAAGGACAAATCAATGCCCATCTTAGCACAGAACGTCCGCCAAAATCTAGACACAAACTGGGATCCCCTGTCAGAAACGATGTTCTCAGGAATCCCATGCAAACGAACCACATTCTGAAAAAACAGAGGGACCAACTCAGAGGAGGAAGGTAACTTAGGCAAGGGTACCAGATGAACCATTTTAGAAAAGCGATCACACACAACCCAGATGACGGACATTTTTTGAGAGACAGGGAGATCCGAAATAAAGTCCATGGAAATGTGCGTCCAAGGCCTCTTCGGGATAGGCAAAGGTGACAACAATCCACTGGCCCGAGAACAGCAAGGCTTAGCCCGAGCACAAACATCACAAGACTGCACAAAAGAACGCACATCCCTCGACAAGGAAGGCCACCAAAAAGACCTGGCCACCAAGTCTCTAGTACCAAATATTCCAGGATGACCTGCCAACGCAGAAGAATGGACCTCGGAGATGACTCTACTGGTCCAATTATCCGGAACAAACAGTCTCCCAGGCGGACAACGATCAGGTTTACCCGCCTGAAACTCCTGCAAAGCACGTCGCAAGTCTGGGGAGACAGCAGACAAAATCACCCCATCCCTAAGGATACCAGAGGGCTCAGAATTTCCAAGGGAGTCAGGCACAAAACTCCTAGAAAGAGCATCCGCCTTCACATTCTTTGAACCTGGCAGGTATGAAACCACAAAATTGAAACGAGAGAAAAACAGTGACCAACGAGCCTGTCTAGGATTCAGACGCCTGGCAGACTCAAGGTAAATCAAATTTTTGTGATCAGTCAAGACCACCACACGATGTCTAGCACCCTCTAGCCAATGACGCCACTCCTCAAATGCCCACTTCATGGCCAAAAGTTCCCGATTACCAACATCATAATTCCGCTCAGCCGGCGAAAACTTTCTAGAAAAAAACGCGCATGGCTTCATCACTGAGCCATCGGAGCTTCTCTGTGACAAAACCGCCCCCGCTCCAATCTCGGAAGCATCAACCTCAACCTGAAAAGGGAGCGAAACATCTGGCTGACGCAACACAGGAGCAGAAGAAAACCGGCGCTTAAGTTCCTGAAAGGCCTCCACAGCCGCAGGAGACCAATTAGCAACATCAGCACCCTTCTTAGTCAAATCCGTCAAAGGCTTAACAACACTAGAAAAATTAGTTATAAAACGACGATAGAAATTAGCAAAGCCCAAGAACTTCTGTAGACTCTTAAGAGATGTAGGCTGCGTCCAGTCACAAATAGCCTGAACCTTGACGGGATCCATCTCAATAGTAGAAGGGGAAAAAATATACCCCAAGAAAGAAATCTTCTGGACTCCAAAGAGACACTTTGAGCCTTTTACAAACAAGGAATTGGCCCGCAGGACCTGAAACACCTTCCTGACCTGCTGAACATGAGACTCCCAGTCATCAGAAAAAAACAAAATATCATCCAAATACACAATCATAAATTTATCCAGATATTCATGGAAAATATCGTGCATAAAGGACTGGAAGACTGAAGGAGCATTAGAAAGTCCGAAAGGCATTACCAAATACTCAAAATGGCCCTCAGGCGTATTAAATGCGGTTTTCCACTCATCACCTTGCTTTATTCGTATAAGATTATACGCACCCCGAAGATCAATCTTAGTGAACCATTTAGCCCCCTTAATGCGAGCAAACAAATCAGTCAACAATGGCAAAGGATACTGATATTTTACGGTAATCTTATTCAAAAGACGATAATCTATACAAGGCCTCAAGGAACCATCTTTTTTGGCCACAAAAAAAAAACCTGCTCCCAAAGGGGACAAAGATGGACGGATATGTCCCTTTTCCAAGGACTCCTTAACATAATCCCGCATAGCAGTATGCTCTGGCACTGACAGATTGAACAAACGACCTTTAGGAAATTTACTGCCTGGAATTAAATTTATAGCACAATCGCAATCCCTGTGAGGAGGAAGCGAACTGAGCTTAGGCTCCTCAAAAACATCCCGATAGTCAGACAAAAACACAGGAATCTCAGAAGGAGTAGATGAAGCGATAGAAATCGGAGGTGCATCATCATGAACCCCCTGACAACCCCAGCTTAACACAGACATCGATTTCCAGTCAAGGACTGGATTATGAGTTTGTAACCATGGCAGACCAAGCACTAGGACATCATGCAAATTATACAGTACCAGGAAGCGAATCACCTCCTGATGAACAGGAGTCATACGCATGGTCACTTGTGTCCAGTACTGAGGTTTATTCATAGCCAAAGGTGTAGAGTCAATTCCCTTCAAAGGAATAGGGACTTCCAGAGGCTCCAGACTAAACCCACAGCGATTGGCAAATGACCAATCCATAAGACTCAGGGCAGCGCCTGAATCCACATAGGCATCGACGGAAATGGATGATAATGAACAAATCAGAGTCACAGACAGAATGAACTTAGACTGTAAAGTACTAATGGCAACAGACTTATCAACCTTTTTTGTGCGTTTAGAGCATGCTGATATAACATGAGCTGAATCACCACAATAAAAACACAATCCATTTTTCCGCCTATAATTTTGCCGTTCACTTCTGGACTGAATTCTATCACATTGCATTATCTCAGGTGACGGTTCAGACGACACCGCCAAATGATGCACAGGTTTGCGCTCCCGTAAACGCCGATCAATCTGAATAGCCATAGTCATAGACTCATTCAGACCAGTAGGCGCAGGGAACCCCACCATAACATCTTTAATGGCCTCAGAAAGGCCATCTCTGAACTTTGCAGCCAGGGCGCACTCATTCCACTGAGTAAGCACCGACCACTTCCGAAATTTTTGACAATAAATTTCTGCTTCATCTTGCCCCTGAGAGAGGGCCAACAAAGCTTTTTCAGCCTGAATCTCTTGGTTAGGTTCCTCATAGAGCAAACCCAATGCCAGAAAAAACGCATCCGCATTAAGCAACGCAGGGTCCCCTGGTGCCAATGCAAATGCCCAATCCTGAGGGTCACCCCGCAGGAAAGATATAATAATCTTGACTTGCTGAGCAGGGTCTCCAGAGGAGCGAGATTTCAAAGAAAGAAACAACTTGCAATTGTTCCTAAAATTCAGAAAACGAGATCTATCTCCAGAAAAAAACTCTGGGACAGGAATTCTAGGTTCAGACATAGGAGCATGTACAACAAAATCCTGTATATTTTGAACCTTAGCAGCAAGATTATTCAGGCTGGAAGCCAAACTCTGGACGTCCATGATAAACAGCTGGGATCAGAGCCATTCAAAGATTAAGAGGAGGAGGAAGTAGCCAGGCTGCAATAAGGCTAGGCAGCAAACTCTGAGGGAAAGAGAAGAAAAAAAAAAAAAACTTCCTCAGACTACTTATCCTCCTACTTCAGCCAATACAATTAACACTTTGTGGGCCGGTTATACTGTCATGATCCCAATGGCAGGGGATCACTAAAGGACAAGCACAGATACAAACAAGCTCTAGGGCGATGGAACCTGAGCTGACCGCGACCCTGAACCTAACACACAAATAAAAGTAGCCGGGGAACGTGCCTACGATGATCCTAGACGTCTCGCTCCAGCCGAAGATCTAACTTCCCCTATTAGAAGAAACACAGACCTCTCTTGCCTCCAGAGAAATACCCCACAGAAATAGCAGCCCCCCACATATACAGTGGGGCAAAAAAGTATTTAGTCAGTCAGCAATAGTGCAAGTTCCACCACTTAAAAAGATGAGAGGCGTCTGTAATTTACATCATAGGTAGACCTCAACTATGGGAGACAAACTGAGAAATAAAAATCCAGAAAATCACATTGTCTGTTTTTTTAACATTTTATTTGCATATTATGGTGGAAAATAAGTATTTGGTCAGAAACAAACAATCAAGATTTCTGGCTCTCACAGACCTGTAACTTCTTCTTTAAGAGTCTCCTCTTTCCTCCACTCATTACCTGTAGTAATGGCACCTGTTTAAACTTGTTATCAGTATAAAAAGACACCTGTGCACACCCTCAAACAGTCTGACTCCAAACTCCACTATGGTGAAGACCAAAGAGCTGTCAAAGGACACCAGAAACAAAATTGTAGCCCTGCACCAGGCTGGGAAGACTGAATCTGCAATAGCCAACCAGCTTGGAGTGAAGAAATCAACAGTGGGAGCAATAATTAGAAAATGGAAGACATACAAGACCACTGATAATCTCCCTCGATCTGGGGCTCCACGCAAAATCCCACCCCGTGGGGTCAGAATGATCACAAGAACGGTTAGCAAAAATCCCATAACCACGCGGGGGGACCTAGTGAATGAACTGCAGAGAGCTGGGACCAATGTAACAAGGCCTACCATAAGTAACACACTATGCCACCATGGACTCAGATCCTGCAGTGCCAGACGTGTCCCAATGCTTAAGCCAGTACATGTCCGGGCCCGTCTGAAGTTTGCTAGAGAGCATTTGGATGATCCAGAGGAGTTTTGGGAGAATGTCCTATGGTCTGATGAAACCAAACTGGAACTGTTTGGTAGAAACACAACTTGTCGTGTTTGGAGGAAAAAGAATACTGAGTTGCATCCATCAAACACCATACCTACTGTAAAGCATGGTGGTGGAAACATCATGCTTTGGGGCTGTTTCTCTGCAAAGGGGCCAGGACGACTGATCCGGGTACATGAAAGAATGAATGGGGCCATGTATCGTGAGATTTTGAGTGCAAACCTCCTTCCATCAGCAAGGGTATTGAAGATGAAACATGGCTGGGTCTTTCAACATGACAATGATCCAAAGCACACCGCCAGGGCAACGAAGAAGTGGCTTCGTAAGAAGCATTTCAAGGTCCTGGAGTGGCCTAGCCAGTCTCCAGATCTCAACCCTATAGAAAACCTTTGGAGGGAGTTGAAAGTCCGTGTTGCCAAGTGAAAAGCCAAAAACATCACTGCTCTAGAGGAGATCTGAATGGAGGAATGGGCCAACATACCAACAACAGTGTGTGGCAACCTTGTGAAGACTTGCAGAAAACGTTTGACCTCTGTCATTGCCAACAAAGGATATATTAAAAAGTATTGAGATGAAATTTTGTTTCTGACCAAATACTTATTTTCCACCATAATATGCAAATAAAATGTTAAAAAAACAGACAATGTGATTTTCTGGATTTTTTTTTCTCAGTTTGTCTCCCATAGTTGAGGTCTACCTATGATGTAAATTACAGACGCCTCTCATCTTTTTAAGTGGTGGAACTTGCACTATTGCTGACTGACTAAATACTTTTTTGCCCCACTGTAATGACGGTGAAATGAGAGGAAAGCACATACGCAGTATGAAAACAGTTTCAGCAAAATGAGGCCCGCTAAAGCTAGATAGCAGAGGATACAAAAGTGAACTGCGTGGTCAGCGAAAAAACCTTCAAAAAAACATCCTGAAATTACTTGAACTCATGTGCCAACTCATGGTACATGAGGAGCAATTTCAGCCCACTAGAGCAACCAGCAGCAAAGAATCACATATCTGCAGGCTGGACTAAAAAACCAAATAAAGCAAAACACCAAAACAGGAAAATCCAAACTTAGCTTGACCAGAAGATTCTAGGAGCAGGGAGCAGAGGTAACAAGACACACTGGATACATTGATAACCGGCGAGGAAATGCCAGCAAAGCCAGGTTAAATAGGAAACTCCCATATCCTGATGGAACAGGTGGAACCCAGAGACCCAGGAAAGACAAGTCACCCAGTACCATCAGTAACCACAAGAGGGAGCCCAAAAACAGAACTCACAACAGGGGCCATAATGAACGGTGCAGAGCATTATATATGGCACAGCTTTATATGGGGCCATAATGAATGGTGCAGAGCATTCTATATGGCACAGCTTTATATGGAGCATCTATGGGGCCATAATGAACGGTGCAGAGCATTATATATGGTACAGCTTTATATGGAGCATCTATGGGGCCATAATGAACGGTGCAGAGCATTATATATGGTACAGCTTTATATGAAGCATCTATGGGGCCATAATGAATGGTGCAGAGCATTCTATATGGCACAGCTTTATATGGAGCATCTATGGGGTCATAATGAACGGTATAGAGTATTATATATGGCACAGTTTTATATGGAGCATCTATGGGGCAATAATCAACGGTATGGAGCATTATATGTGGCACAGCTTTATATGGAGCATCCATGGGGCAATAATGAATGGTATGGAGCATCTATTTTTAGTTTTGAAATTCACCGGTAGCTGCTGCATTTTCCACCCTTGGCTTACACTCGAGTCAATAAGTTTTCCCATTTTTTTGTGGCAAAATTAGGGGGGTCGGCTTATACTCGGGTCGGCTTATACTCGAGTATATACGGTACCCATATTTTGGTATCGCTGCATTCAGAAATATCCGATCTATTAAAGTATATTAATCAGATCTGTAAACGACATGACAAGAATAAAATCGAAGTGCCAGGATTACGTTTTTTTGGCTGTTGCAACATTGCAATAACATGCAATAACAGGTGATCAAAACATCACATCTACCCCAAAATTCTATCAATAACAAGGTCAGCTCAGCACGCAAAGAATAAGCCCTCACCTAGCCTCAGATTCCAAAAAATGGAGACGCTACCAGTCTCGTAAAATGGCGACATTTTCTTTTGTTTCTTACACATTTTTGACACTTAAATAAAATAGAACCTATACATGTTTAGTATCTGCATACTCGTACTGAACTGAAGAATCATATTGCAAGGTCAGTTTTAGTTTTTAATTATTAACATCGTAAATAAATTAAAAAAAGGAGGAAAAAAAAGCGGTGTTGCACTTTTTTCTTTGCAATTTGACCACACTTGGAATTTGTTTCCCATCTTCTAGTACACTGTATGGTAAAATCAATGGTGTCATTCAAAAGTAACAGTTGTCCTGCAAAAAAAAGCCCTCATACACTTTATTGACACAAAAATTAAAATAGGTACGGCTCTGGGAAGGGAGCAAAATACAAAAACTGAAACTTGCAAGGAGGTAATGGGGTTAATTTTCTATAAACATGCATTTATATGCAATGATAACCATAGGATGTTTTGGTTTGTTTTGAGATTTCATACAGTATTTCTATCCAGCAGATGCCAGTTTATATTATGGGATCTAATACCCACAAACGTTAATCTTTAGATCATCATAAAAGATGCAATCAACGTCAAGCAAGCAAATTCTCACTGATCATAATCGCTGCATATATTCACGCTAACCAATTATTCCAAACTTTTACGTCATCTTATGATATTTTACATGTTAATAGCCCCATCTGTACAAGGCTGCTAAATCGGCATTTGACTAAGGCCACATGCTGACCAACTAATCAGTGATCACTGAGGTGAGGATGCGGCATTTCCTCCATTATTAAAAAGATAAATGGGTCTTTTTTTTGCAGAGGAACATGTTGATCTAATACAGTGATTACAAGGTCCAGTATTGAAGATTAATTCACTGTTTGGCCCACCTTAAAAAAAATAAAGGCCGTAATAATTTGCAACAAATCATTAGTATACTCTTCAACTCTGCCACTCTATCAACTGTTGCACTTTAATGATAAATTTTGTATAAGTTACAAAAGCACAACTTTTTAGGTAAAATAGTACACTTCACAATATTAGATAAGAAATAGCAGGAGACCAATGTGCAAAATCTTGCATGTTACTGATGGAGTTTTGTATAAATAGTGATTTTTATTTTTTTTAAGAAAGTTCTAATATTAAGACCTCATTCAGATTTCTGTGCAAATCAATTCGAGATTAGACCACTATGCAAAGACTGGCAGAGGATCTCCTGACGCGAACGTGAAAACCTCATAAAAATATATGTGTCGCGGGAATACTGTGACCGAGAGGGGCCAGAAGATTGAGGCGTCTGGTTTTCCAAAATCCTGCATTGGTTAGAAGTACTTCACCATCTTATTAAACAGTGCAGGTTTTTCCTTGCTAGCAGTGCAAGGGTTAAGCTGTTCTAGTTGTACCTCCTGGAGCTTTCCTATGTGGATTGTCTCAGCTGTTCAGTGTTGGCTACTCCTCTCTGCTATATATGCTCTTCTTTGTCACTTAGGAATTGCCAGGGTTAGTTCTTACTTCCTGGTTTTGGAGTTGGAGGTGTAGTTTGTTGTTGGAGTTTGGAGATTTGTTCAGGAGATTGTTGCTTGGAGTTGTGTCTGTGTGCACATCCTCACCCTCTCTTATTTTGTTTCTTCTTCCTTTAACTCCTCTGTGTTTCACTTTGTTGTTTGGTGAGTGTATTTTGTATGATTGTTATTTTAATTTATTACTGTCAGTCTTCCCTTGTTTGTTTGGTGTTCTCCTATATATATCGGCTTCTCACCTCCGTGGGTATAGGAGGGGTCAGATCAGGGTTGATATAGGAGCATTGCAAGGCACGAGAACCCAGCGTCTCCACCTTCAAGAGTAATCTGGGAGACAAAGATAGACCAGGGCGCCCCTAGTTTTAGGGACATGGTTAGCGCCCACAGTCCCAAGACACTGCGTGACAATATGAAGCTGTAATGCTTAAGTAAAGAGAAGCGCGGCCAGTCTGTGCATTGAGGTCCAAGGTCGGACAGAGATCCACCGATGTCTGAATGAGCCCTGAGAAGTGTACTAATTAGCATACTAAAAAGTCACAAAGAGTGGTACACCTATGTGTCAAATGTTGTATGTTGAGTACAATTTTGCACAAATTGTGACATTTTATGCATTCATGTGACATTTGTTATATATTTATTCATAAAATATCACAATATTTTTGGTGCAACTCCAATGATAAATGTCAACCCCCCCAGTATATGTGGTAATTGTTTGATCATCTTTTTCTTGTTGGTTACCTGTAATCCATATTCTTTCTATTCCAAATGCGATATAAACTAGCACTCCACGTACAGACTTTTTTGCTGAGCTTGGACAGAAATGGACTATAGTTATTATATATATTAAGACTAAAGTGCATTTTTGATGTTTCAGATTTCCTGCACCAGTTCTGCCGCATATAGCTAAATTAGGTTTCTTGCGTTTTTTTCATTGTGTTAGTTTTGTTTATTGTGTTTCTATCACTTTTGTTCAGCCGTGTTTTTTCCCTCTTTTTGCTTTGCCATGTATTTATATAAAAAAAAGACTTTGTTTTGAAAACTTTCTGTTACTTAACTTTGATAAAACTTTATTGATAAAGTCATGTGTGGATTATATGCGTTTATATCGCCTTTCCGCTGCAGAAATTTAATAAAAACATGTATGTATTTTTTATCTGTTGATTTTTCTCATCTCATTCAAGTCTTTGGGGAAAATGCATAAATAAAAACACATATCCCACCAAAGACAACATCTTCATGAAGTTTGTAGATTCTCCACGTGTTTGCGTGGATTTCCTCCTACGCTCCAAAGACATACTGATATAAGTAAGAATAAATAAGAAATAATGACTGCAGGAGAAATTGATAGGTTGCAGATTTCAAAATTGCATTGTAAAAAAAGCACAATGGGCATGAGGATTTCCTTGACAGAGCAGAAGAATCTCTTCAGAATGTTTCAAGAGAAGAACTTTTCAGTGTTCCCGCAGAAACTAATGACAGAGTAGAAATAACTATTCAGAATGTTCGAAAAGAAGCACCTTTCAATGTTCCCGCAGAAGAAGAGAAATGGAAGAATGTGACCCAAAGAAGCAGGAGGATGAGTAGGCAATCACCACCCATACCGCTGAAGAACAAATACCAGGCTCTCACGCAGGACAAGTATGAAGATGTACATCAAAAAAGTGCTTTTCCCACAAAGAAGTCCCCAGTAAGAAATCAGAAGCCACTTGAAGGGAGAAAAAGAAGCGCTGTGGTGAAGAACAAAAGGAGAGTGGTGGTCGTGGGGGATTGCCTACTGAGAGGAACAGAAGCGGCTTTTTGTCGACTGGACATTACCTTACAAAAAGTGTGCGGTCTTCCAGGTGCCCAAATCAAAAATGTGTCTGATAGGGTATCAAGACTTTTCAGTGCCCCAGTGACTACCCATGTCTACTAATACACGTAGGAACAAATGACACACCAAAAAGGACCTGAAAACTATATGCAGAGACTTTGAAGACCTAGGCTGGAAAGTCAAGGAACTGGGAATGCAGGTTGTCTTCTCATCCTTCCTCCAAGTAGATGGACATGGACCAAGGAGATTGAACAGGATTCTACAGGTGAACAACTGGTTACATCAATGGTGTCTTGAGCAATGTTTTAGGTTTCTTGACGATGGAGTGAATTACTTGTATGATGGACTCCTTGGTGAAGATGGGTTGCATCTTACGAAAACAAATTTGTTAGACGCCTTGCTACACTCATCAGGTGAGCTTTAAACTAAAGCAGGACAGGAAATATAATGTCAGGAAAAAAATATGCAGCTAATGAATTCTTTTGAGAACTCTGCTATTAGAAGTGGAACTAAAGAACAAAAACAACAAATTCTGAATGCAAATAGAGGAGCAAGAGAAACCGACTACAAACTAAAATATGTCTATACAAATGTACAGAGCATGGGAAACAAACAGGGAGAAATGGAGCAGCTAACATAGGACAAGAGCTACGATGTCATAGGAATCACTGAAAATTGGTGGAATGATACACGTGATTGGAATATAAACACTTGAAGGCTACAACTTATTTATTAGAATCAGGATTAACAAGAGGGGAGGAGGTGTTGCATTTTATGTTAGGATAACGTATATATCTCTACAGAGATCCAAGTTTCGGAGACTGGTAGCTCTGTAGAAACTGTTTGAGTAAGAATACAAGAAGAGAAGAACAGAAAGGACACTGTTGTTGGTGTTTACCTGGACAGACTGAAGATATAGATGAACGCTTTTTACATCAGATGTCTAAAAAAAGTACGACATAGATCATGGGAGATTTTAACTATCCAGATATTAATTGGGAATCTGTCAGGAAAAAGTAATGGGTCCAGAAAAATCTTATCTTTATCTTTCAGAAGGTAGAAGAGAGAACAAGAGGATATGCAATCTTGGACCTAATTCTTACCAATGGCGGAAATGGTTGAGAAAGCAAAGGTGACTGGGAATTTAGGAGGCAGCGATCAAATTTTGGATTACAAGAGGGGGACCAGTGAGAACTCAGACTTTAAGGTTGGACTTCAGAAAGGCAAATTTTAAAGGACTCAGAAAGAGGGTATGGAAGGTTCAATGTCTGGATGTTGTAAAGGACAGAGGTGTCCAAGAAGCATAGGAGATTTTGCTAAATGAAATTATCACTGTTAACAATTACATACATAAAGACTGTTTACAATTAGTGATGAGCGAATATACTCGTTACTCGAGATTTCCCGAGCACGCTCGAGTGACCTCCGAGTATTTTTTAGTGCTCGGAGATTTAGTTTTCATCACCGCAGCTGAATGATTTACATCTGTTAGCCAGCTTGATTACATGTGGGGATTCCCTAGCAACCAGGCAACCCACATGTACTTATGCTGGCTAACAGATGTAAATCATTCAGCTGTGGCGATGAAAACAGATGTAAATCATTCATGTGTGGCGACGAAAACAATCTCCGAGAACTTACAAATACTCGGAGGACACCCGAGCATGCTCGGGAAATCTTGAGAAACGAGTATATTCGCTCATCATATTAACAATCAAAAAAAGAAGGAAGAATTGGAAGCACTTAAAGAGACCAGGATGGATGACCACTGTTATGAAAGGCAATTCAGTACTACAATGGACATAGCGATTAGAGCACATACAGTGATCTGACAATAACCCAAAATCATAGAACGAGCTCTGAGACGTGGGAACTCTGCAGACCGCAATCCCTAATCCTCTCCAAACAACACTAGAGGCAGCCGTGGATTGCGCCTAACTCTGCCTATGCAACTCGGCACAGCCTGAGAAACTAACTAGCCTGAAGATAGAAAATAAGCCTACCTTGCCTCAGAGAAATACCCCAAAGGAAAAGGCAGCCCCCCACATATAATGACTGTGAGTTAAGATGAAAAGACAAACGTAGAGATTAAATAGATTCAGCAAAGTGAGGCCCGACTTTCTTAACAGATCGAGGATAGAAAAGGTAACTTTGCGGTCTACACAAAACCCTAAAGAAAACCACGCAAAGGGGGCAAAAAGACCCTCCGTACCGAACTAACGGTACGGAGGTACACCCTTTGCGTCCCAGAGCTTCCAGCAACAATTAGACAAGCTGGACAGAAAAAATAGCAAACAAATAGCAAAGAAGAACTTAGCTATGCAGAGCAGCAGGCCACAGGAATGATCCAGGGAAAAGCAAGTCATACACTGGAACATTGACAGGAAGCCAGGATCAAAGCATTAGGTGGAGTTAAGAAGAGAAGCACCTAACGACCTCACCAGATCACCTGAGGGAGGAAACTCAGAAGCCGCAGTACCACTTCCCTCCACCAACAGAAGCTCACAGAGAGAATCAGCCGAAGTACCACTTGTGACCACAGGAGGGAGCTCTGCCACAGAATTCACAACAGTACCCCCCCTTGAGGAGGGGTCACCGAAACCCTCACCAGAGCCCCCAGGCCGACCAGGATGAGCCACATGAAAGGCACGAACAAGATCGGGAGCATGGACATCAGAGGCAAAAACCCAGGAATTATCTTCCTGAGCATAACCCTTCCATTTAACCAGATACTGGAGTTTCCGTCTAGAAACATGAGAATCCAAAATCTTCTCCACAATATACTCCAATTCCCCCTCCACCAAAACCGGGGCAGGAGGATCAACAGATGGAACCATAGGTGCCACGTATCTCCGCAACAATGACCTATGGAATACGTTATATATGGAAAAAGAATCTGGAAGGGTCAGACGAAAAGACACAGGATTAAGAACCTCAGAAATCCTATACGGACCAATGAAACGAGGTTTAAACTTAGGAGAGGAAACCTTCATAGGAATATGACGAGAAGATAACCAAACCAGATACCCAACACGAAGTCGGGGACCCACACGGCGTCTGCGATTAGCGAAACGTTGAGCCTTCTCCTGGGACAAGGTCAAATTGTCCACTACATGAGTCCAAATCTGCTGCAACCTGTCCACCACAGTATCCACACCAGGACAGTCCGAAGACTCAACCTGTCCTGAAGAGAAACGAGGATGGAACCCAGAATTGCAGAAAAATGGCGAAACCAAGGTAGCCGAGCTGGCCCGATTATTAAGGGCGAACTCAGCCAAAGGCAAAAAGGACACCCAGTCATCCTGATCGGCAGAAACAAAGCATCTCAGATATGTTTCCAAGGTCTGATTGGTTCGTTCGGTCTGGCCATTAGTCTGAGGATGGAAAGCCGAGGAAAAAGACAAGTCAATGCCCATCCTACCACAAAAGGCTCGCCAAAACCTTGAAACAAACTGGGAACCTCTGTCAGAAACGATATTCTCTGGAATGCCATGTAAACGAACCACATGCTGGAAGAACAATGGCACCAAATCAGAGAAGGAAGGCAATTTAGACAAGGGTACCAGATGGACCATCTTAGAAAAGCGATCACAGACCACCCAAATGACTGACATCTTTTGAGAAACGGGAAGATCAGAAATAAAATCCATAGAGATATGTGTCCAAGGCCTCTTTGGGACCGGCAAGGGCAAAAGCAACCCACTGGCACGAGAACAGCAGGGCTTAGCCCGAGCACAAATCCCACAGGACTGCACAAAAACACGCACATCCCGCGACAGAGACGGCCACCAAAAGGATCTAGCCACCAACTCTCTGGTACCAAAGATTCCAGGATGACCAGCCAACACCGAACAATGAACCTCAGAGATAACTTTATTCGTCCACCTATCAGGGACAAACAGTCTCTCCGCTGGACAACGATCAGGTTTATTAGCCTGAAATTTTTGCAGCACCCGCCGCAAATCAGGGAAGATGGCAGACACAATTACTCCTTCCTTGAGGATACCCGCCGGCTCAGACAAACCCGGAGAGTCGGGCACAAAACTCCTAGACAGAGCATCCGCCTTCAGTTTTTTAGAGCCCGGAAGGTACGAAATCACAAAGTCAAAACGGGCAAAAAACAGCGACCAACGAGCCTGTCTAGGATTCAACCGCTTAGCAGACTCAAGATAAGTCAAGTTCTTATGATCAGTCAATACCACCACGCGATGCTTAGCTCCTTCAAGCCAATGACGCCACTCCTCGAATGCCCACTTCATGGCCAGCAACTCTCGGTTGCCCACATCATAATTTCGCTCAGCAGGCGAAAACTTCCTGGAAAAAAAAGCGCATGGTTTCATCACTGAGCAATCAGAACCTCTCTGCGACAAAACAGCCCCTGCTCCAATCTCAGAAGCATCAACCTCGACCTGGAACGGAAGAGAAACATCTGGTTGACACAACACAGGGGCAGAAGAAAAACGACGCTTCAAGTCTTGAAAAGCTTCCACAGCAGCAGAAGACCAATTGACCTAATCAGCACCCTTCTTGGTCAAATCGGTCAATGGTTTGGCAATACTAGAAAAATTGCAGATGAAGCGACGATAAAAATTAGCAAAGCCCAGGAACTTTTGCAGACTTTTCAGAGATGTCGGCTGAGTCCAATCATGGATGGCTTGGACCTTAACAGGATCCATCTCGATAGTAGAAGGGGAAAAGATGAACCCCAAAAATGAAACCTTCTGCACACCAAAGAGACACTTTGATCCCTTCACAAACAAAGCATTAGCACGCAGGACCTGAAAAACTGTTCTGACTTGCTTCACATGAGACTCCCAATCATCCAAGAAGATCAAAATGTCATCCAAGTACACAATCAGGAATTTATCCAGGTACTCTCGGAAGATGTCATGCATAAAGGACTGAAACACTGATGGAGCATTGGCAAGTCCGAATGGCATCACTAGATACTCAAAATGACCCTCGGGCGTATTAAATGCAGTTTTCCATTCATCTCCTCGCCTGATTCGCACCAGATTATACGCACCACGAAGATCTATCTTGGTGAACCAACTAGCCCCCTTAATCCGAGCAAACAAATCAGATAACAATGGCAAGGGGTACTGAAATTTAACCGTGATCTTATTTAGAAGGCGGTAATCTATACAAGGTCTCAGCAAACCATCCTTCTTGGCTACAAAAAAGAACCCTGCTCCTAATGGTGACGATGACGGGCGAATATGCCCCTTCTCCAGGGATTCCTTCACATAGCTGCGCATAGCGGCGTGCTCAGGCACGGATAAATTAAACAGTCGACCTTTAGGGAATTTACTACCAGGAATCAAATTGATAGCACAATCACAATCCCTATGCGGAGGTAGGGCATCGGACTTGGGCTCATCAAATACATCCCGGTAATTAGACAAGAACTCTGGAAACTCAGAAGGGGTGGATGACGAAATTGACAGAAATGGAACATCACCATGTACCCCCTGACAACCCCAGCTGGACGCCGACATGGATTTCCAATCTAATACTGGATTATGGGTTTGTAGCCATGGCAACCCCAACACGACCACATCATGCAGATTATGCAACACCAGAAAGCGAATAACTTCCTGATGTGCAGGAGCCATGCACATGGTCAGCTGGGTCCAGTATTGAGGCTTATTCTTGGCCAAAGGCATGGCATCAATTCCTCTCAATGGAATAGGACACTGCAAGGGCTCTAAGAGAAACCCACAACGCTTAGCATACTCCAAGTCCATCAAATTCAGGGCAGCGCCTGAATCCACAAATGCCATGACAGAACACGATGACAAAGAGCAGATCAAGGTAACGGACAGAAGAAATTTTGACTGTACCGTACCAATGGTGGCAGACCTAGCGAACCGCTTAGTGCGCTTAGGACAATCAGAGATAGCATGAGTGGAATCACCACAGTAGAAACACAGCCCATTCAGACGTCTGTGTTCTTGCCGTTTAACTCTGGTCAAAGTCCTATTGCACTGCATAGGCTCAGGTTTAAGCTCAGGTAATACCGCCAAATGGTGCACAGATTTACGCTCACGCAAGCGTCGACCGATCTGAATGGCCAAAGACATAGACTCATTCGAACCAGCAGGCATAGGAAATCCCACCATGACATCCTTAAGGGCTTCAGAGAGACCCTTTCTGAACATAGCTGCCAGCGCAGATTCATTCCATTGAGTGAGCACGGACCACTTTCTAAATTTCTGACAATATACCTCTATCTCATCCTGACCCTGACAAAGAGCCAGCAAATTTTTCTCTGCCTGATCCACTGAATTAGGTTCATGGTACAGCAATCCGAGCGCCAGGAAAAACGCATCGATATTACTCAATGCAGGATCTCCTGGCGCAAGAGAAAATGCCCAGTCCTGAGGGTCGCCGCGCAAAAAAGAAATAAAAATCAAAACCTGTTGAACTGGATCACCAGAGGAGCGAGGTTTCAAGGCCAGAAATAATTTACAATTATTTTTGAAACTCAGAAACTTAGTTCTATCTCCAAAAAACAAATCAGGAATAGGAATTCTTGGTTCCAACATAGCTTTCTGATCAATAGTGTCTTGAATCTTTTGTACTCTTGCCGAGAGCTGATCCACAAATGAAGACAGACTTCTAATGTCCATCGCTACACCTGTGTACTGAACCACCCAAATGTCTAGGGGAAAAAAAAGGCAAAACACAGTGCAAAGAAAAAAAAATGGTCTCAGAACTTATTTTTTCCCTCTATTGAGAATCATTAGTACTTTGGGCTTCCTGTACTGTTATGAAAGGCAATTCAGTACTACAATGGACATAGCGGTCAGAGCACATACAGTGATCTGACAATAACCCAAAATCATAGAACGAGCTCTGAGACGTGGGAACTCTGCAGACCGCAATCCCTAATCCTCTCCAAACAACACAAGAGGCAGCCGTGGATTGCGCCTAACTCTGCCTATGCAACTCGGCACAGCCTGAGAAACTAAATAGCCTGAAGATAGAAAATAAGCCTACCTTGCCTCAGAGAAATACCCCAAAGGAAAAGGCAGCCCCCCACATATAATGACTGTGAGTTAAGATGAAAAGACAAACGTAGAGATGAAATAGATTCAGCAAAGTGAGGCCCGACTTTCTTAACAGATCGAGGATAGAAAAGGTAACTTTGCGGTCTACACAAAACCCTAAAGAAAACCACGCAAAGGGGGCAAAAAGACCCTCCGTATCGAACTAACGGTACGGAGGTACACCCTTTGCGTCCCAGAGCTTCCAGCAACAATTAGACAAGCTGGACAGAAAAAATAGCAAACAAATAGCAAAGAAGAACTTAGCTATGCAGAGCAGCAGGCCACAGGAATGATCCAGGGAAAAGCAAGTCCAACACTGGAACATTGACAGGAAGCCAGGATCAAAGCATTAGGTGGAGTTAAGAAGAGAAGCACCTAACGACCTCACCAGATCACCTGAGGGAGGAAACTCAGAAGCCGCAGTACCACTTCCCTCCACCAACAGAAGCTCACAGAGAGAATCAGCCGAAGTACCACTTGTGACCACAGGAGGGAGCTCTGCCACAGAATTCACAACAGACCACAGAGCTTAATCACTTTTAAAAAGGAAACAATACATGTATATTAAATAGAAAAAAGGGGGCATATCTGAAGAAAAATAAAATGCTGTTTGCAGGGAATACATTAGAAGAGCTATAGCCAGTAATTAAATGAGGCTTGCAAGGGAGACCAAAAGCACTAAAAAAAAGGATTTTGGGGGTATGTCAAAAACAAAAGAAATTTCAAAGATGCTCTAAGATTTGTACAGGATAAAAAGGGTGACGTGGTCAACAATGATGTTGACAAGGCCAAACTTTTAAATTCCTATTTTGCATCTGTATTTCAAAAGAAAGCAATTGCAACATCAAGTGATCTGCGCCGTGTCATCGAAGGAATAAAAGAACCCACACTATCTATAAACAGAGAGATGATGAGGGAACACTTGGCTAATTTAAATGAATTTAAATCTCCTGGTCCAGATTTATTACATCCCAGGATACTGAAAGAGATAGCAGAGGAAATTGCAGAACCACTAGCCAGAATCTTTCAAAAATTCTGGAGAATGGGAGAAGTCCCAGAAGATTGTAAAAAGGCAAATGTTGTCCCTAGTTTCAAAAAAAGGAAAGAAGATGGACCCAGAAAATTACAGGCCAGTGAGCCTTACTTCTATACCAGGAAAGGTCTTTGAACAAATTATTAAACAACATGTATTTAAGTACTTGGATAAGATTAATTAACCAGAGCCAGCATGGGTTTGTAGCAAACAAATCATGCTAGACTAATCTAATTTTCTTCTATAATGAAACCACTGAGTGAGTGGGTCAAGGAAATGCGGTATAGTGCAGGGTGGCCATTTATATGGATATACCTAAATAAAATGGGAATGGTTGGTGATATCAACTTCCTGTTTGTCGCACATTAGTATATGGGAAGGGGTAAACTTTTCAAGATGGGTGGTGACCATGGTGGCCATTTTGAAGTCAGCCATTTTGGATCCAACTTTATTTTTTTCAATAGGAAGAGGGTCATGTGACATCAAACTTATTGAGAATTTCACAAGAAAAACAATGGTGTGCATGGTTTTAACGTAACTTTATTCTTTAATGAGTTATTTACAAGTTTATGACCACTTATAAAATGTGTTCAAAGTGCTGCCCATTGTGTTGGCATGTCAATGCAACCCTCTTCTCTCACTCTTGACACACTGGTAGCAACACTGCAGAAGAAATGCTAGCACAGGCTTCCAGTATCCGTTGTTTCAGATACTGCACATCTCGTATCTTCACAGCATAGACAATTTCCTTCAGATGACCCCAAAGATAAAAGTCTAAAGGGTCAGATCGGGAGACCTTGATGGCCATTCAACTGGCCCACGACGACCAATCCACTTTCCAGGAAACTTCATGTAGTAATAATGCTCGGACCTGACACCCAAGATGGTACACCATCACATTATGGGTGTCAGGTCCGATGTCCTACGAAGAACGATTAAAGGATCTGGCAATGTTTAGCTTGCAAAAAAGAAGGCTAAGAGGAGACTTAAGAGCTGTCTACAAATATCTGAAGGGTGTAGAAGGAGCATCCTTATTCTCATTTTCACATGGAAACATGAGAAGCATTGGAATGAAACTGAAAGGGAGAAGACACAGATTAGATATTAGAAAAAACTTTTTGACAGTGAGGGTGATCAATGAGTGGAACAGGCTGCCAGGAGAGGTGGTGAGTTCTCCAATGGAAGTCTTCAAGCAGAGGCTGTCTGAGATAGTTTAGTGAATCCTTCATTGTGCAGGGGGTTGGAAACGATGACCCTAGAGATCCCTTTCAACTCTAACATACTATGAGTTTATAATTCTAGATCCCAAACATTTTGCTGGAAATGTAATACCCTTTTGTTGCACGAAAATATGCAGCAGAAAAATGCACCAAATACTCAAGGCAGAAAGATGAAGATCTCTTTGTAGAGAGTGGATTTCCTTATAAAGATGATTCCACTCGGTGAAGGCAGTGATGCTTTTATGGGCTGTAGAGTATCACAGGATCTCCAAGTAATAAATTAGGTGGAGTTTATCCTATTTCTGGGTAGAACTTAAGATATTTGTGTTCTTCCTGTAGGTGAATTGTGCACAGCTGTCTATGGATTGCACAATGCTACCTATAGGCTGTATACTGTGTATGTGTATACCTTTCATCCTTTTGTTTCTAGTTTACGTAATGCTATCGTCTACTGTTTATGCCTTGCACATGGCCATCTCTTTGTATACGGCTGTCTCTAGGTCATGCACTGCTACCTCAGGGTCACGTGTGAGTGTCTGCAGATACATAATGATGTGTATAAAATGCTGCTGTCTGTAGATTTTGGAGAGATGAAATGATCGCTTCTTTAGGTTATAAGGACAGCTGGCTATAGGTTATAAGCAGCTGTCTGCTGTCGCACACATCTGCTTACAGGTTATTCATAGCTGTCAATAAGTTATATGCAGCTGTTAGTCAGTTTTACAAGACTCGCTGTCAGTGTCATGCAGTTTTATATGTTCAGTCTGTCAGTGTAACATTTATCATACGCTTATTTTTATGCAGAGCTTTCTTTTAGCTCTGCACTGTCATTTTTCAGGTAAAGCATCATCTCTACTTGGATACAGCTAAATTTCGCTATCCAGTGACATGTGTTATTTGTACATGGCTGTGTGTCATGACTAGCTGTACATGGCTATCTGCCTGAGCACACAGCTATGACTATTCTCTGATTTATTGCTCCTCTAAGTACCTGAGCTTAGAATTAATGGGATTGAAAAAGCAATTAAAACAGTGAAGACAAACAGAGAAGAGATGAGAGGGGGAGGCAGACTGGAACACAATGGAGAGGAGAAGAGTGAATAGGAAACGTGGAGGGATCCAAGGGCTCCCTGACATGGAAGGAAGGAATGTTTTTTTATTGATGAATTTACTTATTTATAGCACTTCACTTTTATGGGGAAAGTTTGCAGACCTTCTGTAATTATACAAATACCGAGTGCAGAACTAGATTAGTATTGAAATAAAAATGATGCAAGTGTTCTGTACAAGAATCTGACCAAAACCACAGGCAGCATGAATCAGATGCTTGCTGCTTTTTTGCAACCATGTATTTTTCGCTCTAAAACTCCATGTTTCAGTCAAAACATACATTTAAAAGCCAATCAGGGTCCAGCCCTTCTCCACCCCACTCCCTAAGGTCACGTTCAGTATTTGGTCAGCTTTTTACATCAGTATTTGTAAGCCAAAATTAGGAGTGGAACAACTGAAGAAAAAGTATTATAGAAACTTGTCACCACTTCTGCATTTTTCACCACTTCTGATTTTGGCTTAAGGTACCTTCACACATAACGGTTTCGTTAACGATATCGTTGCAACGTCACACTTTTTGTGACGTAGCAACGATCCCGCTAACGATCTCGTTATGTGTGACAGCGAACAACGATCAGGCCCCTGCTGGGAGATTGTTGGTCGCTGGGGAATGATCAGGACCTTTTTTTGGTCGCTGATCACCCGCTGTCATCGCTGGATCGGCGTGTGACGCCGATCCAGCGATGTGTTCACTTGTAACCAGGCTAAATATCGGGTTACTAAGCACAGGGCCACGCTTAGTAACCCGATATTTACCCTGGTTACCATTGTAAAAGTAAAAAAAAAGACAGAACATACTCACATTCCGATGTCTGTCACGTCCCCCGCCGTCAGCTTCCCTGCACTGACTGTCAGCACCGGCCGTAAAGCAGAGCACAGCGGTGACGTCACCGCTGTGCTCTGCTTTACGGCCAGCGCTGACACAGTCAGTGCGGGAAGCTGACGGCGGGGGACGTGACAGACATCGGAATGTGAGTATGTAGTGTTTTTTTTTTTTTACTTTTACAATGGTAACCAGGGTAAATATCGGGTTACTAAGCGCGGCCCTGCACTTAGTAACCCAATGTTTACCCTGGTTACCCGGGGACTTCGGCATCGTTGGTCGCTGGAGAGAGCTGTCTGTGTGACAGATCCCCAGCGACCACACAACGACTTACCAACGATCACGGCCAGGTCGTATCGCTAGTCGTGATCGTTGGTAAGTCGTTTAGTGTAACGGTACCCTTACAAATACTGATGTAAAGTGCTGACCAAATACTGAATGTGGCCTTAGGCTATGTGTATGTATAGGGAAGGGCCGGTCAGTCTAGAGGAGTGGGGCTGGGAGAAGCCTGCGGGGACCTGCCTCCTGGCTTAGTCATCTGAAACTCATAATCCTCCGGCCGTAATTTTAAAAGCATGTTTTTCTCTGATACACTGCACAAAGCATTTCAAAGTGAAACACAGCTGTAATAATGACTCTGCTTTGTGGTTCATTTTAAAACCTGAAAACAAAAACTTGATCAGCCATCATATTAAACGCATCCTCACTACATTGTGTAGTTGCTCTCTTGCTGCCAAATCAGTTGTAGCCTGTCAAGACTTCAGAAAATGGATTGTGCTATCTAGAACTAAGACATTAACAGATCCTTTCGAGAGTACGTGTCTGCACATTTTTACATATAGAAGTAGTGGTATTGTTCTTGTCCCACAATAAAAAATGGTACTTTTATTTGTAGATATCTGATGTGCCTGTCTGTAAGCCATATGCCAATCAGGCTGGAAGTGCACTGGGATAGTGTCCATGCACTTGGAAGATGTGCAAATGTATTGATCTGCCTCGAGTGCACTTCCAGTCTGATTTGCATATGATTTCTCCACTGATATTTTTTTTATCATGAATGTCATATCAGATCTGCAATAAAAAAAGTAATTTTTTTTATTGGTGGTCAAGCTTCCGATACCGCCATACCATTTCTTGTGTGGGAAAACTGAGCTGACAGGTTCTCTGAAAGTTATGCAAGTTGTGGCCTCTATAGTTTTCAAGCACATCCCACAGATGCTCAGTCTGATTGATAAACTTGAACTTTGTCATATTTTTCAACCCATTCCTGACCAGTGCATCAGGCCACATTATTCTGGTGAAGTGATCCACTGGCATTAGGAAATACTATTTTAATGAAGGGGTATAATTAAGCTGTCGCAATAATTAGGTAGGTGGTAAATGTCAAAATGACATGCAAATTAATGCCAGGGTGTAAGGTTTCCTGTCAGATTATTGCCCATGCCATCACACTGCCTATGCTAGTTTGTCTATCTATAATGCATCCTGGTGAAGTTGTAAAGTGCGCGAGAGCGGTAGTCATGACTGAGTTGGTGTCCGGTTATGTTCTGTTACTGTATAGGAAAACAGTGTCCCAGTGTGCTGTCAGGTGTGGGTGCGTCAAACTCACTTGTAGGCCGCAAGCCTCCACTGTCTTCAGGCTTCCATGCTGAGAAACCGCTGCACACCATGCAGGGGACACCAAGTTCATTGCAACAAGCAAACGTTTACTAGTAAGTTCAAGTTCATCAAGTGGTAACATGTGGGATAGGGCAAAGCACTTCATATTTCTTACTTTCTTAGCACAACGCATCTTGATCCCTACCATTCATTCCTCCATGAGCATCCCTTCACCCACTGGCCATGTTAGCCACAGTGATCTCCCTTCCTGTTCAGCAGTGCACCCGGGATACATTACCTTCTGCCTTGGCATGTCTCTATCCATCTTCCCCTGTATGCCAAAGGACAAGATGTGTCTAGCAGCCACTATACCTGACCTTGGGCTCCGGGCACAGCAGGAGAGTCCGCTCAGGATTCCAGTATGGCATTCCAACTGCCTTGAATAGTAGGCGCATGCTGACCCTAGCAGCCCACTGTACTTGAAATTGTTACTACTTTTCTCTATCTTCTGACACTCCCAGGAGGTGCCCACCTTTTATTAACACTAGTCCTCACCCACTAGGCTACTTTTATCCATTAACCCTATCATAGTAACATAGTAACATAGTTAGTAAGGCCGAAAAAAAGACATTTTTCCATCCAGTTCAGCCGATATTCCATCATAATAAATCCCCAGATCTACGTCCTTCTACAGAACCTAATAATTGTATGTTACAATATTGTTCTGCTCCTGGAAGACATCCAGGCCTCTCTTGAACCCCTCGACTGAGTTCGCCATCACCACCTCCTCAGGCAAGCAATTCCAGATTCTCACTGCCCTAACAGTAAAGAATCCTCTTCTATGTTGGTGGAAAAACCTCTCCTCCAGACGCTAAGAATGCCCCCTTGTGCCCATCACCTTCCTTGGTATAAACAGATCCTCAGCGAAATATTTATATTGTCCCCTTATATACTTATACATGGTTATTAGATCGCCCCTCAGTCGTCTTTTTTCTAGACTAAATAATCCTAATTTCGCTAATCTATCTGGGTATTGTAGTTCTCCCATCCCCTTTATTAATTTTGTTGCCCTCCTTTGTACTCTCTCTAGTTCCATTATATCCTTCCTGAGCACCGGTGCCCAAAACTGGACACAGTACTCCATGTGCGGTTTAACTAGGGATTTGTACAGAGGCAGTATAATGCTCTCATCATGTGTATCCAGACCTCTTTTAATGCACCCCATGATCCTGTTTGCCTTGGCAGCTGCTGCCTAGCACTGGCTGCTCCAGGTAAGTTTATCATTAACTAGGATCCCCAAGTCCTTCTCCCTGTCAGATTTACCCAGTGGTTTCCCGTTCAGTGCGTAATGGTGATATTGATTCCTTCTTCCCATGTGTATAACCTTACATTTATCATTGTTAAACCTCATCTGCCACCTTTCAGCCCAAGTTTCCAACTTATCCAGATCCATCTGTAGCAGAATACTATCTTCTCTTGTATTAACTGCTCTACATAGTTTTGTATCATCTGCAAATATTGATATTTTACTGTGTAAACCTTCTACCAGATCATTAATGAATATGTTGAAGAGAACAGGTCCCAATACCGACCCCTGCGGTACCCCACTGGTCACAGCGACCCAGTTAGAGACTATACCATTTATAACCACCCTCTGCTTTCTATCACTAAGCCAGTTACTAACCCATTTACACACATTTTCCCCTAGACCAAGCATTCTCATTTTGTGTACCAACCTCTTGTGCGGCACGGTATCAAACGCTTTGGAAAAATCGAGATATACCACGTCCAATGACTCACCGTGGTCCAGCCTATAGCTTACCTCTTCATAAAAACTGAAAGTATATCCTATACTTTCTTATCCTATAGAATAAACCTATTGTCCTTATCTTATATCCTATGCCGTTGCTAAGCCAATTAACTAAACGAACAGTAATATACTATCACAGGTGTAGCCAAGTGTTTAACAGGTAGTATGCACTACTCACATTATATATTAACACTTTACATTCTTATACGCTGTATATTACCATCATAAAATTTGAAAGACGCACATCACTATTCACATTACATAGAGAAACCGCATAACACTTATCTTCAGGGGTAGAAACGCAGCTGAACAGTCCATCATTAATACACAATTTCTTTCCCAAGTAACCAACACATCAAACCATCCACATAGTGTAAAAGGAAATGTGATTCAGCAGACCAGGTCACCTTCTTTCATTGCTTTATGGTCAGTCTTGAGCTCTTATGCCCATTGTAAGCACTATTATTAGTATATGAGGTCAAAATGGGCACTATGACCTGTCTGCAGGTTTACCATAAATGTATTGTAGTTTTGGGTCTCACCTCTGGGATTTATACGTACCTCCAGAACAGAGGTCCCCAATTCCCTGCTCACAATGCTGCCTTGCTGGCAGTGACAGGAGAGGCGGCCACATATGCTTATTGCTCTCTATTCACTGCCTTGAGATTCTAAATACAGCAGATTAGACTTACCTTAATCTATTAGACATATATACAGTGGGGCAAAAAAGCATTTAGTCAGTCAGCAATAGTGCAAGTTCCACCACTTAAAAAGATGAGAGGCGTCTGTAATTTACATCATAGGTAGACCTCAACTATGGGAGACAAAGTGAGAAAAAAAAAATCCAGAAAATCACATTGTCTGTTTTTTTAACATTTTATTTGCATATTATGGTGGAAAATAAGTATTTTGTCAGAAACAAAATTTCATCTCAATACTTTGTAATATATCCTTTGTTGGCAATGACAGAGGTCAAACGTTTTCTGTAAGTCTTCACAAGGTTGCCACACACTGTTGTTGGTATGTTGGCCCATTCCTCCATGCAGATCTCCTCTAGAGCAGTGATGTTTTTGGCTTTTCGCTTGGCAACACGGACTTTCAACTCCCTCCAAAGGTTTTCTATAGGGTTGGGATCTGGAGACTGGCTAGGCCACTCCAGGACCTTGAAATGCTTCTTACGAAGCCACTCCTTCGTTGCCCTGGCGGTGTGCTTTGGATCATTGTCATGTTGAAAGACCCAGCCACGTTTCATCTTCAATGCCCTTGCTGATGGAAGGAGGTTTGCACTCAAAATCTCACGATACATGGCCCCATTCATTCTTCCATGTACCCGGGTCAGTCGTCCTGGCCCCTTTGCAGAGAAACAGCCCCAAAGCATGATGTTCCCACCACCATGCTTTACAGTAGGTATGGTGTTTGATGGATGCAACTCAGTATTCTTTTTCCTCCAAACACGACAAGTTGTGTTTCTACCAAACAGTTCCAGTTTGGTTTCATCAGACCATAGGACATTCTCCCAAAACTCCTCTGGATCATCCAAATGCTCTCTAGCAAACTTCAGACGGGCCCGGACATGTACTGGCTTAAGCAGTGGGACACGTCTGGCACTGCAGGATCTGAGTCCATGGTGGCGTAGTGTGTTACTTATGGTAGGCCTTGTTACATTGGTCCCAGCTCTCTGCAGTTCATTCACTAGGTCCCGCCGCGTGGTTCTGGGATTTTTGCTCACCGTTCTTGTGATCATTCTGACCCCACGGGGTGGGATTTTGCGTGGAGCCCCAGATCGAGGGAGATTATCAGTGGTCTTGTATGTCTTCCATTTTCTAATTATTGCTCCCACTGTTGATTTATTCACTCCAAGCTGGTTGGCTATTGCAGATTCAGTCTTCCCAGCCTGGTGCAGGGCTACAATTTTGTTTCTGGTGTCCTTTGACAGCTCTTTGGTCTTCACCATAGTGGAGTTTGGAGTCAGACTGTTTGAGGGTGTGCACAGGTGTCTTTTTATACTCATAACAAGTTTAAACAGGTGCCATTACTACAGGTAATGAGTGGAGGAAAGAGGAGACTCTTAAAGAAGAAGTTACAGGTCTGTGAGAGCCAGAAATCTTGATTGATTGTTTCTGACCAAATACTTATTTTCCACCATAATATGCAAAAAAAATGATAAAAAAACAGACAATGTGATTTTATGGATTTTTTTTTCTCAGTTTGTCTCCCATAGTTGAGGTCTAACTATGATGTTAATTACAGACGCCTCTCATCTTTTTAAGTGGTGGAACTTGCACTATTGCTGACTGACTAAATACTTTTTTGCCCCACTGTATGCCATCAATGTCTGTCATGAGACACACCCATTTAACTTTTTCAGCAATTTATATTTTATTTAGTTTTTCTCGGCACATGAGTGAGACTTCGTACGCTTTTTGCTAAAGGTTATTTTTTTGCCAGATGAAAATCTGAAAAGTATAGAGAAATATAAAGGAACTACACTTCTTTTAACTTTATAGATTTTTTTTTCAGGTATCAAGCGTAGGCTTGGCTTAGAACATATACTGAGAAAAGTATATATATATATATATATAGTTGGAAGAAAAAAGAGTTCCATCTATGTATATGATTTCCTATATTTGTATTGTAATTGTTACACTAGTAAAAATAATTGGCCAGATTTAACCCCTTTCTGACATATGACGTACTATCCAGTCGAGGTGGGGTGGGCCCGTATGACCACCGACGGAATAGTACGTCATACGCGATCGGCCGCGCTCACAGGGGGAGCCTATCGCAGCTGACATCCGGCACTATGTGCCAGGAGCGGTCATGGACCGCCCCCGGCACATTAATCCCCGACACACCGCGATCAAACATGATCGCGGTGTGTCGGCGGTATAAGGAAGCATCGCGCAGGGAGGGGGCTCCCTGCGGGCTTCCCTGAGACCCCCGCAGCGCTGTAAGTCAGATCGCTGATCTGACAGAGTGCTGTGCAAATAATAAATAATAATAAATAATAAAAAATAATAAAAAAAATTCCTAAATAAAAAAAAAATATTATTCCCATAAATACATTTCTTTATCTAAATTAAAAAAAACAACAATAAAAGTACACATATTTAGTATCGCCGAGTCCGTAACGACCCCACCTATAAAACTGCCCCACTAGTTAACCCCTTCAGTAAACACTAAGAAAAAAAAAAAAACATGAGGCAAAAAACAACGCTTTATTATCATACCGCCGAACAAAAAGTGGAATAACACACGATCAAAAAGACAGATATAAATAACCATGGTACCGCTGAAAACATCATCTTGTCCCGCAAAAAAACAAGCCGCAATACAGCATCATCAGCAAAAAAATAAAAAGTTATAGTCCTGAGAATAAAGTGATGCCAAAATAATTATTTTTTCTATAAAATAGTTTTTATCGTATAAAAGCGCCAAAACATAAAAAAATGATATAAATGAGATATCGCTGTAATCGTACTGACCCGAAGAATAAAACTGCTTTATCAATTTTACCAAATGCGGAACGGTATAAACGCCTCCCCCAAAAGAAATTCATGAATAGCTGGTTTTTGATCATTCTGCCTCACAAAAATCGGAATAAAAAGCGATAAAAAAAGTCACGTGCCCGAAAATGTTACCAATAAAAACGTCAACTCGTCCCGCAAAAAACAAGACCTCACATGACTCTGTGGACTCAAAAATCGAAAAATTATAGCTCTCAAAATGTGGTAACGCAAAAAATATTTTTTGCAATAAAAAGCGTCTTTCAGTGTGTGACGGCTGCTAATCATAAAAATCCCCTAAATAACCCGCTATAAAAGTAAATCAAACCCCCCTTCATTACCCCCTTAGTTAGGGAAAAATTAAAAAATTTAAAAAAATGTATTTATTTCCATTTTCCCATTAGGGTTAGGGCTGGGGCTAGGGTTAGGGCTAGGGTTAGGGCTAGGGTTAAGGCTACAGTTAGGGTTAAGGCTACAGTTAGGGTTGGAGCTAAAGTTAGGGTTAGGGTTTAGATTACATTTACAGTTGGGAATAGGGTTGGGATTAGGGTTAGGGGTGTGTCTGGGTTAGAGGTGTGGTTAGGGTTACCATTGGGATTAGGGTTAGGGGAGTGTTTGGATTAGGGTTTCAGTTATAATTGGGGGATTTCCACTGTTTAGGCACATCAGGGGCTCTCCAAACGCGACATGGCGTCCGATCTCAATTCCAGCCAATTCTGCGTTGAAAAAGTAAAACAGTGCTTCTTCCCTTCCGAGTTCTCCCGTCTGCCCAAACAGGGGTTTACCTCAACATATGGGGTATCGGCGCACTCAGGACAAATTGGACAACAACTTTTGGGGTCCAATTTCTCCGGTTTCCCTTGGAAAAATACAAAACTGGAGGCTAAAAAATAATTTTTGTGGGAAAAAAAGGATTTTTTTTATTTTCACGGCTCTGCGTTATAAACTGTAGTGAAACACTTGGGGGTTCAAAGTTCTCACAACACATCTAGATAAGTTCCTTGGGGGGTCTAGTTTCCAATATGGGGTCACTTGTGGGGGGTTTCTACTGTTTAGGTACATCAGGGGCTCTGCAAATGCAACGTGACGCCTGCAGACCAATCCATCTAAGTCTGCATTCCAAACGGCGCTTCTTCCCTTCCGAGCTCTGCCATGCACCCAAATGGTGTTGTAAAAATGAGAAATTGCTGGTCAACTTTTAACCCTTATAACTCCCTAACAAAAAAAAATTTTGGTACCAAAATTGTGCTGATGTAAAGTAGACACATGGGAAATGCTACTTATTAAGTATTTTGTGTGACATATCTCTGTGATTTAATTGCATAAAAATTCAAAGTTGGAAAATTGTGAAATTTTCAAAATTTTCACCAAATTTCCATTTTTTTTCACAAATAAACGCAGGTAATATCAAAGAAATTTTACCACTATCTTGAAGTACAATATGTCACGAGAAAACAATGTCAGAATCACCAGGATCCGTTGAAGCGTTCCAGAGTTATAACCTCATAAAGGGACAGTGGTCAGAATTGTAAAAATTGGCCCGGTCATTAACGTGCAAACCACCCTTGGGGGTAAAGGGGTTAAACTAAAGGAATCAACTACCATGTCCCTGTCATTCTTGCTTAATCCGCCAACAAATAACTTTTTAATGTTTTTCTAAATTTTCTATACTAATGTACTGCATAAAAAAACATTCGCAAGGCCGCCATCCACATTAGAGATAAATCCTGTTTTCACCATTTCATAAAGAAAAGTTAAATCCAATTCTTACTAAAGTAAATATGAGTTATAAGGAGGTAAACTTCATAGTAAGAACTCCAAATCTCTTCGTAATGTATTCCTTCAGTATGCAGTCCAGAGCTAAGAAAAGTCAACCAAGAGTGTGCTCAAAAGAGTCTGAGAAGTTACCTGGACAACTAAGGAATAATGATAGCACAATCCATAATCTATGAGCAATGTGCCAGTTTAATTCATCCAGAAAATCCTTCAAGACCAACTGAGTTCTCCAGACCGTGACTGGACCCCATTCAACTTATTCAAGCCTGGCCTTTAAGCTTTTCTGCATGGTGGAAGACAAAACCCTCCTCTACGGCTCTCCTTTTTAATATTTCTTTTCACTATGATAACCGTGGAGAAAAGTACCGTATATAAGTATTACTGCACATTAAACCAATTAAATGCAATTGAATGTGCTTATAATGATATCACAAATCAATCCATACATAAAATAAATGATAGCCAAATTGAGAAACCCTGAAGGTTTGACATCTACACTAATTAGTCTGAAAGGTCATATTAGTCTGAAATGTTTAGGCCTTATGCTAATGACCATATTCAGAATCAATACGTCACGGATCCTGAATTAGGAACTCATAGAAATCTATAGACCTACACCATACTGCCATGTATAGGTACACAAAGGTTGTGTCTCACAGATGCAAAATGCAATATTGTGAGCTGTATTTTGCAATGCCTCAGGGAGACATCCTATGTATCAAAAGAAATGGCTGCAGACCAGTAATATGGACCATTAGGCACTTGCATAGGGTTCTTGTACTCAACTTTAGTGGGCATAAAGCCCTTAGGGTTTGCAAGCACAGAACAATCAGGTCGGTGATTGAAAGTAGAGATGAGCGAACTTGAACTGAGAAGAGGAGAGAGAAAACCAACCTCCTTAAAATCACACTTTTTCTAATAAAAAGAATGTTTTAATCTGGAAAAAAAATAAATGTAGCTAAAAATGTCACATATTTGGTGTTGCTGTGTCGGCAATGACACTAACTAAGTTACTATGACACTATATCATTATGTTTCCCACAAAATGTGTATGGCAAAGTTGAGTGAGATAGCTGCTGGCCGAACAGTCGGCCACTGAACCGTTCGTGATTCAACCTACAGCTATCTAAAATGTGTAGGGAGCTTTAGGACCTGTTTATAGTGCTTCTGCATCATGTCCAGGGATCTCATCTGAATCCCCATAAAACAAGCTCATAAAAACAGGATTCAGACTGAACCCCCAACGGATCCATAAACTCTTGTAACACAGACCGAATTCAAATGAATTCTGTTTGTGTTTTTTACTGAAAGTGGCCACTTTTTCAGATGGGTAGTAAACTGTTGTCAACTGATTCTGTAGCTGTTGGAAACACTTTCAGGGGGGAAAAAAAGCATAAACACAGTTTATTTTAACCCCGTTTGTGTATAGCAGTATATAGTTCCATATGAAACCCATTTTCGTGGTGATTCAGATGAGACCCCTGAATGTAGTTCAGAAAGGCTAATTGAACATAGGCTTATATGTCCGATGCATTTGAAGTTATATTTATTTTGTCTGCTTTGTTCTTTTTGCCCAGTGTAAGAAAACTTGTGCAGCACTTTGAGACAAAGACACTTTTCCTCTGGGAATTTTCTACCAGAAAATGCAGCTTGGTATCTGTCTGAGGCCAATGACATTTGTCTCCATTTTTATCATCTAACAAACTGAACAAAAGGCATTCTTGGTGTCTAAAGAAGTGTTTGCTCCACTGGAGCATATAAGACTTGATATAAAACGTCTGTTGTGCTGGGTTAGTCACTAGGTTAGTCTTCTGACCTATTTCCTACCATACTGATTAGTGTAAAGGCTGCATTTTCTCTTGCCAGCAACCAATCAATGCAATTAGATGTTGAAAAAGAAAACTCCCTGCAAAATATATGTATGTGATATATATATATATAATAGCTATTATTATTATTATTATACATTTTTATAGCGTCATTTATTCCGTGGCGCTTTACATGTGAATACGGGGCAAATATAGACAAATACATTAAACATGAGCAGATAACAGGCACACGGGTACATAAGGAGGGAGGACCCTGCCCGCGAGGGCTCACAGTCTGCAGGGGGTGGGTGAGGATACACTAGGAGAGGGAAGAGCTGGCTGTGCGGCTGTTCAGTAGGTTGAGGATCACTGCAGGCTGTAGGCTTGTCGGAAGAGATGAGTCTTCAGGTTCTTTTTGAAGGTTTCTATGGTAGGCGCGAGTCTGATGTGTTGGGGTAGAGAGTTCCAGAGTATGGGGGAAGCACGGGAGAAGTCTTGGATGCGGTTATGGGAAGAAGAGATGAGAGGGGAGTAGAGAAGGAGGTCTTGGGAGGATCGGAGGTCGCGTGTAGGTAGGTACCGGGAGACCATGTCACAGATGTATGGAGGAGACAGGTTGTGGATGGCTTTGTATGTCAGTGTGAGGGTTTTGAACTGGAGTCTCTGGGCGATAGGAAGCCAGTGAAGGGCTTGGCACAGGGGAGAGGCTGGGGAATAGCGGGGGGACAGGTGGATTAGTCGGGCAGCAGAGTGTAGGATGGATTGGGGTGGTGCCAGAGTGCTAGAGGGGAGTCCAGAGAGTAGGAGGTTGCAGTAGTCGAGGCGGGAGATGATAAGGGCATGCACTAGCGTTTTTGCAGTGTTGTGGTCAAGGAAAGCACGGATCCGGGAAATATTTTTGAGTTTGAGACGACAGGAGGAGGCAAGGGCTTGGATATGTGGCTTGAAAGAGAGGGCAGAGTCGAGGATCACCCCGAGGCACCGGGCGTGTGGGACTGGGGATAGTGAGCAGCCATTGACATTGATGGATAGGTCTGGTGGAGGGGTAGAGTGAGATGGGGGAAAGATGATGAATTCTGTTTTGTCCATGTTCAGTTGTAGAAAGCGAGCAGAAAAGAAGGCTGAAATGGCAGACAGACAGTGCGGGATTTTGGTAAGCAAGGAGGAGAGGTCAGGTCCGGAGAGGTAGATCTGCGTGTCGTCAGCGTAGAGATGGTACTGCATACCGTGGGATTCTATGAGCTGTCCCAGGCCAAAAGTGTAGATGGAACTCCTATTGAAGCTATTGAACTCCTTCTACGCCCGGGTGGCGAGCATTTATATTGCTATATGGTCCCCATCCTGGTATGTGCTGCTCCCATCTTGCTCCCCCATCCTGTCATATGCTGCTCCATTATGGTTGATGGCCCCCATAAGATGCTCCATAGTATATGCCTCATATGCTGCTGCATTATGGTTGATGGCCCCCATAAGATGCTCCATAGTATATGCCTCATATGCTGCTGCATTATGGTTGATGGCCCCCATAAGATGCTCCATAGTATATGCCTCATATGCTGCTGCATTATGGTTGATGGCCCCCATAAGATGCTCCATAGTATATGCCAGGTATGCTGCTCCATTATGGTTGATGGCCCCCATAAGATGCTCCATAGTATATGCCCCGTATGCTGCTGCATTATGGTTGATGGCCCCATAAGATGCTCCATAGTATATGCCCCATATGCTGCTCCATTATGGTTGATGGCCCCCATAAGATGCTCCATAGTATATGACAAGTATGCTGCTCCATTATGGTTGATGGCCCCCATAAGATGCTCCATAGTATATGCCCCGTATGCTGCTGCATTATGGTTGATGGCCCCATAAGATGCTCCATAGAATATGCTCCGTATGCTGCTCCATAAATGTTGATGGCCCCATAAGATGCTCCATTGTATTATATGCCCCGTATGCTGCTGCGATATATATATAAAAAAATAACATACTCACATATCGTCGCTGGGCGCCGAGTGCTGGGGGGCCTGAGCAGGCGGGGACACCAGCGCGCTGTGGGGGTCAGGTGCCGGAGTCGCCGCTAGCTCAAGCCCCCAACACTTGCTATATTCACCTGTCCCGTTCCAGTGCTGCGTGCTGCTCCGTCTTCCGGTTCCTCTGGCTGTGACTGTTCAGAGGGTGGCGCGCATTAAGCGCGTCATTGCGCCCTCAGCATTAAGCGCGTCATCGCACCCTCTGAACTGAATGTCACAGGCAGAGGACCCAGAAGACGGAGCGGCACGCAGCACTGGAACGGGACAGGTGAATATAGCATACTCACCCTCCTGGCACGTCCCTGCTTCTCCGTTGGAGATCGCGGTGTGCGTTCAGTGCTTACGCATACCGCGATCTCCTGGGCTGTGCCACTTTGTGGGGTCCAGACTGTGCCAGCGCTTGCGCAGTCTATAAAGGCTTCGGACAGAATGACGCTCCCAGCGTTATATCATAGATATATATATATATATATATATATATATATATACACACACACACATACATACACAGTACTGTACAAATGATTTTAGACAGGTGCAGCCGGACACTGACCCCAAACACACAGCCAATGTAATTAAGAACTATCTTCAGCATAAAGAAGAACAAGGAGTTTGATATGACACCAACAGAGGCTTGATCTAAACATCAGCCATTTAGTCTGGAATTTAATAAAAAGAAAAAAGTATTTATGCAAGTGACATCCACAGAACATCAATTTCAAAGTTCCCCAAGATGATGCAGAGTTCCTTCAAAAATTGTGTGAAAACGTACCTAGAAAAATTGATACCTATTTGAAGGCTAAGGGTGGTTACACCAAATATTGATTTGATTTAGATGTTTCTTTTGTCTATTCAATTTTAATTTTGTTAATTGATAAAAAAAAATTATTACCACTTCTATTTTTACTATGCGGCATTTTTATCAACCTGCATAAAACCTTTGCATAGTACTGTCTATTTATATATGTACAGTGCCTACAAGTAGTATTCAACCCCCTGCAGATTTAGCAGGTTTACACATTTGGAATTAACTTGGCATTGTGACATTTGGACTGTAGATCAGCCTGGAAGTGTGAAATGCACTGCAGCAAAAAATAATGTTATTTCTTTGTTTATTTTTTTTTTTAAATTGTGAAAAGTCTTTTCAGAGGGTCATTTATTATTCAACCCCTCAACCCACCAGAATTCTGTTTGGTTCCCCTAAAGTATTAAGAAGTAGTTGAGGCACAAAGAACAATGAGCTTCACATGTTTGGATTAATTATCTCTTTTTCCAGCCTTTTCTGACTATTTAAGACCCTTCCCAAACTTGTGAACAGCACTCATACATGGTCAACATGGGAAAGACAAAGGAGCATTCCAAGGCCATCAGAGACAAGATCGTGGAGGGTCACAAGGCTGGCAAGGGGTACAAAACCCTTTCCAATGAGTTCGGCCTACCTGTCTCCACTGTTGGGAGCATCATCCGGAAGTGGAAGGCTTATGGAACTACTGTTAGCCTTCCACGGCCTGGATAGCCTTTGGAAGTTTCCTCCCGTGCCGAGGCCAGGCTTGTCCGAAGAGTCAAGGCTAACCCAAGGACAAGGAAGGAGCTCCGGGAAGATCTCATGGCAGTGGGGACATAGGTTTCAGTCAATACCATAAGTAACGTACTCCACCGCAATGGTCTCCGTTCCAGACGAGCCCGTAAGGTACCTTTACTTTCAAAGCGTCATGTCAAGGCTCGTGTACAGTTTGCTCATGATCACTTGGAGGACTCTGAGACTGACTGGTTGAAGGTTCTCTGGTCTGATGAGACCAAGATCGAGATCTTTGGTGCCAACCACACACGTGACGTTTGGAGACTGGATGGCACTGCATACGACCCCAAGAATACCATCCCTACAGTCAAGCATGGTGGTGGCAGCATCATGCTGTGGGGCTGTTTCTCAGCCAAGGGGCCTGGCCATCTGGTCCGCATCCATGGGAAGATGGATAGCATGGCCTACCTGGAGATTTTGGCCAAGAACCTCCGCTCCTCCACCAAGGATCTTAAGATGGGTCGTCATTTCATCTTCCAACAAGACAACGACCCAAAGCACACAGCCAAGAAAACCAAGGCCTGGTTCAAGAGGCAAAAAATCAAGGTGTTGCAGTGGCCTAGTCAGTCTCCTGACCTTAACCCAATTGAAAACTTGTGGAAGGAGCTCAAGATTAAAGCCCACATGAGACACCCAAAGAACCTAGATAACTTGGAGAAGATCTGCATGGAGGAGTGGGCCAAGATAACTCCAGAGACCTGTGCCGGCCTGATCAGGTCTTATAAAAGACGATTATTAGCTGTAATTGCAAACAAAGGTTATTCCACAAAATATTAAACCTAGGGGTTGAAAAATAATTGACCCACACTTTTATGTTTAAAATTTATAAAAATTTAACTGAGCAACAAAACTTTTTGGTTTGTAAGATTTATGCATCTGTTAATAAATCCTGCTCTTGATTGAAGGCTCTAATTTATTTGCATCTTATTAAACCTGCTAAATCTGCAGGGGGTTGAATACTACTTGTAGGCATTGTATATACAAAATAAGAGAAAGGCGGCAGTGCACCGATTGCAAAAGTGAAAAAAAGTCTGTTTGTTTTGTCCTTTTGCTTTTAATAGCGCATAATGGCGATGTTTCGATGCTTGATGAGAACCTTTTTCAAGCATACATAATTCTAAAGTCCTTGTAATTAGAATACATCATTCTAATTTCAAGCTCTGCAATATCTTCTGCTGTGCAGTTTTGATGGGTCATCCAAAATTAATTTAATGTTTTATGAAATAGAGAACGGGCTGCCAAAATGACAGAAAAAGGCAGTGACTGCAGAATAGGGAGTGGCGTGGGTCACTAACAAAAAGAAAACAAACAAAAACTTACATTCTGGATATTTAAAAAAAATATATATATATCTAAAAAGGCCATTTCCTGACTTTCTCTCTATTCACTACACCTAATGTTGGAAGTTGAGAACATTCATAACCTTCATAATATATAAAGCTAATATGAGCTGTAAATCAAAGAGGATGGACAACCTGTTTGACTTCACTTGATCAGTCTGCAGACCGGAGTCATGATAAAGGGCACCGGCTCTGATTCATCATTTCATGTGACCCATTGAAGCTATAAAGTTAAAGGTTTATTGCAGGTATGCAGGAAAGTCTGTATTCTTGTTAGTGAATAGTGTGGATGTGAGGAGCATAGGCTGTAAAAGTGAAGCAAAAGAAAGTGAAAAATTCTTCAATGCAAACAATTGAAGCAGCAAATGACTCATTAATAAATGCGGGGAGTGAAGGTAAAGCTTTCATTCAGGAGCACATTGAGTGTAAATCAACCCCCTCAGTTCATAATGCCTCACTATAAGAGACATCTCTTGTCGCTCTCTTCATATTATATGTGATTTAACTATCAGAAAATAATGACTTCCGCCATCTCACTGGGACACAATGTTAATTGATCCCCAATAATAAGAGATTGGTGGTGAACATAAACATAGGCTTACTCTTTTTTTCTCTACTTACTTCCCTTTCTATATGCTTAAGCAATTATGCGTTTATAAAATTACCCTGCCTAAAAGTGCTGCTCAGACATTTGGATACGAAACAGGAAAAATTTAGCAGGTCTACTTCTGTCTGACGACTGCTGTTGACAGGATGAGATATCTAAAAATGGATTATTTCTCTCCAAGTCAGTGCACCAGCTGTAAATGAACATGTCAAACTTGGATTTCGGTCCCAAATCATTAAATTTCCTATTTTTTAATACAGGTTTTGCAATCGTATTCATTAAAAAAATATGTAGCTTTGCGGTCTTTAGATCCCGATAAATATGTGCTATAATTTGCTTTACTGTATTGCTGTAACCCATTTCTTAGTGTCTACTCAATATATGTGGATCAACCATTAAATGTACATTGGGATCAGCAATAATGGGTATCCACCAGTAACATTAACTCAATTAAATGAATCACACCATCCACAAGACAAGGGGAACAGTCTGGGAGACCGGCAATGTAAAAGGTAGTAAATAAGCTGCAGGATATATATTGTATTACCTTCTTTCATACATTTACCTCTGTTCCAATAAAAGAATAAACTAGACAGCTTGTTGAATGAATGATGAGATGCATCGTTTGTCCGTACATAGTGTAAATGTATTGGGCCAAGTGCTACTCATGTTTGCAAGTAATTTCTCACTCCTACAATTCTCCAGTTCTCCGGTGGGCCAGTCCAACCCTCGGTATCTCTGTGATATAAGACTCATTCTTATAATGAAGGTGATTATTTCCTAAATGCACCCCTACAACTTCCAAAATAATGCATTTTGAAAATGTTCTACCTATAAGTTTTAACACCCCTCTCCTCAGATAATGTGTACGATATACATGTAATAATAATAATTTTTATTTCTATAGTGCCAACATATTTCTCAGCATTTTACATTACAGAGGACACTTGTACAGACAATAAAAACATAACAGATTAAACACATAATTCAACAGACGCCAATAAGAGTGAGGGCACTGCTCTCAAATTTACAATCTATGAGAAAAAAGGGGAGACAAGAAAGGTAAATGGTAAAAAGTGCTTGTATTGTATGGTCCAGCCATCACTATAATAAATAGGATACTCAAATAATGCTGCATAAATCAGTTACCAGTGCGTATCTGTATAAGTTCAGGTACAGCATTCTATTAAGTGCATGGAGGGTGTGAAACAGATGAAACGAGGGACCAGACTTGGAAAAAATTTTTGTAAGGTGAAAACTCGAATAGTTACATAAGTGAGATGAGGCGATAGGCCAGTCTAAAGAAATGCATTTTTAGGCCACTGTTAAAACTGTGGGTATTGGGAATTAATCAAATTCTCCTGGGGAGTGCATTCGATATAATTCCCACAGCTCGTGAGAAGTCTTGGCTACAGGAGTGGGAGTTTCGGATTATTGAGAATGTTATTCTTTGGTTATTATCGGAATGGAGGACATGGGTAGGGTGATAGACAGAGATGAGGGAGGAGATGTAGAGTGGTGTAGAACTGTGGAGAGCATACTGGGTGAGAGTGATAAGTTTATATTGAACTCTGTATTGGATGGGCAACCTGTGCAACGACTGGTACAGGGTAGAGTCATTAGTGTAGCAGTTGGAGAGAAATATGATTCTAGCTGCTGCATTCAGGATGGATTGGAAAGGGGAGAGTTTAGTAAGAGGGAGGCCGATTAGTAGAGAGTTTAAATAGTCCAGACAAGAATGAATAAGAGCAACAGTATGAGTTTTTGTAGATTCAAATGTAAGAAATAGTCGAATGCTAGAGATGTTTTTGAGGTGTAGGTGACATAAGCGAGCGGGGACTGAAGGAAAGATCTAAGTCAAATATAACCCCAAGACAGCGGGCGTGCTGCTGGGGAGTAATGGTAGAACCACATATTGAAATGGCAATTTGGGTTTAGGAATGTCAGTAGAGAGAGGAAACACAAGAGGTTCCGTTTTGACAGATTCAGTTTTAGATAGAGTGAGGACATAATGTTAGAGACAGCAGAAAGACAATCACTGGTAACTGGTATCTTTTAGTAAGGCATTGGTGATGTCAGGAGAAAATGTTTATAATTGGGTGTCATCAGCATACACATGGTTCTGAAAACCAAATCTACTGATGATTTGTCCAATACTGGATGTATACAAGGAGAAAAGGTGGGGACCTAGAACTGAACCCTGAGGAACCCCTACAGTAATGGGAAGAGGAGAGGAAGAGGAACCATTGAAAAATAAAAAATACAGTGAAGGAGGAGGCAGAGGGGTAGGAGGAGAACTAGGAGAGAGAAGTTTTCTTGAGGCTGATAGAGCGGCACATAGAGCTGGTGATCCACAGTGCCAATTGCTGCAGAAAGATCCAGGAGAATCAGCATGGAGTAGTGACCATTAGATTTAGCTGTTAGCAGATCATTAGAGACTTTAGTAAGGGCAGTTTCAGTAGAGTGTAAGGAGCATAAACCGAATTGTAAAGGGTAAAGAATATAGTTATCTGAGAGGTAGCTGATTAGACAGGAATGGAATTAACGTTTTAGAAGTTTAGAGATGAAGGGAAGATTAGAAATATGTCTGTAGTTAGTAGCGCAGTTATGGTGGAGGGATGTTTTTCAGTAATGGTTGTATTCTGATGTATTTGAAGGAGGAGGGAAAGATACTACATGAGAGAGAAGTTAAATAGTTTAATTAGGTGAGTGGTGACAGCCAGGCAAAGGGACTGAAGGAGATGCAAGGAGCCTGGTAACACTTTCTTACGTGACCGGTCAAAGACAGAAAGTGAGCTACATGAAGTGCAGGAGGGAAGGGAATGCATGATATTAGGGGATTGGAAGAAAATTTTCTGACGGACATGGTAAAGTTTTTCTTGAAGTAGTTGGCTAGATCGTCGGCACTGAGGTTGGGGCCTGCACTCTTGCACTGAGGGAGTTAAAAGTGTCAGTTGTTTAGGATTGTTGGATAGTGAGGTGATAAGGGCGGTGAAGTAGGCTTGTTTGGAAAGGTGAAAGGCAGAGTTGTATGCTTTAAGCATAAACTTATAATGGATGAAATCTTTGACTAGATTGGTTGGTACCAGCAGGTGTAATAAAAAAATGTTGGGAGGGAGAATTTACATATACTAAGGGCTTTATGAATGAGAACTATTGCAAAGGATTGAACTTTTTGTTGCATATCAACTGATCGGGACTCCAATTTAATTTTCTAATCTTCAATTGAAAGCCAAAAGCTAAAATATAACTGGATTGTTTGGGTAGAACCACCTCTTTTTGTGTACGCTTCTTTTAATAAATGAGGCCAATTTTGCATGGTATGGATTCTTTATCACATTAAATCTCACAGAAAGCTTTCATATTAATGTTTCTTCTTTGACTATTTATTTCCATTTATTAGTGAGCATTACATATTTCTCTGTTACTGGAATGCAGTCATTGTCCAGTAGTACAATGTAAGACGTCCTCGCTACAGTCCTAAGTGCGGCCGCCAGATTCTTCTTGTTGCAAGAGTGCAAGATATAATCACGTTTTCCTTGTCTCTTTTTATATTCCTGCATCGGAGAAAGGCTGTGAAATCCTGAAGTTGAAAGGCATCTAGCAGAGAATACACCTTGTCTAAATTTTTGCAGTTGTTACAAGATGACTTATTTGAATTCCCCATACAGAACTGATGAAGTTGTATCACAATACCAATTTTACTTCCATCGTTCATCGTTCATATGTTACAAATTGTGACCCTAATCCAATAGATACAAAGTATCTTAACACACCACTCAAAAAGAGAGGTAAAAATTCTTTCCCCCTTGATAAATTGGTACACGAAACGCGCGTCGGGGCCTTTTGTGACTGAGGACAGGCGTACTATATGGGTATGTGTTGGCTATTATGCAGCTATTAACTCTTCATGCATTTGCACTATGCACTTTAAAGCCAGTATGGCTATGTTCTCTATGCATGTTATTATGTTGATGTTCCCACATATTCACATAATCCCAGAGCCTGAGTTACTTATCACCTCTATCCTATTTTTTGCACTATGCTTGGGTAAAAATCATTCCCTCTTAATTTGTAATCTTATATAAATTTGTAATAATTGTATTTCAATAAAATTTGTTACCTTTTTACCTCTCTTTTTGAGTGATGTGATAAGATACTTTGTATCTATCTATTGGATTAGTGTAAGTGCACACACCCCTTCCATGCTTTCTGGGACCTCTCTTCATGGTGAAGGAACCCACCTGTTAGCATAGATATGTTTTTGGACATTTTTGTGTACCAAATTGTGACCCTAGCCTTATGGGCTTGTTGCTTGTACCTGTTTAAGGCCTCTTTCACACTTCCGTCTTTTCAGATCCGTTGCAATGCGTCGTTTTGGAAAAAAAACGGATCCTGCAAATGTGTCCGCAGGATCCGTTTTTTCCCATAGACTTGTATTAACGACGGATCGCGATGGATGGCCACACGTCGCATCCGTTGTGCGACGGATCCGTCGTGTTTTGGCGGACCGTCGTCTGGAAAAACGTTCAATGTAACGTTTTTTGTTTGCGTCGGGAAAAGGTGTCGCGACGGATCCTGCGGCCTACGTCGTTGACTAGAATGGAAGCCTATGGACGCAGAATCTGTCGTGACACGTCGTATGACGGAATCCAGCGCTGGAATCCATTTTTTTACACTGAGCATGCTCAGAATCAGGAATTTGTAGCCAATTGGCCAGACTGGCCCCAAATCTATATAAACCTGGCCTGGGGCGTCACCCCCAAATGTGCCAGCAAGACTCCTGCCAGCCTGAAGACAGCAAGCCAGTCAATATATTGGTTTCCCTATTTTCCAGTAGCCAATCACATTTGGGAGACTCCCATTTTTAGGCATGGAAAACGGATCCGTCAAAACAAACGGATGAAACGGATAGTAAAAACGGAGAAAACGGATGCAACGGATCCAGTTTTTTTACGGAACCATCTAGCGGATCTGTCGAAATACTGGATGCGTTGCATCTGTTTTTCACTATTTTTGACGCATCCGTCGATAAGTCGTGCCAACGCATTGTTACGGATTAAAAAAAAAATGGAAGTGTGAAAGTAGCCTAATTTGCCATTTGGCACGGGAGCATACGAAAAGAGTTGTCAATATTACAGGGGGCTGAGGCCGTAGCCTTTTTATGTAGAACTGTGGTTGACAATTTTAAAGAAGCCAAGTGACTTATTACAGGGACTCTGTTAGGATCACGGAAGCTGGTATTATTACAGAAAAACTATAGGCAATGATACCTGGATAAAGCTCTTGACATAAATATAAAGCAGTGTGCTGTTATATGTTCTTATACACACACCCATTACCCATCACATTAAAACCACCTGTCTAATATTGCATACGTACCACTTGAGCCACCAAACAACTTTGACTAGTCGAAGCAAAGACTTCACAAGATCTCTGAAGGTTTTCTGTTGAGGCATGGGATCCTATGATTATGTTCTCAGCATTCCCCGATAAGGGTCAGTTATTCAGCCGAAGATCTAAATTACAACCAGTAAAACCACTTCTTGTGGAACGAAACGAACATAGGAATTATTAACAGTAGAAGTGAGTTCTTCCATCAACATCCCTTCATTCATTTTAGAAAACCAGAGGGAGACTGTCGGAGTGGAGTCTTTTTTTTTTTCAAAGCAGAGGGATGCACTCATGGGCAGTTGCAACTAAGTGCCCTAATAGAATGTCTATATATTTTCAGCGGAATGTCAAAATGAAGGAGAAGGGCAAGAGCTGGGTTTTAAATCAAATGTGAGATCAATAATCTTACGTATCACTAGTTGCACTTGTTCTAAAAAGGAATGAGGAGCCTGCATGACCAAGTAATATGTAACGTATCGCCTTCCACCTCCCCACATCTCCAACACATGGGATTAGCTTCTGGAGGAATCGTGGTTTTAAAGAATCTCAATGGCACCACTGGCATGCATTCATCCTACAGTGTATCTGGTGATGTCTTTTCCTAAAGACCCCCATTCCAACTTGCTGTTTTCGGTGGACTCGGCTGACATTCGAATGTGTAGAAGGGCCTCCCAATTCTCCCCCTGATATATGATGGACGGAGCTGGAGAAGATAAGGATTCAACATGTATGATTTTAGATTGCTGATCCTTTTGTTCTCAGTAAGATAGAAAAGGAGAATGGAAAGAAAAGGACATAAGCCACCACCAGAGAAGTCTTACAGCTGCTCTAGCATAAAAAAACACCCACATGTGGCAGGGCAAGCACTCTTGTGTATTTAGGAGTCAGGAGAGATTCTGTGGCTCTCGGGTGAAAATAAAATGCAATTCCCCGGACCAGACAAATATTGAACGTCCATTCCATTGTTATGATACTTTTCTATCATATCCAATGTTAAAGGAGATGTCCCATGAATGATTTCTTGCAATTTTACCATCACTTACAGTATTTCTAGCATAAACAAAAATAATCTTTTAACAACTTGTGCTTCCATATCTTTCCCTTTGGTGTTGCTGCCAATCTGTGCTTCCGGTAGCCTCTTAACAGAATCAACTGCAAATGAATAGTCCTGAAATATATACGGAGGACCCTATGCAACTCAAAAGAAAGTACAGAACAAACAAAGTCCTCCAACACAAATTCTCAAAAAGAATAAATAATTTTATTAATATACATGATTTAAAGAACAATTAAAAATATTTGGAGATGCAAACTACCCTACAGGTGATGGAAAAATATTAAACACTGGACATGAAGGATGCCAGTATAATATCCGAAGAAAGTATATCACACCAAAAAAACATAATTCAACCAATCTAAAAATGTATGTGTCAAACAGAAATCAGTCACAGGAGCGCTGAAGGAAACTCAGACAACATATGTAGTTTACCACAATGGTGGGACCCACCTGAAGAAGACGGTGTTTACCGTCGAAACGCGTTGTGATAAACTACATATGTTGTCTGAGTTTCCTTCAGCACTCCTGGGACTGATTTCTGTTTGACACACGGTCTTATCCTCCCTTGGAGGTATTCAACTGGAGCTGTGGTGGTGCTCGACAATAACTTTTATCTCCCCTTCCCTGGGTCGATTCCTCTGCACTCCCCTCTGACTGCTTTCACTTATTTTGAATCTAAAAATGTAGGTAGACAAGATCAATATATGTAAAATAAAGTGCAAAATAGTTAGATGGTATACAAAAATGCAAAGTATAAAAAATAGTCATCCATAGTCAGGTGTATATCTGTGTATATAATATTATATGCAAAATAAAGTTCAATGCACAATGGTTGAAAGGTGTACAGGGATACACAATATATAGAAGATGGTCAGTCCGTGACACATTACCCTACCTCAGTAGCTTGTTTCTACCTCATGCGCACTATTTTGCAGCCCATACTGGCAGTACATTCCGCGTGGCTCCTGCTCCATCCAGCAGTTAGGCTACGTTCACATTAGCGTTGCGCGCCGGTGGGTCGGCCACGCAACGCGCGACGCACCAAAAACGCATGCAAAAACGCTGCGTTTTGCGACGCGTGCGTCGTTTTTTGACGAAAAAAGGACGCACGAAAAATGCAACTTGTTGCATTTTCGTGCGTCCGACGCTAGCGTCAAAAACGACGCACATGTCGAAAAACGCAAACAAAAAAACGCACGCGTCCCCTTTGTTAAACATAGGGGCGCGTCGCCGCTGCGTCGCCGCTGCGTCGCCGACGCAACAGCGACGCACATTAGCGTAACGCTAATGTGAACGTAGCCTTAGTGTCACTTGTGACACACCATTGTATCTCTGCGGCTTGTGCCTACCCCCGCGACCTATATGTCTTCAGGCTTTTTATTGTTGCAATCTAACCTTGCTACTCGGGGCTTTTCTAAGCATACTAGTATATTAGCATACTGATGAAGGTCCAGTAACGACCGAAACGTTTGTGAATACTGTATGTAAATAAAAACCCCACTTTGCATCACAACACTTTTGGAGTGTGCTAGTCACTTGCATTTTACATAAAGGCTTGGGAACCTATGACCGTGCACCTCCTCCTTTTGGCTGTGCTGAACATTTTCTATATAACCATTGATGCCAACTGGACTTCTATAAATGCCAAACATTCGCATGCTGCGTTCCTTTTAACTTTTTCAAGTGTGTGTGCTACATTAGTACTTCTGTGGAATCTGACAAGACAGGCTAGTCTTTTGCTCCCCATGTGCATTAATGAGCTTGGAAAAAGTGCAAAAGGGATAAAATGGCCATAGCCTGTTATTGTCTGTGCCCTCATTCTGGCATTTATTAATGAAGGACACTAATACATCAGTGGTGAGTGCCGCTACTTTATCCTCCATTTCAGTGTATGAGCTTTGCAAATTTTGCATCGCTGAGAACCTCCGGAGATTGAAGTCGATGGCTGATCCATTGTCCATGTCGTGATGTATGGTGTGGAGTAAATTCTCTAAATAAAGCCACGTTCAATATTTGGTCAGTATGTTACATCAGTATATATTCCACTCCTGATTTTGGGCTACAGATGAAAAGTATAATGGAAACACATCACCACTTCTGCATTTTTCTCCCTTTCCTGATTCTGGCTTACAAATACTGATGTAAAATACTGACCAAATAGTAAACGTGGCCTAAAGGGACTGATGTAGCTAATAGTGCATATTCTTTTTTTGAGGAAAGTTTGACATAGACTGGATGAAGTGGATGTTTCCTGCAGGTTTGTAAAAATAATACCAAACTGTCCAACCCTATTACTATGCTATTGTTTTTTTCTGATACGCTATGGCTCTCCAAGGACAGTAATCTTGGTATCAGAGCCATAAGGCATGTTACCTTGCTTTACAAAAAATCTGAATGTGCATTGTTATAGATTTCCACTCCATGTTCTATTGATCTCACAGGCACAGTGATAACCTGCGGGATGGAGGCAATGATTGACATCCAAGTTCCTGCACTAACATTGATGGCTAACCCCTGAATACACAATTGTTAATATTGATTAGTTAGGCTTCTGGGCTATCCTTAAAAAGTGCCTTCAGCAGTACCTTAAGAATTAATATGCATATTACTGTATAGAAGTATTTGCACTGTGGCACAATTTGGATAATTTAGATACATATATCAGTGCTGTGAAGTTGAAAAAAAAATGCCTTTGAGATATGATTGTGTAGATAATGTAGATTTTAAACTAAGAAGTATTTTACAAAAATATTGTATTAAATTGGTGTCCACTGCTAGGACAACTATTGCTATATTCCCCCATGTAAGATAAAAACAGCTTGTCCTCACATTATTATTATTATTATTATTATACATTTTTATAGCACCATTTATTCCATGGCGCTTTACATGTGAACAGAGCAAATATGGACAAGTACAATAAACATGAGTAAAACAAGGCACACACAAGTACACGAGGAGAGAGGACCCTGCCCGCGAGGGCTCACAGTCTACAGGGGATATCTGGTGTCTGCACCATTCCAGTGATGTGGGAACAGCACCGGAGAAAGTCAGAACTGCTGATGCTTTCTCTTGGAAACCCGGTGCCGACATCGGTGAATTGACATTGGAGGTGAGGACAGGCTGTTTTTATTTTACATGGGGGAATAAGGTAATTGAGAAGTGGTTATCCGAGCACTGGATGACCACTTTTAATGCAATATTTGTATTTTAGTAGTCACCCTGAGTGACTGGGTTGTGAGCGGCATTTCATCGTACGCCACGGTCCAGTAACCAGCGCACACTTTCTGTCAATGAAAGCCACCCAGTCAATCAGGGTGGGTGCGTGCGACTGGGTCATGTCTGGCTGAATCCAGGAAATCCAGAAGTTGATGTGATATCAGCGGCAGATGCAGCCGGGGTCACGTAATGCGGACTTAGTGAGTCATTGGACAAAGTAACAATTATAAATCGGATGAGATTTATTATGTGGTTGCAAATATTTTGCTGTCAATGACTGTCTGAAAAAACCATGAACATTACCAAATTCTGTGATTCCTCCCTTGAGATGCTTTGCCAGGCCATTACTGCAGTAATCCTCATTTTCTGCTTCTTTGTCGGTCTTTGCACTTGTATTGAATTCAGTAAGTGAAAAGCGTGCCCAGTCGGGTTGAGGTCAGGTGACTGACTAAGACCTCAAAGAATATTCTATTACTTTGCTTTAAAAAGCTTTCTGGAGGTTTTAGTCATTATCTATCTGTACTGTGAAGCACCGTTCTATCAGTTTTGCAGCATTTGCCTGAATCTTAGAACATATAGTGCTATACACTTCAGAAATCTCCCTGCTACTTCTATCCGCAGTCACATCATCGGTAAACCAGTGACCCAGTTCTGTTGGTTGCAATACTTGCCCACGTCGTAACACTGCCTCCACCACGCTTGACAGATAATGTGGTATGTTTTGGATCAGGAGCCCTTCCTTTACTTCTTCATACTTTCTCTTCACATCATTCTGCTACAAGTCAATCTTGGTTTCTTCTGTCCCTAGAGTCTTGTTAGAGAACTCTGTGGCTTCTTCGGAGGTTTTCGAGCAAAGTATCTCTATATTATTCAGAGTATTGCAGTTTAAGATAAATCCTATGGATTTCCATTCATGAATTCATCTCTTCATTGTAAACTTTGGCAATAATTTGGCCACCTCATTGAGAGCGTTCTTGACTTGGCTGGATTTCATTAAGGGTTTTTTCTTTACCAAGGATGAAATGCTATAGTCAGACACTTTAGCTATATTCTATGCTCTTTCTTGAGCTAGAGAAGGATGTTATCAGTACAGTGGATGGCAAGAAGAAACATACATTTTGGAATAAATTAAGCCAGACATGTCACTGGAAGCAAGGATCACCAAGCTACGACTTGCCTACTTTGGACACATCATACAAATTACTGGAGACGGATATCATGGTCGGAAGAGTGGAAGGAACAAGACGAAGTGGAAGACCAGCATCTAGATGGCTTGATACTGTCAAGATAACGTCAGAGAAGACACTGGTGGCCCTATCTAGGTCTGACTGACTAGGTGTGACCGCGACGTCACCGCAGGTCCTGGTCGCATAGCAAACCTGAGACCGGACGGCCGCGTGCAACGCTGAGACTTCAGAGGTGAGTATAACATTATTTTTTATTTTAATTCTTTTTTTAACCACAAATATGGTTCCCGGGGCCTGGAGGAGAGTCTCCTCTCCTCCACCCCGGGTATAACTCGCACATTATCCGCTTACTTCCCGCATGGTGGGCACAGCTCCATGCGGGAAGTAAGCGGTTCAATGCATTTCTATGGGTGCAGAATCGCTGCGATTCTGCACAAAGAAGTGACATGCTGTGGGTTATAAACCGCTGCGTTTCTGCGCGGTTTTTCCCGCAGCATGTGCACAGCGGTTTGCGGTTTCCATAGGGTTTACAGGTTACTGTAAACGCAATGGAAACTGCTGCGGACCCGCAGCATCAAAATCGCCGTGGTTCCGCGGTAAAAACCACAACGTGTGCACATAGCCTAAAGGTACCTTCACACTAAACGACGCTGCAGCGATCCAGACAACGATCCGGATCGCTGCAGCGTCGCTGTTTGGTCGCTGGAGAGCTGTCACACAGACAACTCTCCAGCGACCAACGATGCCGGTAACCAGGGTAAACATCGGGTTACTAAGCGCAGGGCCGCACTTAGTAACCCGATGTTTACCCTGGATACCATCCTAAAAGTAAAAAAAACAAACGCTACATACTTACCTTCCGCTGTCTGTCCTCGGCGCTCTGCTTCTCTGTACTGGATGTGAGCACAGCGGCCGGAAAGCACAGCGCCGAGGGACAGACAGCGGAAGGTAAGTATGAAGCGTTTGTTTTTTTTTACTTTTAGGATGGTATCCAGGGTAAACATCGGGTTACTAAGTGCGGCCCTGCGCTTAGTAACCCGATGTTTACCCTGGTTACCAGCGAAGACATCGCTGAAACGGTGTCACACACGCCGATTCAGCGATGTCAGCGGGAGAGCCAGCGACCAAAGAAAGTGCTGGCCCTCTGGCCCCGACCAACCACATCACAGCAGGATCCTGATCGCTGCTGCGTGTCAAACTGAACGATATCGCTAGCCAGGACGCTGCAACGTCACGGATTGCTAGTGATATCGTTTAGTGTGAAGGTACCTTAAAGCTTCTGCGATTTAACATACATTTACTTTTTCAGCCTTATCATAACTTCTTTTATTTGCATTCACAAGTCATTAAACTATTACTGAGAGTTCCCATGAACAGCTACCAAATAAAGTCTAAATCAAACCAAATTGACTAAAGTCCCCTGTGTTTGGCCCACAGTTTTTTTGCCCAACTCTCTCATTCACAAGAGCGCTCAGTTTGCCAAGTGCTCCTGTTTTCTGTATGAGAGAGTCAATGCCAGACATGTCTGGTGGTAGATTATCTTGTAGAGAACAAATGGATCGTCAGTCCAAAAATTAGACATGCCAGATCCTTATCCATTGGGGCACCCCATACATAGACTGTCAGTCAAACCCATCAATATCGCTAGGTTCGGACTAGAAACAGCTACAGACTGTATCTCCATATTTTGCCATGAAATAATGAGGATAACAGGTCATAATGTACCAAGAGACAGCTTATTGTCTAGTTGGAGGGACTTCATGAAAATGGGGGATAATGTGAAAGTGGAGGAGCACTTGAAAATAATAACAATATTTTTGTTAAACCCCCCTTTAAAAAGACTGAAAATCTTCAATTCAATTCCCTACTGATGGCAATTGTTTTAAATAATTTCTTCTGGTGTACAGAAAGCCAAACTCTAAAAACGTTGTCACTGTCCAAATATTTATGGATGTGACTTTATGTTGCGTTATAACTACCATCTAAGTTGCTTTGTCACCAAATAAAAAAAAATACATTTTTACTGTCCAGGAATTTACAGAAGGTTTGCAGCTCTGTAAGCCTAAATCCTGCAAGATTACTCATGCCATTACGCCTCTCTAAGGGCACATCTAGCCATGTTGTTTCTTAACTTAAATTATATTCTGTTCAGTGACCATTAAACAAAACAAAATGGGGCTCTAAACTGACTCTGCACGTAGATCATTTTTTCTTATAAGGATCACAAGGGACATTCTCACAGCCACTCATAGATGTGCAGAATGAATATATGAAATGCACAGGCAGAAAGAATACGTAAAGTGTGTCCATGCTCCATTGAGCATTCCCCTTGCATTGCCATCAGTGGGCAAAAGAACATCCCTGGTGATCCTTATAAAATTCAGTGACCCTCTTTTAAATTTGCTTTAAGCTGCACCTTGTTCTGTGGTAACAGCCATAGAATGGAAAGCAGTTCTGGCCGAGAGGCAAGATGGACCTGCACATAACAACTAACCATTTCATGATTAATCTTTTATCATATGAAAACATTTTTTCAGAGGGGTAAAAAAAAACCAACCTTCCAAAACTTTCCTTACATATACGGTATTATAAATGATTGTTGCCACATAGCGATATGACTGTACCTGTGTTTATTATTTGTTAATTTCACTTGCATATTAGTTATAAGTATGGGCTTTCTTTCTTGATATTTGGCTGCATGACGTTTATGGAGCATTATCACATTAGCGGCAAAGTTAGGTCAGCAAGTGGGCAATTGCTACTTTAAAAACTCAGATACATGTTGTATTTTCTTTTCAGTTTAGCTGTTTGAGCTCAAGAATTATACCACTGTCCTCTATAAGCAAGAAGAGAGTATAGATGTGCAACAAATTTATGATTGTATATAACTGGCGAATTCAGGGCGCCAGGTGTGTTCGACGCCCATTTTTTCTATGTCTAGCCCACCCTATATATGTGAGTAATACCATGTGGTTAGTATTGATTATGTACCTGAGGACGTCCACAAAACGAGTAGTTTTATAGCCCTGAATAAAGTATGCAATTATTCAAAACTCTGTGGTTCCCTTGCCTGATTTTGGAGGAGCGCGGAAGTGTTGGCATCTTGAATATCCTATCTAGAATTACCTGAAGATCCTTTGCGGGTCCGGTGCCATCTGCAGCCCTCCTATCTTACTTACTATATGTGTAGTGAATACTCACAACTTGTAAAGGTGATAATTTTACCTTACAGCAAACTAATTGTTAATTTGGTAACTGCTCCCCTCCCTTTACTGTTTGAAGAAGAGGGTACATATCATATGTACAAAGGTGGTTTGATTTTGATTGTCCCCGATTTGGACTGCTTGTTATATTATACGGTAGTGTGACTCCAGAGTGCTATGCGATAAAACATCACATAACACTCGGCCCAGTGTTACTCTATGGGGCAGCTCAGCTCTGCGATTATTTTCCCATGCCAATTCGGCATGCGAGACTCGGTTCACTTGCACCCATTGGTCCTGGTTAGAGATGAGTGAAACCGAACTCTAAAGTTTGGGGTTCGTAGGTGTCCGGTGCTGAAATCTCCCAGAAGTCCGTATTAGAAGAAGGAGAAAGAGACATAGAGTTACAGAGCAAGAGACACCATTGACATCCATGGGGTTTGGTTTTAAGTGCAAGTTGGGGTAAAGTTCAGGTACCAGACAAACCCAAACATCTACGGGTCTGCTGATCCCTAGTCCTGTTCAGTTTTTACAACCCTTGTTGCATGTTTTTCTCACATTAAAAAAATCCCAGCATTCCCTACCTATTAAATAGTAAAATATAGAGAGGACACAGATGATATCCGTGGGCTGTTTGTTTTTTTGTTTTTTTATACAAGGCCCTTGACTTGCATTGTCAAGTTTAATTCTCAATATGGATCAAAGTAGGAATATCTTTATTTTTATTTTTTGCAAACAACTTTAATGCAAAACACAATGACATGAGAAAAGGCACATTGATAGTAATAGGTCTGTAATCTCTCGGTAAAAATAATCGATTTCACAAGAACAAAAAAAAACTTATGTGTAACTGTTTTGCGGCATTGAAAATTCTCTCATGCATAATAGTACAGCTTATGGCTCACTGTTAGGGCAGGTGTAGACAAGGATATTTTTGGTCCAAGTACGATTCGTCAAAACATTGGATCGCACTCGTCCCATTGTTAGTCTATGGGGCTGTGCACATGTATGATTTTTTCCTCTGATATTATCTGCGGAAGGAAAAACATTGCAGCACGCCCAAGTTTGATCCAATATTCTGTTCACACTCAAACATGCAAGTCAGTGAGTCAATGGAAAACATCGGCATCTCTCAGATGATATACGAGTGCAGTTCGCTTTCCAAATGGAGAAGATGGAGATTTTTTTCCCCCCATCTTCTCCTCAACCAAGAGAATTGGATCACACTCTGATGAGAGTTTGATCAGAGTGTCATTTGCATAATCTGCCCGATTCTCTTCTTTGTTGGAGGATCTATGTAAGAAAGGACTATGACTGTAGAGCAAGGTCCCAGGGCAGATACCACATGCACATATCAGCTTCCCTGGCAAATACCAATCTTCTGCCCCTCTTCTTTCATCTGCGGATGCCGGGATCCTCTATTGGGTGTGCAAAGCTCAAGGGATCATTTGGACTGTGCCATCTCAGGCAAAGTTTGACACATTTCAGATATGTGACAGGTCTTGTATGTACAGTGGGGCAAAAAAGTATTTAGTCAGTCAGCAATAGTGCAAGTTCCACCACTTAAAAAGATGAGAGGCGTCTGTAATTTACATCATAGGTAGACCTCAACTATGGGAGACAAACTGAGAAAGAAAAATACAGAAAATCACATTGTCTGTTTTTTTAACATTTTATTTGCATATTATGGTGGAAAATAATTATTTGGTCAGAAACAAACAATCAAGATTTCTGGCTCTCATAGACCTGTAACTTCTTCTTTAAGAGTCTCCTCTTTCCTCCACTCATTACCTGTAGTAATGACACCTGTTTAAATTTGTTATCAGTATAAAAAGACACCTGTGCACACCCTCAAACAGTCTGACTCCAAACTCCACTATGGTGAAGACCAAAGAGCTGTCAAAGGACACCAGAAACAAAATTGTAGCCCTGCACCAGGCTGCGAAGACTGAATCTGCAATAGCCAACCAGCTTGGAGTGAAGAAATCAACAGTGGGAGCAATAATTAGAAAATGGAAGACATACAAACCACTGATAATCTCTCTCGATCTGGGGCTCCACGCAAAATCCCACCCTGTGGGGTCAGAATGATCACAAGAACGGTGAGCAAAAATCCCAGAACCAAGTGGGGGGACCTAGTGAATGAACTACAGAGAGCTGGGACCAATGTAACAAGGCCTACCATAAGTAACACACTACGCCACCATGGACTCAGATCCTGCAGTGCCAGACGTGTCCCACTGCTTAAGCCAGTACATGTCCGGGCCCGTCTGAAGTTTGCTAGAGAGCATTTGGATGATCCAGAGGAGTTTTGGGAGAATGTCCTATGGTCTGATGAAACCAAACTGGAACTGTTTGGTAGAAACACAACTTGTCGTGTTTGGAGGAAAAAGAATACTGAGTTGCATCCATCAAACACCATACCTACTGTAAAGCATGGTGGTGGAAACATCATGCTTTAGGGCTGTTTCTCTGCAAAGGGGCCAGGACGACTGATCCGGGTACATGAAAGAATGAATGGGGCCATGTATCATGAGATTTTGAGTGCAAACCTCCTTCCATCAGCAAGGGCATTGAAGATGAAACGTGGCTGGGTCTTTCAACATGACAATGATCCAAAGCACACCGCCAGGGCAACGAAGGAGTGGCTTCGTAAGAAGCATTTCAAGGTCCTGGAGTGGCCTAGCCAGTCTCCAGATCTCAACCCTATAGAAAACCTTTGGAGGGAGTTGAAAGTCCGTGTTGCCAAGCGAAAAGCCAAAAACATCACTGCTCTAGAGGAGATCTGCATGGAGGAATGGGCCAACATACCAACAACAGTGTGTGGCAACCTTGTGAAGACTTAGAGAAAACGTTTGACCTCTGTCATTGCCAACAAAGGATATATTACAAAGTATTGAGATGAAATTTTGTTTATGACCAAATACTTATTTTCCACCATATTATGCAAATAAAATGTTAAAAAAACAGACAATGTGATTTTCTGGATTTTTTTTTCTCAGTTTGTCTCCCATAGTTGAGGTCTACCTATGATGTAAATTACAGATGCCTCTCATCTTTTTAAGTGGTGGAACTTGCACTATTGCTGACTGACTAAATACTTTTTTGCCCCACTGTATGTAGCAGTATGAGAATGATATGCAATGTAATTTAAGATTTATATGGCATTATAATTTAGGAGCACAATGAAAAAATAAAAGTATTAAAAAATAAAAATCGGTAATTTTTTTCCCCATGTGATTAAGAGATAGCTTAGTTGTGGTCTAGGTCAAAGTGTGGCCAAATCCAGAATAAAATAAAATAAGCTTTGTCTACGGTTATATTTTTCATACAGGTAAAAGCCAAATTCAATGACAAGTTCTTTTTCTTGTATACAAAAAAAAAAAATAACTTATCGGTGTGCTGGACTTGATTTTTATCGGTCATCCATTTTTGTCTTTTCACATTGTGTTTACAGCAGCCCGTTCAACACATACGGTAACAGGCTGCTGTAAGCGCAAGTGCCGGTATGGCAGCACGCTAGCGCAGATAGAGCATCTGCTAGCTCTATCTGCGCTAACAGTGACGAACCCGGAAACGCTGCAGCCCGCGTTCCAGGGTCCGTCACTCAATGACGAAACATCCCTAGCGCACGCCCATTGTGGGCGTGTGCTAGCGATGCGTCCGACATAGGAATTAATGGCGGCCTTAACGGACTACGTTGCACCGTGTTTATGCCGCGGTGTAATGTAGTCCGTCTAACGGATGCCCATAACGCAATGTGAACCCAGCCTTAGGAAAAAACAACAGATGTGAGAAACCTATAGGATACATTTTATCTACAAAAAAAAAGAAAAATAAACAGAAGACGTACAGTATGTGAAACTTGGACTTATGAATGAAGCCTATGTCTGTGTTGTCAAGTTTGAAAGAAAATCAAATTATCCAGTTTTGCTCTTTATCTTGTGGTCCTTTTAAAAGTTGTGCACGCTCAGGACTTGAGGGAAACCATTCAATAGATATAGGTGATGATTGACAGTAGATCAATGAATGAGAAAAGAAATAGAATGGCCGTCATCAGCACATATTTTCCATCTTGAATATGATGTGGTCAACTTGTGGTCTACTCATTCGTGCGTAGTTTCTGAGATCATAAATCATGGATTCCATAATCATATTCATTTTTCTAAGACTGTAAAATGTGTTAAAATGTAACATTTTATGTCTCTATTATTATTATTATCGATAAGTGTTATATCAGTTGTAAGGAGGCTAATGGCCGCGTAGTTAATGGGAGGTACTGTATGTGTCGCAGAGATGGCTGCTCCCTGCTATGCAACCCGGACTATTTTGCTTTAGTGCACGTGAGCACTAAGATGTGATTTAGTGCACCTGGGTCCGGGTTGCGGGTAGCTATGAGAGATGGGCGAGTCTGGCTACCCACATACCTCACCTGTGGGTGTGGTTACAGCCTAGGTAATGGAGGCTGTTTGGCACATGGTCTGTGTCTGGGGAGGGAAAAGCCTCCTGGGTGTGTGGCTCCAGACCAAGCCTGCATGCTGGACATTGCCCCAGCCTGTGTGCCCACCGGCCTGAGGGAGCAGAGAGCCCCGGCTAAGGACAGTTTTGTGTTGTTTTGCCTGCTCTGAAGGCCGTTTACTGTTTGTTGTTACTGCTGGGTTTATGAAGGAAATAAACCCGCATGGACTTTCTAAAGAAGCAAGCCTCCTGTTTGACATGAAATCAGAACAACCTTTCCCAGTTTAAGTAATTTAGGATTAAAATAATTATTAATATTTGCCAAATGCCAGAATAATGAGAGAGAGAATGTTTTAAGGCATTTTAATTACTGCAAAGTCAAACGTTTACATACATTTCATTAGCATTTGGTACCATTGCCCTTAAACTGAATGACATGGGTGAAACATTTGGGATTTCCTTCCACAAGCTTCTCACAATAGTTGATAGGAATTTGGACCCATTCCTCCTACCAAACTGGTGTAACTGATTCAGGTTTGTAGGTCGCCTTGCTCGCACCTGTCTTATCAGCTTTGCCCATAAATGTTCAATAGGAGTGATATCAGGGCTTTGTGATGGCCGCTCCATAACATTAACTTTGTTATCCTTAGGCCACTTTGTTACCATTTTGGCAGTATGCTTCAGGTCATTGTCCATTTGGAAGACCCATTTATGCCCAAGCTTTAACTTCCTGGCTGATGTCTTGAGATGTTGCTTCAGTATTGCCACATAAGCTTCTTTTCTCGTGATGACATCTATTTTGTGAAGTGCACCAGTCCCTCCTGCAGCAAAAGAACCCCACAACATGATGCTGCCACCCCCGTATTTCACAGTTGGGATGGTGTTGTTAGGCTTCCAAGCTTCTCCCTTTTTCCTCCAAACGTAATGATGGTCATTGTGCCCAAAAAGTTAAATTTCAGTTTCATCAAACCACAGGACATATCTCCAAAAATTAAGGTCTGTTCCTATGTCCATTTGCAAACATTAATCTGGCTTTCTTATGTTTCACTTGGACTAATGGCTTCTACCTGGCAGAGTGGCCTTTCAGCAACATACAGTACTCGTTTCACTGTGGATATTGACACAATCTTACCAGCTTCCACCATCACCTTAACAAGGTCTTTTGCTTTTTTGCTTTTGTCCTTGGGTTGATATGCACGTGTCAGACCAATGCACATTCATCTCTGGGACACAGAACCCATCTCCTTCCTGAGCGGTATGATGGCTGGACATTCCCATCTTGTTTGTACTTGCGTATAATTGTTTGTACAGATGAACAAGGCACCTTCAGGTATCTTGAAATTGTACTCAAGGATGAGCCAGACTTGTGCAAGTCCACAATTCTCTTACTGATATCTTTAGACTTTCACATGATGCTAACCAAAGAAGCAGTGTGTTTCAGGTGTGAATTAAAATACAATCAGAAGCTTCCAAACACATGACATTATATATATATATATATATATATATATATATATATATATATATATAGTAAAGAATTGTTTAAAGGCATAGTAATCTTAGTGTATGTAAATTTTTGACTTTGCGGTAAGTAATAAAAATGCCTTAAAACATTCTCGCCCTCTCTCATTATTCTGAGATAATTATGGTAATCCTAACTGACCTAAAATGTGAAAGGTTTATTCTGATTTCATGTCAGATATTGAGAAAAATATGCATATGTGTTTTTTATATAGTGTATGTAAACTTCTGGTTTAAACTGTATAAAACATGGCCATAGGAAAATATGCATTGGTAAATGTAGATAGTTAAAGTGAATCTGTCATTAGGTTCATGCTGCCCGAACCATAGGCAACATCAATCAGAACCTGGTTTGCTTGATTGCTGCCGGGTATGTTTTAGAATAAATATAGCTTGAAAAGACAGTTTCGATCTTTGCCCGTCTTCTGTCTGCACCACTTCAATTGATTGACAGATTTCTCCCTAGGTTGTCAATCAACTGGAGTGGGGTGAGAAGAAGCAAGCCGGTGGTCTAGTCCAGGGGTCCCCAACTCCAGTCCTCAAGGCCCACCAACATGTCATGTTTTCAGGATTTCCTTAGTCTTGCCCAGGTAATAATTGCATCACCTGTGCAATGCAAAGGAAATCCTGAAAACATGACCTGTTGGTGGGCCTTGAGGACTGGAGTTGGGGACCCCTGGTCTAGTCAGATCACTCCCTATAGTCCCAGCCGGTTTTCACTCTAAAACGCCAGGACCTTTCAGAGTACAACGTATCGGGCTTCAATCACACTAGGTTGCATGAACCTAATGATAGGTTCCTTTTAACATTTGTTTTGCTAATTCTGTAAGGGGAGAGACAGTATGTGATTTCAGCACGTAACATGTTAATAGACTAGACCAGTGGTGGACACAGGCAGAAGAGGGCCTCTTTGCAGTCCGATAGCTCATCATAATGCACAATTCCACTTGCTTTGGAGCTACTAGTCGCCCCCTTACCCCTCTCTTTGGCCCTTGTGCAGCTGCAGGCTGCAATGATCTATCAGTCCCTGACCTAGGTCTAAGTCCCTTTCTCCTGCGGAGATAGATGAGGTCAGACATTTTCCTACAAGAGGCCAGAGTCTTCACCATCAGCACCTTGTGACATTTATTTCTATCCATGGTTTTATGTATATTATGATTTGGACATATAATATTAGTAATCTAGCACATATTGTATATCTGTACATTAGATACATGCAAATCTCCCAAATTCAGATTCTGAAAAATTCCCAAAGGTAGGTGGTTTGGTACAACTTTCATTTTAATAGCTCGTACAGTATTTACTATCCCCAGCAGAAAAAAAAGACCCATTCAAAAACGCATCTGCTAAGCAAGGCTAAAAATATTTATCTGCTGTGAATAAACTTTCAGTAAAATGCCAGCAGCCAATTTCTAGCCTCATTCAGAAATATTTCTTAGATTTTATTGGGTTTGATCTTAGACTTTCAATCTGTACCTCCCTTCAAGCCACAATGTTCTTTTAAATGAAGAAACCAACTGAGCTGCAGTGAAGTTTATTTCACAAGAAAGAGCTTTGGATCTAATCACAGCTAGGTCACGATTCTCCACATACTCCAGTGCAACATACAGATACAGGGGCCACTATTAAGGATCAAATGCTTTCTGCTTCATCCATTGTACCAGTGTCTTAGCTTTTCCATCACTTTATATATACCGTCAGAACTCAATGTACACAAAGCACCAAAAATACCATTATAATACTGCTCTTAAAGCAATTTCTTGTTTGTTTGTTTTTTTACAACACAGCACATTCGATGTCCCACATTGCTGATACACTTTATGTTCAAATCTGCATGAGACTTTAACAATCATCCCTTCTCCACTTCACATGTATTTCCTGAAGATTAGCACACTAAATCCAAAAGTGTTTGTTTTGTTGCTTTAGCTCAATTACTTACTGGAGGGCAGCCGCTATCTTATGCTTTGGCTCTGGACTCACAGCTCTAGTAAGATGTTTTAATGTATGCTACCGTCACTTACAAGTGTGAGTATCAAATCCCCCCAAAAAATAAAGAACTGCATTTGCCAGTTTTCCTACTTACAAAGAATGGAGAGGTCTGTAATTTTTATCGTAAGTACACGTCAACTGTGAGAGACAAAAATCTTGATAAAAAAAATCCAGAAAATCACATTGTATGATTTTTACATTATTAATTTGCATTTTATTGCATAAAACAAGTATTTGATACAATAGAAAAAAACATATTTGGTACATAAACCTTTGTTTACAATTACAAAGGTCAGACATTTCCTGTAGCTCTTGACCAAGTTTGCAAACACTGCAGCAGGGATTTTGGCCCACTCCTCCATGCAGATCTTCTCCAGATCTTTCAGGTTTCGGAGCCGTCGCTGGGCTACATTGAGTTTCAGCTCTCTCCATAGATTTTCTATTGGGTTCAGGTCTGGTGACTGGCTAGGCCACTCCAGGACCTTGAAATGCATAGTACGGAGCAACTCCTTAGCTGCACTGGCTGTGTATTTTGGGTCATTGTCATGCTGGAAGATCCAGCCATGACCAATCTTCAATGCTGTTACTGAGGGAAGGATGCTGAGGGAAGGATGTTGTTAGCCAAAATTTCATGATACATGACCCCATCCATCCTCCCTTCAGTACTTTGCAGTAGTCCTGTCCCCTTTACAGAAAAGCACCCTCAAAATATGGTGTTTCCTCCACCATGCTTCACAGTTGGGATGGTGTTTTGGGGGTTTTACTCATCCTTCTTTGTCCTCCAAACACAGCAAGTGGAGTTGATACCAAAAAGTTCTATTTCAGTCTCATCTGAGCACATGACCTTCTCCTATGCTTCCTCTGGATCATCCAGATGGTCATTGGCAAACTTCAAACGGGCTTGAACATGTGCTGGGGTGATCCTGCAGGATTTTAATCCATGACAGCGTAGAGTGTTACTAACAGTAATGTTTCAGACTGTGGTGCCAACTCTCTTCAGGTCTTTGACCAGGTCCTCGACCAGGTCCTCCTGTGTAGGTCTGGACTGATTCATGACCTTTTTCAGAATCATCCTTAACCCACGAGGCAAGATTTTGCATGGAGCCCCAGACTGAGTAAGATTGACACTCATCTTCTGCTACTTCCATTTCCTAGTGGAACAACAGTTGTTGCCTTCTCACCAAGCTGCTTGCATATTGTTGTGTAGTCCATCCCAGCCTTGTGCAGGTCTTCAATTTTGTCCTTGGTGTCCTTAGACAGCTCTTTGATCTTGGCCATGGTGGAGAGGTTGGAGAGTGTGTGGATAGGTGTATTTTATACAGGTAATGAGTTCAAACAGGTGCAAATAATACAGGTAATGAGTGCACAGTAGAACTTCTTAACGAAAAACTAACAGGTCTGTGAAAGACAGAATTCTTGATGGTTGGTCGGTGATCAAATACTTATTTCATGCAATAAAATGCAATTTAATTGTTTAAAAATCATGCAATGTGATTTTCTGTTTTTATTTTTAGATTCTGTCTCTCATAGTTGAAGTGTACCTGCGATAAAAATTACAGACCTCTCCATTCTTTGTAGGTGGGAAAACTTGCAAAGTCAGGAGCGTATCAAATACTTCTTTTCCACACTGTATATATAAATGCATGTGTCAAATAGCACTTCAGGTTCAGGGTCAAGTGTACTGAGATATAAAAAATAGCAGCATATTATCATTCTTATATCCTTATAAAACAGGAATATGAAATTATTAGGTCTTCTCAAGTTAGTAACAGCATCTTAAAATAGCAGTTTGATTATATATTTTTGTCTGTAATCCTTTAGCCACACATGGTGTGTATAATTATTAGATATTTTTTATTTTTGATGTATAATAATAATAACAGTAATAATAATAATAATATAAAAAATAATCAACTCCAGTGCTGCATGTCAATCCAAAAGGTTAATAAACCTAAATATATAAAAAATTAAAAGTGAAGTTTTGTTTTTGTCAGAATATCTTTTTGTGCAGAGCTATTGGCCAACTATTAGTGTGCAAAGTTAATATGCAACTAAATGTAAAATTAAAATTTTCCCATCTCAATTGTTAATTTTCATCTATAAAGTGATAATAAATACATGTCTGACATTTAAAGTGTATGTATATATGTGTGTGTGTCAGTGCCAATATAGCTCCCCTTCTTTTTTAATAAGTCATAAGTTCCATCCATGGAGCCTGTCAGTTTCTTAGCCTGTTAACGATCAACTTTTTGGACAGTACCAAACTTGGCACTCAGAAGCAATTAGAAGATGAAATCTATTGAATAACAGTGATTCAAAATTGTAGATGTTTTGGTGTATACAATAGACCTTGATCAGTACACAGATTGCCCAGGGAGGCCTAAAGGTACCTTCACACATAATGATTTCGTTAACGATATTGTTGCAACGTCACGCTTTTTGTGACGTAGCAATGATCCCGCTAACGATCTCGTTACGTGTGACAGCGACCAACGATCAGGCCCCTGCTGGGAGATCGTTGGTCGCTGGGGGATGATCAGGACCTTTTTTTGGTCGCTGATCACCCGCTGTCATCGTTGGATCGGCGTGTGTGACGCCGATCCAGCGATGTGTTCACTTGTAACCAGGGTAAATATTGGGTTACTAAGCGCAGGGCCGCTCTTAGTAACCCAATATTTACCCTGGTTACCATTGTAAAAGTAAAAAAAAAAAAAAACAGTACATACTCACATTCCGATGTCTGTCACATCCCCCGCCGTCAGCTTCCCTGCACTGACTGTCAGCGCCGGCCGTAAAGCAGAGTACAGCGGTGACGGCGGGAAGCTAACAGCGGGAGACATGACAGACATCGGAATGTGAGTATGTAGTGTTTTTTTTTTTTACTTTTACAATGGTAAGCAGGGTAAATATCGGGTTACTAAGCGCGGCCCTGCACTTAGTAACCAGATGTTTACCCTGGTTACCTGGGTGCTGCAGGGGGACTTCGGCATCGTTGAAGACAGTTTCAACGATGCTGAAGTCGTTCCCCTGATCGTTGGTCGCTGGAGAGAGCTGTCTGTGTGACAGCTCCCCAGCGACCACACAACGACTTACCAACGATCACGGCCAGGTCGTATCACTGGTCGTGATCGTTGGTAAGTCGTTTAGTGTAACAGTACCTTTACTTCTCTCTGCAGTAATTGGATACTGCCTTTGTGCTGCATCTCTGCATCAAGCATTCTCACTGGGCAATTCGTGTACTGATGAAGATCTATTAAATAGACTGAAATGTCTACAATATTGGATTGCTGTTATTCAGTAAATTTTATCTTTTCATTGCATCTGAATGGCAAGATTTATATCTACCGTTCAGAGAGGTGACTGTTTTTCTTCCCGTATAAGAAGGGCCCACAAGTTCTCAATAAGGTTTACATCAGGTGAGGAAGGGGCCATGTTGTAGTTCTTTTATCTTCAAGGCCTTTACTGACAGCCAAGCAGTGGAGACTTAAACGCTGTGATGAAGCATTGTCCTGCAGTAAATTCATGGTTTTCTTGAAAGACGCAGTCTTTTTCCTGTACCACTACATGAAGAAAGTGTTGTCTAAAACTGGCAGTAGGTTTCGGAAGTGGATTTGAAGTCTATATTCAACCCGATAAGGTCCACCTAACTCATCTTTAATAATACCGGACCGTAGCAGTTCTCCACCTCCAACTTCCTGGTGTCGAAATGGAGGTCTGTGCCCGTAACGGATACAGACACAGGCCCATCCATCCCGCCCGTCAAGAGTCGCTCTCATTTCCTCACTCCATAAAACCTTTGAAGAATCTATCTTCAGATATTTCTTGCCTAATCTTGATGTTTGCACTCCTGAGTCTTGTTGAGTGGTGGTCAGGTTTCAGCCTTCCTTACCTTGGCTGTCTCTGAGCACTGAACACCTTGCACTTCTGGGCCGCCAGGGATGTTGCAGTTCTGGAATATGACAACACTGGGGGATCATGGCTTCCTGGGCACTTCACGTTTGATTGTTCTCAAATCTTTGTCAGTTAATGTGCGTTTTTTTTTTTCCACAATTTGCTAATAGCCTCTTCATAGAGGACGAGGACTTGAACTCTAGCGCCACCAATTGAATGTAACAATCCTAAAAGTCAATATCCACCCTTTAACAAACCTTGTCACATGATTTAGGATAAGATGCCAAAACAGAAACTCCATTTGCAGACATCTGTTTCGGGGTGTTTGTCCCCTCCTCAGTGATTGCAAAGAGAACCAGAATGGCTATGGGAAAGGAAGAAGGCATCAATCGATAAGAATTTAATACATTTACTGTGTACATAATCGCTATGGCTGAAGGGGTAGATAATCTTAAATATAAATCACAGGAGAGCTACTTTAAGTTGGAATATACTAATACTGGAACTCTGGAATATGGGAAGAAGGCAGCCACAAAGATCTATGTTTTTAATTGTTCCATTTCATCTACTTTTTTATTAATTCCTAATATAGTTGTCAATAAAATATATTGGAAATAAAGATTGAATTGGGTACGTTGACAGATTTGTCTCCTATTAGACAAATATCTGGCAATTTTGGGCAAGAATGATATGTAACTTCCTCAATTAAATAGATAGTTGCCAGAAGTTTAATGCTTTTGGGCAGGACCACCAAGTTTGATAAATTTGTACCAACAGCCTGGCAGCCTCTAAAACACAGAACAAGAATATAGCATTCAGTCCAGTTGTACATCCTATGTTCTCTGAAGTATTTTAAGTGTACTTTATGATTGTAAACAGTACAGCAAAGAGCATCATTATATCATTGTAAGAATGTATTAAAAAAAAGGAGCTTTCATAATTATTATCGAGCTTATGAACATCATAAATGAGTTTACCTGCTAAAGCCCCCTCCTCTATGGAGAGCAGCCGACAGAGCAGCTTTCACTGGTCTATCCAGCCTGTTAATGGATTCCATGGTTGGCAGGAGAAATGTGTGACCTGGTGAGGTCATTCTAACAGCTGATCATCGAGGGCTACAGAAAAAGGTAATTTGTTGACCATTATGTGTTTCAAAGGGCTATCTCTGAAGAACAAATCCTTTAAATTAAGATTCATGATTAACAAAATCTGCATGTAAAAACTACAGGCACTGTAAATGATTTTATTTATTTTGGAGATTATGTATTTAATTATTATTATTTTTTTTTTTTTAAACGGAACCTGTCAGTAGGTTTTTGCTTTCCGATTGCAGCATGATGTAATGATGTAGGGGCTGAGACTCTGATTCTAAGGATTAGTGATGAGCGAGTGTACTCGTTGCTCGGATTTTCCCGAGCACGCTCTGGTGATCTCCGAGTATTTGTTCGTGTTCAGAGATTTAGTTTTCATCGCGCAGCTGAATGATTTACAGCTACTAGCAAGCCTGAGTACATGTGGGGGTTGCCTGGTTGCTAGGGAATCCCCACATGTAATCAAGCTGTCTAGTAGCTGTAAATCATTCAGCTGAGGTGATGAAAACGTAATCTCCGAACACTAACAAATACTCGGAGATCACCCGAGCGTGCTTGGGAAAACCCAAGCAACGAGTACACTCGCTCATCAATACTAAGGATGTGTCACTTATTAGACTGTCTGCTGCTGTTTTTATAAAATCAGTGTTTTATCATCAGGAGATTATCACTAAAGCACTAGGTGTCACGTACATCCTACTTAGCTGCTGTATAATCCCGCCCACACCACCAATTAGCAGCATTCTATCAATACACATTGTACACAGAGAGAAGCCAATCAGTGGTCTGGGCGGGGTTATACACAGCTCAGCCTTCACAGCTCTGCTAGATCTGCAGCAGAGAAAACAGGGATTGTATTAAAATGACAACATGCAGACCAGCAAGTGACATATCACTGGAATCAGGGTTCTTACTCCTACATCATACTACTCTCAGACTACATTATTATTATTATTTATATAGCACTATTCCATGGTGCTGTACATGAGAAAGGGGTTACATACTGGGTTATAGATATCGTTTACAGTAAACAGGTTTACAGTGACAGACTGGTACAGAGGGGAGAGGACCCTGTCCTTGCGGACTTACATTCTATAGTGAAAACCTGTCAACATATTCTATTTAAGATAGGGCCATGGTGGACAGAGTAATGGATGACTTGTTTTTATTATTATTATTTTACTTTTTCAGTTTTAAGTGCAGTGTATTAAAGAATCACTCCCAGAAAAATATGTCACCTCGAATCCCCAAGATATGTACGTAGTATACTGTGCTGTGTATGTACTGTACTGTGCAGGTGTTTAAATACCACTCACCAATTGCCATCTTCTCCGCTTCCCATCGACATTTTGATCTCTTCTGAACCACATGGCTGCCATTCTGCTTTGTAGCCCTATGCTGTATGTGGACTGTAAATTGCTTTCTAAATTTAAGTATATGTGAGTCTTATAGACTTACATTGGGAAATTAGGAAAGCAATTACAGGTCCACCTAGAAGGCGCCGTGTGAGCCAGCTAAGCTGAATTGCAGTCAAAGGATTCAAAAGAGGCTCAGAATGGTGCCGAAAATGGGAGAAGACATCAATCCGTAAGTATTTAACCACGTGCACATTCAACTGCATACATACTGCTAAGGGATTAGAGATTACATTTTTTTCTGGGAGGTCCCCTTAAAGAATTCTTCTGTCTGTATGTATCCCAAAAGGTCAGACTTTTACTCCTCTTACTCCTCTCAGTCCATTGTCTGGCAATAAGACCTGTGCCTGTTGCAGGAGCCTCCCCCACAAAGATCATTACCAGCCAAAGAAATGAATAGATTAGTTAACTCCTGTTCTTGAAGCTATATTTTTATAGGACTTTTTGTTTCACAGTACCATTAAGAAAAACCTACATACCGTAGATCTCTGATAGAAATGAAAGTATAGAGCAGTGTATGTGCGAACGTTTTTCCATTTCTATATGAAGGGGCCCCGATCTTGACAGATGTGGGTTCCAGTGGTGGGACTTGCAATGACTGAACATTTATGGCACATCCTGTCGATATAATATTCCATGTGGACCAATCCCTTACGGAGAACTTGTCACCGGGTCAAAAGTAGACAGTTTGTGCTCTTTCATCATTGCTGCTCCCGAGTATTCTGCTTTTTTTTAGTTTTAAAATCCAACTTACGGTTCCAGAGATATGGGCCATTTTACTTAGTGCTATATTTTTTGTTCATTACCAAGGGGGCATTACTCACAGGCTAATAATGCAGAGCATCCTAAAGACACGCCCCTGAGGATCCTGTGAGTCACACCCACTTGTAAAGACCATAAAAAGTAAAAGGGCCCATATCTCTAGAACCTTATAGTGGAGTAGAAAAAAAACACATTATGCTCAGGTGAGCAGCAGAAATAAAAGAAAAGCAAAATTGACCACTTTTAACCTGGTGACTCATTAAATATAATTGTTCTAAAAAACAATAACTGTATAACTGATGCACATCATTTCATTCTGGCGTTATTAAAACATATATAAAACTGGCTATGTATTTAAAGAAAAAAAAACTTTCTGGTATGTACTGTATTTGCACAGCATACAATTAAAATATATTTTTATGCCAGGACTAATATAATATAAAATGCAATTCATAGATTAGAAAATTTCCACATATACCTTATATACTAGAATATAAGCAGACCCAAGTATAAGCCAAGGCACCTAATTTTACCACGAAAAACTGTGAAAGCGTAATGACTTGAGTATAAGCCGGGTATGCATTGTCTCCTCATCAGCATCCTGGTTTACATGGTTCCTCATCCCTATTGTGATATGCATGGATATGTCATCCTTATCCTGGTATGCATGACCCCTTCATCCCCATCCTTGTATGCATGGCCATCTCATCCCTATCCTGTTATGCATGGTTCCTCATCCCTATCCTGTTATGCATGGTTCCTCAGTCCTATCCTGTTATGCATGGCCCCTTCATCCCCATGCTTGTATACATGGCCCCTTCATCCCCATCCTGGTATGCATGGCCCCTTCATCCCCATCCTGGTATGCATGGCCCCTTCATCCCCATCCTGGTATGCATGGTGATCTCATCCCTATCCTGGTATGCATGGTTCCTCATCACTATCCTGGTATGCATGGTCATCTCATCCCCATCCTGATATGCTTGGCCTCCTCATCCCTATCTTTGTATGTATGACCCCCATCAGAAAAGTATAAAAAAAATAATAAACTATCCTATTTACCGTCCCTGCGCTTCCTCGCAGCATTTTGTTCCGCTGCCAGGAGCTGCAGTGGCTGGATAAACACGTGTCCCCGCTACTTAATGAATATTCACTGCTCTCCACGCCTATGGGAAGGGAGAGAGGTGAATATTCATTTCTCTTTAAGTGGGCACAGGGATTAGCCGCAGTAGCCAGCTCCTGCCTCCTGCGATCCACTCCATCTTCTGGGACAATGACTAGTATAAGCCAAGGGAGGCATTTTCAGCACAAAAAAATTTGCTGAAAAACTCAGCTTATTCTCGAGTATATACAGTGTGATGTTAATGTTGATGATAAAGATATTGGCAAGTTTATGATGGCAGATATTAATTTGGTTCTTTTAATATGTAAGGAATTTTTATTTATTTCAATTAATTTTTTACTAACATTATTGAGATAATAGCAGAACGCATGGATATATATATAAAAAAGACCACAGAATGTATAAAATACTCCATGTGTTGCAGAAAGACGTAACGATACAAGTCATAAAGTGTGGGTTTGTGCTTCAACACATGCTTGTGAAAAGCAAGATATAAAGGCCGGTGATGTCACTTGATAGATCAAGGCTACGGCGCATCATCATTTCATTGTTACTCTGTCATTCACAATTTTTTATAGCTTTTGTCATTTTCATTACGGTCCTCATTTTTGCATCGACATGGAAGATAATTTTGCTCCGATCTGATCCTTTAAATCTGCATATATGGAGGTCGGCTGCTCGGTGTACGTTGTTGATTTGATTTCCAGCTAAATTACAAGTTACCAGATTAGAACCAATTCATGAGATGATATTTAATTGTGTCCCACAGGGGGGAGAGAACACAACAGAGAGAGGGAGAGGAGATATAACAGAGAGCGAGGATTCATCACACAGAGAAGGGAGGGTAGGTGGGAGATTACAACAGTAAGAGATAGACGACTTATAATATTGACAGCAAGAAGGACAAGAATCACGGGGTGATGTTAAGCTAGTGTTTTTAGATAGATTATCAACCTGACATGTATTAATGAAGTGAAGCCTGGGAATACAGGGGGGTTACCTTAAAAAACACACACACACCCAGCCTTCTCTAGTCTCCTTAGAGATCTGCATAATATACCTACTTCCACAGATGGAGCATGCTGGTAGCTCTCCATGGTGCTGCACTTCTCTCTCTGTTCCTATATAAGCTGGATGCTGATTGCTATTGTTCTGCATCTACCATTGCTTTTATCCTCCTCTTTCTCGTTTTGCTCACAAATTGTACTTTTGTTTTGGTTTCAGTGGATGGATGCATACATCGGGCAGCAGGCTCACTCCTGAAGCTGGAATGCAGCTCTTTGGGAGGGTGCGAGACCGGACAAGCAAAAATGACCTGTGGCTACCTTTTGCCTGCCAAGTGTGAGTGTGGGCTTAAAATATATTAAAAAAATATATAATTTATTATTCTTACTTATAAAGTGCAACGCTTCACAGACACTGTCCCCCGTGTTTGCGCACAATCTTCATTCCCTATCAGTATAAAAAGTGTTGAAGAAAACAGGAGTACCCGGAGAAAAGTCAAGCAAACACGGGCAGAACTTACAAACTCCTTGCAGATGTTGTCCTTGGTGGGATTTGAACCCAGGACCCCAACACTGCAAAGCAACAGTGGTAACCACTGAGAGACTTACTATTTTTTTTTTTCATAAAGTCACATAAGACACTTGTTTGACCAACTGGTTTTTGATTGCCATGTCTATCTGATTGTAGTTTATATTTTGTTATTAATGTTTTATACTAAGTATAGACTGTTGTTTTTGAGTCACCTCCGCAAGAAGCACACAGCCTTAAAGCCTTAACTTTTTGCTTTCGCAAATACTGGTATAGAGCAATATTCTTCCACGTTTCTAAGTCAAGTGCTCCCTACTAAAAGCAATTACATCAAATTACGCCCATGGCTATGATCCTACATTGGGCTGCACTTGCTAAAAAGCACAGCATGAGGACCGTGTGAGTACCATATAGATATAGTACCATGGAGACATGACATGCACCGACAAGAGCATACATATCACGGGTTATGTACCTTCCGTCTAGAGGAGCAGCATGCCACTTACTGCACATGCTGCATTGTTTTTCTGCCAAAAGCTAATATTGTGGTTCATTCCCCTTAGATGTTATTCACACGGTGGGGCCTGTGGCACAGGGTAATCCAAGTCCCAGCCAGAAGGAGGAGCTGATGAATTGCTACAAGAACAGCATGTACCTGGCGTCTGAGAGCAAGCTGCGCACCGTGGTGAGAGACAGGCGTCAACAGCCGTTCACTTTTATTAGTCCCTAGGTGTAAAATTAGCATTTATTCTACGTTGTTATATGGCTACTAGCATGTTTCATTGAAATATTTTTCTTATCTCTGCAGAATTAATATTTAATCTACCTACTCTATGTTACTATATTACTATGTTACTTGATATGAGTAAATGATCTACTAACATATATTATTTATGATAGTTATATTTTAATCTGTATTATCACATACTATAGTTTTATTTATTACGCCCGCTTATATAGCGTCATCATATTGCACAGTGCTTTACAGACATTATAGCAGTATGACTTGGAGCACGGGAGGAAACATGTGCAAACACGGGGAGAACACACAAACTTTGCAGATGGTGTCCTTGGTGGGATTTGACCCCAGCATTGCAAAGTAACAATACTACAACTGAGCTGCCCTTATTTATATTCTGCTTCAAAAGGATTTTGGAAAGTTGGAACAGTCAGTACCTTGAGGACCTTTTAGCACAAAATGCTGCCCAGCATAGATATAATGGATAGAGTGTCAGTCCTTCACGGATACGTAACTCCTTCCTGATCCATGATATACATTTATACCAGTGAGGTTGCACTCCGTAGCACTATCGATTGTAAACATGAAAAATATGAAATTTGAATTGCATTACTGCTCTAGAAAATAGATAGATACTTAGCACATAATTTAGCCAGTTCATGTGTGCCCAACTGCCAACGACAAGGCGACCTTCTTTGCTAGGAATCTAATTTAATGTGACTCCTCTCCTGGGGTGAAGCCTACATTTATTATGAGTAAGTAGGATCCTGCCCAAAAGAGGAATCACAGACAAGTTTCTAGCAAAGTAGGTTGCCTTGTCATGGCTGATGGGCCTGCATGAATTTACCAAATTATGTGCTAAGTATCTTTGTTATTTTACTGCTTTCTAGAGCAGTAATGCAACTCAAATTTCATGCTTACATGCTATAACGTCACAGAGTGCAACTTTGATAGTTATGTATGGAGATAGCTACTCAGTTTGCACCTTTGCACACTAGTTTTCTTTTTTTTTTAAACTTCTTTTTATTGACTTTAAGATAACACGGTATATAGATAATACAATTAGACTAAGCATACAGCAATAACGAAACCCAAGAACCCTAACCCTCCCCAGTCCCTCCCAGACCCTTCTCTGCGGCACACTAGTTTTCTATTTGGAAGGGAGTCAGTCTTTTGATATTTATACATTTATATTAGCGCAGCAAAAGTGTCATACATTTATGTCTGTTAAGCACTAGGTGTTATGTATCATACGACTGACATTTTGTAAAATTAGGCGTTAAAAAAAGATGCAAAATCATTTGAATATCCAAAAGGTATAAAAAATGTTGCAGCTCTTTACACCAAACATACAAAGCAAGAAACGAAGATGTGCCTGGTGAGGAACCGTGGGTAAATGGCCTAGTTAATATTAGGCCAGACTGAAAATTTGAATATTTTAGTATATTGTTTTGTTTTTTTATTACAGATAGAAAGTAAAACAACATTATCAACACTTAACAAATGATATATGTTTAACATTAAAAAAAATACAATAAACAATAAATTTTCTGTTGACATATTCCTTCGAACAGGAATTCAGTGAGATTTCCGCTCTAGACATTGAAATTGTTAGCACCGATCTGGACCATAATGCAATACTGTAACTCCAGATTAGTAAAATCAAACTGTATTTGCAAAGTTTCTTACCTTTCTATGTTGATTTTATCTACATACCATATAATAAACTACATTCAAAGAAATATTAATTATTCTCCAAAAGGAACGCACCAGGCGTCATCATTTTTAAAGATCTTAGATTAATGAAGAGATAGTGAATGAATATTAATTACTTAACAAAGTCTTGTTATATCTTAAGTCATCAGGTAGTTACGGTATGTTCCTGCCATGACTGGGGCTTTGATCTACTAACTATGTTCTGATATAAATAAATGGCCGTCTGCATTCAGAAATGTGTAAATTTCTCTGTTGTTCGTTAATTGGACCTTGTATTATGGATATTATCCCCGATTCATATGTTTGATCTTAATATGAATGATTATAGGTGAGCCATTCAGAGCCTTTTAGTCTGAGGTTGTTAATTGTTATTTTACAATATGGTACAAATGATGACTTTACTATAAGTCCCTATATCGCACTATTAAATGTGCTGCCCTTATCATTACTTGTTAACAGTTGTATATGACTTGATCTATATACATTTCAGGTTATCGCTATCTTCTCGGCTGGGGTACAGTCCAAGTTTTAGCAAAAGCAAAGATAAACACAAGCCATAAATTGATTGTATGAACAAGCTCCGCTAGCCTAAGGCCATGTGCAGACAGAGTTTATTTGAGGCAAAGAGTGGAAGCAGTTTTAGTTAGTTTACTTTTTGGAGCATTTTTTTAGTTTTCTGAAATGGTTTTGAACATTTTTTTAAGCATTTTGGAAAAGTTTTTTTTTCTGGAACATCTTAGTTTTTTTTTTTGCAGCCTTTTCATTGGACAGTGCTTTGTTTGGAACGGGATTCCAACAGGAGTTACATCAAAGAAGAGTGACGTGCACTATCTTTTCTTTAGGTTTTGAAAACCTGAAGTGGGAAAAAGAAGAGTTTACATGGACATATTAAAAAAGCAGCCTACTCGCATCTGCAATCTGTGGATATGCCTGGCTCCGTGCGCAGCTTTATTTGCTCGTCTGCATTGTAGACGAGTGCCGAAGCTGCCTTTATATTACATGCATTATTCTAGTTTGGAAAACGGACCAAAGAAGTGGATTCTGCAATTTTATTTTCTAATGATCCGTGTGGACAATCGACCAGACACACTGGCTATAATAGATCCAAGTGCAGTCCATGGCACGCAAGGATTGATTGTATGCTCGTGTGAATTAGCTTTTATGCTTCCAGTTAATGATGAGCACAAGTCCTCGTTAGTCAGGTTTGCCTAGGGTGCTTAGGTACCCTCCGAATATCACAGGTGCTCGAATGACATGTTCGAGTCCCTGCGGCTGCATGCTTTGCGGCTTTTAGACAGCCATAAGACATGCAGGGATGGCCTGACAAACGGGTAATCCCCGCTTGGGTTGTGGCTGTCTAACAGCAGCAAAACGTGCGGTTGCGGGAATTCGCGAACATGTCACTCTTGCACCCACGATACTCGGTGCATTCCCGAGCACCCACGGCAAATTCGAGTAACGAGCACTTGCGCTCATCACTACTTCCTGCACATCAGTATGCAATTATAACCACGAGTCGATTATCTGAGCATGCTGTGTGCTCCGTTCATACAGTGTCTAGCTTGCAGATTAATCGCGTGTCCTAATCCTTCCCTCCCCCATTCTCATACACACTACATTGGATTTATATATTCTGCACACCTTATTGTATGCAACAAAAATTTTTTACATTTTTATTTCCTACCCCCTTCTTCCACAACTGAACAGAGCAATAAATAGGCAGATACCAATTCACAGGAGATTGAGGACCCCCTTTGTTTGTTTTTTTTAAACTAATTTACTGCATCCCTGGGTTTGCCTTGATCGCAAATTTATCTGTTGCAGCAAGTTACCATAAGGCCACGTTCACACGTTCAGTATTTTGTTAGTATTTTACCTCGGTATTTGTAAGCTAAAACCACGAGTGGGTGACAAATTCTGAAGTGTTGAGATGTTTCTATTATACTTTTTTTCTCTTTTTCTCATGTTTCACTCCTGATTTCGGCTAGCAAGTATGGATATAAAATACTAACCAAATACTGAACGTATGAACGTGACCTAATGGCCCACATGTGCATGAAACATTACTGATAAAAACACAAATATTTTAGATACTTTTATGTGATGCTTGCCAAGGCTCCCTAATTGCCTGAGATCTTCTTGGAACAGGAGGAGAGCTCCTCGAAGACTTAGCAGATCTCCCTGGCCACTTTGAAAAAGCTTGATAACTCCCGGATTCCAGCAATTCCTGAAAGTACTTTGTGCCCCAAGATCTCAGGGAGGCACAGACCAAAGCGTGGTAGAGCAGAGGATAGCCAGAGACTGGTGGTGGTAGCACTCTCTTAAAAATAGGTCATGGCTACGGCAGAAATTGTATTGTGGTGTGCCCCATTGGTCTACCATTCTGCCAGACGCCAACCATCTAACGTTGACGAGTATATTTTATGTATGCATGCATGAGTTTCTGTAGACGACTCACCTTTTTTCTGTAGGAGTAAATAGTAGATTTTGCAATTGTTTTAACAGAAGTACCGTGGGAATATTCATCTGCACACAATGCCCTATCATGTGCTCTGTTTGGGCACGGAGTGGTTGTCTGCTCTGGATTACTGCAGGCTTCCAATCAAAGCTTTCGACGTCCATTTATCTCAGTGGTGTCTTTAAATACCCCCAATAGGCGTCCTTTGATTACCACTGTGTGTAATTCTACCGCAATACTCCCAACTAGCTGATCCGGAGCGTGTAATCTGATGATATGAAAAAATCTAACAAACTTGTATGTTGATAAGAGCCATGTAAAATAGCATTCGTCATTCATGTGGAAGGAGAATAGAAGTTTGGAGGAAAAGTATAGGCATGCAGGGTTAAATCTGTGTAATATCTCAGAATACGTAGTGCGGTATTCGTAATTAATTTTTATGCTAACATCATATGTCTTTTATAGGCATTCCCATGCATTTCAACTGGTGTCTTTGGTGAGTATTGTTTATTTTTTTCTTGTTGTATCTGTCATTATTTTTTTTCCCAATACTTTCTTACAGTAAAACTGTTGTTTCCACAGGGTACCCTGCTGAGGAGGCTGCCGAAGTGGCATTGGGATCTATTAGGAGCTATCTGGAGGAGAAAAAAGACAAGGTGAGAACCATGGCGAGACAAAAATAAAAAATAAAAAAAAAGAGGAAAGTGGTAAATAGATGGAATAGAAAAGAGAACGGCAGTGATAAACACTCTCAAGGGGAGACCTGGCTATAAAGGAAGAAAGTTCAAATAAAGGATGGCCCAAGTAAGACGGGAGTCCTTATAATTTAGTACACAGATGACTGTCCCAGTCACCTCTTTACACTAAGTAGTATTAGGATAGGAAGACGACGTAGCAAAATAAAACCATGCCAATTGTAATTTTTTGATGGCTGTTCTCTACATAATAATAATAATACCAATTAGACAAACAATACACAGGGTTATTAGTTAACAGCTCCTGTGCCCATCCGGAGATAAATATAAATCGTCCCATGCAAAGAAGAAATAAACCTATAAATAAGTTTTCCACAACAGAACTAGAGTGGTAAAAAAAATATAAACTTTATTTATAATAACATTTAAAACCCTAAAAAAATATAAACTTTATTTATAATAACATTTAAAACCCTAAAAAAATTTTACAATGGTGATTGGTACCAAATGAACAGGACACCACAGACTAGAGGACAGTTATATCCAAATAGTCAGACCCATACCGCCAATAGTAAATATACCCCGTGGCTAATTAATACCCAGTGCCATAAAAAGACATAGTAATCTTAGGAACGCCACACATGGGTCAAGAAAGAGATCAGTAACGGTACAAATAATATACTAATGACTAGACTGTGGCCCGATTCTAACGCATCGGGTATTCTAGAATATGCATGTCCCCGTAGTATATGGACAATGATGATTCCAGAATTCGCGGCAGACTGTGTCCGTCGCTGATTGATCGAGGCAACCTTTATCGCATCATTGTCGCCATGGCAACCATTATGACATCATCGTCGCTGTGCCCGTTGCTGATTGGTCGAGGCCTGGCGGCCTCGACCAATCAGAGACGCAGGATGTCTACGTCGATGCTGTGCCGGTCTCTGACTGGTCGAGGCCGCCAGGCCTCGACCAATAAGAGAGCCGGGATTTCCAGGACAGACAGACAGACAGACGGAAAAACCCTTAGACAATTATATATATAGATTACCTCTCGTCTGATGGCGCGTTTCGGTTGCGTGTGCCTTCTAATAATAATAATCGGATGAGAACAGGTTCTTTAGTAGTTGACGTTATAACATTTTATAACGTTTCTCTTTTATGGATTATTTCCGATTGTTTTGATTTTGTATGGATAGTACTTAGACTTACGAAGGAACAACTGATCAGGTTGGCGCTCAGTGGGTTTCGGAGAGGAATGCATGTTATCCTGTTAATTGAGTATACTGTATATGTCTTCACTATGTAGCACATCTGTGATCCACATCTGGTTTCAGAGATTTCTGAAGTCTGCAGCGCTTCTTACCCTTATTAGCACCTCCTTATGTGAATAGGTTACATTAAAGAGATTGTCTACTTTACAAAACCCTATTTCTTACACTCTATTAAGGAATTCTGAGTTAAGCAAGGCGGAGGATCCTCTTCTGTTGGCCATAGAAGTGCGATTGCAAAGAATTTCTCAAGGTCTATAAATTTGAAGATATCAGGATCTGTCTTGGGTTCTGGCAGCTCCATTCCTGGCTTGGGTTCATCATAAGAGAGTTCTTCCTTTGTTGTCACATCATCGGTGCTATCTGCAAAGGGAGTTGCCTGTCTTATTTTAATTGCTAAGCCAGCCCCTTTTTGTGGCCGATTTGGCTATTAAAAAGAGCAACCTAGCCAACCTCCATCACAATCATCAATGGTCACGTGCTGACACAGGAAGCCCTAGCCAAGAAGTGGAGCTGCCAGGACCAACTCTTAAAGGTAATCTGTCACCAAGTTTTTGCCATCTAATCTGAGAACAGCATTACGTAGAAGCAGAGACCTTGATTCCAGTGACGTAACACTTACAGGGCTGCTTAGTGTTTTTTTTTTAAATAAAATCAGTGTTTCATTAACAGGAGATTATCACTAGAGGATTACTTGGTCTGCTGCCATATAGTCCAACAACGCACCCACCACTGATTGGCAGCTTTCTGTCTATACTGTGCGTAGGCAGAATCCTGCCAATCAGTGGTGTGGGCAGGGGTTAAACAGAGCTGAGCATTCACAGATCTGCAGCATAAAAGTCAGTGAAAAAAATCTCCAGGGTATTTTTATATTATCCAAGTAGCTGGTGTATAGCATATGTCTGAAAGGGAATCTGTCACCAAGTTTTTGCCATCTAATCTGCAAGCTGCATAATGTAAAGTCATAGCACCTGATTTCACTGATGTGTTGGGATGCTTGCTGCTGTTTTTTTTTAATAAAATTATTGTTTTATCAGCAGGAGATTCACTAGAGACTAGTAAACATGCTGCTATATAGTCCTACCAAGCCCCCACCACTGATTGACAGCTTTCTGCCTATGCACAGTGTACACAGAAAGCTGCCAATCAGTGGTGTGGGCCAAGTTATACACAGCTTAGCATTCAGAGAACTGCCATATCTGCAACAGAGAAAATAGCGACTTTATCAAAACTGCCACAACCAACAAAGTGATACATCGCTGGAATCTGGGTCTGTGTCACTATATTGTTACTCTCATAGCAGCAAACTCATGGTGACAGATTGCCCTTTCATACAAGTGTAAAGTCCTACATATTTATATTTAAAGGATATCTAAACAGTTTTTTTTCAAGCTGAAACCATCCTTTAACACATTAATACACAGGTGCTTCTCACAAAATTAGAATATCATCAAAAAGTTAATTTATTTCAGTTCTTCAATACAAAAAGTGAAAATCATGTATTATATAGAGTCATTGCACACAGAGTGTTCTATTTCACGTGTTTATTTCTGTTAATGTTGATTATTATAGCTTACAGACAATGAAAAACCAAAATTTACATTATCTCAGTAAATTAGAATAACTAAAAACACCTGCTAAGGCTTCCTAAGCGTTTATAAAGGACCCTAAGGCTACTTTCACACTTGCGTTTTTTGCAATCCGTCACAATCCGTCATTTGGGCAAAAAACGGATCCTGCAAATGTGCTCGCAGGATGCATTTTTTGCCCATAGACTTGTATTAGCGACGGATGGCCACAAGTCGTGTCCGTCATGAGTCTGATCCGTCATATTTTGGCGGACCATCATCACAAAAAAAGTTCAAAGTAATGTTTTTTTGTCCGTCGCGTCTGCCATTTTCTACCACGCATGCGCGGCCGAAACTCCAACCCCTCCTCCCTGGACTTCAGAATGGGCAGCAGATGCGTTGAAAAACTGCATCCGCTGCCCACGTCGTGCACAAATTTCACAACGTGCGTCGGCCCGACGCATAGCGATGGACCCGTACCGACGCAAGTGTGAAAGTAACCTTAGTCTGTTTCAGTAGCTCCACAATCATGGGGAAGACTGCTGACTTTACCAACATCCAGAAGGCAGTCATTGACACACTCCACAAGGAGGGTAAGCCACAAAAGGTCCTTGCTAAAGAAGCCGGCTGTTCACAGAGTGCTGTAGACAAGCATATTAATGGGATGTTGAGTGGAAGGAAAAAGTGAGGTAGAAAAAGATGCACAAACACCCGGGATAACCACAGCCTTGAAAAGAAAGCCCATTCAAAAATTTGGGGGAGATTCACAAGGAGTGGACTGCTGCTGGCGTCATTTCTTCAAGAGCCACCACACACAGACGTATCCTGAACATGGGCTACAAGTGTCGCATTCCTTGTGTCAGCCACTCATGACCAATAGACAACGCCAGCAGCGTCTTACCTGGGCCAAGGAGAAAAAGAACTGGACTGTTGCTCAGTGGTCCAAGGTGTTTTCAGATAAAAGTAAATTTTGCATTTCATTTGGAAATCAAGGTCCCAGAGTCTGGAAGAAGAGTGGAGAGGTCACAATCCAAGCTGCTGAGGTCTAGTGTGAAGTTTCCACAATCAGTGATGGTTTGAGGAGCCATGTCATCTGCTGTTGTAGGTCCACTGTGTTTTATCAAGATCAAAGTCAGCGCAGCCGTCTACCAGGAAATATTAGAGCACATCATGCTTCCCTCCGCCGACAAGCTTTTTGGAGATGGAAATTTAATTCTCCAGCAGGACTTGGCACCTGTCTACACTGCCAAAAGTACCAATTCCTGGTTTACAAACAACAGTATCACTGTGCTTGACTGGTAGCAAACTCACCTGACCTTAACCCCATAGAGAATCTATGGGATATTGTCAAGAGGAAGATGAGAGACAACAGACTCAACAATGCAGACGAGCTGAAGGCTGCTATCAAAGCAACCTGGGTTTCCATAACACCTCAGCAGTGCCGCTGGCTGATCGCCTCCATGCCACGCCGCATTGATACAGTAATTGATGCAAAAGGACCCACATCCAAGTATTGAGTGCATTTACTGAATAGAATATACATTTCAGTAGGCCAACAGTTCGTATGTTAAAAGGATTTTTCAAGCTAGCGTTATAAAGTATTCTAATTTCCTGAGATAATGACTTTTGGGTTTTCATTGGCTGTAAGACATAATCATCAACATTAACAGAAATAAACAGTGAAATAGATCACTCTGTAATGACTCTATATAATATGAGTTTCACTTTTTGTATTGAAGAACTGAAATAAATTACCTGTTTGATGATATTCTAATTTTGTGAGAAGCACCTGTATGTAGAAGCCTTTTCCTTCCTGGTGCCTCCAATCAGCTGAGACATTCCCTTGCTGCCTTGCACTGTGTGCTGGAGCAGTAGGAAAGTCTGGCAGAGACTGGGGGCATGATGTCTGTTGTGACCTCAATGACCAAACTCTGCCAGACCAGAAAACTCTAGTTGGGGAGTGAGCAGCACCTTCAGAATCAGGAGACAGCTACTTACATGTGTAAGTGTAATACCTGGGACACCATGAGTAATGCTGATAGAGAGTACACTGCTCAAAAAAATAAAAGGAACACTTAGGCTACGTTCACACTAGCGTTCGGCTAGTGTGCGTCGCGCTAGCGTCGGGTGACGCAGCGGCGACGCACGCGTCATGCGCCCCTATGTTTAACATGGGGGACGCATGCGTTTTTGCTTGTTGCGTTTTCCGACACGTGCGTCTTTTTTGACGCTAGCGTCGGACCAAGAAAACGCTACAAGTTGCATTTTTCTTGCGTCCGATTTTCGTCAAAAAACGACGCACGCGTCGAAAAACGCAGCGTTTTTGCGTGCGTTTGCACGCGTTTTCGGTGCGTTGTGCGTCGCGTCGCCGACGCAGCGGCGCACAACGCTAGTGTGAACGTAGCCTTAAACAACAGAATATAACTCCAAGTAAATCAAACTTCTGTGAAATCAAACTGTCCACTTAGGAAGCAACACTGATTGACAATCAATTTCACATGCTGTTGTGCAAATGGAATAGACAACAGATGGAAATTATTGGCAATTATCAAGACACCCTCAATAAAGGAGTGGTTCTGCAGGTGGGGACCACTGACCACATCTCAGTACCAATGCTTTCTGGCTGATGTTTTGGTCACTTTTGAATGTTGGTTGTGCTATCACACTCGTAGTAGCATGAGACGGACTCTACAACCCACACAAGTGGCTCAGGTAGTGCAGCTCATCCAGGATGGCACATCAATGCCAGCTGTGGCAAGAAGGTTTGCTGTGTCTGTCAGCGTAGTGTCCAGAGGCTGGAGGCGCTACCAGGAGACAGGCCAGTACACCAGATGTGAAGGGGGGTCGTAGGAGGGCAACAACCCAGCAGCAGGACCGCTACCTCAGCCTTTGTGCAAGGAGGAACAGGAGGAGCACTGCCAGAGCCCTGCAAAATTACCTCCAGCAGGCCACAAATGTGCATGTGTCTGCACAAACGGTTAGAAACAGACTCCATGAGAATGGTCTGAGTGCCCGACGTCCACAAATGGGGGTTGTGCTCACAGCCCAACACCGTGCAGGACACTTGGCATTTGCCACAGAACACCAGGATTGGCAAATTCGCCACTGGCACCCTGTGCTCTTTACAGATGAAAGCAGGTTCACACTGAGCACATGTGACAGATGTGACAGAGTCTGGAGACGCCGTGGAGAGCAATCTGCTGCCTGCAGCATCCTTCAGCATCACCGGTTTGGCAGTGGGTCAGTAATGGTGTGGGGTGGCATTTCTTTGGAGGGCCGTACAGCCCTCCATGTGCTCGCCAGAGATAGCCTGACTGCCATTAGGTACCGAGATGAGATCCTCAGACCCCTTGTGAGACCATATGCTGGTGCGGTTGGCCCTGGATTCCTCCTAATGCAGGACAATGCCAGACCTCATGTGGCTGGAGTGTGTCAGCAGTTCCTGCAAGATGAAGGCATTGAAGCTATGGACTGGCCCACCCGTTCCCCAGACCTGAATCCGATTGAACACAACTGGGACATCATGTCTTGCACCATCCACCAACGTCACGTTGCACCACAGACTGTCCAGGAGTTGGCGGATGCTTTAGTCCAGGTCTGGGAGGATATCCCTCAGGAGGAGACTATCTACCACCTCAAAAGGAGCATGCCAAAGAGTTGTAGGGAGATCATACAGGCACGTGGCGGCCACACACACTACTGAGCATCATTTCCTTGTCTTGAGGCATTTCCACTGAAGTTGGATCAGCTTGTAACTTCATTTTCCACTTTGATTTTGAGCATCATTCCAACTCCAGACCTCCGTGGGATATTAGTTGTGATTTACGTTGATCATTTTTAGGTTTTATTGTTCTCAACACAATCCACTATGTAATGAATATTTACTGGAATATTTCATTCAGTGATATCTAGGATGTGGGATTTCATTTTTCCCTTTATTTTTTTGAGCAGTGTATATTAGAAACTGTCAGCATTCTGCAGCCTTGATACACACAAATTATACAGAAAGCCCGGACAACCCCTTTAATTAGTGGAAGTTTGAGGAACATTTCTTGATTTGACCCTTGTCATATGCATTATTCAGCTTTGATTTACATATCTAATTTCAGCTCCCTCTTTTTGTTCCCAACCCTTTGATGTCCACTTAGTCCTCCTCACAGCAGTCTCTTGATCAGTGCAACAGTAATCTTTGTCCCTCTTGGGCCTCAGCTACTTTGTTGCATTCCCATCTTGTACTCTAAATCACTCTTTTTTTCAGTTTGTGTCTCCATTATGCCAATATAAAACATGCACTAAAGTCTCTGTTTTGATTCTTAGTTTGACCGTATTATAATCTGTGTCTTCATGGAAAAAGATGAAGAAATTTATTTCAAGAAACTACCAGAATATTTTCCCTTTGGTGAGTAAATAGAAGCCCTCTATGACTTAAAGTACCTAGATGAGAGGGAGAAAGAAAGGAAAGAGGCGCTCCATGGGTGTTACCGCATTGACAAGTGAGAAGGCAACTGGAAATTACTGCTCACCTGGGTGGTAGTGTCCCGGCACAAATGTGATTAGGGAACAATGGGTGGCTCGACCACTGACCCACACCTTGGTGGGGAAGGAACTGGATAGACAGGAGAATTGAGCGGTGTATTCTTTACCCTGCCTAGGAGGATCGGATTGATTTAAGTCAAGATGAGACTTTTATTGATACAACTGCCTATCGCAGCTGACATCCGGCGCTATGTGCCAGGAGCGGTCACGGACCGCCCCCGGCACATTAACCCCCGGCACACCGCGATCAAACATGATTGCAGTGTGCCAGCGGTATAGGGAAGCATCTCGCAGGGAGGGGCCTCCCTGCGGGCTTCCCTGAGACCCCCGCAGCAACGCGATGTGATCGCGTTGCTGCGAGGGTCTCCTTACCTCCCTCCCTGCTCCAGGCCCGGATCCAAGATGGCCGCGGCATCCGGGTCCTGCATGGAGGGAGGTGGCTTACCAAGTGCCTGCTCAGAGCAGGCGCTTGGTAAGCCTGCAGCACTAAGTCAGATCACTGATCTGACAGAGTGCTGTGCAAACTGTCAGATCAGTGATCTGTGATGTCCCCCCCTGGGAAAAAGTAAAAAAGTAAAAACTATAAAACTGTCCCACTAGTTAACCCCTTCAGTAAACACCGTAAGAAAAAAAGAAAAAAAAAGGCAAAAAACAACGCTTTATTATCATACCGCCGAACAAAAAGTGGAATAACACGCGATCAAAAAGACAGATATAAATAACCATGGTACCGCTGAAAACGACCTCTTGTCCCGCAAAAAACGAGCCGCCATACAGCATCATCAGCAAAAAAATAAAAAAGTTATAGACCTCAGAATAAAGCAATGCAAAAATAATTATTTTTTTTATAAAATAGGTTTTATCGTACAAAATCGCCAAAACATAAAAAAATGATATAAATGAGGTATTGCTATAATCGCTGCTTTATCAATTTTACCAAACGCGGAACGGTATAAACGCCTCCCCCAAAAGAAATTCATGAATAGCTGGTTTTTGGTAATTCTGCCTCACAAAAATCGGAATAAAACGATCAAAAAATGTCACGTGCCCGAAAATGTTACCAATAAAAATAAAGAAATCTACCAAAAATGCATGTAAAAAATAATGGAATAACTGCAATACATTTTAAGTCACATGACAATGTACAGTCATGGCCAAAAGTGTTGGCACCCTTGAAATTGTTCCAGTATTTCTCCCAGAAAATTATTACAGTTACAGTGAGGAAAATAAGTACTTCAAACACTGCTGATTTCGCAAGTTTTCCCATCGACAAAGAATGGTAGGTACACTTCAACTGCGAGAGACAGAATCTTAATTAAAAAAAAATCTAGAAAATCACATTGTATGATTTTTACATAATTAATTTCCATCTTATTATTGCATGAAATAAGTATTTGAAATAACAGAACTTAATATTTGGTACAGAAACCTTTGTCTGCAATTACAGAGGTCAGACGTTTCCTGTAGTTCTTGACCAAGTTTGCATACGCTACAGCAGGGATTTTGGCCCCCCTCCTCCATACAGATCTCCAGATTTTGGGGCTGTCGCTGGGCAACATTGAGATTCAGCTCCCTCCAAAGATTTTCTATTGGGTTCAGGTCTGGAGACTGGCTAGGCCACTCCAGGGCCTTGAAATAATTCTGTGCAGCCACTGCTTTGTTGCGCTGGCTGTGTGTTTCGAGTTATTGTCATGCTGGAAGACCCAGCCACGACCCATCTTTAATGCGCTTACTGAGGGAATGAGGTTGTTGGCCAAAATCTCACGATAATTGGCTTCATCCATCCTCCCTTCAATACGGCACAGTCTTCCTGGCCCCTTTGCAGAAAGGCATCCCCAAATTATGATGTTTTCCCCACCATGCTTCATGGTTGGTACAGTGCTCTTGGGGTTGTACTCATCCTTCTACCTCCAAACATGGCAAGTGGAGTTGATACCAAAAAGTTCTATTTTGGTCTCATTTGACCACATGACCTTCTCTCCTATGCCTCCTCAGGATCATCCAGATGGTCATTGGCAAACTTCAAACACACCTGAACATGTGCTGGCGGGAGCAGGGGGAATATTTGCGTGATCTGTAGGATTTAAATCCATGACGGCGTAGTGTGTTGCTAACGGTAATGTTTGAGACTGTGGTCCCAGCTCTCTTCAGGTCAATGACCAGGTCCTCCTGTGTAGTTCTTCAATAAATATTACAGATCGCTTTGTAGGTGGGAAAGCTTGCAAAAATGGCAGTGTATCAAAACACTTCTTTCCCCCTGTACACGCTTTGTTATACACATGTTTATTACCTTTATGTGTATGGGAACAACAGTTAAAAAAGGCAAATTGGTCATAATTTCACACAAAAGCCCAATAATGGGTCTGACAAAATTGTTGGCATCCTCCACTTAATATTTTGTTGCACACATTGTGGAATAAATAACTGCAATCAATCGCTTCCTATTACCAACAAGCTTCTTACACCTCTCAACTGAAATTTTGGACTATTCTTTTGCAAACTGCTCCAGGTATATCATATTTGAAGGGTGCCTTCTCCCAACAATAATTTTAATATCTCTTCACATCTGTTCAATGGGATTTAGATCTGGACTCATTGCTGGTCACTTGAGAACTCTTCAGCGAACATTTCTGTGTGCTTCTGAAGTATGACTATTCATCTTTGAACCTCCACCATATTAAACTGTAGGTACTGTGCTCTTTTCTTTGTAGGCCTCATTTTTTTTTTCGGTAAACATTAGAATGATGTGCTTTTCCAAAAAGCACTATCTTGGTCTCATCTGTCCACAAGATGTTTTCCCAGAAGGATTTTGGCTTACGCACGTACATTTTAGCAAACTGCAGTGCACCCTGAGCCTGCAGTACAGCTTGAATTTGTTTGTAACTTGATCGGGATGGCTTATCCACCATCCGGATTTTCCTGCGTTGCATCCTTTCATAATTTTTTCTGTGTCGTCCTCATCAAGGGAGATTAGCTACAGTACTATGGGTTGTAAATGTCTTGATTATGTTGCGCACCATGGACAAAGAATCATCAAGATCTCTGGACTTGTAAGCTTGAGATTGTTGATATTTTTCAACAATTTTGGTTCTCTAGTCCTCAAAGAGTTCTCTTCTTTTTCTGTTGTCAATGCTAGTGTGGCACACACTGACACACAATGCAAAAATTGAGTCAACTTCTCCCCTTTTTATTTGGTTTCAGGTGCGATTTTCATATTGCCCACACCTGTTACTTGCCACAGGAGAGTTTACACGAACATCAAATGCTTGAAAGTTGTTTAACCCCTTTCTGACCTCAGACGGGATAGTACGTCCGATGCCAGATCCCGTTTTGATGTGAGCCCGCATCAAAGTCGGCACAAGTCAGCTGTTTTGAACAGCTGAAGTGCCCGCAATAGCAGCGGGTGGAATCGCAATTCATCCACCGCTATTAACTAGTTAAATGCCGCTGTCAAACACTGACAGCGACATTTAACTAGTGCTTCTGGTCATCGGGCTGGAAATGCGCTCACCGCTGACCCCTTCATGTGATCAGGGGTCATCGATGCGTCGGCATTAGTGATGAGCGAATATACTCGTTACTCGAGATTTCTCGAGCATGCTCGGTGGTCCTCCCGAGTATTTTTTTAGTGCTCGCTGATTTAGTTTTTCTTGCCGCAGCTGAATGATTTACATCTGTTAGCCAGCATAATTACATGTGGGGATTCCCTAGCAACCAGGCAACCCCCACATGTACTTATGCTGGCTAACAGATGTAAATCATTCAGCTGCGGCAAGAAATACGTACGCTACTCACCTGGTAGCAGTGTTTTTTCAGGAGCCATGACAGCACAACGAGAGAGGGGATCCGCCCTTCAGGGACAGGAAACCTACAGACATAAAAAGGGCGGTACCTCTCTCCCACGTCAGTTGTTTCCAGAGCATGAGAGGACCACCTTGGTTAGTAACACAGATGCAGCATATACATAAATATATTTTATTATGCCAGTGAACATGGAATTTTAACGCAAAACCAACAGGGTGTTGAAACATCCAAAACTTAGGGTAGGGAATCTAAGGGTGCTGTCATGGCTCCTGAAAAAACACTGCTACCAGGTGAGTAGCGTACGTATTTATTCAGTCGCCATGACAGCACAACGAGAGACTTTCAGAGACGAAAGATTTAGGGGGGGATAATAGCTTCCAGCACTCTTCTCCCAAACGTAAGGTCTGAGGAACTACCCAGATCTAATCTGTAGTGTCTAAGAAAGGTAGAAGGAGAAGACCATGTGGCCGCCTTACATATGTCTTCGATCGATACTTCTGACCTCTCCGCCCAGGAAGATGCTACGGCTCACGTGGAGTGTGCCTTTATACCATCTGGAACTTCGTTGCCACCTGCGGTATAAGCGAGAGAGATCGCCTCCCTAATCCACCTGGCTAGAGTGTTTTTAGATACGCTAAGACCCTTTCTCACCCCTTGATAGGCTACAAACAGGGAGTTGTCTTTTTTCCAGGCATCTGTCACTGCAATATATTTAAGGAGGCATCTTCTTACATCTAAGGAATGAAAACTACGTTCCTTATCGTTAGCAGGATTAGAGCAAAATGAGGGTAGGACTACCTCCTGTACTCTGTGGAATTTTGACGCAACTTTAGGAAGATATAGGGGATCGGGCTTCAATATTACCCTATCCTCCCTGACCTGCATGTATGGTGGATGTCTGGAGAGTGCCTGCAGATCACTAACCCTTCTAGCCGATGTGAGTGCAACCAACAGGGCTGTTTTAACTGAAAGGATTTTTACAGGGATGGAATCAATGGGTTCGAATGTGGCTTGCGTTAGGGCAGAGAGTACCAGATTTAGGTCCCATGGGACTAACCTTTGTTTAATAATCGGTCTAGATCTAGTGACTGCTTTAAAAAACCTAGAAATCCAGTGATTACTGGCTAAGTTAAGGTTATATAATGCCCCCAGCGCTGACACCTGAACTCTAAGAGTACTTGTGGCCAAGCCCATCTCTAGGCCTTTTTGTAAAAAATTCGAGAATCTGGTTTATACATGGTTTTTGGTCAATTTGAGCCCCTGAATATGATAGAAATTTTCTCCACACTCTAACATAAATGCTCGTTGTAGAGGGTTTCCTACTTTTAAGGAGTGTTTTTACCAGATTCTGAGAGAATCCTTTTCCCCTCAGTAAGGACCTCTCAAGTTCCATGCCGCTAGGTGTAAGTTGGCTACTTGAGGATGGAGGATTGGCCCTTGGGAGAGCAGATCTGGTAGCTCTGGCAGGATCCATGGTTGGCAGACAGACATCTTCCTCAGCCAAGGAAACCAAGCCCTCTTGGGCCAAAATGGAGCTATCAAGATTACCTGGGCCCTGTCCTCCCGAATCTTCCTTAGAACTAAAGGAATTAGATTTAGAGGGGGAAAAGCATATGCGAGCCTGAAGCGCCAAGATATCAGCAGAGCGTCCACAGCGTATGGGTTGTCTTTTGGATTTAGGGAGCAGAATTGGTGTAATTTTTTGTTTCCCCTGCTGGCAAAAAGGTCTATCTCTGGACAACCCCATAACTGAATGATTTGATTGAAGACGGCTGGATTTAGCGACCACTCTCCCTGTCTGAGTACGTTGCGGCTTAGATAGTCTGCTTTGGTATTGATACTTCCTTTTATATGAAGCGCCGTCAGGGAGAGAAGGTGTACTTCGGCCACCTGAAAGATATGATTTGCGACCTCCATCAATGAACTGGATCGCGTGCCACCTTGACGATTAATGTAGGCCACAGTTACCCGATTGTCTGATAATAGCCTGACGTGTCGACCCTGTAGGGGTACAAGGAATTTATTTAATGCATGTTTTACCGCCAACAGCTCTTTCAAGTTGGAGGATGAGTCCTGTTCAGACTGAGGCCATAGCCCCTGAACCCAATCCTCTCCTAAGTGAGCCCCCCACCCCTTGGGGCTAGCGTCCGTAGTCAATACTTTAGACACATGATTTATCCAAGGGACCCCCCTGCGTAGATTCGAAGTGCGAGTCCACCAACCAAGAGAATGTATAGACTCCGTAGAAAGTGTAAATTTACTGTCGAGGTGAGCTCTTAGACGACGAGAATTGTGTAACACGTCCCATTGTAGAGTCCTTGTGTGGAACTGTGCCCAGAGAACCGCCGGAATACAGGACGTAAGAGAACCCAAGATCGACATCGCACTTCTGACCGACACTAAGAGATTATTTATTGCTCTGGTGACCAACTGCTTAACCTTAGCAACCTTTGCGTCTGGCAGGCGACATTCCTGCTGACTAGAGTCTATAACATATCCCAGGAACTCTTGTACTTTTAGGGGCTGAAGACGCGACTTTTTGACATTGATTATCCAGCCCAACTCGTGTAACGCACTCATGACCCTCTGTAGTTGGTCTTTGCAATGCGACTCTGAATGACCGACAATTAGCAAATCATCCAGGTAAGGGACTATTAATATATCCTGTTCATGCAAGTGCGCCATAACCTTCACCATGATTTTTGTGAACACCCGGGGTGCGATTGCGACTCCGAAGGGAAGTGCCTGATATTGAAAATGTTCTATCGTGCCGGCTAGTGAAACCGCCACCCTAAGAAACCTCTGATGATCTACATGTATTGGAACATGGTAATAGGCGTCTTTGAGATCTAAGACAACCATAAAACAATGATTAAAGAGTAATTTTATTGCTGTCTTGACCGACTCCATTTTGAAGGAGGGTATCAACAAAAAATTGTTCAGGCCTTTCAAATTGATAATGGTGCGATATGAACCATCAAGTTTTTTGATCAGGAACAGAGGGGAATAAAACCCCCTACCTTCCTCGCCCGTAGGGACTTTGACTAGAACTTTCTTCCGTTGGAGTTCCCGGACCTCTGACTCCAGCGCCAACTGTTCTGTAGAGGAGGAACGAACAGGTGTCAACATAAATTTGTCCCGAGGAGTATGGTGGAAGTCAAAGGTTAGGCCTTTCCCCACAATGCTTAGAATCCATGGATTGTTTGTAATCCGTACCTAGGCTGGGTAGAAGGCCGAAAGCCTACCCCCCACCTGGTCCGCCAGTCATTGCGGTTTTTTAACATCTCGTGAAGGATTAAACATAAATCCTTTACCCCTCCTTCTGCTGCTGTCGTATCTGTTAGATTCTCTGTTAGAGTCTCTATATGGCCTTCTGCGGCTAGACCATCCTCTATTATAGTCTCGTCTGTAGAAGGGTCTTCCTAGGAAGGGAAAGCGTTTTTTATTATCCCCCGCCTTTTCCAATAGCTCATCTAGGACCGGTCCGAATAAGTGAGCTCCTTCACAGGGAATGCCACATAACTTTGTTCTGGCTTGTAAGTCCCCTGGCCAACATTTTATCCATAACGCTCTTCGGGCTGCGTTAGATAACGCTGAGGACCTGGCGGCCAACCTGACCGAGTCTGCCGATGCGTCCGAAAGGAAAGCTGCTGCATCCTGGATTATAGGCATAGAGGACAATATTT